>NC_139554.1:11252954-11971534 GCF_965112155.1 Podarcis liolepis | reverse complement strand
GCTGAAAATTCCCCTCTTCTGCACTGCTATTAAAAGGTGCAAGAGCCCCCTTTTTCCTCCTCCTCCCCCACCTGGCCATCCTAATCATCAGTTGGGCAGCGACATCTGCATCCTCTTCAAAAGCTGCTCAGGCACCTGTAGCAAAATCCTTCGGCTCCAGCTGTTCAGAGGTGGGGTTTTTTTTCCCTTCCCTCTCCAAAGCAGCAGAAAACAGCGACTTTGATCCATGCCATTTACACAAACAGGTGTATGTGTGTGTGTGTTACAACTCAGCTCTCACCTTTTAGGCAATGGGACACGTCTCCCCCCCCCCCCCACGTTCCCCTTTTGCCATTAACCCTTCCGTCCCCATGCCCCACTGAAAAGCCTCATTGGGAACAAATAACCCAGAAGTCAAAGGACTGCAGCTTCCCTGCTGGGCTAGGAAAACCTTTCACAAAGGCCAGCCACCCCCACCTCCCCCACTCCTTTTCAGAAGCTCAGCCTGACACCCCAGCCTCGCCAGCCGGCACCACCGCTCTGGCTATTCATGGCCAGCACGCAGCTGCAGCCCCCCCCCCTCAGCTGAGGACCGCGGCAGCTGCTAAATGGAAGCCAGCTGCCCAGCTGCTCACCCAGGCCTCCGCTACAGCGACGGCAGCTTCTCTCGCGCTGCTGCTGCAGTTCTTCTTCCTCAGCACCTTAACCATATCTGTGCTTTCATTGTGTGTGGTTTTTAATACCTATATATACTATTTGCTTTTCCCAGCGTCCGTACCTTCGTGCTTTTCTGGGGCTACCAATACCAAGGCTGGTCTTCGCTGCCTAGAGATTAGGGCTGAAAGGGGATGGGAATCTGTCAATTCTGGTTGCACCACCCTCCAACCCCCCGCCCCCCAAAATCTTCATTTCATTTCAACAGCAGTTTGTGATTTTTTAAAAAGTAAATCCTCTGGAAGATCTGTCATGTTTCAGTACATCTTTCTCCCAACAAACACTTCTTTTTTCCTGGTATGCAGCTTGAACAATGTTCACTTTTTGTGTGTCTTGCAAGGTGCTCTGTTACGTTCACAGACGTAGGCGTTTACATGCATGCTCTTCCGTAATCTGTGAATGCTTGGAGAAGCCTATCGTGGAATTCAGAGAAGCATGAATTTCGAACGGTGGCTGTTTCGCAGTTGGCGTATTGATTTTTTTTAAAAAAAATATTGAAATTCATAAATAACGTACATAATATACACACTCTTAATTCGACAGAAATGAAAACATCCATGTACTAATACTCTTCTTTGGATTCACAAAAGTTAAACTTAGTTTAAATTTATACAATCTCTTTTTCCCTATTTTTTTACTAACATAAAATAGACTTCCTATCATTTCCCGATGTAATACTTTCTTTCTAGTGTTGAATGTACTTAACATTATCACCTTACTCTTTCTGTATTTTCTAATACCTTCTTACAACAGTTTGTACTCATTACCTTGTTTCTTAACAATTACTTTAAACAAGGGTCATTCCAATGCTGCCATAGATATTATACCACTATTATATTTCTGTAAGTAACTCTTATACACATCCCATTTTTGAATAAATGGTTGTCTTGTATGATTGTCTTGGCATATTGATTCAAGAAGTGCAAGTAAGTTACTTTCTCATAGACTTGGTGGACCAAAACAAATTTCTGTCTCATCCCTGTGAGTGACATTTCACCTTTCCCCATCCTGAAGCAAAAGGAAGAGTGTCATGAGGGGACGGAGGGACATACCTTCCATATTTAAAAATGGGGGTAGGGGATATGAAAGACTTAATCATTATCCCAAAAATTTTAGCTCACTTTTTGAAGAAATCCTCCACAAAGCGGCATGCACTATGTTTAAAAAAGAAAGATCCAGTTATTTTTGTTTTCAAAATGTTTCACACCCCTATCTGTGTACTAAGCTTGTCCAGAGTGCCTGATATACAAAACAAGTATTAAGGTTTGTTTTTGTTTTTGTTTTAAAAAAACAGAACTTAGGACGTATTTTCTCTCTGTTGACAGCCACTGTGGATACCTTTTTCAAACAGAAGCATAGCATCTCAGCCACAGACAAAGCCAGGTTGATTTAGTCATAGTTTATTTTCATACTGCAATTTTCACTGATTTGTTTTTTTGCAAATTTTTGATTCATACAATAAACATTTCTAAATGTGAGCCTGTAGTATGAAATAGGCAAATCTGTGCTCCTTTTGGTGGGTGGTGATTTCTCCTTTTCTGGCAATGTGTGAGGGGGCCACCCTAAACCGCCATCTTGTCAGGGCTGGGTTTCAATGTGTTGGGCCTCCACTGGTTCATTGCTTCCTGCACGCATCCTGCAGCAACTATGGAATCTGATTTCTAAGTAAGTTTGTGGCTGACAGTAAGCTTTCCCACAATATTATTTATTGATTTTAGAATGTATTAGCAGCCTTTCCAGAGAACATTTGCTCAAGGCAACTTGCATTAAAGCATTTTATAAAAAGAAGGTCGACATAGTAAAACCAAAGCGAGGCAAACTGAAAACAATATGTGTGCAGAATGGTAATAAATTGGGATGCCTTCTAACCTGAAGAAGCTTTGCTTGTCATCTGAAGTCTCAGACCTGGTCTTTACCATGCAGGGGGATGAGGTGGTAGACGGAGGCAATGGAATTTGTAGATGGCATCATTTCAGACTACAGGTGGGGTATTGTTTTTGAATTCTCCTCCAGGTAACAAACGCCTTGTAATTATAAATAAATAACATATTATAATTCAAGGCCAGCCTTCTCCCTGCTGTTCTGGTTGCAATGAACTCCTTATCTGGAAGAAGATTCAAAAATACCTGATCAGTAGTCTGACATAGGGATGAGGGCAAGGTTCGATTCAGTTGACACTTTTAACACAGGCCTATCTAATTCAGAGTTCCTGAAACAATTTCTGAAATGAAACACACTCCTACAAGTTTTGCAGTGCAGTCTTCCGGTTAAATATGGATGTGTACAACAGTGCACAGATTAGGGGCAGGGAAGTAGATAAAAACGCACAGGTATACCAAAACAGATTGAGGTTGAATCCTGACAAGACAGAAGTACTGTTTTGGGGGGAAAGGGGGCGGGCAGGTGTGGAGGACCCCCTGGTCCTGAATGAGGTAACTGTGCCCCTGAAGCACTGGCGGAAGAAGAAGAGTGTGGGGGGAGTGCACCGCTCCCAGCAGCGTGATCCCAGTGGGGTGCCATCGCGGCTGCCCCCCTGCCTGCACTGGGCGCCACGCCCCCAGGATGTACACCACGCTCCCGAGATGCGCGCCAGCCCTTCCTGCTCTCCCCCCCCCCCGTGCTCCCAGTGCTGGAGCATGAAGCTCTGCCACTGCCCTGAAGGACCAGGTGCGCAGCCTGGGAGTCATTTTGGACTCACAGCTGTCCATGGAGGCGCAGGTCAATTCTGTGTCCAGGGCAGCTGTTTACCAAGTCCATCTGGTGCGCAGGCTGAGACCCTATCTGTCCGCAGACTGTCTCACCAGAGTGGTGCATGCTCTAGTTATCTCCCGTTTGGACTACTGCAATGTGCTCTACGTGGGGCTACCTTTGAAGGTGACCTGGAAACTACAACCAAGCCAGAATACGCTCAGCTAGACTGGTGACTGGGGGCGGCCGCCGAGACCATATAACACTGGTCCTGAAAGACCTACATCAGCTCCCAGTATGTTTCCAAGCACAATTCAAAGTGTTGGTGCTGACTTTTAAAGCCCTAAACGGCCTTGGCCCAGTATAATTGAAGGAGCGTCTCCACCCCCATCGTTCAGCCCAGACACTGAGGTCCAGCTTCTAGAGCCTTCTGGTGGTTCCCTCACTGCGAGAAGTGAGGTTACAGGGAACCAGGCAGAGGGCCTTCTCAGTAGTGGCTCCCACCATGTGGAATACCCTCCCATCAGATGTCAAGGAAATAAACAACTATATGACTTTTAGAAGACATCTGAAGGAGCCCTGTCCAGGGAAGTTTTTAATGTTTGATGTTTTATTGTGTTTTTAATATTCTGTTGGGAGCTGCCCAGAGTGGCTGGGGAAACCCAGCCAGATAGGTGGGGTATAAATAAAATTATTATTATTATTACTCTTATTATTATTATTATTATTATGCTTTATATTTGGGGAAAATGCATACAAAAATGTGCAAGTAGAAGTTTTCATTAAAATGCTGGCAGATTTTTGCGATGACTTAAAAATGACAAACTGATGTGGAAATGTCAGCCGGACTTAAGACTGGAAAAATTGGAAACGTAATCTAACGGATCTGTTCATCCCCCTAGACTAACCTCTGCTGAACTCTAGCGAGTTGGCATCTGAAGCTATGCACTTAGGATCAGGCTGCACATCTCAGCAGGGCTGCTGAGACCTGCGCCTGATCTATTGTAATGATTTCTCCTTCGCGAGAGGGATAACAGTCTCGCGAAGGTGTTTACACAAGGCCAGATTGCTGGGAAAATGTCAGCATGTGGTTAGAGAAAACATTAATGGTTCAGGCAGCGCCATGGAACAAGCAGGCAGTCACTTAGGAAGAAACAGATCGCTCCACCTGCCAAAGACCAAATATACAAAAAAAAAAAAAAAACTTGCGGCAGAGGGAACCATTCAGTGATTCATACTAGATTCATTTCCACAATGCATAAGGATTTCTGTCGTTTGCTGAAGGCAAGCTGTGCTTTGGATATGAGCTTCCAGTCCATATGTACTTTGCTCTCAATGGGGAGCATCTGTGGGTCTCTGATCATAGATGTTGCTAAAGAGTTGAACAAAGCTCTTGAGAGTCTTCGCAGGCTGTTTTCTTTGGGAAAAGCAAAAAGTAGAGCGCCTCTGAGCACTCCTTACATCACAGGGAAGAAGAAATGTGATCCCAGAGAGAGATGAAGAGCAGAGCCAGGGAAGCGTATAAGCCCGGGGGCCACAATGCAGTCTATAGAGGGCCGCATGCCAGTGGCAAAAATGGGAAGAGGAATTAGCGTTAATTTTACCTTGGTAAAAAGGGACGTGGTTGGCGCTGTGGGTTAAACCACAGAGCCTAGGACCTGCCGATCAGAAGGTTGGCGGTTCAAATCCCTGTGACGGGGTGAGCTCCCGTTGCTCAGTCCCTGCTCCTGCCAACCTAGCAGTTCGAAAGCACGTCAAAGTGCAAGTAGATGAATAGGTACGGCTCTGGTGGGATCATAGCTGTCAACTTCCAGATTTGAAAATAAGGGACCAGCAGCCTCGAAAATAAGGGATCAGCAGCCAAAATAAGGGATTTTGCTTAGCTTATACAGAAATCCTCCACTGATGGAGCCAGGCTGCTTTTGCTGTGACTGACTGTGTTTTGCAGGGGGTTGGACTAGATGATCCTAAGAGTCTACAACTCCGACCAAAGAAGAGTGGCAGACAAAACTGATGAACGACATTGAGATGGCAAAGCTTACAGGCAGAATTAGAAACCAGGAAGAGAACCTCTTTAATAAAGAATGGGGAAAGTTTATAATTTGGTTGAAAAGCTACTCTAAAGAGTTACATACATTGGTAGGATTGACAGAAAACTTGTAGTAAAAATTTGCACTGTGGATGGACAAATGATTTATAAAAATAGAGTTATGAAAGGGATGCAGAGGGGGAAATCACTACATTAAGATGCTGCACTGGTTGGAGGGTCTGCTAAGCAGCACGTCGGGGCTGCCGTCGTCCTGGCACGAGGAGTTCCTTTCACCCCCCCCCCTAAATAATATTTATTGAAAAAAGAATTTTCCAAAGTACAAAGAAAAAAAAAGAAAGAACAAAATTACAAAAAAGAAAAAAGACAAAAACAGAAAAAGAATAAAAAATAAAACCATCATTTTCAAATTCTCCACTTTCATTACCTTCTTTCCATGACCTCCTCCTCCTCCCATCTCTTGTATCTTGATTAATAATTGTCACAGCAAATCCTTTCCATAATTCATAATATTCTGTCACTACATTACCTTGCTCTATTTTCATCTTATCTTATAAAAAACCTTAAAACTTAAAACTTAAATCTTATTTTTACCAGCTTCCCATAACCTTTACCTTTTTACCTAGTTCTTTAAACATTCTTACAAGAGCCCATGTAATTTCATTTCAGCATTTTTACAACGTTCATAAAGCATTTCTGATAATAATATTAATAAAAAAAAGAGGGAGGGAGGGAGAGAGACTCTCGCCCACACCGCCCGCAAGCCCGGCATGAGCCTCGCTGCCAGGGGAAGCCGGAGGCGGCAGCGGTGGTGGCGGCTGAGGAGGCCGCCTGAGGGAGGAGGAAAAGGAGGGGATGGGGAGGGACGCAGAAGGGCAGCGCTTCAGCGGTCGCCGCCACCGCTGCTGCCTCCAGCTTCCTCTGGCAGCGTGGCGGACGTCTCGCAAGAGGGGCTGCCTGCCCGCCCGCCACCACCCATCTCCTCACGATGCGCCCCTGAGGGGGAAAAGGGAGAGACGGAGACCTGGCAGTTCGTGCGCTCTCTGTCTCTCTCTCTCTCTCTCTCTCTCTCGGCGGAGGACCCCGAGCCGCTGCTTCCCTCCCGAGCCAGGCGAGCATGAAACCCGGGAAATTTAAGGGACATCATCAATCCGGGACAGCAGCGGGAAACGGTGCTGGGATAAGGGAGTTTCCCGCCAAATAAGGGACGGTTGACAGCTATGGCTCTGATGTGCTGAGTGCTGACGGGGCTCATACACACAGTCTCGTTCCAGATCCCTAGCCGACTTTTGGGGGGAAAGTCTGCTCAGGTCATGATGCAACTGAGCATTATGAGCTGGACAAATTCCATGCCAGCTAGCCGCTGCTCCGTCCTGGTCCTCAAGAGGAGCCCAATGCATCAAGGGGTACTAGCGGTTGTGCAACCGCAGATAGCTCTAGGTGAGCAGCTTGCCGCAGTGGTGCCTGGAGGATGAACAGAGGCTGTCTGGTCCTCTGCCTCCGGTTTGCCTCTCCTCTCCTCTCCCACCACTCTAATAATCTTTAAAGGGCCAGTCCTCTGGCCTGAAAATGGCTGCTGCTTCACTCCATGGCTTCGAGCTCCCTGCTTTGTTGAACCAGCCAGAATGGGGTGGGAGGCACTCGGTTCTTGGGGCCCAAGGGGAGGCACCTGTGGGAGTCCTAGCTCTGGTTCCGTTGGGTCTTCATCAACAGCGGCAGGCTCGGATACAGGAACCTGGTCCAGTTCTGCAGCCGGTGGCAACAGAGCCTCTGAGACAGGGTCTAGGACAATCGCAAGCCCCAGTGACATCTCTGTTTTATTCAAGGTGTGGCAGAAAGCTTGTCCTTGCTTGTAAGGAAAAGATAAGCGGCTTTTATGTTGCAAGAGTTGGGGATATTCCGCATTTTGGCTCTACACCATTTGCTCTGTGTTTATGTCAATAGACATGATAGCATGCAGTATGAAACCATGAAACCTTTTTTGCTTCATGATGGAGCTCTGTTTATTATTGCCTGCCAAAAGTGACTGGCTTGGAGGATGCACTGGCCCCTGTAAATATATTTTTTTGGCCACCCTGCAGTCTCTTTAATACAAAAACAATAATACTGTAATTATTGTGTGCCTTATGTATCAGAGTCAGCCTGTCAATCTTCATTTTTACAGCAATCCACTAGCAATTTTTGGCCTGCTCTTTCATCCCCGAGAGGTAAACAAACAGCCTGGGTTCTGGTGTTTTCTCCCCCCCCCCCCCTTTGTGTGTGTGTTTTATAAGTGGCAAAATTCTAACAATGTTGGTAGTTGCTATGGTGAGGGTTTTCTGTGCTAGATTGCAGTACTTGGAATATGGGAACAAAACAAAACAAAAGCCATTCTGAGGGATGATCCTTTAAGAGGCGCTGTGTTTGAATATATGACAAAGTTTTAAGTTAATAGTTGGACGTCTATTAAGCAGTGAAATGAAGTGATCGTAGATTTTTAAGGTGGCATTGAAATACAAGCTCCTCAAAACTAGGACCTTCACACTGTAGACTGCAACACCTTGCAGAATATTTTTTCCTGGTACAGTGGTACCTCGGGTTAAGAACTGAATTCGTTCTGGAGGTCCGTTCTTAACCTGAAACTCTTCTTAACCTGAGGTACCACTTTAGCTAATGGGGCCTCCTGCTGCCGCCGCCATGTGATTTCTGTTCTCATCCTGAAGCAAAGTTCTTAACCCAAGGTACTATTTCTGGGTTAGCGGAGTCTGTAACCTGAAGCATCTGTAACCCGAGGTACCACTGTATTGTTACTTTTTAAGCCTCTCTACTGCAGGGGTGGTGGCCCTCCAGACTACAATTCCCATCATCCCCGACTGAGGGAGGTGGATAGAAGCCTAGCACCATCTGGAAGGCCACAGAAGCCCCCATCAAAATGTGGATCATTTGCTCCCACTAGACATAGGGATGGACACCAACTTGGATGGACTTTAAAGAGGACGGCCTCGGTCCTGTATACCTGAAGGAGCGTCTCCACCCCCATCGTTCAGCCCGGACACTGAGATCCAGCTCCGAGGGCCTTCTGGCGGTCCCCTCATTGCGAGAAGTGAGGTTACAGGGAACCAGACAGAGGGCCTTCTCGGTAGTGGCGCCTGCCCTGTGGAACGCCCTCCCTTCAGATGTGAAGGAAATAAGCAGCTATCCTATCTTTAAAAGACATCTGAAGGCAGCCCTGTTCAGGGAAGTTTTTAATATTTAATGCTGTGCTGTTTTTAACATTTGATTGGGAGCTGCCCTGAGTGGCTGGAGAAACTCAGCCAGATGGGCGGGGTATAAATAATAATAATAATAATAATAATAATAATAATAATAATAATAATAAATTTTCATGTAGGACCACTGGTCATGCCAGCAAAGGATGATGGATGATGGGAGTTGTAGTCCAACAGCAGATGGAGACCCAAGTTTGAGAAACACTGGTCTAGTGGGTCTTTCTTGGAGTACACCACATCAGTACACCAGACATCTCAGTCCAGACAACTGTGTTCTCCAAGTAACGTTAATACAGTATTAAGGCCCTTGTGATACACAAACCCATCCATTCAATCGGTTATTTATTTACTTAATTTGCACCCTACCTATTTTTCAAAGGCGGTTTACAATCCAGTTTTGAGCCACTGACCAACCTTTTTCCTCTCCTTGCCGCTGTACAATCACCCTGTTTACCACCCTGTTCCCACCCTGTTTACTACCAGCATTACCAAAACGTGGGTCTCCAGCCATTTTCGGACTACAATTCCCATCATCCCTGACCACTGGTCCTGCTAGCTAGGGACGATGGGAGTTGTAGTCCAAAACCAAAAGTTTGGGAAACACTGATAACCTGATGAAGGGTTCTCAAGAACTCAAAGCTTCCTCACTGTTTTCTGATATTTTGCTTAGCTTGATAAAGTCATTGTCCTAGCATAAATCTTGGGCATTCCCCCCCCCCCTTGAAGATCAACGAGATGGCTTTAAAAACAACAACGCTGGTTGTATTGCAACCCTGGCTCTACTTTAAAATCTAAATTGGCAGTGAGAGAGGAGGGTGCGGTGGGAGGGGGGACATATAATGGGAAATGTGTTGCAGAGAGACCTGATACTTTCTGAGCTGGGCTGTGGGCCAGACATCTGAGGTCTTGAATAGCATCAGACAGCTCTGCTTCTGCAGCCCGGCTGCAGCGACGCCAGTCGGAAAGAGTTGTTGCACGCATTGGACCACTGCACCAGGTGCTGGCAATGGGATGCGATGGTTCCGTGACCTTTGCAAGGTTGCTCCTGGGTGCAAGGTGTGGGAATATTGTGGATACTAGAAGAGGATACGGTGGTACCTCGGGTTAAGTACTTAATTCGTTCCAGAGGTCCGTTCTTAACCTGAAACTGTTCTTAACCTGAAGCACCACTTTAGCTAATGGGGCCTCCTGCTGCTGCTGTGCCGCCATATCGCAATTTCTGTTCTCATCCTGAAACAAAGTTCTTAACCTGAAACACTATTTCTGGGTTAGCGGAGTCTGTAACCTGAAGAGTATGTAACCCGAGGTACCACTGTATGTTGATTAAATATTATCCTTCCTCACTCACGCTAGTGAGTCAGTAGCAGAGTACATTCCCCAGTATGTAGTAGGAAGCTAGTTGGTAGATTCATTTGAATCTCTTTACTTAAGCAATCCAATCTGGCTTCGTCCAGGTTGGGTTTTGTTCCTTGCAAATTCCCCTATAAAGAATACAGACACAACAATCTTCTTTAAAAGTAGTAAGAAGTTTACTCACATTCAGTTCACAGTAGGTTCCCTGAAGGCAGACTTTAGCTTATAGTTACAGAAAAGACGTTGAGTTCATCACATATGGGAATGAGCCCATGTGCTGCTGGCTGAGAGCCAGCAGACAGCAAAATATATCAGTATCAGCATCAAAAGAAGAAGAAGAAGGGAAGATGGCTGCGTGACCAGCCCTTTTATGGGGTCTCCCAGGGTCACACACAAGGGGAGGAAGCTCCAGACCAGGTGTGACAGGAAGTCCTCCTGGCTGGAGTAACATCCCCCTGTGTGTCCACTCTGGGCAAACAGGAAGTGCTGTACTTGCCTGCTTATGTTACATCCCACACCAGGACAACGTGGGCCCAGGGACCCAGAGAAACACACTTTTAATTCTGGTTTCCCTTTCCTCCAATCATCCTGTGGAGGAGACAGGGCATGCTGAGGAATCTGCAATACTAAACTGGGCTGACATGAAGAGAACCAAGGATACGGCCTCAGTCCGGTATATCTGAAGGAGCGTCTCCACCCCCATAGTTCTACCCGGACACTGAGGTCCAGCGCTGAGGGCCTTCTGGCAGTTCCCTCACTGCGAGAAGTGAGGTTACAGGGAACCAGGCAGAGGGCCTTCTCGGTAGTGGCATCTGCCCTGTGGGACACCCTCCCACCAGATGTCAAAGAGAAAAACAACTACCAGACTTTTAGAAGACATCTGAAGGCAGCCCTGTTTAGGGAAGCTTTTAATGTTTGATGCATTGCTGTATTTTAATATTTTGTTGGGAGCTGCCCAGAGTGCCTGGGGAAGCCCAGCCAGATGGGTGGGGTATAAATAATAATTTATTATTATTATTATTATTATTATTATTATTATTATTATTATTGACTTCCTTTATGTGGGGGAAATGTTTGGACAGGGAAGGGAGTTTGGAGGCGCCCGAAGTATTCTCCCGACCACACCATGCCACCTAGTTGTTGTTTTGATCATACTTTTCTTTGTAAATTCTCCTCTGGTTGGTAATGTGATCCCAACCAGTCAGGGATCTTGCTGCCAGTGTGATGATGCCATCACACCATGCAGCAAATCTGATTCAGCCATGCGATGGCATAGAATCATAGAACTGTAGGGTGGGGGGGAACCCCGAGGGTCATCTAGTCCAACACCATGAGGGCAGTTCAGAGGAAGGGCAATGCTTCAGGCCCTCACTCAGAATAGGCGGGGCCCTTTTTTTGCTCTGCCTGCAGATCCTCACTGACAAGTCACCAAAAGTGCTTTTCACAGGTGGCGAAAACTTAGGGGTAGCATTTCTTCCGAAACCAGAACACCACTATGGACATGCCAGCATGACTTTATTAGTATTTAATATTACGTGGGTGGCGCTGTGGGTTAAACCACAGAGGCTAGGACTTGCCGATCAGAAGGTCAGCGGTTCGAATCCCCGCAACGGGGTGAGCTCTCATTGTTCGGTCCTTGCTCCTGCCAACCTAGCAGTTTGAAAGCACATCAAAGTGCAAGTAGATAAATAGGTACCGCTCCGACGGGAAGGTAAATGGCGTTTCTGTGCGCTGCTCTGGTTCGCCAGAAGCGGCTTAGTCATGCTGGCCACATGACCTGGAAGCTGTGTGCCGGCTCCCTAGGCCAATAAAGTGAGATGAGCGCCGCAACCCCAGAGTCGGCCACAACTGGACCTAATGGTCAGGGGTCCCTTTACCTTTACCTTTTATGCCTTGATCTTAGCCCAAAGGCCAAAAAACAAAATGCAATGAGGATTCGCGAATGTTATACAACAGAATTTTCATCGTTATGTGCAGATTTTGCTGGCTGATTTTTATTGTACCGAACCTTTCAGAATTTTGTCTATATGTCAATAAAGGTTTGAGATTGAGATTGAACTGGTTCAGTATTCATTCCCTCTCCTCGGGGAATCATGGGAACTGTAGTTCACAGCTGTCAACGTTTCCCTTTTTAAAGGGAAATTCCCTTATTCCAAATAGGATTGCTCACAAGAAAAGGGAAAATTTGACAGCTTTGCTGTAGTTTTGTGAGGAATGTCAGCATAAGACCTCTAATAGCTCCTCCTTGAACAAGCTACAGATCTATGGAAATAGGCATTACAAACTGGCATAAACGTCATCGACTCATAAAACTTTGCAACCTAGATGTGTCACCATGCCAAGGGCTATAACCCAGTCAGACCACAATGTAGTACTTGCTGCTGCAAATACGATATAAATAACCCAGCAAAAAAGGACTGGGGCGTGCAATGCTAAGACTTCTTTCTTGAAATGCCTCTTCAGGGGGCTACACATTTGATCATAGCAGCGGCACGGAGAAAAATAAGCTCCTTAAACCTTTCTCTGCTGGATAGTTATGTGATCAAAACTGCCCACTGGTGAGAAAGCAGCTTGGAGGTGATCTGGGTTGCAGAAACGGCTTGCAGAGAGAAGGTTTTGCATGCCATCCTTTAGTGCTGCAGCTGCAATTGGAATTCATGGCTCCCTCCCCCCCAAGGCTGTATTTCACTAAAAACCCAAACCAAAAAAACAGTCTATCGGACAACGAAGGTTTTTTTCCCTTGTCTATGTGACTAGCATGTCCAGTATGGATTAAATAAGGATTGTTGTTGTTTAGTCGTTTAGTCGTGTCCAACCCTTCATGACCCCATGGACCAGAGCATGCCAGGCACTCCTGTCTTATTTGGTGCTCCTCAGAACTGCTTCCCTGCCTACAACTGCTTGCAGAACACTTTGGTTCCTGACGGCATCTATTGCCACGGTCTTTTGACTTCTTTGCATCTGCCCACGTTTTGGTGCAACAAGCGCTGTGTGCAAACAACGGCTGGATGCGTCAGCCAGCCTCATTTCAAACCACGGTGCCACTCTCTTTTTCCGAAGATTATATGTGTCAGGGAAGCTCTCTGCTCCTCGAGGGCCATTCACTCTGTCCAGAGGCCTTCACAAATCATCTTTATCTCTCCGCCGCCTTCCAGCCTGCATACAATATGTGCATTTGGTATGCAAGGAAGTCCCTCCGAGAAGCAGAACAGAATCCCTAGCTTTCCAAATGAACGATCTGCCATTGATCTGGAGGAGCAGCTGTGCTAGCTCAGCTCAGTAGGGACCCCGTTATACTTGGTACGGTTGGAATGCTCCTGGCATTCCAGAGTTTCTTTCGACAGTGCCTGCGAGATAATTTTGGGATAGGACTTCGTCAGATTTTTTTCTGCAGTTCCCATGTGCCCATCAGCAACCCATTGAGCAGAGCTCTGGGCCTGGTTGTGAGACACCCACATTTTAAACCTCAATTGTTGTTGTTTAGTCGTTTAGTCATGTCCGACTCTTCATGACCCCATGGACCAGAGCATGCCAGGCACTCCTGTCTTCCACTGCCTCCTGCAGTTTGGTCAAACTCATGCTGGTAGCTTTGACAACACTGCCCAACCTTCTCGTCCTCTGTCGTCCCCTTCTCCTTGTGCCCTCCATCTTTCCCAACATCAGGGTCTTTTCCAGGGAGTCTTCTCTTCTCATGAGCTGGCCAAAGTATTGGAGCCTTAGCTTCGGGATCTGTCCTTCCAGTGAGCACTCAGGGCTGATTTCCTTAAGAATTGATAGGTTTGATCTTCTTGCAGTCTATGGGACTCTCAAGAGTCTCCTCCAGCACCATAATTCAAAAGCATCAATTTTTCGGCGATCAGCCTTCTTTATGGTTCAGCTCTCACTTCCATACATCACTACTGGGAAAATCATAGCTTTAACTATACGGACCTTTGTCAGCAGGGTGATGTTTCTGCTTTTTAAGATGCTGTCTAGGTTTGTCATTGCTTTTCTCCCAAGAAGCAGGCGTCTTTTAATTTCGTGGCTGCTGTCACCATCTGCAGTGATCAAGGAGCGCAAGAAAGTAAAATCTCTCACTGCCTTCATTTCTTCCCATTCTATTTGCCAGGAGGTGATGGGACCAGTGGCCATGATCTTCGTTTTTTTGATGTTGAGCTTCAGACCATATTTTGTGCTCTCCTCTTTCACCCTCATTAAAAGGTTCTTTAATTCCTCCTCACTTTCTGCCATCAATGTTGTGTCATCTGCATATCTGAGGTTGTTGATATTTCTTCCGGCAGTTTTAATTCCGGCTAGGGATTCATCCAGCCCAGCCTTTCGCATGATGAATTCTGCATATAAGTTGAATAAGCAGGGAGACAATATGCAGCCTTGTCGTACTCCTTTCCCAATTTTGAACCAATCAGTTGTTCCATATCCAGTTCTAACTGTAGCTTCCTGTCCCACATAGAGATTTCTCAGGAGACAGATGTGATCAGGCACTCCCATTTCTTTAAGAACTTGCCATAGTTTGATGTGGTCAACACTGTCAAGGGCTTTTGTATTGTGGGTCTAACCTCAATTAGACCCACAATAAAACCCATTGCCTCCTCCCAACATCCACTGCGGCCACCATCTATCTAATGTTAGGGCCACTTGGTTCCAACCAGAGAATCCTGCAGTAGGGATTGTCAGACAGCTGTCCATGGAGGCACAGAGCAGCCTGTGTCCAGGGCAGCTGTTTACCAGCTCCATCTGGTACGTAGGCTGAGACCCTATCTGCCTGTGGACTGTCTCACCAGAGTGGTGCATGCTCTAGTTATCTCCTGCTTGGCCTACTGCAATGCGCTCTACGTGGGGCTACCTTTGAAGGTGACTCAGAAACTGCAATTAATCCAGAACGCGGCAGCTAGACTGGTGAGTGGGAGCGGCCGCCGAGACCATATAACACCGGTCCTGAAGGATCTTCATTGGCTCCCAGTACGTTTCCGAGCACAATTCAAAGTGTTGGTGTTGACCTTTAAAGCCCTAAACGGCCTCAGCCCAGTATACCTAAAGGAGCGTCTCCACCCCCGTCTTTCTGCCTGGACACTGAGGTCCAGCTCTGAGGGCCTTCTGGCGGTTCCCTCGCTGTGAGAAGCCAATTTACAGGGAACCAGGCAGAGGGCCTTCTCAGTATTGGCGCCTGCCCTGTGGAACACTCTCCCAGCAGATGTCAAGGCAATAAACAACTATTTTACTTTTAAAAGACAACTGAAGGCGGCCCTGTTTAGGGAAGTTTTTAATGTCCGATGCTGCATTGTTTTTAATATTTGCTTGGAAGCTGCCCAGAGTGGCTGGGGAAACCCAGCAAGTTGGGCGGGGTATAAATAATAATAATAATAATAATAATAATAATAATAATAATAAGGGACTAGCATTTCTAATCTCTGTGCCACAGGGGTAGCTATAGATGTCAGTTGCCTGACCAGAGCTTTGCGGCACCACAGGATCCTTCCTTGATAATGGCAAGAAGAATAAACTATATGCAGTCTCCCTAAGAAGAATCTGGTGGTCCACTGGTCCTTTATTAGACTTGACTCTCCACTTGTCCGTAAGAGAAGGCGTCTTGATTTGTGTCCAATGGCCAACCTGTCCTGGACTATCTTTTCTGCCTCTTGCCATCTTAGTCCTTGGAATCTGACCATTTACGTGTTTGGGCAATGTTTTTTGTCTCTGACCCACTTGGGCCTTGACGGTCATTGATTGGCTGAGCTGCTGTGGTGGCATGGAATGCCCAGCTGATCAGGGAACAATTTGCTTTTCAATTCAGCTTCTGCTAGAGAAGGGGAAATTGCCAAGTTTGCCAGGGTTGGAGCCTCACACGGCGGGGCTGAGATCCAAGATGGGATCCCAGGACTTTGGAAAGCGAAGGGGAAGGTTGCTCAGAGGCGAGGAGGGTGAGGCAATAGTGCAGGGTAGGCTACTAACTGAGAGAAGAAAGTAAATGGTGGATAGGTGTAAAATTAGGCTTCTTTAAAATGGGAGAAGAGGAAATAAAGGACCTTCGGAGAGGGTGCCTTAAGAAATTTTACAGAAAGAAGATTGGGAGGAGAGGAGTCTTCAGATGTTGCTGGTCTTCTACATCCATCAGCCCCAGCCAGTATGGGTAATGGCATGGGATGATGAGAGTTGCAGTCCAAATTATCTGCAGGGAATCGTGTTGGGAAAGGTTGTGATGGAGGGATAAGGGGTTGCTAGGGCAGCTGGTCAAGAAAAAGGGTAGGTAGAAGGGTAGGGGCAAAATAGGTGACCTTCTGAAAATCCAGGGTTGAAATGGGTGCTGGAAGAATGAAATGGAAGAAAGGAGAATCCAAGGAAGACGTAGAACTCATTGTGAATTTATTTTAACCAAGCATTTATGGATTGTATCTCGGATATTTTGTCATCATTTGTACTGGGTATATGCCCTGTGTGTTATTATTTTTACATGCATTTACAGGAAATATTATCTTGCTAAAATGTTGACTGAAATGTGTTACTTTAAGCTGAAACTACCGGCGTTGTCATCTTGATACTTCTTGCTTTCTGTAGTCCTTTTCGGCACAGGAATCTCACGGGAGATATACAATTAAAAATAATGCTAGCCATCTTTTAGAAAGTCAATGTGGCAAAGATCAGACTTATAATGTGGCTTGACTTTATTATCCAATGTGTTAGAAGCAGCCATTTGGATCCAACCTGATATCAAAGAAAGTTCCCATCAAGAGGAAGGATGTAAAGAATCCTACTTTTAAAAGGCTTTTAACTGCAACCACGCTCCATAACAAAATTACAGCAGCAGTGGGTTCCTCTTAAATAGCACTCTCCTCCCTCTATAACCTTGTTTCAGTAATAGTCTAATAATTCATATACCATGACTAATGCACAATCCACTTTGTTCCAGGAAAGGAGAGAGGCTAGAGGGTTGTTTGTTTTTGTATTTTTGCTTCAGGAGACAAATGTTATAAAATGTTTTCCCCTTCCCAATATGTACTGACTTTGCATTTCCTGCTTGTTGATTATGTGGAAGAACTCATTCAACTGAAAGAATCTGTTGCACAATAGACACAGAGCCATTAGGGCAGAGAGTGGTCCATTTGGGAATCCCAACCAACTCCTGGAAGGCCAGTACTCTAGAACACTCTGAACACCCTTGCCTGGTAGGGGAAGATCCATACTGTAGTGGTGACCAAGTTTGTGGTTTAATGAAAGCCACCCACTATTGTCGTTCCCTTTATTTAGGAGCCTCTGATTTGCTTCCCAAGAACTCTGTGTTCGGAAAACCACTGCCCATTTGGAGGTGGTTCCATGGTTCAGTGGTAGAACATACAGTCTGCAAGCGGGAGGCCCTGGGTTCAAATCCTGGCATCTCCAGATAGATCTGCGAAATGTTGTTGTTATTGTTGTTTAGTCGTTTAGTCGTGCCCGCCTCTTCGTGACCCCATGGACCAGAGCATGCCAGGCACTCCTGTCTTCCACTGCCTCCCACAGTTTGGTGAAACTCATGCTGGTAGCTTCGAGAACACTGTCCAACCATCTCATCCTCTGTCGTCCCCTTCTCCTTGTGCCCTCCATCTTCTCCATCATCAGGGTCTTTTCCAGGGAGTCTTCTCTTCTCATGAGGTGGCCAAAGTACTAGAGCCTCAGCTTCACGATCTGTCCTTCCAGTGAACACTCAGGGCTGATTTCCTTCAGAATGGAGAGGTTTGATCTTCTTGCAGTCCACGGGACTCTCAAGAGTCTCCTCCAACACCATAATTCAAAAGCACCAATTCTTCGGCGATCAGCCTCCTTTATTGTCCAGCTCTCACTTCCATACATCACTAGATCTGCGAAATACTGACATCTAAAGGGTCATTGCTAGTCAGATTGGGAGTGGGCAAAAAACATGTCAGGATTTCATAATAGAAATAAACAAAACATTGAGACCTGAGGTCCCCAGTTTCACTTGAAACACTTTCAGTGGCAAGATTCAGCTGCCCATCTGCAAGCGCAATCAGTTCAGATGAATCACTGGAGCTGGAAGAAAGAAAAGTGATTGTGTGTGAGAGTTGCACTGCGCTTCAGAAGTACTCAACTGCAGACATTATCCCAACTTCCTCTTGGTGTTGCGATGGAGCTTGAGATGGATTTCAGCAATGAGGAGGGCAGGAGTTGTCCCTGCAATTCTGCTGGGCTTGGAAAATCTCAGTAGCCTATTGCAATGGAAGGGGCGATTCTGGCTGTTGAGATAGAAATGATGTAGGGATGTGAATAGAGTGTGTTCATTTGCAGCTTAAAAGGAAGCTTAGATAGGTTAGTGTTAGACTTTTAGTTTAAGTTATCCAGGATGCCTTAAGCCAGACTGGATTTTCCTGGTATTTCCCCCTTTTCTCCCCCTAAAAACAATAATCGCACAAACAGCCTTGTAAAAATAACATTTAATTAACAGATACAGCAGCTTTGATCAGGCAGGCTGAAAATGGTAATTCAGTTACAAAGACATACCTTAGTCTAGCTTAAGATGGTGTCTGAGCTCCATCAGTAGGTATAAAAACCTACTGGAGCCTAAAACTCCATATTGGGTATCGCCATTGGAAGTAATGAGTGTTAAAAAGATCAATATAACAGGGAAATGGATAACATATGGAAATTTAATAAGTAAAGAAGGAAATAAATGGAAGTTGAAACCATATGAAGATGTGAAAGGATATGTAAATGATTGGCTGCATTATTTTCAGTTGAATGAAATGCTCAAAAAAGAGTTATTGAAAAGAGGTTTTTCTGAAAAAGAATCTAGGTTTCAACAAGAAATATTGAATAATGAGGTTAAAATCTTATCCAAAATGTATAAACTATTATTAGAGTGGTATACAAAGGATGAAGAGGTTAAATCGGTTATGATACACTGGGCCAAAGATTTTGGACATAATATTCAATTTGATGATTGGATAAAGTTGTGGAAGGAAGGAATGAAGTTTACTGCATGTACCACAATAAAAGAAAATGTTATGAAAATGATATATAGATGGTACGTAACACCGGTAAAACTTGGTAAGATGTATAAAATGAGTAATAAATGTTGGAAATGTAAGGAAAAAGAAGGAACATTTTATCATATGTGGTGGGAATGTAAAAAAGTAAAATGTTTCTGGGAAATGATTTATAATGAGTTAAAGAAAATGTTGAAATATACATTTGTTAAGAAGCCAGAAACATTTTTACTAGGAATGTTAGGTTATGAGATTAAAAAGAAAGATGAGAAAATATTTTTATATGCGGTAACAGCAGTTAGAATTCTGATGGCCCAGAAATGGAAACAAGAACTGCCTACGATTGAAGAATGGAGAATGAAACTGATGGAATACGCAGAACTGGACAAAGTAACAGGGAGGATTCGGACTAGACGAGATCAGAGATTCACTGAAGACTGGAAGAAATTTACAGAATATATCAAACATATTTGTGATGAACAGTTAACGTTTGTAAGTTTTCAAGAAAGTTTGTGAGAAGTAACGGTAGAAATATTGTATAAACAATATGATAGGGTAAATAATGTTATAGTGCAATATTAAATTGTGAAATGTGAGAAAATGTGATACTTCGGAGAATTGTCAGACATGCTGATGGAAGTTCAAAAGAAAAGGTTGGTGAAAATTGGATGTTATATTTTATATAAATTTGTATTAGAAAATTAATAAAAATTAATTGCAAAAGAAAAAAGATGGTGTCAGAGCTCCATCATGTAGCTCGGACTCACATTTTCACATTGCTTGCTTGGTGGAAAGTGACAAAAAAGAAAGGATGTGCCTAGGCAGGTAAGAGAATACAGTGGTACCTCGGGTTAAGAACTCAATTTGTTCTGGAGGTCTGTTCTTAACCTGAAACTGTTCTTAACCTGAAGCACCACTTTAGCTAAAGGGGCCTCCTCCTGCTGCTGTGCCGCCGCTGCACAATTTCTGTTCTCATCCCGAAGCAAAGTTCTTAACCCGAGGTAATATTTCTGGGTTAGCGGAGTCTGAAGCGTATGTAACCTGAGGTACCATTGTATATACAGTGGTACCTCTGGTTGCAAACTGGATCCGTTCCGGAGCCCAGCTCGCAACATGAGCAGAACGCAACCTGCGTCTGCGGGTCGCGATTCACTGCTTCTGCACATGTGCGTCTGCACATGCACAAGTGGCGAAACTTGGAAGTAACCCTTTCCGGTACTTCCGGGTCTCCACGGGACGCAACCTGAAAAGATTTAACCCGAAGCATCTTTAACCCGAGGTATGACTGTATAGCTATGCTGTGGGAGTGGGAGTGTCTCTCACAGAGTTCTCTCTAGCAAACTTACAGGAAAACTCTCTGGGCTTCAGCTCCTACCATGTGCCTATCTAGCAAAACATGAATTGTGGGTCTCGTTTCAATTCCAGGTGCAATCCCCTTACTCCCCAACTCCCAAGGGTTTGTCGCCGGTGTTGAGTTGCGTTTTGGACGTGAAGCGTGAGGTCAGAGACTAGATTTCTCCATCTCGCATTAGGAGAGTGGACCTGGTGGCCACAAATATTTTGGTCATCCAGAAACGTGGTTTTCTGGATAAGGCTGCTGTATAGCAAATATGATTTTAAGAGGACAATATGAACTATGGTGAACTCTCTTGTGCAAGATGGAGCAATGCAATGGTTTAGGTGACAGCAGAGCACAGAACAGACTGAGGAGGATGCAGAGAGATCCAATAATGTGTTCTCTTCTGATGCAGCAGGTGTTCTGTTTGGCAGAGGCATTTTATGTGGGGAATTCTGTTTCATCAGCAAAGGTGTTCTGCAAAGGAGCGTGGCCTTGTCAGGGGTCCTGTTTCTCAGAGCACACACGAGGCTCTGTGTTGCCGAAATCTAGCTCCCATCTCCACTCTCCATCGCGTGCCCCACACCTCCTCTATGTGAACCGCACCTCTTTCCCAGCAACGCACAAACTCGGCTCTCTGTTGGATGAATGATTTTTTTCCATGATAACCATGTGGGCTCGCAACACAATTCCACCCATCTGCACCCAGTTCCATTAGCAACATTGTCACCCGCAATGAAATGACATGAATACCGGGCTATCATTGCCAACATGACTGCAGGAAAACATTAATTAGCCCTCATTTGCATTTGTCAGCGCTACTTTGGGAGAGACAAATCTGTCGCGGCAAAGATGCTTTCACAAACTATCGCTGCTTATGTGATAAGCAGATGCACCGAACCTTGCTATCTTGGCTGAGATCTGGCAGCCATAACCCCACACACCAAAACGGAGGGTCCCTTGCAAGCTCCTGCCGTAGGGACAAGAGGTGTGATATGGGGGCAAGGTGAGGGAGAGCTTGTGCATGTGCCAGAAGCTGAGGGAGAAGTGGTTGGGTGGGCAGAGTAGTTGTTGAGACTAAAGAAGTATGGCAAGAACAACTATGGTTTTATAAGGCGAGATTGGGGTGGAATAACCCGAGTCACTGATAGGTTAGGGGCAGTTCAGAAAGGCTTCCCAGCATGTAGGCTGCATACAAAATGGCAGGAGCAGACCTTGGTAATATGGTGCCCCAAGTGAGGACAAAATTTGACAACCCCTAACTTTGAGTAGGTATCTGTATACATATAGGGTACCTCTATAAATATGGTTGTTCTTGTTGTTGAGACCCAGGACCAACTGGTTGGAAACCAAATGGTCCAAGTTACCCCAAAGAAATACAGTTGTACCTCGGGTTACAGGAGCTTCAGGTTACATACGCTTCAGGTTACAGACTCCGCTAACCCAGAAATTGTACCTTGGGTAATAACTTTACTTCAGGATGAGAACAGAAATTGTGCGGCAGCGGTGTGGCGGCAGCAGGAGGCCCTATTAGCTAAAGTGGTACCACAGGTTAAGAACAGTTTCAGGTTAAGAACGGACCTCCAGAACAAATTAAGTTCTTAACCCGAGGTACCACTGTACTTAAGTATTTTTTTAAAAAAATATTATCATCATCATCATTTTCAGCCCCCTTGGCTCTGGCACCCTATGTGGGGGAACCACCCACACTACCCTAAATCTGGCGCTGACAGTGGGATAGGCATCGCACATCGGTAGAGGTTTCAAGGTCAGGTTTCACCTTGAAACTTATTTCCTTATGTATAAAGGCTCACAGAATGGCTTCCAGATCAATGAAAGCAAGACAGTCCCTGCCCCCCAGTTGTACAGTCTAAAAAGACACGGCACAAAAGGAAAAAGGAATGTGAGCGGTGAGGAAATAAGCAAACTCGGATGCCCGTTCTTAGGCACAACGACTACATGGGACAGACACAACTGAAGGAGAGGAGGACTCAAAGGTTGGTGGTGTTCCAGCTGCATCAATGGAGAGAGCTTGCATCTCTTCTCTATTTGTGCCAGCCTCATTTTTCGCTATTGAAAGCCCTGTCATTCAAGTGCTGTATCTCTGCATCACCATGGCTGTTAGTTGGAGGAGAAAGGTAATTTTGAGGATCAGTCAGGGGGAATTCAGAGGGACAGTTGTTGTTGTTGTTGTTGTTGTTGTTGTTGTTGTTGTTTCCCAGTCTGGGACTCAAGGTGGCTTACACAGATAAAATGAAACCAGCTAAAAATATAGAAATGGCAAATCATTAATGTAATGGGGTTGAGTTACTCGTGCGTAAATTGTCCCGTTAAGGGGTTAATAGCCTTGGTTAAACCGTCCTGACTGCACAGCCCATCTCAGCGTGGCTGTCTCAGTCGCTAGCAGAATCTGTCTGTGGGCGTTTCTTAAACCTTTTCCAGCATAAAAGCTGTTTGACTCCCAGTCGTCTCCGCCTTTCATTGCGCGGGAGTCTTCTGCGCAGGGAGGGCGTGGGTAGTGGAGGACCAGTGCTTTCCTCACTGACGTCCAGGGAAGAATCCCGGAGCTCTCCCTCCGCTTCCCCCATTTCCCCTCCTTGATCCCTGGTGTTACGCCGATTTCCTTCCTCCTCTACCAAGCTGCGTCTCCACCTAGTGCTGGTACCTTCTCCTGCAGAATCGGAGAGCCTCTCCTTCGCCTTTCGCTCTGATGGCAGTTCCCTGACAATTAAAATGTAGCTAAATGCAATAGAATTAAAAATATAAAACAAAGACAATCGTAACAGCAACCAAAGCAGGCTGGGCAAACATGGCCTAATTCTGTTAGACATTTTGGAAAATTGTTTTCTATAGGTTTGCCCTCTCTGGGGAGTTTGTCACCAAACTTAGCATGAGGGCTTCCAAGGTGGGAGCAGCATTTTCTGTTGATAGAGATGCTGTCCACCATTTTGAATCAAGATGGCAGACCAAAACGTAGATTTGGTGTGACTTTGCCCATTTGGGGGCATGGGTTCATCCGCCTCTCAAGATACCACCACCAAGCTCAGCACGAGGTTTTCCTCAGGTGGGGGCAGTACAGTCCATGTTGATGTTTTGACACTAGGCTCTAGTGTCTGACCAAAATGTGACTTTGGCGTGACTTCGTTCACTTTTTGGCAGGATGGGTCCAAACTCACAAACGACACTATCCATTTTAAAACCTCAATATATAGGGGTTTCTCAAAACTCCTGGGCACCGCTGGACACTCCCCACTAGTATTGCTATATTGGGAACTCTGAATGCAACTTTTTGGCCTTGTTAGGTTTCAAGTCTTGTACAGCATTTGGTTTGACAGGAAACAATAAGGATCCATTCTGCTTGCTGGATCAGGCCCCCCTCCCCCAATTTGGAATATTTACTTTTTCCACCTCCCTTCTAATGAATCTTTTGGGCACCCATGATCTGTGTCCCTTTTATTTTCTTCTGGTGATGCATCCTCTCTCCCCACCCCCACCCCGCCATTTTTTGTGATGATACAGAAGTGACCACCCTGTTCTGCCCAGCTGTGCCTCTATATGCAGCAGCTAGACTGGTGACTGGGGGTGGCCGCTGAGACCACATAACACTGGTCTTGAAAGACCTACATTGGCTCCCAGTACATTTCTGAACACAATTCAAAGTGCTGGTGTTGACCTTTAAAGCCCTAAACGGCCTTGGCCCAGTATACCTGAAGGAGCATCTCCACCCCCATTGTTCTGCCCGGACGCTGAGGTCCAGCGCCGAGGGCCTTCTGGTGGTTCCCTCATTGCGAGAAGCAAAGCTACAGGGAACCAGGTAGAGGGCCTTCTCGGTAGTGGTGCCCAACCTGTGGATCGCCCTCCCATCAGATGTCAAAGAGATAAACTATCTGACATTCAGAAGACATCTTAAGGCAACCCTGTTCAGGGAAGTTTTTAATGTGTGACATCTTAGTGTATTTTTTGTCTTTGTGGAAGCTGCCCAGAGTGGCTGGGGAAACCCAGCCAGATGGGCGGGGTACAAATAAATTATTATTATTATTAGTTGTGGTGGTGTGGTGTTGTTGTGTTGTTCAGCTGTGCATCTAACCTCTTTGTATGCTGTTCATTTGCATTATTCTGCCAACAGGGTGAGAGGAAGACATAAAATAAGACAATGTTTAATCTGTCAATAAGGGGAGCCCCCGAGTGCCTCTTACTTACTTAACTAAATAACCATTTGGAAGCTAGATAAAGCTCTGTGTTTGCAGGGCTTAAGCTGTTTCCTGCAGTCAGCTAACAGAACTGTATAGAGAGGCCTTGTGGTCATTCCTCTCCACTTTCTTGCTTGCTGTTTCTTCAAAGGCTGCATGGCAGCAATCAATCTGACATGAGCAGGAAGGAAAGGGATGGGCAAAGGGGCTGTCAGGCAGGAAGGAGGGTCAGCAGACAGGATCGGACATTAAGCTATAAGCACCATGTTTTTGGTGTCCGAGTGAGAGGCCACAGAATTTCCCCACTCCTCTCAGCAGGCTGCCCAGACTGGGAGATGGCAGACCTAGGTGACCACCTAGGAACGTGTCTTATACCATACCCTACAAGTGTCCCCATTTCCCAGGGATAGTCCTGGAATTACGAAAGCCATCCTGGCTTCTGATTTGACCCCGGAATGTCCCTATTTCCCCTGCCAGGGCTGCTGCAGCCGAACTCAGGGAGGAGTCAGAGTCAGTGCTCGCCCCAAGCAATGACAATGGAAGTGGCTGTGAGGGAACATCTCCTTGCCTCTCCTTGGCCGCCACCGCTGACCTTCTCCCTTGGGGAGCTCACAGCAGCTGCTGGAGAGGAGGTTTTCCCTTTTTGTAGATCTACCAAAGAACAAAATAAAACCAATAAGGCATGTGTCTTCTCCTTGGCGATCACTTGTAGCCAAGTAAGGTTGTCTTCCATAAACATGGTTTTAACAATGAGTCCGTAAGTCACTGTGGAGGCCAATTCTGGATCCACACGTCCTTCCATAGTGGGGACATAGGTTTCCGGGTTGGAGTTGATCACGGTGTGGATTTGCCAAGCATGCCTTCCTCTTAGCACATTTCTCCCTTTTGTCCTGAGTTCAAGCATCTTCAAAACACGACACCTTTGGTAAAGGCTGTTCTCCAATTGGAGTGCCTGCAGGCCAGTGTTTCCCAGTTCTCGGTGTTTATATTACTTTTTTTTTTTTAGATTTGCCTTGAGAGTCTTTGAACCTCTTTTGTTGACCATCAGCATTATGCTTTCCATTTTGAAGTTGCTTTGGAAGGCGATAATCTGGCATCCGCACAACATGACCAGTCCAATGAAGTTGATGTTGAAGAATCATTGCTTCAACACTGGGGATCTTTGCTTCTTCCAGTACACTGATCTCGCCTGTCTTCCCAAGTGACCCTTCCTCTGGTTGGAAATATTCTGCAGGACAGGGACAAAAATGGGGGAATCGAGGAGGGTCAATTGGGGTGGGTGGAGTGAGAAATGTCCCTATTTTCATCTGAAGAATGTTGGAGGTTATGTTACATTGAGTCAGACCATTGGTCCATCTACTGAATGTAGCTCACTGTTGTCTACCAGACTGGCAGCAACCCTCCAGAGTTTCAGCCAAAAGACATTCCCAGCCCTACGTGGAGATGCTGGGATCTTCAGCATGAAAAGCAGAATGCTTTAGAACAGGGATGGCAATGCTGGCACAACAGAGGCAGCCGCAACTCAGGGGAGTCATAATATCTCCACAGGAAGGTTTACATTTTCCGCGATTAGGACATAAAACAAGGCTATGTTTAATCTGTCAATAACAGGAGCCTGCCTTAATGCCTTGCCTCTTGTTTGAGTAATTATTAGAAGCTACATAACCTCAATATTTACAGTGCTTTAAGGGCAAGCCACACTCTGTAGGCAAATGAACGTAACAAAATCCTCTTCTCTCCCCCTCCCCCTTTATGGAAAACAGATTCATAGGACTGGAATTTTGAGTGGAAAACTAGCGGCCTGGAAAGGGAGTACTGAATCTTTTCCTTCTCCAAATTTCCTCCCACAGCTTCTACTATGTAGGGAACAAGATGCAGATATAAAGCATCTCTCCACCGTCTTTGGTAAGAGCCAAGCACTGAATATTGGTGGCAGGGGAAGATGATCCAAGTCATAGGCCCTTAATTTCAGAATGTCATCAAATTATTTTCATAGAATGGCAGAGTTGGAAGGGATCCCTGGGGGTCATCTAGTCCAACCCCCCTGCAATGCAGGAATCTCAGCCAAAGCAGCAATGACAGATGGCCATCCAACCTCTGCTTAAGAACCACCTTCTGAGGGAGTCCATTCCACTGTCAAACAGTTCTTACAGTCAGAAAGTTCATCCTGGTGTTCAGCCAGAATCTCCTTTCTTGTAACTTTCTTGTAACTGGTTTGAGTCCTACCCTCTGGAGCAGCAGCAAAAAGCAAGCTTGTAATAGCCCTTGAGATATTCAAAGATGGCTATCATATCTCGTCTCAGTCTCCTCTTTTCCAGGCTAAACATACCCAGCTCCTTCAACCGTTCCTCATAGGGCTTGGTTTCCAGACCCTTGATCATCCTGGTTGCTCTTCTCTGCACATATTTTAACTTGTCAACATCCTACTTAAATTGTGGTGCCCAGACTAGAACTGGGCACAGTGTTGTTGTTAAGATTTTTATACCACCCTTCATCTGCAGATCACAGGGTTATTTACAGCATAAAACGAAAACACAAAATACATAGCAAAAAACCAATAACAAACCAATAGCCCCCTTCCCAGAAGCACATTTAAAAGCCAAAGGCCTGGTTATAGAAGAATGCAAGAGACACACAAGGTAGTGGTTTCAGTGGATGCCTGCATTTCGACCTGAGGAATTTTACACAAGTTTCAGTCTCAAAGCATTTTTTCCCAATGCTTCTTCCCATGAATCAATCCAAATCATAACTTTGCCATGTACTGTAGTATCTTGAACTGACTCTCAAATTCAGGCAGTCCTGAGGATTTCTAGCAACAGGCTCTTGGATCTGTGCAAAAGGGGGGGAGGGAGGAACACTAAAAAATAAAAAAATGCAGATCTGCAGTCTCTGGAACGACAAGCTTTTTTTTAAGAAAAGGGAAAAAAAAAACAAGGGATGTGTACGTACGCAGACATGAGACCCTAAAGCCTAATAAGGAAAGTCTTTACCATTTGTTTAAAGGGTTGGTAATTTATGTTTTTTTGCCCTCTTCCTGAGGAAGGTTGCTTACTTTCTGTTTATGCAGCCACTTTTTAATGTGCGATTGTACATTTGAGGCTGGCTGGAGAAGAACACACTTGAGAGCGAATGCCGAGTGGATGAAGAACAGGCAGCAGGCCGTTGTTTATTCCCATTATACAATAGCAGACTTTTAACGCATTGCATGTGAGGCTCTGAATGGAGGAACTTCTGCAGGTAGGCAGAAAGGAAAGCCCAGTGCAAATGGCCGGGTGTTTCCACACAAACCTCTTTTCTGCACAATGAGGTGCACTTATTGGTTGTGCGCTGCCGACACGCCCCTGCCCAGGCGCATACGAGCTCCACACTTTGATTCCAGAGCTGGAATTCAGGATCCTCCCAGAGAAAATGAAAAGGGGTAGTAGATTCAGAAGAGTCAGAACTTCTTTACACAACACCATTGTCGTGCATTTCTGCGTACATTTACTTGGTTGGAGAGCTGCGCCGCAAAATTCAGATAGTTGCAAATTTTGAAAGGATGGAGGGGTTTCGGTTCTCAGATGTGAATTAGGTAGGTTCGTCTTTAAATGTGAATTGACTCTATTTTAAAAAATTTATTTCAAAACCAAAAAAAAATTACAAACATCAAATTCAAAATCCATATTCATTTTCTAACATAAGCCTATTACATAGATCACCTAAATTAAAATATATCTAATTGCTCTAGGCTTCCCTTTGCTATATGTAAATACAACACAATTAACAAATTATATTATAAATGATATTATAGGTTCCCATATACCCCCACTCCCCTTCACCCATGTGTGATCTCAATATTTTACTTCTTCCAATTTGTTGTGTTGTTATAAATTAATAATTATTCAATTGATTCTATTTTTATTTTCTTGCTTACCCCTGCATGTTTTACACATTCTCTATTAATATTTCAATTCCGGAACCATATTTTTTCATGTGAATTGACTCTAATTTCTCCTCCATCCCTTCTTCTAAGCAGGCCACCAGTGACCATGTTGGATCCAGGAGTATCCCAAAACTCCTTATAGGGGAGTGAAGGGCAATCTGGAACAGGCCTTCTCCCAGCCTCTTGGACCCAAGAATTCAGAACGCACATCACACCTGTCGTATCAGGATTCAGGATCGATATATTGGCCTGCTTCCCGTCCACCCTCACTTCCAAGCACTGGTCTAGCACCCAACTCCTGATTCAGATGCCTTTGGGAAACCAGCAAGCAGGATAGACCTTGAAAGTGGGAGTGGAACCACTGAAATACATTATCTCCAACCCCAAAGGGTGGCCCTCCCTCCATCTCTCTCCCAATGAATGCCATCGATGAGGATGTCTAACGCAGTCTCAGTGCCATGAAACTGGGTCATACAGTGGTACCTCGGGTTACATACACTTCAGGTTACATACGCTTCAGGTTACATGCGCTTCAGGTTACATACGCTTCAGGTTACAGACTCCACTAACCCAGAAATAGTACCTCGGGTTAAGAACTTTGCTTCAGGGTGAGAACAGAAATCGTGCTCCGGTGGCGCAGTGGCAGCAGGAGGCCCCATTAGCTAAAGTGGTGCTTCAGGTTAAGAACAGTTTCCGGTTAAGTATGGACCTCCGGAACGAATTAAGTACTTAACCCGAGGTACCACTGTACTTTCTTCCCTTGATGTCTCTTTTGAGAACTGCGAAGCTGTAGCTGAAAAGACAACTTGTGCGTTTGCTTTAAGTTAAGCGAATGCACCGATTAAGTCCTCAGTGGGCTTGTTGAAGGCTTGAGGACTTCTTTCCCAACACAGAAGAGTGGGGAGCTCAGCCCTTCTTGTTTTCATTATTCCAGATATCCAAGTGGGCTGATTGCAAGTGGGGACAGCAGAGCTCCTTTTCCCTCGACTTTTTACAAGAAAAGATTGCACTTTGCCTAATATGGCCTGCTCAATGGACCCTTTGCTTACAGCTATAATTTTAAACAGAAGGTTTGTGCTTCGTATCTCCCCCCCCCTTTCTCCACAAGCTGGTTCGTTTCACTAGGAAGAAAATGGGACATTAATTAACCCTTTCTTGAGTTGTGTAGTTCTTAACTGATTGGAGGCTGGCGTTAGCTGTGCAATGCAAAATTACTGCACACACCACAATCTACTGCAGATGGGTAGGTTTAAGCCAAAAAAGGGAACATTTACAAAACACTAGCCGTTTGAAAGCATGTCAAAGTGCAAGTAGATAAATAGGTACCGCCAGGCGGGAAGGTAAATGGCGTTTCCATGCGCTGCTCTGGTTTCGCCAGAAGCGGCTTAGTCATGCTGGCCACACGACCCGGAAAAACTGTCTGCGGAGAAATGTTGGCTCCCTCGGCCTGAAAGTGAGATGAGCGCCGCAACCCCAGAGTCGTTCGCAACTGGACTTAACTGTCAGGGGTCCTTTACCTTTACAATTCTCAGGAAAGCGCTGCTGCTTTAAAGCTGGTGTTTTAAAAAGAAAACATTTTTTTGAAAGTACTTGCAAGCTTTTGGGTGTATTTGCAAAGGGTGAGTAGTGCATGTGTGTTTCAGATCGATTGATGTGATTACTCCCGAGGAGCACCTGCATTTCTAGCCAAACAGCAGAATCTGCAACAGGGATGGGGAACCTGCAGCTTTCCAGAGGTTGCTGAATTACAGTTTTGCCATCTCTGGCCGTTGGCCATGCCGGCTGGGGCTGATGGGAAATGAAGTCCAAGAATACCTGGAGGGCTACAAGGTCCCCACACTTGGTCCTCAAGCTGAAATGGTGTGCAGGGGGACTTCCCCCACTCCCCAGCCCATGTCTGCTGGATGTGGGAAGGAGGATGTGGGGCTGAGGCCATGAGCTTTCTGTTGGGATACTGCCAGGGAGATAAAGCCCATCATGGCCCCAAGCTGTCTGCCGGACGATCCATCGATCTCCCGTAGGCACGCAATATCATCAATTTAGCGGCATGAGTTTCTAGGAAATATCTTGCCTCATTCCAGAGCTCATGCACACTCTTATCAGCAGGTAATGCACAGCAAAAGTCGCACCCAGGAGAGCATTATTTACAAGCTTTATTCAACGTTGATCAGAACAAAGAAAGACATGAGTGTCTGCGTCAGTGTCTCCGACAGAGAGAGAAACGAAAGCAATAGCAAACATAAACATCCTGTGAACAGGACATGCGCAGACTCTGACTCACAAAGCCTGCTCCCTTTTAAGGAAAAAAGAGACCTAGCACATTCACCCTCCAAATGTGTGTGGGGTTTGTGCGTGTGTCTCAAAACAGAAGTAGGGAGACAATTCAATTCAGGTTGACTTTAATGGTGAAGTGCCCTAAACCCACACTGAAACACAGCCGTGCTTCAAAATCCGCACTTCACTGAATATTTTAGGACCCTCACCCAAAGCAAGGTAGGTGTGTGGGGTGTGTGGGGGTGCAATTTATTGCATTTATATCCCCCCCTTTGATCCAAGGAACTCAAGAGGGTATGCATGATTTCTCTACCCCACCCCACTCCTTCATTTAACCCCCACAACGACCCTGTGAGGTAGGTTAGGCTGAGAGGCAGTGAGTGGTTTACGGTCACCCAGGGAGCTTCATAGCCAAGTGGGGATTTGAACCCTGGTTGCCTGGGTACCCACGCCTCTCTCCCATAGCTGTCAACTTACAGCCTCGAAAGTAAGGGATCAGCAGCCAAAATAAGGGATTTTAGTCAACCAGCAGCCAAACAAAGCCTTAAGCGGTGGTTCCCACAGCGCAGCAACCCGGCAAAGGGGATGCAGCAAGGAAAACCACCGTCACCTCTCCGCTGGGAAGCGCTGAGCAAAGGTGAGTCCCCAGGCAATGCGGCCGATTTGATCGGCACAAGGCATGCAGGCTCCACCCCCTGGTCGTTCTTAGACTTCTTATTGGGTGAGCAAGGCAGCCAAACAACACAGTTGGAGCCTCCCTCCTCCCTGGCCGGCAGGGAGGGAGGGAGGGAGAGGAGCTGCTTCCTTTGAAACCCAGGAAATTTAAGGGACATCATCAATAAGGGACAGCAGCAGGACATGGCGCTGGGATAAGGGAGTTTCCCACCAAATAAGGGACGGTTGACAGTTATGCTCTCTCCCCCTCCCATCCCTCTATATTATGGAATGGCTGCATGGAGGGGGGGGGACAGGAAAAAAAAATAAGCTCAGTTTTCTGTTATCTCAAAAGCGGTTAGAATAGTGTGGGGAAAACTGGCTCCCTCCTCATGGATCACCTACGTGTGCCTTTCTGGAATCAACGCTAGAAAACGGAGGGCTCGCCAACAAGTCACTACCCAGTGTGGGCTGCAATGCCCAAACGCCTGCTGTTGGGCCATAAGGGAGTGCAAGATCTTCTGGAAGCAGTGAAGTGAGGTCACTCATTAGATTATTTTTAATGGGCCAGTCCTTGGTTGGCCCACCTGGTGCTCCGATGGCTAAATATAGTAAGGACAGAGCAGTATCAGCAAACACATCTAATTGTCTGGCATTTTGTTTAGACATCTCATGCTAATTCACTGCATTAGCTTTTCGGAAAGCTTAAGATACGAGACTCGCTGCGGGAAGGAAAGCCGACTGCTCCTCAGCTAGTCTGGGGAGAGCTTTGCTCTGGGGTGTCTGAAATCTCCAATCCAGTCTCCCCTAGCCTGGCGCCGTCCAGAAATGTTTCGGGCTACAACTCATACGATATCCCTGGCCATTGGCCACACCGGCTGAGGCTGATGGGAGCTGGAGTCCAGCAGCATCGCTTCTCCTGACCCAACATGATGTGCAACAGTGGGAGGGTATTGGGAGGGCTCAGGTCACATGAGCAACAGCAGCCAGGCCCAGGAGGTCAGGGAGTCCCCAGAATGTGCCCCAAAATGTCCTTCACCCCCCAAAAAACATCCAACCCCCCGCAGCATATTTGCAGTGGTAGGTTTGGGTACTATGGTGCCCTTTGCGAGGCCAAAGTTTGGTACCCTCTCCAGACCTTGAGTTGCCTTCCCAAAGGGTCCTAGAAGGTCCCTTCCGCCTCTTTGCCAAAGGTGGGGAAGCACTAACTGGCTTTGGGAAGGAGGCAGGAGGACTCTGGGACTCTGGCAGAGCCTCTGCCCCCTTCTCAATGCCTCCCTTACCTGGCTTTGATATGGTACCACCTTGGCTCAGCGCCCAGTGTGTGTGCCCTGCTCACACAGTCTGAAATCAGGCCCGGTACATGGCTTCCATAAGTGCATTTGCTGAAGATATATGTAGAGTTCAAAAGCCACACTTCTGTCTCAGGGAATCATCATCATCATCAATTTATTATTCATACCCCGCCCATCTGGCTGGGCTTCCCCAGCCACTCTGGGCGGCTTCCAACAAAATATTAAAATACAGTAATGCATCAAACATTAAAAGTTTCCCTGAACAGGGCTACTTTCAGATGTCTTCTAAAAGTCTGGTAGTTGTTGTTCTCTTTGACATCTGGTGGGAGGGCGTTCCACAGGGCGGGTGCCACTACCGAGAAGGCCCTCTGCCTGGTTCCCTGTAACTTGGCTTCTCGCAGTGAGGGAATCACCAGAAGGCGCTGGACCTCAGAGTCTGGGCAGAACGGTGGGGGTGGAGACGCTCCTTCAGGTATACTGGGCCGAGGCCGTTTAGGGCTTTAAAGGTCAACACTAGCACTTTGAATTGTGCTCGGAAATGCCGTGGTCCCGGAAGGTCTGACTGGTTGCCATATTTAGGGATGGGAAGGCCTCTTTAATCCTGGCCCAGTTGCTACATTTTCACCCGCCCCTCCCCAAACACTTGGCTCAACTCCTTTAAGAACATCCCTGTGGAATCAGAAGAAAGGTCTGTCTAGCCCAGCATCCCTTTCTCAAAGAGGCCAAGCAGATACCCTGGCGTGAGCCACCTGGAGATCTCTGAACCTGAGACCTTTTGTATACAAAAAATATGCTTTACTGCTTGGTCAGAATGGAAGATGGCAGGACCCCCAAGGATTTGCTCTGTGGGGAGCTGGCTCCAGGCCCATAGGCAGACCAACTCTGTGTTACAAAGATGTCTGCAAACATGACATGAAGGCTGGCAACATCAACCCCACCCTGTGGGAATCCCTTAAAAGACGACCGCAGGGCCTGGAGACAGGCAGTCACAGTCCCTCCAAGTGTCCCTATTTTCCAGGGACAGTCCTGGATTTACAGAAGCCGTCCCGGTTTCTGATTTGATCCCGGAATGCCCTGCTTTCCCTTAGGACGTCCCTATTTTTATTGAAGAAATGTTGGAGGATATGAAGTTATGCAAACCCTGAGCTGAGGGAATAACCATACAACCTTTAGAAGACGTCTGAAGGCAGCCCTGTACAGTGATACCTCGGGTTACAGATGCTTCAGGTTACAGACGCTTCAGGTTACAGACTCCGCTAACCCACAAATAGTACCTCAGGTTAAGAACTTTGCTTCAGGAGGAGAACAGAAATCGGGCGGCAGCAGCAGCGGGAGGCCCCATTAGCTAAAGTGGTGCTTCAGGTTAAGAACAGTTTCAGGTTAAGAACGGACCTCCAGAACGAATTAAGTTCGTAACCCGAGGTACCACTGTATAGGGAAGCTTTTTTTAATGCTTAATGTTTTATTTTGTTTTTATATAGATTGGAAGCCGCCCACAGTGGCTGAGGCAACCCAGTCCGAACATAACGATTATTATTATTATTATTATTATTATTATTATTATTATTATTATTATTATTATTTTGGAGCAGCAGTTCTCAACCTGTGGGTCCCCAGATGTTGTTGGACTACAACTCTCCTCATCCCTGAGCTCTGGCCTTGCTAGCTAGGGGTGATGGGAGTTGTAGTTCAACAACATCTGGGGACCCACAGGTTGAGAAAGGCTGGAATAGGGTGTCCCTGTTTTCATCAGAGAAATGTTGGAAGGCGTTGCAGTCAGGGTGTGCATCTACAGCAGTGACCAGAAGAGAAATGAGTGCTGGGAGGAGCACAGAGAGAAGAAACATGTTCATCTGCAGCAGCACAACCGAACTCCTTCATCTGCCCCGGCTGCAACAAAACATGTCTCTCCTGTATCAGTCTCTACAGCCAGGGGAGGTACTGCAAGCTTCCAGCAGTTTGACTTACTCCCAAAGGTGCATTCCCCCATTGTCTCCTGAGACAGACGGATGCCAATAACCACTAAGCATTCCTATCCCACGCGCAGCTCACTGGGCAATGCCTTGTTCGGTGACAACCCTGCATGGCCCGGCGTTTTTAGAGCTGGCTCTCCACCCCCTTAAATTGCAATCGGCGGAAACGGACGCTGCTTCAGCATTCGTCCCAGGCTTTTGGGGAGGGGGCAGAATAGGTGGGCGCCTACCTGCTCTTTCGCAAAATGGCCTTGACTTCTCTACATTCCTATAGCAAAGGTCACCCAGGAGGCCGCAGAATAAATGTGCTCATTCCTCGTGTGTCACGAGGGCGAAGCAGCAAGTCCCCAAGGAGCGGCCATCTCCTGCATGTTTATTTTATTCTGCAGTATCATGTCAGTGTGTCTGCCTAAATTTAGCTCCCGCGAAGAGCATTTGTAAGTTTCCTGTTACAGTCCTGCTCCAAGTTACCTTACAGTAAATGGGAGGGAGGGGGGAGAAATCAATGAAATCTCCATTAGTGGGCTAACTGGAAAAAAATCGGCAGTATGCATATGTATAATTCTTTCTTCCACTAAAGTGCTCCTTTCACTGGCCTTACATATAGACAGAGACAGAGGGAGAGAGAGACCGGGTTTATATTTCTATTTAAATGACTAGCTTACTTGCCTTTTTTTTGCTCAATTTATGTTCCAGATAAGGGCTTTGCACCAGGATGCCGGCTCCGTGGCGCCTGCAGATGGAGTTGCAAATGCAGCATTAGGCTATGCCAGACGTAGCATTGATGCTCAGGCACAGGCAGCTTCTGCAAAGCGCATTTGGCGGCAGGGTTCAGGGCGGCGGGGGCGGCGAGAGAAAGATAACCCAGACATGGGGAAGTTTAAGCTGGAATGCGTCAACAGGGGTGGAGCTTTCTTCCTGTTGAAAGATCAGAGGGAGTCACACCGCAAAATAGAAATCTGATGGGGCTGCTGAAGTCCAATAGAAAATAATAATAATAATAATAATAATAATAATAATAATAATAATAATAATAATAATGGGTTGTGTCTCATAGGTGACGGGTAGGTCTGGCCAGTGGCGGAGCTTCATGCTCTGGCACCGGGGAGCGGAGAGAAGGCGAGGCGGGGATAGCACGCGTCCCAGGGGCGTGGTGGGCGTCCTGGTGGCATGGCGAGCTGCCCACAGGGGTCTGGCACACTGCATGGGGGCATGGCACCCAGCGCGGGCAGGGGGACAGCCAGGGACAGTGCGCTCCCCCCGCACTCCTCTTCCTCCACCACTGGGTCTGGCTCCCACTCATTGTTGTTGTTTAGCCATTTAGTTGTGTCCAACCCTTCGTGACCCCATGGACCAGAGCACGCCAGGCACTCCTGTCTTCCACTGCCTCCCACAGTTTGGTCAAACTCATGCTGGTAGCTTCAAGAACACTGTCCAACCATCTCGTCCTCTGTCGTCCCCTTCTCCTTGTGCCCTCCATCTTTCCCAACATCAGGGTCTTTTCTAGGGAGTCTTCTCATAGAATCATAGTATTGTAGAGTTGGAAGAGACCCCCCAAGGGTCATCGAGTCCACCCCCCCCCCGCATAACAGCCATCTCAAATAAAGCATCCATGACAGATGGCCATCCAACCTATGCTTAAAAGCCTCCAAAGAAAGAGGTTGCTAAATGCTAAGGCAACCCACCCCCAACACACACAATAAAAGAGAGAGGGGGGAATTAAGGAAATCGATATCATCTATTTCTTTTGTGAGCAGCTCAAAAACGACGCCCTCTGAGATGTTCACAGTACAAACAAATAATAATCAGCAATGCCAAACAAACAATAAAGTTCATGAAACAGCAAGCATATCACCAGCCATAAAATGCCACACAAGGCAAGAGTGAAAGGCAATAACTCCCCGAAAGGAGATTTCCATCAACTTCAGATAAAAGTTGAAACCAAATTGTCTTGACATGCTTTCAAGAAAGAAAGAAAAAAAAGAGCAATCAGGAGGATGGCAGGCAAATCACTCATTTATGCAACTGAGAGCTAGACTTTGCCATAGTACAAGGGCAACCATTGAGTCCTCCAGATATTGATGGACTACAACTCCCATCATCCTCGGCCATAGACTTTGCTGCTGGGGGTTGCTGGGAGGTTATTATTATTTTATTTCATAAAATTTACACACCACTTGTTAGGTGCCATTGCGTGAAACCAAGACCCAGGGCGTTTTCCCATCACTTTCCTTATCGCAAATGGGCCCCCCCGGGTTTGTTGCACAAGACCCCCCCTACCAACTACAACTGCACAACCTGAATTTGCCATTATGTGACTGAATCCTCCTATAAAATAAAAAGGTAAAGGACCCCTGACAGTTAAGTCTAGTTGAGGACGACTCTGGGGTTGCGACACTCATCTTGCTTTACTGGCTGAGGGAGCTGACGTTTGTCCGCAAACTGTTTTTCCAGGTCATATGGCCAGCATGACTAAGCCTCTTCTGGCGAACCAGAGCAGTGCACAGAAATGCTGTTTACCTTCCCGCCAGAGTGGTACCTATTTATCTACTTGCACTTTGACATGCTTTTGAACTGCTATGTTGGCAGAGCTGGGACCGAGCAACGGGAGCTCACCCCGTAGCGGGGATTCGAACCACGACCTTCCAATCGCCAAGCCCAAGAGGCTCGGGGGTTTAGACCACAGCGCCACCCGCGTCCCACTCCTATAAAATAATAACAATCTAAAAATGCCCAGGTTGAAGGGGAAAGGGTAATCTGCAGGGGGGGGAGGTACCCCCCCATCCCATTTCCTCCTGGTCCAGTTTTAAACTTCTTTCTAATTCATCATTCTCCGCCTTCCTCTTGTTTCAGCTTCAAAGTTTTTAAAAGCTGGGACTGAGGGTGCCGAAAGGAGCCTGGTAGATGGAAGCTGCCATGGAGAGAAATGGTAACTTCTCATTTGCTCGGTTGATCTCGAGCTTACAGAAGGCAAGCAAAAAATAAATAAATGCTGAAATATGCATTTTGCACCAGTATCCCAGAGCGCTTGAAGGAGAAGCAAAGCTGAGATGCATTATTGCAGTATGAATTTCAGCCGCTGATGAACAATGACAGCTATGAAATAAAATACTTGGTCAGGTGTGATGCAACAGATGAGGAAACCAAAATAGTACAGCTAAGCATTCTTGCTCGAGGCTCCGTTTCACATGATTTCTCACGGCATGCAATGTCACTCCTGCGGCACACTCTCTGTAAAACGCCACCAGTTTCTCATTACTGGGTTCGGTTTCTGCCGTGTTTCAATGCATTGAGTGGCACTGAACACACACACACACACCAACATCTATGGAGCCTATTCAACCTAACATGCAAGCCAAATAGAAAAAAAGCCCCCTGTAAAATCAAAACAGCATATAGTGGAACAAGAATATAATCACTTCCTTGCTGGAAGATCCAGTCTAGACCAGTGCCCTTCTCCCCACAAGCTGCTAGCTAAAAGTCTGGACAGTGCTTGAAAATCATGAGTGCTGTGAGAAGCCCTTAATAAAACCCACAAGTCCTGGGGGACAGAGGAAGAGAGAATGCGATTAAGGTGGGCAGAGAGAGAGAGACACTTTTGGACATAGCCCCATATTTTGGACACAGCCCCATGCTCGCAATATTCCATCCCTAGGGAGATGTGTCCTATTTTCTTTTTCAATTCAAATTGTTTTTTCTGAGCACAATTCAAAGTGTTGGTGCTGACCTTTAAAGCCCTAAACGGCCTCTGTCCAGTATATCTGAAGGAGCGTCTCCACCCCCATCGTTCTGCCCGGACACTGAGGTCCAGCTCCGAGGGCCTTCTGGCGGTTCCCTCATTGCAAGAAGCAAAGCTACAAGGAACCAGGCAGAGGGCCTTATCAGTAGTGGCGCCCGCCCTGTGGAAAGCCCTCCCATCAGATGTCAAAGCGATAAACAACTACCTGACATTCAGAAGACATCTGAAGGCAGCCCTGTTCAGGGAAGTTTTTAATATGTGACATTTTAGTGCATTTTTCATCTTTGTTGGAAGCCGCCCAGAGTGGCTGGGGAAACCCAGCCAGATGGGCGGGGTACAAATAATAAATTATTATTATTATTATTATTATTATTATTATTATTATTATTATTATTATTATTATTATTTCAATTTTCTGTGTTGTTTTGACTGCCAAAGTTTCATTGGAGTCTTTTATGGTTTGGTTTATTGTTATTGTGGTTTTGATATAAGCCATATGGATATCTGGGCTTGGTGATTTTCTGGAACGTTTCAATCAGGGTTTAGGCTCTGTTTTGGCAGGAAGGCTGCCTTGGTCACCCTGTGATGGGAGAAAGAGAGAGAGACTGGGGTGGGGGTGGGGAGTGTGTCCCTGTTCATTCTCCTGGGTTTCTCATGGGCTTTTAAATACCACCCACCATGGGATTCTGCTGGGGCTGGAACCTCACTTTGGGGTGGGGTGGTATTGCTTTGTGATTGTCCCCGTCCTACCTGGATGGCCATTTTAATTTTTCAGTTTATTTTTATTGGAACCTTTCAGCATAGAATACAATAAAAACAGATTAATCTGAATGAAAAAAAGAAAGTAACATAGAAGAAAGTAACATGGACCCTGGCGAGCTCTGGTCCATGGGGTCACGAAGAGTCGGACATGACTAAACGACTAAACAACAACATAGAAGAGGGAGGGAAAGGGAAAGGGAAAGGGGAGGAACAAGTGGGGGGAGTCCTCTGTCAGAGGCAGATCTGAACCCTCACCTGGGAGCCTCCCTTTCTTCTCCCAGCCTCCCACCCTGGGAGATCTTCCCTTCCCTGCTTCTCACGCAGGGTCTTTTGCCTTCTGATGGATGGTCATTTTCAGAGGGTGGTACCCAGCTGCACGGAGCCTGCAATGTCAGCTTCTTCAGGGTCCAGTTTTATTCCTGATGTTGGTCACCAGGACTTCTTGAGTATACTGTCAGCAAGATGCTGCTGGGATGAAGATCTCCTCCATTAAATCTGCAGGTGTGGCAGTAGAAGCACTAGACCGATGTCTTGCCTCAGTAATGGGCCAGAGGAGAGTCAGTGAACTGAAACTTAACCCACGGAAGCCCTGCTGGTACATGGCTCAGTTGACTGGATGGATGGATGCGACTTGCTCTGGATGGGATTGCACTGTCTGAGAAGGGGCAGGTATGTAGCTTTGGGGCACTTCTGAATCCATGAGTATCACTATAGGCCCAAGTGGCCTTGGTGCCTCCCACACCTTCCATCCTCTTTGGCTAGTGACCCAGCTGCGCCCCTATCTGGGCCGCAACTGTCTTAACTTCTGTTGTCTGTGCTCTGATAACCACTGGATTGGATGACTACAATGCTAGACTGCCTCTGAAGATGGTTCAGAAACCACAACTGGCACAGAATTGGATAGCGAGCTGTTCCAAATATTTGTTGTTTAGTCGTATAGTCGTGTCCGACTCTTCGTGACCCCATGGACCAGAGCACTCCTGTCTTCTACTGCCTCCCGCAGTTTGGTCAAACTCATGCTGGTAGCTTCAAGAACACTATCCAACCATTTTGTCCTCTGTCGTCCCCTCCTCCTTGTGCCCTCCATCTTTCCCGACATCAGAGTCTTTTCCAGGGAGTCTTCTCTTCTCATGAGATGGCCAAAGTACTGGAGCCTCAGCTTCACGATCTGTCCTTCCAGTGGTCCAAATATACATCACCAGTTTTAGTATGACTGCACTGGCTATCAGTTAGTTTCAAAGTACAGGTTTTGACCTATAAAGTCTTATAAGGCTCAGGACCCCTGTACCATGGGGACCGCCTCTCCGCACATGGACCCAACCTGGACCCTGTGGTCATCATCTGATGCCCTTCTTTGTGTACCCCATCTATGGGAAATTTGGAGTGTGGCAACGCAACAAGGGGCCTTTGCAGTGGTGGCCCCGTTTGTGGAATGCTCTCCCCAGAAATGCATGCCTGGTGCCACCTCTCTCTATCTTTAAGCACCGGGGGGCAAAGACTTTTCTCTCCTGTCGAGGAAAATGCACGTCACAGACCCAACTTCCTTTTTAACCGCTTTCATTTCGTGGTGGAAGATATGTTTTCTGAAAATAAGGACCTTTTATGCTGTTGCGGTGTGCACTTTGGATAAATGCTTTTTTTAAAAGGGCATTTCATCATCTCCCTTGCCTTCAGACAAACCTGGCAGGGGGAAGGCAATTCATTCCATGACCTTGGTCTAGAGCAAACAGAGGCTGCCCTGTGCAGCAGGTGCAATGAAGTTGATCGACTAACAGCCTGGCGCAGGGAGTGTGGGGATGGGTTGGGCTCAGCTAAACATTCAAGTGTTCAAGTGGCCTTTCACCAACGGAGGCATGCGGCTTTGATTTAGTTCTGGGGAACAATTGGGCTCACAGCTTGCCCGCTTTGTGCTGCAACAGGTATGATAAATTTGGAAACGCCAACCACTGTACAGTGGTACCTCGGGTTAAGTGCTTAATTCGTTCCGGTGCTCCGTTCTTAACCTGAAACTGTTCTTAACCTGAAGCACTACTTTAGCTAATGGGGCCTCCTGCTGCCGCCGCCGCATGATTTCTGTTCTCATCCTGAAGCAAAGTTCTTAACCTGAGGTACTGTTTCTGGGTTAGCGGAGTCTGTAACCTGAAGCGTCTATAACCTAAAGCGTCTGTAACCCTAGGTACCACTGTAAAAGGGAGGGGGGGAGAAGTCCTGTAGAGTTGGGAAAAGGCAATATGAAGTGACATGACAGAAGCTGATAAATGGCATGGATAAAGTATACTAGGACTCGTGGGCATGGACAGATAAAAGACCTTCTTAAAGGTAAAGGTAAAGGTAAAGGGACCCCTGACCATTAGGTCCAGTCGTGACTGACTCTGGGGTTGCGGCGCTCATCTCGCTTTATTGGCCGAGAGAGCTGGCGTACAGCTTCCGGGTCATGTGGCCAGCATGACTAAGCCGCTTCTGGCAAACCAGAGCAGCGCACGGAAACCTCCGTTTACCTTCTGGCTGGAGCGGTACCTATTTATCTACTTGCACTTTGATGTGCTTTCGAACTGCTAGGTTGGCAGGAGGTTATAGGACCATAGCTGTCAACATTTCCCTTTTTTAAAGGGAAATTCCCTTATTCTGAATAGGAAGATATTCCGAATAGGAATATCTACTTGCACTTTGATGTGTATTTGAACTGCTAGATTGGCAGGAGCAGGGACCAAGCAACGGGAGCTCACCCCGTCGTGGGGATTTGAACCGCTAACCTTCTGATCGACAAGTCCTAGGCTCTGTGGTTTAACCCACAGCGCCACCCGCGTCCCTGTAACCCAGCACATATTGAAACTATGGAACTCATTCCTCCAGGAAGCGGTGAAGGCCACCCAATTGACTCATGGAATTGTAGAGTTGGAAGGTACCCCCAGGGTCATCTAGTCCAACCCCTACACTGCAGGTATCACAGCTAAAGACAGATAGAAGAAGATGCATTCACCCTGGTATGGTTCCTCTATATCACATACAAAGCCCAGCAAGATGACAACAAGAATCCGCCGGCAGCATACAAATCAATCTGGCTAACCTGATCCAAAAACCAGGGCCAGATTTAGCTCTGATGAGGCCCTAAGCTACTGAAGGTAATGTCCAGCTGTCCTTTATCAACAACAAATTGTCACTGTTTTTTGTGTTGAATATATGCTATATGGTAATTTATGGACCTGATAGGTATCTAAAGCCATTTGCACATAACAAAATATGTATTTTATCAAAGTAATTGTTGAACTGAAATACAGTCATACCTCGGGTTGAAGTTGCTTCAGTTTGAGTGTTTTCAGGTTACGCTCTGCGGCAACCCAGATGTAATGGAATGTGTTACTCCCGGGTTTCGCCGCTCGCGCATGCGCAGACACTCAAAATAACGTCATGCGCATGTGCAGAAGTGGCGAATCGGGATCTGTGCATGTGCAGACGCGGGGTGCGTTCTGTTCTGGATGCGAACGGGACTCCGGAATGGATCCTATTCGCATCCAGAGGTACCACTGTACAATTGGAAATGTACATCCAGTCCCCCCCTTTAATTTTTTGGGGGCCCCCAAGAGAGTGGGATCCTAAGCTATAGCTTGTTTAACTTATATGTAAATCCGGCACTGCCAAACACACACACACACACACACACACACACACACACACACACTGCTCAAACACAAAAACAAATCTCACTACAGCCAACCAAAGACAGCCAACCACACCCTAGGCCACCCCAACCTCTCTCACCACTAAGGAAATACAAACGAACGAATAGTAAGAGAACCCACACGAGTGACGCTGACACAAACCCCCACATATACACTAAGTAGAAGAATAGAAGCATTGTCACCCCACCCCACCCCACCCCACTCACCATTCCCCCCTCTCCCTCTTTTCATCCTAACACTCTATGTAACACAATAAATAAACTGATCTGTAGAACACACAACTTGAAAAAAAAGAGACAATGCACGTATTTTTTGTAAACTAAGAAATCTTTAATAAAACATATATTGAAAGAAAGGAAAGAATGCGTGACAGATGGCTATCCAAACTCTGTTTAAAAGCCTCCAAGAATGGAGAGCCCACAACCTCCTGAGGGAGACCATTCCACTGTCGAACATCTTGGATGGTTCTAAGAGAGGACTGGACAAATTCAGGGAGGAGAAGGCAATCAGTGGCTACGAACCACCAGTGGCATAGCGTGGGTTGTCAGCACCCGGGGCAAAGCAAGTAATTTGTGCCCCCTAACCCGTGGATTTGCACCCCCTAACCCATGGATTTGTGCCCCTAACCCTAACCCCCAGATGTTGCGGCCGGTGCGGCCGGCCCCCCTGCACCTGCACCCCCACGCTATGCCACTGCGAACCACAATGGCCGTCTTCTGACTCCACAGAAGGGGAGAGGGCTCTTGTGCTTGGATTCTCTTTCAGGGTTTCCCACAGGTATCCGGGTGGCCCCTGTGAGACCAGGACGCTGGACTAGATGGGCCGTTGGCCTGATCCTGCAAGCTCTTCTGATGGCCAACAAATCGGAACAAATGTTCCACGAAGACCAGATATAGTCTAATCTCTGTGCAAGCAGATCAGGATGAAGGAGCGGGTCAGCTGAGGGAGCATCCTTCTGATAAGCGAAAGCCTGTGCAAGGTAGGGTTACCAGACTGAAACCGGGAGAGCCTTTACGCCTCCCGATAAGTTATCTGTGGCTTTTGCCCTTGTGCTGTGATTTATCTGGAGCCTCGATCATTTGCATCAGTTCAGGGAAGTGGTCTGGCGAAGGGACAGGCAGAAGCAGCTGCCTCTGCCTTGCCGACTGTTGAGTCAAGAGCTTTAAAGGTTTCCGAATGGCCCCTGTCTTTGAATCTGGCAATGCTGGTGAGTGGAGGGCTAAGGCTCTTCCAGTGTGGACACCCGGCACTCTCACTAAAACTACATTTCCCAGCATCCCCTGGGGTAAGTCATGGTAGCAACCCAGCCAGATGGGTAGGGTATTAATACTAATAATAAGCTAAACTGCTATGAAACTAATATAAATGTTGAAATATACTCAGAGTCGTTCATGCTCTTTATTCAGCTCATAGTGGTGAGGAGGAATGGAAGTTCCCCCAGAATGTCTGCTTTATATACATTATTTACACAATGGGCCCCACGTGATTGGCTAACTCCGGGATTCACCTACAGGCCAATCAGGTTGCAGATTCACTTCCACCTGGAGCTGGATTGGGTGGCTCCTGTGGACCAATCAGACTGCTGCATTCTGGATCCTATTTTTCTAGGACCAATCAGTCTGCTGCATTCTGGATCCTATTGTTCTAGGACCAATCAGACTATTGCATACTGAATCCTATTGTTCTAGGACCAATCAGACTGCTGCCTTTTGGATCCTATTCAACTCAATACATAACAAATGTGTTGGGCGGGTGAGTTCTTGTTTTGCTATTATGTTATGTATTTTTGTACTGTAAACCATCCTATGACCTTCAGATGAAAGCAGTATATAAATTTAATTGATTGATTGATTAATAGTGCAGAGAGAACCTCTGGGCTCAACATCTTCCAGTTGCAACACTGTGATTTATTAAGTTTGATGTTAACAGATTCAGCTTACCCCACACAGAGCTCTTTGGGGAAAGCCATGTGTTTTAAATCTGCTTAAAATGGATGGATGCAACCTCAGATTTTACTTGCCCTGATCTTTGCTTACCTGGTCTTCTCTCCCAGCATAGCAAGTCTGGGACTGGTTGCAACTCTTTCAACATTTCCTTCGTTTTATTTAGTTTTTTTTTTATTAAGTAGAGCATAATTTTCTTTAGATGCCTTGGTTGGACAGACCTAACCTTCTCTTCTACATTTTGACCATCATCCTGCCATTTTCATAACGCAGGAGAGCAGTGAAGGTTCCTTCCCCCTCAAGGGGAGGGTGGGAATCCCTGAGAACTTTGCAAGGAGGAGAAGGAAGAACGAACTGGGATGGGTAGGGAGAGAGAGAGAGAGATGTCAGTGCATTTGCAACACATGACTCACCCAGGAGGGCTGGAGAATGCAGAGGGAGGAAGGAAGGAGACTTAGAGAGGATGGATGGAGACAGTAAAACTTGTCAGTCCGCGCATCTCCTGGCATGCGCTCACAGCGAGGAATGTGAAGGGGTGGAAGGTTGTGCAGGCAAAGGGGTGCCTTCTGAAGGGCATGTCTGAACAGGAAGTGGAAGGCATGTCCGCTCCTTGTTCTGGGTGAGTAAGAATGTTTCAAAGAAACGCGGGGGAAATGCCTGTGCTGGTCTTCCAGGAACAGTGGGACGCAGGCTCTGGAATGGCCCTCAAGCCGCAACTTCCAAGTACGGATCTGTGCCTTTTAAAAGAGGTGATGAGGGAGGTTGGGTTGGAAGTACAGGTGGGAGAATCTGTCAATTTCACGTTCTCATTTTTTTCATTTAAGGTGAGTTCGTTTCCACATCAACCTGTGATGGTGGTGATTATGGTTAAAAATGTTCATTAACAATCCAGCAAATTTATCCTAATATGCACATTTTTGTATGGAGTTTTTAATAATAATAATAATAATACATCAATAACAATAATAAATAAATAAATAACCTCTCCTGGTATGTCCCATGGAGGACCTTACAGTCTTCAAACAAAAACATCTTGGAGGTCCCGGGCCACAGGGAGGTTAGGCTGGCCTCGACCACAGCCAGGGCTTTTTCGGCTGTGGCCCCAATCTGGTGGAACGCTCTGTCACAAGAGACGAGGGCCCTGCGGGACTTGACATCTTTCCGCAGGGCCTGCAAGACGGAGCTGTTCCACCAGGCCTTTGGCCAAGGCACAGTCTGACCACCTCCTTTGGTAATCCTCACAGAACTCTAGCCCAATGGTTGCCATTAATTTGATTCTGAATTTATTGTAAAATGAATTGATTTTACAATGCTGTGTTACTTTTATTGTTGTTAGCCCGGCTGTCTGAGCCCGGCTTTGGCTGGGGAGGGTGGAATATAAATAAAATGTTATTATTATATTATTAAATAAATAAGCCACCCATCTGGGCGGCTTCCAACAAACTGGAACATTAAGCACAGTAAAACATCAAACATTATATACTTCCCTATACAGGGCTGCTGTCGGATAATAATAATAATAATAATTTTTGCAAAGCAGTTTTCCCTACTCTAATGCATTTTTTGCATGTTATTTTCAAGCAATATGTGCATTTTTACACTCACTTTACTCTCCATATGTGCATCTTCATTCAAATGACTGCATTGCACAACACTGCAGATGCCGAAGGACAGCTGTGCTTTGGTTCATGTGTCGTTTTTGCAAAAAGCATGAATTGGGTCTGTTCACCTTTAAATGCAAACTAAACCGAATTTCTCCTGCATCCCTAGCTAGAAACGACCCGTGTGCAGAAGATGATCATTTATTGATATGCTGTCATCAAAGTACTTTGAACTGCCCCGGTTGTGGCAGGGTGCCAGGGCGCAGCTTGTCACAGAACATCATATGGCACAGGAATCATGATATACCAGAGAGTCTTGGCGCACAATAAGGACATAAGAAAAGCCCTGCTGGGTCAGACCCATCTAGACCACCGCCCTGTTTTCACAGTGGCCAACCAAATACCTCAGTGAGAAGCAAGTAGGATCCGAGCACAGGAGTATTTCCCCTGTCTTTGGTTTCCAGCATCTGGTATTCAGAAGCATGATTGCCTCTCACCCTGGAACTAGAGCAAAGCCATTCTGGTTAGTGGCCAGGGCCGGCTCTACCATAAGGCAGAGTGAGGCAGCTGCCTCAGGCGGCCAATTCTGAGGGGTGGAAAGAGACCTTCAAGGTGTGCCATGTGGTCTGCTCTGCATCTCGTAAGCTAACTTTTGCCCTAGCATGGCCAGTCCGCCAATAAGGCAACCTGTGGAACCTGCCTCGGGTGGAATGCTTCTCCCACACTTCCCCCTCCAGAACATGGACCCAGATAAGTGGGGAGCGGGCGGGAAGCATCAGTGGCACATCTTGCCTCAGGCATCAAAAGGTCTTGGGCTGCCCCTGTCTTTACTCCCTGCTTGTTCCTGGTGTGGACCTTTATCCCACCCTCGTTCCTGATGTAGACGTTCGCTTACCCCTTCTTTCCTAGTTGCGGGGAGGCATTTAGTGATTCACCTCAGGTACCAAAATGTATTGGGCCGGTCCTACTAGTAGCCATTGGAAGACTTATCCTCTATGAATTTGCTCTATTTTAAATCCGTTCCTTTTGGTGGCTGTCACTGCCTCCTCTAGCAGCAAGTTCCAAAGTTTAACTACGCAATGCGTGAAGAAGTGCTTCCTTTTATCTGTCCCAAAGCAATAACCACAAATACTTTAAAAATAAACATAGGAGGAATGCTTAATTTTCTGTCAGGGCTCATCTCTCTCTATGACACATTGGAAACAGGCAGAAATCTGGCCACCCCACTATTGCTGGGCAATTACCATGTTAGACAAAACTGCACCTTTTGAATTCTCTTTGACTTTCAAAGATGCAATTCATTTCAACACTCTGTTTTTCCTTCAGTAACAGCACCGGATCCCGGTTGCTAAACCTCTCCTGCCAAAAACCGCTTGTTTCAAACCTACCCCTTTGCGACAAGTTAAAAGAGAGGCAAAAAGAAAGGAGCGTCGTCACAGGGCTCTGTCAGGAGCGAAAACAAGAAAAAGATGGCAGCCATACTGAAGACGTGGCAATTTTCACAAAAGTGCATTGTTGTTGTTTAGTTGTTTAGTCGTGTCCGACTTTTCGTGACCCCATGGACCAGAGCACGCCAGGCACTCCTGTCTTCCACTGCCTCCCGCAGTTTGGTCAAATTCATATTAGTAGCTTTGAGAACACTGTCCAACCATCTCGTCCTCTGTCGTCCCCTTCTCCTTGTGCCCTCCATCTTTCCCAACATCAGGGTCTTTTCCAGGGAGTCTTCTCTTCTCATGAGGTGGCCAAAGTAGTGGAGCCTCAGCTTCATGATCTGTCCTTCCAGTGAGCACTCAGGGCTGATTTCCTTAAGAATGGATAGGTTTGATCTTCTTGCAGTCCATGATCACTCCTCAAGAGTCTCCTCCAGCACCATAATTCAAAAGCATCAATTCTTTGGCAATCAGCCTTCTGTATGGTCCAGCTCTCACTTCCATACATCACTACTGGGAAAACCATAGATTTAACTATATACAGATCTTTGTCGGCAAGGTGATGTCTCTGCTTTTTAAGATGCTGTCTAGGTTTGTCATCGCTTTTCTCATAAGAAACAGGCATATTTTAATTTCGTGGCTGCTGTCACCATCTGCAGTGATCATGGAGCGCAAGAAAGTAAAATCTCTCACTGCCTCCATTTCTTCCCCTTCTATTTGCCAGGAGGTGTTGGGCCCAGTGGCCATGATCTTAGTTTTTTTGATGTTGAGCTTCAGACCATATTTTGCGCTCTCCTCCCCCCCCCTTCCAACTAACTTCGACTCCCCTGCTCTCCTGCATCAGATTTCTGGGCTAATAAGAAATTGATGGTGGCGGCAGCAGCCTCCTCAAAATAAACAAAGTCAAGTCAGTCCAGTCCAGCCTCTCTTGCGGTTTTCCCTTTTGAGCTTCCACAGTTTTCCCTGTCAAACGTAGCACTTGAGATGGCAGATGTGATGAGAAACACCCACCACTGCCAGCAAACACCGCCTGGGCCTGGTTGTCTTGTAAGGCCCCTTGGAGTTGCCTGCTTCCCTTCGGATCGTTTCTAGCCTGAGGGGAAAAATAAATAAATGAAGTGGGGTGGGAAATCCCAGGCCAAGCCTTTACTTTATTACTTTATTACGGTCATAGACCAGCATAAGCAAAACATCTAAATAAATAGCATAACAGTATGCATCTAAGCGAATAATTATTAAATAAATGGGAGCAAGAACCAAACGTAGATTTAAACTTAATTAAGCGGGTGGCGCTGTGGGTTAAACCACAGAGCCTAGGGCTTGCCAATCAGAAGGTCGGTGGTTCGAATCCCCGTGACGGGGTGAGCTCCCGTTGCTCACTCCCAGCTCCTGCCAACCTAGCAGTTAGAAAGCATGTCAAAATGCAAGTAGATAAATAGGTACCGCTCTGGTGGGAAGGTAAACAGCATTTCCATGCACTGCTCTGGTTTGCCAGAAGCGGCTTAGTCATGCTGGCCACATGACCCGGAAGCTGTACGCCGGCTCCTTCGGCCAGTAAAGCGAGATGAGCGCCGCAACCCCAGAGTCGGCCATGACTGGACCTCATGGTCAGGGGTCCCTTTACCTTTAAGCGTAGATAATGGGTGACTAAAAATGTATAAGAAAAATTAAAAGATCAGTTAACACAGCTATATGGGGTGGGCTTCAGAAGTGCGGATATAACAATATGGGCCTTCAGTTTAGGATTGAGTTGTAGCATAGACCATTCTTCGTTGGATATCTATCATGGCAGCACAAAATCTGGCGGCTGAATATGTGACTTCTGGGCTCTCGTCCTGTAATAATAGGGAGATGTTGTGTTGTTCTGAACGTCCAGGAAACTTATATAAGATGGGTTGGATAAACCTAGTTTGAATGTCTATCTAATCCTGGCAATGAAGAAGGGCACGCTCCGTTGTTTCCTGCTGCCCAGAGCCACATGGCAGGCCAACCCTTCTTGGCTCCAAGAACACGCCAGCTTGTAAGTGAAATGATTGCCTTGGATGTCAGGATCCCTCAGGATTACATTAGCGCACTAGGTCGGATTTGGGAAGCAGATTACATTTGGGTAAAATCTCAGTCTGCAAACTGGGGGCGAGGGAATGAAGCAAATCCTTTTCCTCATCAACAGCAACTCATGTGATGTCATGCCACTGCTTCATTTGCATAGGTATGTTGACAGATGAGCTGACATAATTTTTAATTCAAGGAATGAAAATGTTTCTCCCTTTTGGTGATTTGTGTGTGTGTTTAGCTGATTACGTTTAGCTGATTACGTATGTTGCCCTCACTTGTTCTCCGAGTGCATGGGGTTTTAGGGGAGGGGTTGTACCTCTGGTGGGGGACACGTTGTGCTCCTTCTGGGGTAGTTTGTGCACATTTGGTCCCCATTCTGCAGTCATCTCTCACCTGTGGCTCCTAGAAGCTGGCAGCAGCATCTGACCACGGCCGCACCCCAGGAACGGCTTTGGCTGGTTGGCTAAACCAGGTGAGGGGCGCTGATGGGTCTCAAAGCCTCTGCCCCTGCATGCAAAGAGAGACTCTGGCGGATTGAGCAGACAAGACCAATACAGTGGTAGCTCTGGTTACAAACACTTCGGGTTACAGACTCCACTAACCCGGAAGTAGTACCTCAGGTTAAGAACTTTGCTTCTGGATGAGAACAGAAATCACATGATGGCAGAGCGGCGGCAGCGGGAGACCCTATTAGCTCAAGTGGTGCTTCAGGTTAAGAACAGTTTCAGGTTAAGAACGGACCTCTGAAACGAATTAACCAGAGGTACCACTGTGGTGGGTCCAACGGTCAAGAAGGCCATTTCTGCAGGTGCTGTAGAGGGAAGTGAGGGGCAGACGGGGCTTGTCAACCTGGGAAGGGAGCCCGTCTAGGAGAAGGAAAACTCTGGTCCTAAATCTCCGGAGTAAACCCTATACAAACACGGAGTGGAGTTGCCTTTGGGTGAGTGTTGCTGTAGGAGTTTTCCTGTTGTTTCTTGTGGGACGGGAGGTTCTCAGCATCACCTTTTGCTTCTGTGAAATGGGCATTTTGTCGTGCCCACAATACTGTCGTCCCCTCTGCCCCAATTTCCAAATTAGCCCCTGGGGCCAAAAAAGGTTGGGAACCCCCTGCCACCGCCTCCCAATTAATTTTAAAGAAGTACTATTTCTTTCTGCCCAGCAACAACCAGAGGAAAGCAACAACTTACTCTTTGAGCAGCATTATGACATTAACTCTGTTTCAAAAAGAAAAAGCTCCAAGGACACTGCCACTCATCCACCTGCCCCCCCGCCAGCCCGGTGACTTATTTTGGTTTGGAGCAAGCAATCATTCAGTTCCTTTAATAATTAAAAGGCATTTGAGTTGTCTAAGCCTCAAGAAAGAGATAAGCAGCTTTCTTAGGACCAGAATTCAGACTGGTTTAATAAGGCGCATTTATGGGAAATGCTCTTGGCGCTTAGCAATGCAGCACTGAACATTTTGGGTCTCTGGGAGACAGAATGAAGAAAGGCAGTGCACATCACCCGCAGATGATTTAAACTAAAATATTAAATAGTCAGCGGAGGGTAACTTTCAGGGAATTGAGATCAGGCGTGATTTTTCATTTTTTTAAAAAGGAATATTGCAAAACAAGCCTGGCATTGCTACTGCCAACCAGATAAAATCCATAAGCATCTTAGCAGTTTAATTCTGCAAGGGAGATGCAAAAAATTAGCCAGGGATGAAAGACAAAACCCATAATTAAGAAGGGTAGATTCAGCTCACACGGAATGCATTTCCGGCTGTCCCCCCCCCCGCCCCCAAATCCCACCTTCAAATTTCCGACGTGTGCATCAATGTCAGCTGGGAAATGCTGGTTTCTGTGTACATGCAACCATGCTAAAATTACAGGATATTTGTAATGGCTAATCTGATAGGAGCCCTTGCTAATCTGCATACAGATGGCTGGCGGATGTGCTAAGTACAGTATCACTTTATGATACTGAATACCTTGGTCCAGCCAGGGCTTTATCAGATGCTGCTGTTGCTGCAGGTGCAATGGATCAGGATTCCCCCAAGTTGCCTACAAAGGGGCCGTTACACTTTTGTGAACTCAAATAAAAGGGTCGGCTCAAAAAGAGGGAGAGAGGCAGCTTTAACCTGCCCAGATGGCACCCATTGATTCTAATTCCTGCTGAACCAGAGTCACGTTACAGAGTCCTTTTAAAATTTATATGTACATGTGAGCCATAGGCAATGTTATTGGCAGACCTTTGTATAGAGGCAGAGACAAAGAGGCGCTTCGACGTCAGGGGAAAAAATAAGAGCGATTTGTGCAAAGATGCGCTCCCTTCTCCGGCTTTCGTAAAGCCAAGGAGCCTCGACTATCTTTTCCTTTGCGGCCTTTGTTGAAAACACCGACAGTGGAAAAGAAAAGAAAAATGTAATGGAGGTTAAGCCAATTATAAGTGACACATGAGATTATTGTGCTTAAAACCTCAAAGCTGATGATTTGTAGGGATTCTCAGGACCCAGAATTTCCACTCACTTTCCAGGCCTGGACATGGCATTGAACAGAATCACAGAGCACGGTCAGAAGGGAGCGTTGGGGAAGAGATCCCCACCAGAGGTGGCACACTTCAGATAATTATGGGCTGTCCCGTGAATCCGCTGGATGAAATAGCAGAAGAACGTTGCCTCAGGAGAGTGAGGAAAATTCTCAAGGATGATTCACACCCTGGCTGGCACTTTCTTGATCTCCTGCCCTCAGGTAGAAGATATAGAAGCATGATTAGTCACACCAACAGGGTAAAGAAAAGCTTCTATCTGTGGGCTGATAGGCTGCTGAATGAAAAGATAACAACAGGGCAACTGAATTTTGGGTTTGGTGGGTGTGCTTCAGTAAACGAGGGGAATTAAGACTAAGAAGAAGAAGAAGAAGAAGAGTTTGGATTTGATATCCCGCCTTTCACTCCCATTAAGGAGTCTCAAAGCGGCTAACAATCTCCTTTCCCTTCCTCCCCCACAACAAACACTCTGTGAGGTGAGTGGGGCTGAGAGACTTCAAAGAAGTATGACTGGCCCAAGGTCACCCAGCAGCTGCATGTGGAGGAGCGGAGACGCAAACCCGGTTCCCCATATTACGAGACTACCGCTCTTAACCACTACACCACACTGGAGAGCTGAGTGGGGGGGTGCTTGTGTAATCTTACTGTATACAAGTTGTACAAGTGACAATAAAATATTTCAATTTCAGTATTTCAATTCAGTAATGGTTCCAGTAGCTCAGTTGCTCACTGGAAGGACAAATCATGAAGCTGAGGCTCCAATTTTGGCCACCTCATGAGAAGAGAAGACCCTGAGGTTGGGAAAGATTGAAGGCACAAGGAGAAGGGAATGACAGAGGACGAGATGGTTGGACAGTGTTCTCGAAGCTACCAGCATGAGTTTGACCAAACTGCGGGAGGCAGTGGAAGAGTGCCTGGCGTGCTCTGGTCCATGGGGTCACGAAGAGTCGGACACGACTAAACAACTAAACAACAACAAGCTCAGTTGGTAGAGCAACAGACTCTAAATCTCAGGGCGGTGGGTTCAAGCCGCATGTTGGATGAAAGATTCCTGCACTGCAACACATTGGTTCTAACTGGGCAAAAACAAACAAGATGAATTTTAACAGGGAGAAATGTAAAGTATTGCACTTGGGCAAAAAAAATGAGAGGCACAAATACAAGATGGGTGACACCTGGCTTGAGAGCAGTACATGTGAAAAGGATCTAGGAGTCTTGGTTGACCACAAACTTGACATGAGCCAACAATGTGACGCGGCAGCTAAAAAAGCCAATGCAATTCTGGGCTGCATCAATAGGAGTATAGCATCTAGATCAAGGGACGTAAAAGTGCCACTGTATTCTGCTCTGGTCAGACCTCACCTGGAGTACTGTGTCCAGTTCTGGGCCCCACAATTCAAGAAGGACACTGACAAACTGGAACGTGTCCAGAGGAGGGCAACCAAAATGGTCAAAGGCCTGGAAACGATGCCTTATGAGGAACGGCTAAGGGAGCTGGGCATGTTTAGCCTGGAGAAGAGGAGGTTAAGGGGTGATATGATAGCCATGTTCAAATATATAAAAGGATGTCACATAGAGGAGGGAGAAAGGTTGTTTTCTGCTGCTCCAGAGAAGCGGACACGGAGCAATGGATCCAAACTACAAGAAAGAAGATTCCACCTAAACATTAGGAAGAACTTCCTGACAGTAAGAGCTGTTTGACAGTGGAATTTGCTGCCAAGGAGTGTGGTGGAGTCTCCTACTTTGGAGGTCTTTAAGCAGAGGCTTGACAACCATATGTCAGGAGTGCTCTGATAGTGTTTCCTGCTTGGCAGGGGGTTGGACTCGATGGCCCTTGTGGTCTCTTCCAACTCTTCTATGATTCTATGATTCTATGGTTCCTTACAACTCTACAACTCTATGAAGCTGAGGGATGGGACACAAAGGTCCTGCCATTCCTTTCAACAATGGGAACCCCAGAAGAGAGTGGTTGCTGGATCAGACCAATGGTTGATCTGGTCTAGCATCCTCCTCTGACAGTGGCCAACCAGATCCCAAGTGGTATTCAGAGTTCTTCTGATATTGGAGGTGATCTATGTTGGGATACTGCTGGGGAGACGAGGGCAGGCCCCCAGCTGGCTCCAGCCACCGGCCGGCAGCCGGATGATCACCGGTCTCCCATGGAAACAGCATCAATCAGCAACACGAGCCTCAGATACGTTTAGAGACCCGTGCATGCTCTATCAGCAGAGTGACTAAATCTTCTCACAGCAGAAGAGGCGGACAGAGCCAAGTGTAAGCAGTATATTACAGCATTTGATTCAGCAGCAGGAACAAAGGGGAAAAACATGTCTGCTTCCCTTCGTCTCCAGCAAAACAGCAATGCAAAAGCTATATACAAACGGAAGTTCCCAGCAAGCGCTGGAGGTAAACGGGCATGTGACACACAACAGATGCCCAGACTTTTAGAAGACATCTGAAGGCAGCCCTGTTTAGGGAAGCTTTTAATGGTTAATAGACTATTGTATTTTAATATTTTGTTGGAAGCCTCCCAGAGTGGCTGGGGAAACCCATCCAGATGGGCGGGGTATAAATAATAGATTATTATTATTATATAGTATAATACAATAAGTATAATCAGCTATAAACACACATATAACATTATTGTCCTAAAACATATATGATTAATAGAAACCAACTATATTCTGTACCAACTTGTTCCAAATGTCAATATATTTATCCAAACAAGTCTACGTCTATAGCCAATCAGTTCATATTTTGCGAGTGTTGTCATGTTTTAAGCAGAGGGTTTTTTTTCGAGAGGGGGTGTCTGTCATGGATGCTTTATTTGAGATTCCTGCATTGTGGGGGTTTGGACTTGATTACCCCCGGGATCCTTTCCAATTCTACGATTCATGTTGATTAAAGGGGATCTTATCTTTATTCTTCCAATTCATCAATATTGGTCTCTTGGCTATATTTAGGGCCATTTCCATTGTCCAGTTGTCAGCTTTTTCCACACAGTCATATTCCCCAATGAATCTTGGGAATGGTACTTTGCTAAGGGTGCTGGGAATTGTAGTTCTTTGGGGGGGAAGGTAAACTACAGTTCCCAACCATCTTTTATGGGATGTGGGTGTGCTTTAAATGCATGGTGTCTATGCAACCTAGGTCTGACGACACGCAGTAGCCTCCCAGCGCTATGCCACAATGCACAGCGAGATGCGAGATATTCAGAGGGCTATTAGAAGGTTATGCTAGCATCTCAATTTCTTTATCTCTCCTAAGACGGTTTGGTCTTTCGGATGATATCTCCCTGCACAGCAGACTGCTACCGTGGAAGCCACAGGCTAACTAAGTAGACCGCTGATCATCCCGCTTACAGACTTGAATTAAAAAGCTTTGCCGATCCATCTTGAGGTCGGACGAAGGGCCAGGCGCCAGGATAAGCCACGAATCGCCACCTGGCAGCAGGGCAGCTTTAAATCTCCTCTGGCCAGTTGTTATTCCCCCCACTTATTAAATAAATGTTGCTACGAATCAAGGCTGACAGCCACACAAGCAAGATGGAGTCTTTGAAAAAACAACAGCAGCCAGGCCGCGAAGAGCCAATAAAGGGAGCCAGACCAAACAATGCATTTTTAAAAAAGGAAATAACGAAAGGAGAATAAAATAGACGAATGTTCACTTTTCCCGCCACAGACACTGTGCAAGACATAAACGTAGAGGCCAGCAATTGGAAATCTGAAAAGAAGCTCCTCCATTTTTTGGCAGGGGTTAAGGGTGCCAACGGGATGCGGGTGGCGCTGTGGGTTAAACCGCAGAGCCTAAGACTTGCCGATCAGGTCGGCGGTTCGAATCCCCGTGACGGGGTGAGCTCCCGTTGCTTGGTCCCTGCTCCTGCCAACCTAGCAGTTTGAAAGCATGACAAAGTGCAAGTAGCTAAATAGGTACCGCTCCGGCGGGAAGGTAAACGGCATTTCTGTGTGCTGCTCTGGTTCGCCAGAAGCGGTTTAGTCATGCTGGCCACATGACCCGGAAGCTGTACGGAGGCTCCCTCGGCCAGTAAAGCGAGATGAGCGCCGCAACCCCAGAGTCTGTCACGACTGGACCTGATGGTCAGGGGTCCCTTTATCTTTACCTTTTAAGGGTGCCAACTGGTTCTTCAGTTGCCAACCCAAGTTCTCTCTCCTCATCTGATGTCAGGTACCCAGGTGAGCATAAGAGCCTGGCTGGACCAAACCAAAGGTCCATCTGGTCTATCATCCTTTCATGGCCTCCAACATTTCTCTGATGAAAATTGGGACATCTTATTCCATAATAATGATGGTGATTTTATTGTTTATACCCCACTCATCTGCCTGTGTTGCCCCAGCCACTCTGGGTGGCTTCCAACATATATAAAAACATAATAAATCACTGAACATTAAAATAAACTTCCCTATACAGGGCTGCCTTCAGATAAGTTCTAAAGGTTGTATAATTACTTATCTCCTTGGCTTGTAGGTCACATAACTCCAGACCCGCCAACATTTCCCTGATGAAAATAGGGACGTCCTAAGGATGGCGCTGTGGGTTAAACCACAGAGCCTAGGGCTTGCCAATCAGAAGGTCAGTGGTTCGAATCCCCGTGATGGGGTGAGTGCCAACCTAGCAGACACCGTGCAAGACACATGACCCGGAAGCTGTACGCCGGCTCCCTCGGCCAATAAAGCGAGATGAGCGCCGCAACCCCAGAGTCGGTCACGACTGGACCTAATGGTCAGGGGTCCCTTTACTTTTAAGGGAAAACGGGGCAATCCAGGATCAAATCAGAAACCAGGGCGGCTTCTGTAAATCCGGGACTGTCCCTGGAAAATAGGGACACTTGGAGGGTATGAAATAATAATAATGTGCAATACATACTGAGCAGAGTTGTCATCAGATTATACACCATGTCTACCTAGCAGGGAACTCTGCAGCTCAACGCCTGAGAGTCTCCTAACACAAGCTATTACCTGCTCATCTCAGATGCAACTACAGTAGTAGCTTGGTTTTCGAACTTAATCCGTTCTGAGAATCCGCTCGACTCCTGGAACCGTTCAAAAACCAAGGCGCGGCTTCCGATTAGTTGCAGGAGCTTCCTGCACTCAAGCGGAAGCCGCGGAAGCCGTGTCGGACGTTCAGCTTCCAAAAAATGTTCGTAAACTAGAATACTCACTTCTGGGTTTGCAGCGTTCGGGAGCCAATTTGTTCGGGATCCAAGCTGTTCGGGAACCAAGGTACCACTGTATAGATCATGGGTAGGCAAACTAAGGCCTGGGGGCCGGATCCGGCCCAATCGCCTTCTAAATCTGGCCTGTGGACAGTCAGGGAATCAGCATGTTTTTATATGAGTAGAATGTGTGCTTTTATTTAAAATGCATCTGTGGGTTACCGTATTTTGCGCCCCATAGGACGCACCGGCCCATAGGACGCACCTAGTTTTTTTGGGGGGGAAATGAAGAAATGTTTTTTTATTTCCCCCCCAGGTGCAGGGGTTGGAAGAACCAGGTCGGGGAACAGCGGGAAGGCGCGCTCCGCCTCCCCACTGTCCCCCGAGCTTGTGGGGCTGGCGATGGGGAGAAGTGTGCTGAGCCCGGGACTGGAGGCAGCTCTGCGCAGCCATCGGGAGCCGGGCGGGACTTCGCGCCCCGCTCCCGATGGCCACGCAGAGCTGCGCTGAGCCCGGGACTGGAGGCAGCTCTGCGCAGCCATCGGGAGCCGGGCGGGACTTCGCGCCCCGCTCCCGATGGCCACGCAGAGCTGCGCTGAGCCCGGGACTGGAGGCAGCTCTGCGCAGCCATCGGGAGCCGGGCGGGACTTCGCGCCCCGCTCCCGATGGCCATGCAGAGCTGCGCTGAGCCCGGGACTGCAGGCAGCTCTGCGCAACCCTCGGAGCCGGTCTCCTGAGGGTTGCGCAGAGCTTCCTGAAGCCTGGAGAGCGAGAGGGGTCAGTGCGCACCGACCCCTCTTGCTCTCCAGGCTTCAGCAAAAGCCTGCATTCGCCCCATAGGACGCACACACATTTTCCCTTCATTTTTGGAGGGGAAAATATGCGTCCTATAGGGCGAAAAATACGGTATTTGTGGGGCATAGGAATTCATTCACCCCCCCCCAAAAAAAATGTAGTCCGGCCCCCCACAAGGTCTGAGGGACAGTGGACTGGCCCCCTGCTGAAAAGGTTTGCTGACCCCTGGTATAGATGCATTTACTTTCATGGATATGGTTAGAGGTTGGGTGTTTGTACTATGAATCATAATGCATAGTTAAGGAATAATAACGGAGGACTGATGTATCGGTAACTCCTAAATAGGGACATTTCGAGTGGTCTGGGGATGGGAGAAGAAGCGTTTGTGTTGGCAGGGGCTGGGGGGGGGGGTACCTTGGCCTGCCCGAGCCTTTGGCTCCTTTCCCCCCATTGATGAGCTTCTGAATCGCCCCCAGCTTGGAGCATGTGTTGTTGTTGCTGCTGCCTACATCTTGCGAGGCTGTGTCCTTCTGCCAAGTTCATCTGCAATTCTATGGGCCGCTCTGGAGCTCCGGACCCGTCCCTCTTGCCTCACAGGAGCAGGTGGAACAGCTGCAGCTTCTGCAGAGAGAGACAGTCAGTTGGAACGCTCCCTTTCCCAGGGAGAATTTGGCACGGCAGCCGCTCTCGGGTTCAAAGCAACTGAAGGATGTCGACAAAGATTACCCCTCCCTCCCACTGGAAAAAAAACCCCACAACTGGCTCGGGTGCCAAAAGCGGCGTTTGCCATGGCAGCACACCTGCTCTGGGGTCAAGGGGCAAGGCTTGCTCTGGATGCGGCAGGTGGCTCCTCCCACCTGGAAGCCTTTGGTGTGGCGTGAGGTGGCAGGGGGACAGGAGGTGGGCGGGAAGAAGCCATAAAGCCTCCCAGTGGACCGCAGGCCTGTTTTGAGGGAGGCCAGCAGGAAAGCAACATTGCAAGCAGGGAGGAGCCACAAAGAAGCTAGTCCTCATGAAGTCTAGAGCAAGCGTAGAAGGCCAGGAAGCTCTTGGTCAACTCTGGCCAGGGCTTGTGAAGCAATTAGGTGTCCGTAGCCAAGTCACTCTTCCTGGTGTTTAGTCGGAGGGAGCAAGCTTGTTTTCTCCTGCTCAGAACGGCAGGACTCGAACCAAGGGCTTCAAGTTGCAAGAAAGGAAATTCTGACTAAACATCAGGAAGAACTTTCCAACGGTAAGAACTGCTCGACAGTGGAACAGAGGTGGCGGACTCTCCTTGGAGGTTTTCAAACAGAGGTTGGATGGCCATCAGTCATGTATGATCTAGCGGAGATTTCCGCATTGCAGGGGGTTGGACTACCTGACTCTTGGTGTCCCTCCCAACTCTACAATTCTATGATTCTGTGTTTTCCAATTAAAATCAACAGCTGGCATTTCCGCTGCTGTTCAAAGCTTACAGCTGTCATGTGGGCATTTATAGTGGTACCTCGGGTTACAGATGCTTCAGGTTACAGACACTTCAGGTTACAGACTCCACTAAACCAGAAATAGTACCTCAGGTTAAGAACTTTGCTTCAGGATGAGAACAGAAATTGTGCTCTGGCGGCACGGCAGCAGCGGGAGGCCCCATTAGCTAAAGTGGTGCTTCAGGTTAAGAACAGTTTCAGGTGAAGAATGGACCTCTGGAACGAATTAAGTTCTTAACCTGAGGTACCACTGTATAAGGTATTCCCCCCACCACCATGGGGCAAATAGCAAGTGTGGGGAGGGGGTTGGTTTTAATCAGGATAAATGGGGAATCGTGAAGAGTTTCGTTCCTGATCCCCTTTCTAGATGCTACAGATTTTTTTTTAAGAAACCAGAGAAAATCTCCCCATTATGTTCTCCCCGCTACAAGCCGCTTCTGTTGCACAACTGATCCTCTGTTTCTGTTTGCTTTACTTGGATTTATTATTATTGTCGACTGATTGATTGATTTTTGCCATTTTTAAACCTAGATGACATTTGGAACGGAAAGGCAGGGCATAAATATATATATATATTTAACAACCAATGGAGAGGCCCATCGGACTTACAGCGAGAAGTTCTATCCTTGTCCTGCATTTTAGAAAAAGAAAGGGGGAAATTAAAGAAGAAAAGCTGTGGTCTATGTATCTTAGCAAGGCTGGTTTATTCTTCATTGTAAGTAAGGGAACCGACATGCAGAACGTGACCTTGCAGCGGCCAGTTCACACCTGCCAACTGTTTGGAAGAAGATTGCAGACAGCACCAGGTGTGCCGTTTTCGACAGATTTTATTGCTGGGTGTGTCGCGGGTGTATTTTTGGAGGCGTGATAGCCCACAGTGGCGATTCTGTATCAGAGTGGCCTGGGGCTTCCTTAACAGAAGGCACGTCTCTCCTTTAAGGGTTATCAGAAGACAGCTCATTCTATGTCAAGGTTTCCCCTATCTGAAAGCCGGTCCGTTCCAAGCTGTAAGGAAGGAGAGCAGGAAGATCTATTAACCGTCACCACCTAGACTGCAGACTGAGCGAGCAGGCAGGTTTGCTGCTATGGTGAGATAGATGTGTTATATCTCTATTTAAATTCTAGTAATTACGCCTAAATTTTCAAGGCTACATACTAGTGCATGCAAATCTGCATCTTCTTCTTCTTTTTGGAGAGGGATGCACCCCCCCTTTGGCAATCTATAAGTGCCCATCTTCTTGTTCTTGAGATGCTCTGAATCTACAGATGGGAGAATTTTGTTTGGTCTGCATTTCAGTGTGGAATTACAAAATCTGCGTTTCTCAGACCGATATGCGAACACAGCTCTCCTCTGATATTCACACTTCTCTGAATTCAGTATAATCACTGCTTTTTTTCTTTAAAAATGTTTAGGGATACTCTCATTTTGACTCACGAAAATCACCATTTTATAGTTCAAATCGGAAAAATTAAATACAGTAAATGGACAGAAGTACAACGATTCACAAAATGTTTAGGGGTATGTGTACCCCTGCGTCCCTCCCCCCAGAAAAAAGCACTGAGAATACCTGAAGGAGTGTCTCCACCCCCACTGTTCAGCCCGGACCCTGAGGTCCACCTCTGAGGGCCTTCTGGTGGTTCCTTCACTGCGAGAAGTGAGGTTGCAGGGAACCAGGCAGGGGGCCTTCTCGGTAGTGGCACCCGCCCTGTGGAACACCCTCCCATCAGATATCAACAACTACCTGACTTTTAGAAGGCAATTAAAAGCAGCCCTGTTTAGGGAAATTTTAAGGTCTAATGCTTTACCATTTTTAAGGTGTTGTTGTAAGCCGCCCAGAGTGGCTGGGGAAACCCAGCCAGATGGGCGGGGTATAAATACGAATTTATTATTATTGGCATGGCCAATCATCAGAGAGGATGGAATTTGGAGGCCAATAGCATCAGGCAGGTCCACTGGTCCCCAAGCCCTGCACTACAGACCTCTTCTTTTGCTTTCAAGCTCCCCACTTACGTTGGGGTTACACTCCCAGGTACTGCACATATACGTGAAATCGTGTATGGTGGGGAACACCATCTGAACACCCTCTAAACCTCTGGAAACCTTTGCAAAACCCTTAAAGAAACCAGCAGCACTTACCAGACTGGCATAAATGGTGTCTTCCTCATTGCTGGAGAACTATTTGGAAACAAGAAGAAGGGGCCATTTTGGCCCACTTTGCAGTTTAAATGGATTTATGTATTTATTTCCTGGTGCTGCACGTATACACGGTCGTGTGGGAGTCGAACCAGTGCATCGTGGGTTCTTGAAGCTTGATGGAGCAAAACATCTGTACCTAATATACTCAGTGAAGCATGTACACAAGTGAATGTACACACACATTTGTGTTTTTGATCATTTTCACGACAGCAAAAGGAGGCCCAAACAGTCTCCCCTCACCTTTCGCATTTGACCCTTGCATAAACGTCTGCAGCGCAGGGTGTGGGAATCCTGGGTGTCAGTAAAGGTGATCGAGTTTGCATGGCTGAAAGTTCTGCGTTGGGTTATGCCGCCGTTTCTCAGACTTGCGTCCCCAGCTGTTGTTGGACTACAACTCCCATCATCCCTGGCCACTGGTCCTGCTAACTAGGGCTGGTGGGAGTTGTAGTATGACGGGGGTATGCTACCCTTCATAATTTCCTGGGGGAATAGTGTGGCTTTTTCATTAAAAGAAGGAAAGAAGCCCCTACATATATAAAAAATCTCTATAGGAGGAAAATCAGAATTCCACAAGTGATTATGTTCAAGTTGCAATATTGTGTTCTGATTTGTCCTAAGGCAGGAAAAGGAATTATGCTGCCACTGGAGCCTGGCTCTCTCAACCTAGGAGAGAGATATAGGAGATATAGGTGATTGTCAGGTTGGCGGTTCAAATCCCTGTGACGGGGTGAGCTCCAGTTGCTCGGTCCCTGCTCCTGCCAACCTATCAGTTCAAAAGCATAAAGTGCAAGTAAATAGGTACCGCTCTGGTGGGAAGGTAAACGGCGTTTCCATGCACTGCCCTGGTTTGCCAGAAGCGGCTTAGTCATGCTGACCACATGACCCGGAAGCTGTACACCGGCTCCCTCGGCCCATAAAGCGAGATGAGCGCCGCAACCCCAGAGTCTTCCGCGACTGGACCTAATGGTCAGGGGCCCCTTTACCTTTATAGGTGATTGTCAGGCTCAGAGAGCATGCTTGCCATTGGCCACTTATCCACTCCATAGCTGAAACAAATAGTGCAAACAGTTCATCTTCGCTTGTAAAGCTGACATAGGCGATGAGCCGTTGTTCCTGGATTCTTTTGCTTGCAGGAAAATCCACATTTGTGCCCATTCCGATAAATGATTTGTGTGTGAGCGGTTGTCAACCGACTGCGATTAGAGCAACACGCAAAAATTCACTGACTTGTGTCACAGAGATTATACCTTACACATTGCGAGGAAAAGAGGAGAGAGACTTGTGTGAAATTTGCACAGGCTCACTTAGTGTGCAAATGCAGAAATTTGGAAAACAATTCCTGTAATATAAATAGAAAGAACACCATGCATCTCACCATGGTGAGGAAGAGTGACCTGGGAACCTGCTTACTGTTGACGGGCAACTTCAAGGGCAACCAAAATGGTCAAAGGCCTGGAAACGATGCCTTATGAGGAACGGCTAAGGGAGCTGGGCATGTTTAGCCTGGAGAAGAGGAGGTTAAGGGGTGATATGATAGCCATGTTCAAATATATAAAAGGATGTCACATAGAGGAGGGAGAAAGGTTGTTTTCTGCTGCTCCAGAGAAGCGGACACGGAGCAATGGATCCAAACTACAAGAAAGAAGATTCCACCTAAACATTAGGAAGAACTTCCTGACAGTAAGAGCTGTTTGACAGTGGAATTTGCTGCCAAGGAGTGTGGTGGAGTCTCCTGCTTTGGAGGTCTTTAAGCAGAGGCTTGACAACCATATGTCATTAGTGCTCTGATGGTGTTTCCTGCTTGGCAGGGGGTTGGACTCGATGGCCCTTGTGGTCTCTTCCAACTCTATGATTCTATGATTCTAAGGCTCCTCCTGCTCTTTTCTGAAAGTTCATTGCCTTTAAACCAGTCTTGGACCAGTTTGCCTTTCACATAAAGGGCTCTCTTGAAACAGAGGACGATGGCTGACAGCCCTCCAAACAGAGGAGAGTCATCTGTAAAACAGGACTCAGGCCACCCTGGATAAATTTGTATAGTCAACCTGGAAGCAACATCTATGAACTATGTGTGGAAACAGGGCTCTGGGATCAAACCCCAAATTCCTGATTATATAGCCCATAAAAAAGCCTATGCATATTTTCAAGGGCAAGGCCATAAATATTAAACATAGTTCAAGATGCGCCCAATTAGGATGCTAATTAGAATGGGAAAAAACATTTGCCCTTATTAAAGAATGGTGGCTGGCAGGCGTGTGATCAGCAGATTAGATTAGATATGCAAAACAAAGTGCAATGTGGAGATTTCGAATAACTAATTAAAAAAGTAATGAATATAGCTAATGGGCACAATCCACTCATTTATATCCCATTGGTGTAGCTCCCATTCATTTCAATGGTGCCTCAGCTCCCCAAAGGATTTTGCCCAACAGGTTTATTGCATTAAAAGAACCTTTAGAGCTTGAAGCTGTATGCGTGGCAGGTGGAAGAAAAGGGAAGGTGGAAAGTTATTTACAGATGTGACTTGGGAGATCTGCAGTCACAGAGCTCCTTGATCATCATGGTCTGCTGCCCAAACCCAGCAGATGCAAATCTAATTAGATCTAATTACACTTTCCAAAAAGAATGCTAATTTGAGGCAACGGTGTGCAAGGGTGTCTAAGTGCCTCTTTTGCACAACGTGATTTGCCTCTGATTTCTTAAACAACAAGCTCTTTCCAAACCACTACTTTCGGTTAACAAGACACAGGTCTCTGGAATTTAGCAATAACAATCACACCTTCTATCTCTGTTTCCTAGGCTTGATTTCTTGTTGCCTGTCCCCAACAAAATCGGCAACCCGGATTTGCTTGTTAGAAATGCTGCTGGTGTGAATTGCTTTTGCTGATTTTAATCTTGGCCTTCTTTCCTGGGTGTCTCCTTTGCACAAGAAATAACCATCAATAAGGGTGTAAGAAGGCATCCCTTTCCGCCCTGTATTTCTCGCATGCAGTATTGTTTCCGTTTTGCTGCAGTCCTTTTCCTGCCCAAAAGTACATAACTCATCTTGCTGTCTGCTGCAACAAAATTACACAATTTATGTGCGCTGCGCAATGCTACTGTTAGGTGAATTTGTACCTGATTGACTAGTGGAACCCAAATACAGTGGTACCTCAGGTTAAGTACTTAATTTGTTCCGGAGGTCTGTACTTAACCTGAAACTGTTCTTAACCTGAAGCACCACTTTAGCTAATGGGGCCTCCTGCTGCCGCTGCGCCGCTGGAGCACGATTTCTGTTCTCATCCTGAAGCAAAGTTCTTAACCTGAGGTAATATTTCTGGGTTAGCAGAGCCTGTAACCTGAAGCGTTTGTAACCTGAAGCATATGTAACCTGAGGTACCACTGTAATGCTCACCAATGGTTCTTCACCATCCTGGAGAAAAGGAGAAAGTGGACTACCACAGGAATTGACCAGGACCTGTTGTTGTTCAACATAACTGACTTGGATGAAGGATGGACTGGCGGCAGAGAGGACAAAGAAGAAGAAGGGGAAATGGTAATCGTTGTCTGTTCTTCCCATTCATCCCTCAGACAAAAGGAGCAAATCTATTCACTGGTCCCACTTCTTTTTGAACTACAACCATTTAACACACAGCTGTGCTCCACATTAACTGAGTGAAATAAATTCCCGGGCAGCATTATAGGGCCTGATCTACACACTTGGATTTATGTTTAGAGGTAAGCTCCCCTTGATCATGAAATAACCCCCCCCAAAAAAAAACCCCTCACATTGAGAGCTGCTTCCTCTGTTCGGCTTCCTTTTTGCTTCGTGGGTAATTCAGTAGCCTTAGCTGTGTGGCGCTGCAGCGCCGCCGCCACCTTAGGCCAGAGGGGGTACTGCAGCTTTCAGCCCAACAGGGACGAGGTGACCTCAGGAACAATCTGGTCTTCTGCAGCTTGTTGCTCTGTCCACTGAAGCCAGCTTGCCTGACTATATCATCCTTCACACACAAGGGCAGCAGCGGCAGCGAGGGCTGTAGATGAGGATCCGTTTGCCCAGAGCTTTGCCGCCACAGAGAAAGTGCTTCCTTAGTAGGTTTGCAGGTGCAAATATGATCTGGCATACGGTGGTGAGCTTCGATGGGAGTCCTGTGTGCAGCAGCACTGTCGGCCCCCAAATATGTTCACATCCGCATGGCTTTAAATCAACAGCACTGCTGCAGAATGTGCGCACCTCCTGAGATTAGTTGCCTCCGAACATGCATTTTAAATCGCCCCACTGACACAGATAGCATTGCCATGGTAATTAATGCTAACACTGTGAGGAATGGCACATTTAAGGTGGCGGTGGGGAGATTTCCTATTTTAGATTCCCTGCTCTTCGGAGGATGGCTGATTTGCTCTCCATTGACAATGATGTCACCTTTCACAGCATTAGGGAAGGCTGCATTTTCACTTTATGTATCAGCATGAGGATTCCAGGGACTTCGTTTGGAAATGAGAACAGGCAATGCAATTTAATTTGTCAGAATCATGCACTGCTCCAGAACACTTTGCTTTCATCACTCTTTATTTTTCTTTTATTTATTAGACAGCTTTTGCCTCTGAATCAGATTCTCAAAGTGGCTAACAAAGATTTTTTAAAAAAGACATGATTTAAGACAACATCGAACTGATATACAAAACAACATGATAAATAGCCTCTTAAAGCGATCTCGAGCTTCTGCGATCTTCCAAGCCTTTCTACGCAGTCTTATTAATGAAAATAATAGCTGTAGTTACCGAGGCCATTTACAACAGAATTTAAAGCGGAGGCAGCAGCAGCACCAATGTTAAAAACGCCATGACCAAGTATTAAAATGACGACTAAAAAGTAAATTTAGACAGCGATACGGACCAATTCTAAAAAGAGCAACAGGATCAGAAAACTAGATCCCATGAGAACAGAGGTGGGTAATCTTTGGGCCTCCAAGCATGGCCAAAGGGCAGGGAGAAATCTGGAAGCCAGAGGTTCTCACGCCTGCTTTAGAAGCCCGAGGTAACAGAAATATTCAATGTGAATCAATTTCTCAAATAGGCTTAAGGTTTTAAAAAGACACCATAAAACAGCAAATCGGTACACAACATAAAATGGTGAAAAGAAGCCACTTCCAGCATCAGCAACAATCTGCCCATCCAACGCAATGCTGCCTACTCTGATTGGCAGTGATCCTCCGGGGTCTCTGGCAGGGGGTCTTCTTCCCTATCTCCTGCTACATGACGCTTCTAGGTGAACTATGCACCCTCCACCCCCACAGTAACCTTACAGTGGAACACAATTATTTCTATTGGGAGGGGATCAAGCAAAGATGGCCCCCAGAGGAGTCAGATTCATGAGTAGGAGAAAGATTTCATCGCAGGGAACATTTCAGACATGCAATTACCGTATTTTTCGCTCTATAGGATGCACCCAACCATAGGACACACCTTGTTTTAGAGGGGGAGGAACAAGAAAAATAATTTCTCCCCCTTCCATTTCTCCTCCCGCTTTGCTGAAGGGGCGCTGCGCAGAGAGGGGGAGATTTTTTTTCTTGTTCTCCCCCTCTAAAACAAGGTGCGTACAGTGTGTTCAAGGTGCGTTCAGTCACCTTCAGTGAAGGCAACCCGAAGCCTCTGGAGCACAGCGGGAGTTCTTTGGAGAGCGCGCTTCCCCCGCCAGCCTCAAAGAGCAGGTCAGGGCTGGCGGGGGAAGCCCAGGTCCCCCCCCCCAGCCCCATGGATCACACATTCGCTCCATAAGACGCACAGACATTTCCCCTTAGATTTTAAGAGGAAAAAGTTGCATCTTATGGAGTGAAAAATACGGTAAGCTGGCAGAGCTGTCACAGAGAAGCCGGTGCAACTTGCATTCAGGTTTGAGGACACAATATAAGTGCCAGGAGAGGCTCCCGAGGGGCACAGAAGAACCTTGGTCCTTCTCGGTCCAATGGGCAGATTTTATCTCTCCCATGCCTGTGGGCCAACTTTGATAGGTGGGAGGAAACACATGCCTGTCAATCAAATGATGTCGCTGTGACTCCAGCTGACTGACACCTGTCAAAGTTCAAAGGGTGCAGCTGATTTTGGGGTGTGCGAGAAGCAACTTGCAGAGGGCTGAGCATGTCCTTCAAGTTGTGTGCTTGGCACTTGAGAAGTGTTCACTCCAGGGTTTCGGAGAGCCTTGTGCCGGGCTTCCAAAGCAACCAACGGCCAGCTGGTTAGCAAGCGCAGATCGAGGAGGTTGTGTGTGATGCCAATCTATGGCGCTAGCAAAGCCCCGTCCTTAACTGATGTCATATATGAAGTTGGGTGTATGGCAGGTATGTGTGGCTTGGCCAAAACAGGGACCGCCAGCCATATCCGGTCCCCTGACTGGTCTCCTCTGCAGCAGCCAACTTTGACTCAGCAATTCCCAAACTGGACCAGGGCTCATCGATGAGAAGACGAAACACATTTGGTACCTTAAGGCAAAGCCAGGGCGACTGCCCACAGAGAGCGCTCCGCCCTTGCCTCCTTCCGATGAGCTTTCACCTCCCTTTGCAGAGACATAGCAGAATTCCTTCTCTCCGTGGGGGCTGTTCGTTGCATCTCTGCGTGAGTCACAGCTCTGCGCCAGTCTCCTCCCAATGGGGAGGGACAGCCAGATCATCGGCTTAGGCAGAAGTGTGTGCTTTCATGTGTCATCTGAAAGGCTAGTAATTCTTATTCCAAAAGTCAAACTTTTGGAGTGCAAGGGGGTGCCTGTGGCGGTTATTGCTCTATCCTTTAATATGCTTTTCCCGCCAGCGGGGTTTGCACGGCGTAATCACACATTACACGCATGTATATGTAGAGTAATCCAAAGGACCTTTAAAAAAAACGAATAAAAGACCCTCTTGCAGTGCATGAAACAGAGGCCAGGGGCCGGGGGGCTTAATCCTTCCCTTCCTCACCGTTTTGTCATTCCAAATTGCCCTCCCCAAACAGCTGCTGCTGCAAATGTGTGTCTGTCCTAGCAAATTAGGATTCTGCTCTCCCAGCTTTAGCAGCTTCTATGCTGTCCAGTGTTACGTTCAACCAGTCAATAATGAACTCATGGCTGTCAAGACTCACTGCCAATGGTGGGCGAGGACTTATGTCTGCAGCTGCAAATGATGTCAAATGCTTAACGCCCGCTTTGCCCAGGGTGAGGGGGGGAGAAAGCAGCAGTTTCCTAATTTCTATTTTTGCGACTCTTTCCTGAAAAATATACATTCAGAAAGGGAAAAAAAATCTTATAAATGGTTTGATGGTTGTTGTTGTTTTTTAAACGAAATAAAAAATCCCAACCTCACCCCTCCAGAAATCTCAGCAATGGTTATTCTTTGTCTAGCAGCTTTGGGACAATGTTGGTCTGGAACCACATGAAGCTGAAGATGAAGCCCATGGTTTTAGGGAGAGCTTCGTCAAATGCAAAATTCATGCAGTCCTGCAGAGGTATTTCCACCACCTCAATCAGCTCCCCTTCTTGTGGCTGGCCTCCACCTTCGCCGGCTTTCATCTCGTCTGTTACCTCGGCGTAGAACAAGGTCTGCTTTGATCCTGACACACCAACACCAGATCTTTAGGGGTGAGAGAGGGAGAGGGGAGAAACCAGCATGTATTTAAGGAAACCTTACATGAACACCTGTCAAAATAAGGGGTACTCTGTAACTGAGAGCAGAATGACACAGTGTCAGAAACACAGGATGTTGCTGAATGGCAGCCCTGCACTTCTGTAATCTGTATATTATTATTATTATTATTATTATTATTACCATCCAGCTTACACATTTACACCCAGCATATTAAACACTAAGAATTGAAATAGCATTAAAAGATCCATTAAAAACACGGACAATAATATAAACATCACGGCACCAGCCCTTTCCTCAAAAACAGTCAGTTCCCAAATATCTATTGCAGGGGTGCCAACATGAATAAAATATTGGGGGGTGGGCAGGTAAGCCCCATCCAACGTAATTGATCGACCGATGTAGCACATGCACAGCATTTGAATGGCAATGCCCATCAGTCGGGGGCCCCCCTCAAAAGTTTTATTGGGGGGAGGGAATCACCAAAAGGCCCTTGGCGCTGGACCTCAGTGTCCGGGCAGAACGATGGGGGCGGAGACGCTCCTTGTTGTATGAAGGTATGAAGTCGTATGAAGAAATCGGCTGGCTGGGTTAAGGCAGACGGTTGCCATTTTCACAGCAGCCCTGCGTTTCTTCTTGGTTCAGAGAAGGGTGGTCGGAATGATCTGGTGGTTGGAGGAAATCCCCTCTGGGGAAATGCTACATTATTTTTGGGTTTTTGGTGACCCAAGAAGGAGATGATAAATTTTTATAAACTTATGCATGGTGTCAAATGAAAGGGAGAAAAATCTTCTCCCTATCTCTTAATACCGGAAACGTAGGGTCCTCCAACAAAACTAACTTGAAGCAGATTCAGGACAGACAAAATGAATGCAGGATTTAAAGGTAAGGAATTTGTTGTACGTGGATGGGGCGATGCCCACCAACTTGGGTGGGAGAAATTCATAGAGGGAACGCCTGCAAAAGATTATTAGTCATGCCAGCCAGAGGTTCAGTAACATCTGCAGAGGTGCTGCTGTGGGCCTTCCCCCGAGACTGGCTACTGGATGGGCTTTTGAATTGATCCAAACTGATATATTTATGTTCTTATAACACGCAGGCATGGGGTTTCCAGTTCACAATCTTGCTGTTAGACACAGTGGTACCTCAGGTTACATACGCTTCAGGTTACATACTCCGATAACCCAGATATAGTACCTCTGGTTAAGAACTTTGTTTCAGGATGAGAACAGAAATTGTGCTCCGGCGGTATGGTGGGAGCAGGAAGCCCCATTAGCTAAAGTGATGCTTCAGGTTAAGAACACTTTCAGGTTAAGAACGGACCTCCAGAACAAATTAAGTACTTAACCCGAGGTACCACTGTACTCTCTCTCTCTCCATCTAAATATATGTTGCAATAGGTTTATTTGTCACCCATTATTTCATTTATTTTGTGTTCTCATTTTGTATTTCTACGTTGTGCACTGCCCTGTGATCTTCAGATGAAGGGCAGTATACAAATTTAATAAATAAATAATAGTTATAGTGAAATAATCTACTCCTACGTTTCTGAATCCATGTTCAAAAATTGACACTTATTGATCATCCTGTGCTTTTAAGCATACAAACCCTCCAGTCAAATTATGAAATCGATTCATTAATAAAAGGAAATTCAAGCAAATGCACTATGCGGCATCTGAGGAACGTATTATACTGCTTTTATAAGCAAATCCAAAATCACGACGCTCTTTGTACTGCATGCCAATTCCGTGCACACACACACAATGGGTAAGCTGATGAGCAATTAAGGTAATTTCCCAAGGTAATTGATTTGGACCTTTACACAGTTCTGAGGTTATAAGTAGCAGGTGCAAGAAAAACACACACACAAAGAATAGAAGCAATTGACACAAAATTATATTATATTATACTATCTGCAGACAGGTGTACTGGCAGGTGATTCCCTCTAATTACAAAGCATGTCATTGTACTGTGGCCATTAACCAGAGCAGTAAGGTTAAAATTGTATTTATGCGAAGATTACCATGGAGAGTACAGCAGGAGACAACATTAACTCTACCAGGTATGGCCAGTATACTGTATTTTTTATGGGAAAACATTAAAAGACCCCACTGGCAAAATAAAAAACAAATGAAGTGAAACCATCTGTCCAAAATAATAATGATAATACTAATGATGATGATGATGATGATAATAATAATAGCCCACCCATCTGGCTGGGTTCCCTCAACGACTCTGGCCAGTTTCCAGCACATATAAAAACATAATAAAATATCAAACATCGAAAACTTCCCAATACAGGGCCTTTTAAAAGCTTTGTATCTTCTTGAGGGCTTTCCACAGGGAGGGCACCACTGCCGAGAAGGCCCTCTGCCTGGTTCCCTGTAACCTCACTTCTCACAATGAGGGAACCGCCAGAAGGCCCTTGGCGCTGGACCTGAGTGTCTGGGCTGAACGATGGGGGTGGAGACTTTCCTTCAGGTATACTGGGCCAAGGCCATTTAGGGCTTTAAAGGTCAGACCAACACATTGAAATGGGCTTGGAAATGTACTGGGAAATGTGCTAGATAAGAAACTTCTGGACAGTAAACTGTTTTCTGCTTGCCATTCCTCATATTAGTGAAAACGGTGTACAGATATACATTAGATGAGGGGAAATTGCACTAAAATGGTGATGACTTTCCATGAAAACTATTATTATTATTACTACAGCCATACCTCATGTTACCTCATGCTGCTGCAGGTTGCATTCATTTCATGTTAGCGAACGGGCCTCCGGAATGGATCCCGCTTGCAACCAGAGGTACCACTGTAGTATTATTATTATTATTATTACAAAACTGATGTGGAAATGCGGCAAACAAAACTTTTAAGATTTGAAAAACGAGGAACTGACCCTTAGGGATAACTCGGCCATTAGAGCACGAGACTCTTAATCTCCAAGTCGTGGGTTTGAGTCCCACATTGGGTAAAAGATTCCTGCATTGCAGGGGTGGGACTCATAGCTGTCAACTTACAGATTTGAAAATAAGGGACCAGCAGCCTCAAAAATAAGGGATCAGCAGCCAAAATAAGGGATATTCAACTTCTGAGCCCCTCCAAGCCAAAGGCAGAAAGCCCAGCCAGCAGCCAAACAAAGCCTCAAGCGGTGGTTCCCACAGCGCAGCAACCTGGCAAAGGGGATGCAGCAAGGAAAACCACCGTCACCTCTCCGCTGGGAAGCGCTGAGCAAAGGCGAGTCCCCAGGCAACGCGGCCGATTTGATTGGCACAAGACATGCAAGCTCCACCCCCTAGTCGTTCTTAAGACTCCTTATTGGGTGAGCAATGCAGCCAAGCAACACAGCTGGAGCCTCCCTCCTCCCTGGCCGGCAGGGAGGGAGGGAGAGGAGCTGCTTCCTTTGAAACCCGGGAAATTTAAGGGACACCATCAGTAAGGGACAGCAGCGGGACACAGCTGGGATAAGGGACTTTCCCACCAAATAAGGGACGGTTGACAGCTATGGTGGGACTAGATGACCCCTGTGGCCTCTTCCAACTCTACAAATCTGTGATTTTGGTTCTGTGACTGGTTCAGCCATCCCTACGCAGCACATAACATAGAGTCTGCCATTTAAATGACCCTCCAAGGCCTAAGTTATTGGCAGAGAGGGAGGCAAAACTCAAATGTCTGGGTAAAAGGGGAGGGGGCTGTGACTGGTGTAGTCTTGCTTCTTCTGTCTGTCCTCAAGCTAAAAAAGCCAATGCAATTCTGGGCTGCATCAATAGGAGTATAGCATCTAGATCAAGGGAAGTAATAGTGCCACTGTATTCTGCTCTGGTCAGACCTCACCTGGAGTACTGTGTCCAGTTCTGGGCACCACAGTTCAAGAAGGACACTGACAAACTGGAACGTGTCCAGAGGAGGGCAACCAAAATGGTCAAAGGCCTGGAAACGATGCCTTATGAGGAACGGCTAAGGGAGCTGGGCATGTTTAGCCTGGAGAAGAGGAGGTTAAGGGGTGATATGATAGCCATGTTCAAATATATAAAAGGATGTCACATAGAGGAGGGAGAAAGGTTGTTTTCTGCTGCTCCAGAGAAGCGGACACGGAGCAATGGATCCAAACTACAAGAAAGAAGATTCCACCTAAACATTAGGAAGAACTTCCTGACAGTAAGAGCTGTTCGACAGTGGAATTTGCTGCCAAGGAGTGTGGTGGAGTCTCCTCCTTTGGAGGTCTTTAAGCAGAGGCTTGACAACCATATGTCAGGAGTGCTCTGATGGTGTTTCCTGCTTGGCAGGGGGTTGGACTCGATGGCCCTTGTGGTCTCTTCCAACTCTATGATTCTATGATCTCTGTAGGGACCTCCTGTTCTTCTCTTTGCCTCAAAAGAGCAAACCCAGATGCATCCATAATTATCCCCCCCTCCAAATAACATTGACGGAATGATAATACAAATGCGGGGGGGAGGGGGGACAATTCCCAGCCTGTTTACTCAGAAGTAAGCCCCCTTGAGTCCAGCGAGGATTATTCCTAAGTAAGCAGGCCTAGGATTGCACCCTGTCTTTCACACCAAAGAAAGCACCTTTTCATCTGGGAAGCCAATCGCATAATCTGGCTCCAAGGAGTTGTAAGAGACAGCTCCTCTGTTCCTCTTCTCCTCCCCCTAGCAAAAGCTCCTTAATCCAGCAGGAAATGACATTTGCCAGGATTGACAGCTGTGGATCTGAATTTAATTCCCAGTCCCCCGCCCCTCTTCTTCTTCTTTCTTAAAGCATGTCAGTGTCCACTTCAATAGAGTCGTCAAGAGGAAAAGCAAATAAAGTTTTCCTTTCTTTGAAAGTCCCAACTCTCCATACATTTCGACATGCTTCTCCAAGTAGGGGAACAGATGCTTTCCCCCCCCACAAAGCTGCAATCTGGGGAGGCAGAAGGCTCTGAGCACATTTTCATTTTAGATTATTTAATTCTTGACATTTCCTTAATTCCAAATACTAGACGCATTCTGCATACACACAGTTGGCTTCCCAACTTCTTCGTTCTGGTGGAATTTCAATGTGCCTTAAAAAAAAAAAAATCCTTCTAAAATAGTTGGGATTACAAAATGTATCCCAAATTGCATCTAATAATTTTGATTTAAATCAGCATGTAACGTCCCAAGGGCTGGAAAATGATCCACTTCAGTAATTCCTAAATGATGTGCTGGGGCACACCGGTGGGCTGTGTGGAACAAATGAATTAAAAATGCAACTCTCCTATGCGCTCAGTGTACTTTCTCAAAGGAGGCTGCCTGGTGTGTCTCTGCATGATTTGTTGTTCCGGCACTGCATTCTTCCTATCCACTCGGACAGGAGGTAACACTGGAGAGGTCTTGGGCTAATAATAATAATAATAATAATAATAATAATAATAATAATAATATAGAAAAAATGACCAGATGTTAAGCGGACAAGAATAGTTGTTGTATATCCAACAGTGTGATTGTGTCTGTGCCCAAAAAATGCCCCATATAAGTAGTTTCCCCCACATCATTTCCCCTCCTACTGAGAATTGTGGAGTTGGAAGGGACCACGGGGTCATCTAGTCCAACCCCTTGCAATGCAGGGATATTTTTGCCCAACATGAGTGGGGCTCGAACTCACAACCTTGAGATTAATAGTCTCATGCTCTATGGGAGTGAGACAAGGGGACACAAGATGGAGCTATTATTTCCAGTGGTGGGCCCATGTCAAACGTGACATTTAAGTTCAGCTCTGAGTAACTCTGTGAAGCTTTGAAGAAAAAACTAAAGGGGAAATAACTTGTCCGGAACTTAGGTGGGCATGGTTAGACTTCCCCGCAAACTAATTGCAGGAAGAGATATTATCTCTCCTGTGCAATCCACCTCCTCTTCAACCCCCAAGGAAGTGAAGCAACAGGTGAAGGCAGGTAAAGGCTTCCCTTGTCAGGCTACCATTGAGGAAGGGACAAAGCTTTTATTGCCTTCTCCAGCTTTCTATTTTGTTTGTTTTATGGCGGTTGTTGATGACTGAGCTGGGTTTAGGGTGGCTGTTATCTGACTGGAGAAGGGGCATAGCACAGTCAGCCTGCAGGTCTTGGGTTCAATCTTTCAGATCTCCAGATTAAGGGGGAAAGAAAGATCTCAGGAGCAGGGCTAGGAAAGCTCTCTGCCAGAGACCTTTGAGAGATTCTGGTGGAGAGCATTAAAGAACATTAGCCCATGGTCTGGCTCAAAGGGTTGTCAGAGTACCTAACTGTGGGATGTAATCCATTGGTGCAGTCAAATGCTACATTCCTTATTTCCCTGGAGTGGACACAGGCAGGGGGACATCCAGTCAGGGTAACTTTCTCTTCCATTGGTCTGGAGCATCCTCCCCCTGCATGTGACCTGGGAGATGGGCATGGCTCTGGCTGACTCCACAAACGAGCCAAGTCATGCAGCCATTTTCTTAGTCTCTAGTTCTGTCTTCACTTGCTTGGTGATCTTTTGCTGCCATGGTGCTCTCCTGCAGCCATTTTGTTCTATTCATGTAATTTTGCTGTCTGCTGGCTCTCAGCCAGCAGCACATAAGTTCAGTCTCCACATGAGATGAACTCACAGTTTCTTTGTGTAACTACTAAGCAAAGCCTGCCTTTCAGGGATCAAATCGTGAACTGAAATGTGAGTAAACTTTTTGTTACTTTACTCTGAAAGACTCTTGTGTCTTTATTCTTTTAAGAGCGATCAAAGGGGACACCAGGAAAGAAACTTAACTAAGAGATTCAAATGAATCTGCAAACTAGCTTCCAGCTACATTGAGGGGAATCTGCTCTGCTACATCACTTACTAGCGTTAGTGAAGGAAGGATAATACTTATTCAATATATCCTTTCCTACTATCCTTAACATTCCCACACTAACAGCATGTTCAGGAAATGTTCGGCTTGTCTGATTTCATCAAGGTCTACCCTGCCAGCTGCTCTCCGAAAACCACCAAGCCCAGATCGACTTACCTGCACGAAGTAATTTTCTTCAGGCTGGCTGTAGGGATCTCATACCCACACTCTTCCAAGACTTCCATGCAAGCTGTCTCTTCCAAAGAGAGCTCTGGCTTGTCTACAATGCCAGCGCAGAGCTCATAGGTCACTCCCGTTGAAGCAGGCAAGTGGCCTGGCAGAGGGCACCAGCTCCTCTGGTTTTCACGTTCGAAGACTTGAGGGCAGAGCCGCTCCATCTCACACATGTAGACAGCTGGAGGGGGGAGGGGAAAGTTAAAATGTAAGTCTCTGGCACTCACCTGACCTTAACAAGAGATAGTCAAGCCATCACACCAATCAAACACCTCCGGCCTCTATTTATTTAAGATGCATATTATTACAGTTGCACTTAGAAGTCCCTGGTACATTTACTGTGCTGCGTTGTTTGAAAATAAGTTTGTGTGTGGACATCCAATTAGTGCTAATTAGCAGAACAGGAGAGACCCTGCATGCTTTAGAAACTTAGATTCCAGCAAGATCTCTCTCCCCGTCCCCCTCCACATTACTTCTACTTTTGGGAACAACTTCTGTCTCAAGGCAACTTCCGTTTGCCAGCCAACATTTCACAAGATTCATTGATACTCACTGGGATGTTGGGCTGTACATGATGTACCATGTGCGCAATGACGAGTGTTTCAGCCTGTCAACTCAGCTGCTGTTTCGGCAGAGTTATGAAAAGCACGCGTGTTTGTTTAAGAAAGCCCTTTTTGAGCACATAGTACCCCCCCCCCCCCGTGCAGAGTGGATTGCGGAGTGGAATTTGCAAAAGACCTTTTGCATTAATCTAGAAACAGCTGTTGTGGTAATACTCTCCTAAAGGAAATGCTAAGAGCCATGTAATACCATCAAAGGAAACACAAAGCGCTGGATTCTGCACGGTTGATCCGGTCTATTTTGCCGTGCAGACTGCCAAAAGGCAGGTTGCTGCGACGAGCAGCCTTTGTTTCAGGAAGGCCACCTTTTTTTATCGGCCTTGCTTCTTAGCCTTTAATGGCAGCCTGGCAATATATAAATTAATCTGCCATGCCATGGGGATAAGGGGTAGGTCACACCTACATATAGGCTGCCATGAAAGGATTGGAGTTGGACCAAAGAGTGGGGGTCCTTTTTAAAAAGTTGGTGCAAAAGGGGGGATGGCTGAAGAGGTGGGAGAGGTGTCCCAGGTGAACAAAAACAAAGCAAAAGCAAACTCCTAGAATTGGAAGATCTACTGAAGATCAGGTCAATTCTGTGTCCAGGGCAGCTGTCTACCAGCTCTATCTGGTATACAGGCTGAGACCCTACCTGCCCGCGGACTGTCTCGCCAGTGGTGCATGCCCTAGTTATCTCTCGCTTGGACTTCTGCAATGCGCTCTATGTGGGGCTACCTTTGCCTTTGAAGGTGACCTGGAAACTACAACTAATCCAGAATGCGGCAGCTAGACTGGTGACTGGGAGCGGCCGCCGAGACCATATAACACTGGTCCTGAAAAACCTACATCGGCTCCCAGTACATTTCCAAGCACAATTCAAAGTGTTGGTGCTGACCTTTAAAGCCCTAAACGGCCTCGGTCCTGTGTACCTGAAGGAGTGTCTCCACCCCCATCATTCTACCCGGACACTGAGGTCCAGTGCCAAGGGCCTTCTGGCGGTTCCCTCACTGCAAGAAGCAAAGTTACAGGGAACCAGGCAGAGAGCCTTCTTGTTAGTGGCACCTGCCCTGTGGAACACCCTCCCATCAAATGTCAACTACCTGACATTTAGAAAACATCTGAAGGCAGCCCTGTTTAGGGAAGTTTTTAAAGTGTGACATTTTAATGTATTTTTGATCTTTGTTGGAAGCCGCCCAGAGTGGCTGGAGAAACCCAGCCAGATGGGCGGGGTACAAACAAACAAACAAACAAACAAACAAACAAAGTAATTATCATCATCTAGTCCAAACCCCTGCAATGCAGGAATATATCTCTGTCCCATACAGGAATCGAACCTGCAACCTTATCAGCATCAGGCTCTAACCAACTGAGCTATCAAGCACTCTGCAAAAGGCAGCTGCTTTCTTTAGTGGGTCACACATTTTGAAGCCTACATGGTTGGGACTAGGGAATCTAAAGCATGTTTGTAAGTGTAGTGCACCCTATTGTCCTGGAACAGCTCAGTTGGTACAGCATGGGACTCTTAATCTTGGGGTCAAGCTGCACGTTGAGCAAAAGATTTCTGCATTGGAGGGGGGTGGAGTAGATGGCCCTTGAGGTCCTCTTCCAACACTACAATTCTATGATTCTACAATTCACCAGAAAGGCTAGTGCATCTTCCCCCATCTCCGTCACAAAATATTACGCCACAGGTATTCAAAGGGCCACCTGCTTTTTACTGCTAAAGCCCCTCAAAAGCTGTGCTTCACTGGAAAGCAAGAACTAAAAGCAAAGAAAGGGGATTACCTGGACGGAACTGCTTCACCACAACAAAGCACCGCCGAGAAGTATTAAAGATCAGGATGGCCACGCTGAGGAAGGAGACAAAAGCACAAGGGAGGAGCAGATCAGTGCACTTGCAAGCAAGGAGGCATCCCTAGGCTTTAATGGGTTTAGGGGCTTGGCCTTGGAAGGCAGGATGAGCCAGCCACAAGAACACAAGCTAAGGACACAGTTGTTAAATTCATAATCTAATTTTGGAGATAAGTCTCTGGCACGACTCTATGTTTCCGCACACCAACTCAGGTAGAAAGCTGTAGAGTCGTCTGGACACATGGCATGAAATAGTACTGGGGACAGATGGAAATGATAGTTATAATGACCCTAAGTGGGACTGCAAGAAAATGTCATAGTGTGGCTCCTGTCCAGGGTTCCGGTCAGCCACACCCACTTCCAGGACTCCGCCTTTTCGTTTCCTGTTCCCAGCATTCCATGCTCACTGAGCATGCTCCGTCCTCGTGGGACGGCTTTTCCAAGCAGCTGCCCATGGTTCTTTTTCCTAAATATTTTCATGCTTTTTCTGCAGACCTTGTGATTCCCTTGTGCCTAGTGATATCGTTTCTTGGCTCCATAAAGATCCCTACGCTTATACAATCAGTACATCTTATAGGGTATGAAACAGAGGCTTGGTTGTTTGAGACTTCCATCATATGCCAGACCGCCAACATTTTCGGCATGTTGAAGCAGTTGCCATCAACAAAAGAAATGGTGCATGTATGACTGGCATGTCAGTTAGTCATTTGGGACCATATTTGCTGATTTCTGCGAAACTTCTGTGGAGCAAGTGCCGTCGCTCTGACGCACAGAAGTGAACAGAAACTTATATCAAGATGGGCAAGAAGTACTGGCAGTTATTTTACATCGGAGACAAGAAAGCATCAGAGACAGTTGTAGTCACAAAGGTTTACAAATAATCACTGAAGAATTAAACAATCAAGAAGCTTCAGCTTATTAATCAAATTGTTCCCTATCACATGTTAATAATAAGTAACGATCAAAATGTACTTACTTATTTCATAAAATGTACACAATGCTTGATTGTAAGAAAACCCAAAGAGGTATACACTATTTGAGGCTATAGAAAGCTTTTAATATTCCCCTTTTCTCCGTCTTTCTAAATTCATTTCCCCAACTGACTCTAAATAACATCCCATAACCAATTCTAAGTGCCTTGGAATTATCTTGTCAATCTCAAGAAGCTCTCCACCAGTAGTCTAAAAGGCCTAAAAGCATTGCACATGCAAAATGGCTAAGAACTGGAGGCTACGACACTTAACACAAATTATGCTGTGAGCAACACACACACACACAGACACCACACACACTTCCTCTCCCTATAATATGGGTTCAGTGTAAGTTATGGCAGTTTCTGGAAGGCAGACAAATAATTGTGTATCCGAGGGTGACATGATCTATGCAAAACTCAGCCCAGTGATAAAACTCTACATAAAAGTAAGATCCACTGAGCCCAGAGCGACTTTCCTCCCCAAGCACAGATGGGACAAAATGAAGGGCTGACGAAATTCCACCCTCACAACCTGTTCTTCCTCATTTCCTTTTGGAAATTTGGAGGTATAAAGCTTCTTACAATTTTTTCCCATGCTTTTTATATGGAAGAGATTTTATCCTGGTTTTTCTAGCCGGATTTAATGCCAACTAACTGTCAAGCATATTTGTTAATTGATGTATATATTAAGAGTTCCATGATAACTTGTTGACTACCGAATATTAATTTTGACTGATACCTTGCCCTGTTTCAAAGACCCAGGAATCTGTTCAAGGCGGCTGAAGGGTTACGGAGAACATAAAAGAGAGAGGTGATTATCAAGGAGTTATACAATACCATAGTGCTGAGAAAGCTTGTCTTTAATTCTTCATCTGTGAGATTTGCACAATGTGAAATGTGGTTATGTTTGATATTATTAAAATTAACCACAACCTTAATAAAAAGAAAAAGCAGTCTCCATAGCACTGCACTTCAATGATATTGTTTCCCCAGCTTCCTCCCCCCCCTCTTTCTGCCTCTTTTATCTGTTTCCCAAAGGCTATTTTTTTGGTGTGTGTCCCCCCAGTGTTTTTTCCTTATAAAAACCCCCCACTATGACATGGGGTATTGCTTTCTATGAGCCAAATCACTAATAGCCTAAGGACCTGACCATGCTGGAATCAGGGTCTCTGATAACGGCAGTCCATTCACTCTCCCAAAGGTCCCCCAAGCTGTCCAGAATTAAATGGGTGTCAACACAAGCAATAAAATTTGCTTGCTTATGATTCTGGTTGAATTCTGCAGAGTGCAATCAGGGGTAGAGGCAACTGCCCTACGAACATGTCGCCTTCCTACCCAACAGGTAGCCTGCATAGTATCTTTCAGGGATGCAGGACATTTGGAGAGGAAGTCATGCATATTGTCACAGCAAGAGGCACATCCTGTCTCGTTTTGCCCTCAATGGCCAGCGAGAAGCCAATGACAGAACCTGAGAAAAAGCTAGGAAAAATATTTTCCACCCATAGACGGGCCAGAAATGGCAAAAACGATAAATTTCGAGGGGAAGGTTAAAACCATCCGATGAAGTATTTTCTCTTTCGGAATGAGGAACGAAGGCTTTTAAAGTGAATTTTTGCAACATTGCTGCTGCTTCCGACTGGATGGCTAAGCAAGCAACACTCTTAAGGCGATACAGGAAAAAGCATTTCCAAATACAGTGGTGCCTCGCAAGACGAAAAGAATCCGTTCTGTGATTCTCTTCGTCTAGCGGTTTTTTCGTCTTGCGAAGCAAGCCCATTGACGGATTAGCGGATTAGCACTATTAGCGGCTTTTAGCGGCTTATCGGATCAGCTGATAAGCGGTTTAGCGGCTTAGAAAAGGAAAAAAACCCGCAGGAACTCGCAAGACATTTTCGTCTTGCGAAGCAAGCCCATATGAGATTCGTTTTGCGAAGCACCTCCAAAACGGAAAACTCTTTCGTCTAGCGAGTTTTCCGTCTTGCGAGGCATTCGTCTTGCGGGGCACCACTGTACTGTAGAACGCAGAAGATCTTCAGGTTTTAAGTCTCGGAGTGCAGTCTGGGATTAGGGGAAGCAAACAAAGTAATAAAGGAAGTTTATGGATCATAAGAAAGAAATTCTTGCCAATATTTCAACTTCTCTCAAAGATGGGGGGAGGGGCTATACTCTCCCCCATAAATGGCTGCATAGTTTTCAGAAATTTTGCATTTCTGATCTCACAGAGGAGTTATGCGCCTCTCAAGGGTTTTTAATATGTGTTCCTGCTTTTTATCACGGCCATAATGATTGGATCCTACACGAGTAATACATTTTCAAAAGGCTCACAAAATTAGAATTTATATTCCAACAAAGAGACAGAAAGAGAGAATAACGATGACTTGAAAACGAAGTAGCATGTGTCAACTCACTGAAGAATGGGTTATTATCCTCCCCCCCCCCCGATTCAGACACTTAAAGACATACACAGAACAGATGGAACAATCAGAACCAAGCTGTCAAAGTTAAGGAACAAGATCAAATTAAACTTGAATGGAAGAGTGTTTTCATTACAACTGTTTCCTTTCTGTGCCATCTTGAGACAACAGGGAACGTTGAAACACGGAAGATTTGTGAAACTTAACAAAGTATCTGCAAAAAGCCAAATTAGTTGTTAGTTCAATTAATAGTTTAGCTTCCTTGAACACTGATGAAAGGGGTTTTCTTGTTCTAAATTGGAAATGTTTGTTTACTGTCAGACATTTAAGGCGGTTCAGCGAACTAGGCTTCAGATAATTTACTTTCAGTTTCCCTTAAAAGTGGCAAGCCCTTGTGAAATTGGGGAGGTTGAGGCTTATCACTAACTCCAGGCACTGGCGGAGGAACGGGGGCGGGGGGAGCACATCACCCCCGGCCCCATCGGGGGGGGGGGGGTACCGTCATGGCTGCCCCCGACACGCGCCACACCCCCCACCACACCCCCAGGACGCGCACCAGCCACGCCCCCGCCTGCTCTCCGCCCCCGGTGCCAGAGCATGCAGCTTCGCCACTGACTCCAGGCCAACTTCAAACCATGGTTTATGGAAAGTGGCTTGTTCAAACAGCTAATTGTAAACCATTGCCCCCAGTTCTCACACTATGACAAGCTGAGTTTAAGGGAAACGGAAGGTAAATGATGCCCAGTCCTTCTCCTGGCTATGTGAGAGGAAGTCGCGGGGACTGCACAAGTCTGACGCTCGCTTGGGCTCATTCCAGCTCAAGCGCATCACACTAAACCATGGTTTAGTGCAATATGCAAACACAGCTGAAGTGAAACTTGGTTAGGCTGCCCAAAATATCAGACAAATGAGAAGATAAATGGGGGGTGGGGACACAAGCTGAAATAATTAATGGGCCTGCTCATTCCAGTTTCCATTGACTTTTTTTGGGGGGGGCTTGGCCTTGTGGTTGAACACTTCAGCCCAGTATGCCTGAAGGAGGGTCTCCACCCCCATTCTTCAGCCCGGACACTGAGGTCCAGCTCCGAGGGCCTTCTGGTGGTTCCTTCCCTGTGAGAAGTGAGCTTACAGGGAACCAGGCAGAGGGCCTTCTCGGTAGTGGCGCCCGCCCTGTGGAATGCCCTCCCATCGGATGTCAAAAAGATAAACAACTACCTGACTTTTAGAAAACATCTGTAGGCAGCCCTCTTTAGGGAAGTTTTAAATGTTTGATGCTTTATCGTGTTTTTAATATTCTGTTGGGAGCCACTCAGAGTGGCCGGGGAGGCCCAGCCAGATGGGTGGGGTATAATAAATAAACAAACAAATAGATAAATAAATAAATAAATAAATAAATAAATAAATAATTTGTGTCTCTTGTTTGGAACTGAGACCTCAGCAATGAGGGAGGCTTGGGGAGGATAGTGAACTCTAGCATGGGGGGCGGGGCTAGGTAGTGAAAGTGTGTGTGTGTGTGTGTGTGTGTGTGCGCGTCATTTTGATGCAGGAGACGCTCCAAGGGAGCGACACCCAATTAGGAATACTGTCAGCCACGTTTTGGGGGGCAGAGGCATGTTTGCATTTTAATGGACGTCGAACCCTTACCTGACAACACAGTAACCATTTTGGTGCTACGTGGATTCCAGTTGTCCTGGATTTCTTCGGATAACGAGGGGGGGGGGCTTCCACCATTGGAAAGTGCACACACAAACGTTATTAAAAGCTTTATTTGAACAAATGAAATGACTTTATATCCCCCCCCCCCCCGGTATTGTAGTGACAACATATTTGGCACCATAATGGACGAAAGATTAGATCCGGCCACTGTGTTGTGTGTTATGGGAATGCCTAAGCAGAACACAAGGGCAGGAAAAGAGTAGAGTCTCCTTGGAATGTATGAAGCATACACAAGAATTTAATCTGAAATTGACATCAAAAGGCCCCGAACAATAGGTCTCATGTGCAAACATGCCAGAAATGCATACAATTTGTTTTTGTTCTTACTCCCTCCCTGGAGAATACAGTCAACAAAACTTTATTTCGGGTCCATTGGGATGCTGAGAGACTACAGAAAGAGCCAATGGGAAGAGAAAACTCCTTGGGGAAGTGAGGGTGCCTCTGACCTGCATATACTGCTCCCTCACTTGCAAAGGCTCGCCCGTTCAAGTCAAGAGAATATCCCTTTGGCCGGGGCAACTCCTCCTCCCCCCATGAATCCTGCATACTCAGGAGATCAGTGCTCGCACCAGAGAGCTCAGAGGAGAACTGCAATTGCTCGAGTCACTGAGTCAGGGATCCCAAAGCTTGAACCAGCAGATTTGACCCTGACTGAGTGCTTTGTTCCAGAAACTATGCTGCTCATCAAGGGTTTGTGATACAACGGCATTGTCATCTTGCAATGCTCCACCCTCTGAGACAGCCATTTGCTCCCTGAGCAAAGCCACTTCCGCCTTAAGCAGGAGGGCACTCACGACGCCTTCATGTGTGCAGGGGTGTGGTCAGCCCTGCGCGAATGGGGGGCTCCGGCTGTGTCACTCCCAGGCTGACCAACCCGGTTGGTCTGGAGGTGTGGCCCGCTCAGTTTAAATGGGAAACAGCCGGGAGATCTCCTCTTTCCTCTCTCACCAGCTCCTGTTTTTAAAACAAACAAACAAAAAATACTTTTATTTTGCTTTAAACAAATACAGATAAAGTGGTACCTCGGGTTAAGTACTTAATTTGTTCTGGAGGTCCGTTCTTAACCTGAAACTGTTCTTAACCTGAAGCACCACTTTAGCTAATGGGGTCTCCCACTGCTGCTGCGTAAGCCATTATGGGAAAGAAAAAAGAAAAAAGGAAAAGGAAAGAAAAAGGAGGAGGAGGAGAAAAAGAAAAAAAAGAGGAAGATGAGCAAAAACACAAGGCGGCTCATCTATTGTACGCTTCCGTCAAGGTCACAACACATCATTATTCTTATCAATTCTATCTGCATTCCATAGAATCCCTCATCTTGGTATCAGGGAACATTTCCCTATGTGGTATCATTCTAAACATAACCAGGTCTTTCTTGATGGACCCTTATCCCCTAGATAATTATTTAACAGCTCCTGTTTTTCCTTGCTCGTGGATCTCCTCCGTTGGATCTCTTCCGCTCCCCGTGTTGGCTGCCATTCCTTCTGGGCTTGGTACAGTGGGCAGTGTTGACAGCCTCTCTGCCAGCTTCCGTGAGTGATCTATTCCAAGGCACATTTACAGGTCGGCTTTGGGGGCGCAGTGCTGCTCTCTGTTCCTCGCTCTAGCAAGCTTTGGAAGGCACATTCGGGTGACCATTTGGGGGTTGATCAGCTGAGAGGCGCAGCACAGCTCTCCCTGCTTTGTCTTGCTTTGTGTGTCTGTATCCTATCACTGATGCTCGACTTTTGTTCCCTTCTTCAATTCTTCCTCCTTTCCAGTCTCATGGGTGGGCAGATTCCATTTTAGCTAGTAATGGTAAAAGTAAAGGACCCCTGGATGCTTAAGTCCAGTTGAAATCAACTAAGGGGTGGGGAGCTCATCTCGCTTCAGGCCAAGGGAGCTGGCGTTTGTCCGCAGACAGCTTTTCCGGATCATGTGGCCAGCATGACTAAACTACTTCTGGCGTACAGAACACTGTGACGAGTGCCAGAGTGCCTGAAAATGCTGTTTACCTTCCCAATGCAGTGATACCTATTTATCTACTCACACTGGTATGCTTTCAAACTGCTAGGCTGGCAGGAGCTGGGACAGAGCAATGGGAGCTCACCCCGTTGCATGGATTTGAACCGCCAACCTTCCAGCTGGCAAGCCCAAGAGGCTTGATGGTTTAGACCATAGCTCTACCTGCACCCCCATATTAGCTAGTGACCTCAGCAAACCTTTGACATTGCTTCCTGCAAGTTTCAGATGGGCCCTTGTGATTGACCTGAGGCTGCCCAGACTTCATATCCATTCTTTTCCAGCACAGATGAAGAATCAGTGCATCTCACTTTGTTGTTGTTCTTTAGTCGTTTAGTCGTGACCGACTCTTCGTGACCCCATGGACCAGAGCACGCCAGGCACTCCTGCCTTCCACTGCCTCCCGCAGTTTGGTCAAACTCATGCTGGTAGCTTCGAGAACACTATCCAACCATCTCATCCTCTGCCGTCCTCTTCTCCTTGTGCCCTCCACCTTTCCCAACATCAGGGTCTTTTCCAGGGAGTCTTCTCTTCTCATGAGGTGGCCAAAATATTGGAGTCTCAGCTTCAGGATCTGTCCTTCCAGTGAGCACTCAGGGCTGATTTCCTTCAGAATGGATAGGTTTGATCTTCTTGCAGTCCATGGGACTCTCAAGAGTCTCCTCCAGCACCATAATTCAAAAGCATCAATTCTTCGGCGATCAGCCTTCTTTATGGTCCAGCTCTCACTTCCATACATCACTACTGGGAAAACCATAGCTTTAACTATACGGACCTTTGTTGGCTAGGTGATGTCTCTGCTTTTTAAGATGCTGTCTAGGTTTGTCATTAGAACTCTGCAAACTTTGCCCACAACCTCCCTTGACTTGGATCTTGATTTTGCAAGCACTCTTGGCAACAGCAGCAGGCAGGAGTCACCTGCAACCCAATGTATGACAGTTTCATCGAATTTCATTTTCTTACCCTCTGCTTGAGGCTGTTCCACCCAAACATCAGAGGATCTCATCAACAGAAACCATTGCCAGAAAAAGAAATCTGAATGAGACAGTTGTATCTTTATAAGCTACTGAATTACTGGTGGTGGGGACGACGACCAGTTGCAGCACAGTCCTAACTTTGTCTACTCAGAAGTATTACTGAATTCAATGGTGCTTATTCACAGGTTAGGACTACAGCCTTCGTCTCAGGATAAAACTGGATGTAGAGCTAAAACAGTCCTTTACACAAACTCTCAAGTGCTGAGATTGTAGAAGCACCGAGTTGGTTGAGTGGCGACTCAAATGGAGAAAAGCCAAGGGGAAAGGGAACTGGTAAAAAGCAAAACAGAGATTCACTAACTTCTCAACTACAACCAACGCACAGTTTTTGAAGAAGGCTACTAAGAACAACACACTATAAACGTTCAATGTGATAAATGGAGTGACATTAAAGTCCTTTAATCAGGCAGGCAGATCAAGCGGCTTAGGCAAGAGAAAACACAGCCACTCAACTCCAGGGCTGTTGCACTAAAGCTACAGCCTTTTGATTATTTTCTGGTGCAACCCCTTTCCTTTCCCAGAGCTTTAACCATTAATGCAGGCAGGCCCTGGATTAAATATGGGCACGCCTGCACAATCTTTCGTTGGCTCATTGAGAGCTCCTTCAAAGCGTGCTGCATCTCGCTCCCCCCCACCACCAAAGGCCAATACCATTCCAAATGGCTACTTCAGATGCAGCCCCTCAGAGACGCAAAGCCATAAGCTCTTGACAAAAACACTCAGCCTTTCATACTAATAGCCAAGTGGACGCTCTCCCCCTCAAAAAGGAAGATAATTAGAGAGGTCTAAAAGGCTATCCCTAAAGAAATGGTTTTTGCAACACCCCCCCAAAAAAGAAATTCAACATGCAATGTACATTTTTTAAAAATGCATTACAATCGTAGACTTGGCAAGTACATTTTAACTTTTCTGCGGTGATGCAAAACACTACTAACCTGACGTTGTGGTCAAAGGGCTCCTTTCTTTTTTATACCACAATCCAGTATGAGATATATTTGACAATGACTCCTGTTTGACGCTATGAGATTATATTGAGGTTTGTAGTTTATTGTGCAGGAGTAATTTATAACAGTGATGGTATTTGGGGTCTTAAGGACCTCAATCTTAATTTATATGGGGTACTAGAGGCTTAATTCAAACAGAACAACAAATCCCCCTCTTTCTCCACACCTGAAGGGAGAAAGCTTAAACCAGAGCTTTCCAAACTTTTCATGTTGGTGACACACTTTTCAGACATGAATCATTTTGTGACACAGTAATTCAGTTTTACTAACAAACCGGAAGTTAAACTAATCCCTTTCCAGCCCTGGCAGGAGCGCCGGGAGCGTTCATGCAACACACCTACACACTACAGCCGACAAACTAACATGTCCCGACACAGAGTTTGGAAAACTCTGGTTTAAACCATTCAGTTTGTAGAGAACAAGCTACGGTTTCCTGTTTTTTTAATCTGAATAAAGGAAACTATGGTTTATGCACAACATAGTTGCTCAAGAAACCAATATATCAAATCACTGTATCCAGCAAAGTAGTGGGGAGGGGGGGATAGTTAGCATTTCACTTCAAGATTGGGCCATGGACTCCTGATACCTTCCTCCTGCAGTTTTCCATTTCATTAAATACCTTCTGGATACATGGATAAAAAATACTGAAGCGTTAACACCTCCTTATCGGAAATCCTGCATCAACATAAAGTAGGAATAGCAATGCTATAATCAAAATTATAATATAACCTGCAATAAAGCATGTCTCTCCTCCCAAAGCAAGCACTCTTAACTCTCCAATTGTTTGACTTCACCCCTGAAGGCACACTCTTCCAGTGTTTCCTGAGACATACGGATGCCAAAAACAAATCAAAATTTTTAATGCAACCCCTGCAATAACTTAATTACAGTGGTTTCCTGCTCCTCATTAATGTTAACTGAAGCCTAAATGATTCCAAAATTCTTCTAGTTAAACATTCACATTGCGTGTGTATCCATGTATCTGTTGAAACACCACAGAACCCCTTTATTGTACAAAACATGCATGAAATATGAACTAAGAAGAGCAAAAGGAAATGGTTTTTATATATGTATATATTTATGCAACTACAGGGTCATTTGTGCATTGGAGGGTTAAAACAACAACAGCGTGAATTGGGGGGGTGGGGGGGTTGTTACTTTAGCAAGATATTCCTTGTGATGCCACAAGCAACAAGCCCTGCTCCTTTAACAATCAGCCTTGCAAGAGAATGAGGAGTAGCAATAATTTTTAAGGCGTATTAACAATCCCAGAAGCATCTATCTTTGAAACATAAACCACAGCTACAGATTATTACATTGGCTTGAGCTGCCTACGGCGTTTTATTTAATCAGCGTATAAAAGAATGAGGTGCCGAAGGACATTTTTTAAAACAAACAGACGCTCAGCAACATGGGTTCGTGTGTAATAATGGATAAAATATAGAGTGTAAGAAATTAAGCAGCAACAAAAAAGGGAAGTGGGCTGTCGGGCCAACATTTTGTATACAATACACCGCATCAGTCACAGCATTTTAAAGTACAATATACTGTCTCTCTGTGTGAGATACTTTGGCCCACATCCCAGGATCCGCAAGACAAGGAGACCTCACTGTTCCAAATCATTTTAAGGCGGAGGCGCAGGGAATATTTAAATAAAATTTGAAGTCCATTGTGCTTATAGCTTCACTCAGCTTTTTTGGGGGGGTGTTGCTTGCGACACGTGTTGCAATGACCTTTGATTATTTGTAAAAACTGTCTTGCCACCCCCACCCCCACAATGCATTACGTTAACACCCTAACCCTGAAGGAATCCAAAACTGTGATGGCACACAGAACAATTTGCACTGGTTGCCACGATGGCAGACCCGGTCCCCTGCCTGCTGGTTGCAATCTGTGCAGTGCATTTGGAGACAGCTTTTTAGAAACTAAGGGTGCGCCGCGAACGCAAGATTCACCTTGTGTCTGTTTTGGATCTGCTCTGTGGTGTTCCAATTAGATTTGTTATTTGGGTGACAATAATTCACTGGGGATAAAAACTAGACCAGTCCATCAAACCCAAAGATCCCTTCTTTTCCTTTTTACTCCTTCCCCTTTGGAACGCTAGTGTTTCCCCAATGAGTCTGGTTTAACTTCTCAGAAAATAGATGGAAGAAAAGTTTGTGCATCTAACTTTCTGGATAAAGCAAGGCCACAAAGTGACTTGGAAGTTTAGAGGGTCCTTGATCCCACTCACGGCATCTTGTTAATGGTGCAATCCAAGGAACACGATACCATTACTCAATTCACCCTGGTTTGCCTCATTATGCAGGCTAACAAAGAACCACTGGACACCCTCAGCAGAAATGATTTTCATGTGGTCTGTTGACGAAACACCCTAAACACTCTCTAAGAGTAGTTCCTAAGCCGTGCACGGAGGCACGCTAGTGTGCCATGAAAAAGTAGGAACATGGTAGTTGTCTTATTTGTTCATTTGTCTATTCTGTTGTCTACTCTGACTGAAAGTGGCTCTTCAGTGCCTCAGACAAGGTCTTCCCGTCACCTACTACCTGATCCATCGGCTTGAATTTTGAGTAAGGAGAAGTAAGCTTCCCATTTTAATTCAGAAAAAAAGAGTACCGCATTTTTCGCTCTGTAAGACACGCCAGACTATAAGACGCACCTAGTTTTTGGAGGAGGAAAACAAGAAAAAAATTATTCTGAATCCCAGAAGCCAGAACAGCAAGAGGGATGGCTGTGCAGAGATCCCTCTTGCTGTTCTGGCTTCTGGGATAGCCGCGCAAAGCCTCTTCAGGGCAGCGGGATGAAGGGTCCCCCTGCCCTGAAGAGCACACACATGACACACACACATTTCCCCTTACTTTTTAGGAGGGAAAAAGTGTGTCTTATAGAGCGAAAAATACGGTATTTCTCAGCTTTCGTAAATCTGGAAGCACTGCCCTATCTTCCATCCATATCCATATCTCAGTCTTCCACCCATCCATATTTTTGTGCCACGATACAATTTTGCACATCCACATCTGCCACGAGTGGTCATTGCCAGGGCTTTGATGCCAACCAAATCTACGGCAACAGCATGGCTCAGCAGATTTACTTGCCACGCTGGCAATGGCTGGCCTTTAAAGTCCATTCCCCTGAATTTGTTAGCAGTGTAATAATCCAAGGGACCTGGCCTTTAGGACTGGACTCTAATTGAAAATAAATTTATAAACTATAGGAAGGCCAACCCAACAGGCTGTGTTACTTAGAATCATAGAATCATAGAGTTGGAAGAGACCACAAGGGCCATCGAGTCCAACCCCCTGCCAAGCAGGAAACACCATCAGAGCACTCCTGACATATGGTTGTCAAGCCTCTGCTTAAAGACCTCCAGAGAAGGAGACTCCACCACACTCCTTGGCAGCAAATTCCACTGTCGAACAGCTCTTACTGTCAGGAAGTTCTTCCTAATGTTTAGGTGGAATCTTCTTTCTTGTAGTTTGGATCCATTGCTCCGTGCCCGCTTCTCTGGAGCAGCAGAAAACAACCTTTCTCCCTCCTCTATGTGACATCCTTTTATATATTTGAACATGGCTATCATATCACCCCTTAACCTCCTCTTCTCCAGGCTAAACATGCCCAGCTCCCTTAGCCGTTCCTCATAAGGCATCGTTTGCAGGCCTTTGACCATTTTGGTTGCCCTCCTCTGGACACGTTCCAGTTTGTCAGTGTCCTTCTTGAACTGTGGTGCCCAGAAACTTGATAGCCTCCATCCAACCTGTGATGCAATGGATGAGAATCTCACCTTTGTCAAAGAGGCATTGTCTCAACCACACACAAAAAGCAGGTAGTTCCATAAATGCACACCTCAATTCTTCCCGGTGAGCAAGAGGCACCATCATGCTTCAGGGGCACATTCCAGACAGACAAAAGCTCTTGAGAAGTGTGTGGGGCGGGGCGGGGCAGGGCTGGGGTGTGGCCTAGGGAAAAGGGGTGTGGCTTGGGGAGAGGCATGGCTTGGGGGAAGCCCAAAGGCTGAGAAGACCCAAGAGCCGCATGTGATTCATTTTAAGGCAGCTCCCTATGTTCCAATTAAGGTCCCGTCCAAAGGATAATTATGAACGTGTGATACATACAAATCAGATAGTTATCTCAGTTGAAAGATATTTGGTTCTTTGGCTCATTCCTCTCGACAAAGGCAGGATGAAATTCATTATTCCCTGCATCATCCTTGATAAAGAGGTGTCAAGTCCAGACTCGACTAGCTTCCAAACCCTGCTGATTGCACAACATCCCTTCGCAGCTTGTTCAAAAAGCTTTTCCTTAATGTTTAACCTGAAATGTTCTGTCTTCAGCTTCAGATGTCTACTTGTTCTGTTCGCGGTGGCCAAGGAAGATAATTGATACCTGTCTGTTTTTAAAGATCTCTTTACATGTTTATAAAGAGCACTCTTGTCTCCCCGTAAGCCTTCAGGGCCCAAGTATGAACAAGCCTCCCTCTTGTAACAATTCCCCTTGTTTGGTTTTCATTCAGCATGTTTGCTTGGTCTCCTTTGAACTCCACCCCCCCCCCCATTCAGAATATGTTGAAAATATTTAGCGTTACTCAAAGATCAACTCGAGCTTTTTATCATTTTGGCTCGTGTAATTACTGGGCTGCCAAATCCCATTGCATGATGATGGAGAGGTACTTCGGCTGGTACCTCCCACTATGTCCGATAGAAAAGCCTGATTTGTTCAGTTACAGGGCTCTGGGAAGGGCATCTGGCAGCTTATTGGTGACCTTCCCAGAGCCCGGTATACAAGGAAAACCTGCTGGGTGCACAGGTGGGGGGAATAAATCAATGGAGGACGGGGAATGGTAGGCTTCCCCTGCTCTCCTTTTGTTATTTATTCATTCCTCCATCCATGTAAGGTAGTGATCACATATATGTAAACTGCGTGTACGTTGCAGGCCCAGTGTATTCAATGCTTTCAACATGAATTGAGTTCCCAGGTGGGTTATCACATACACTGGCTATTTTGCAGGGTCTTGTGTGAATTGCATAACACACAGTTTGACAAATAGTGGGAGCGTTGGGTGGGGTTTGGAGGCCACCCCAGAACCTTTTGGCCTTACAGTATGACAGCAGGAGATCTAGGAGAAGCGTCAGTAACAAAAACAGAACAAAAAGGTTTCCTTTGCGTGCAGATGTTGTTTAAATTTAGTACTCCAAACAGCTGTGGCCTGTTGGCTTTGCTAATAAAGTTTTGATTTGATTTGATTAGTACTCCAAAAGTTAAAAAAATGGGTATTTTGTGGCAGCACCCAAAAAGTCGCAATTAAAAAACAAAACAAAAAAACAAGAATCATGATACATAAAATATGTTGGTCTACAGCTGAGCTTTCCAAACTGTGTGTTGTGACACGTGTCAGCTACAGTGTGCAGGTATGTCATGTGAATGCTCCCCGTGCTCCTCCCAGGGCTGGAAACGGGTGAGGTTAACCTCCGGATTGCTAGTAAAACTCAACCGCTCTTCTAAAAAGTGTGTCACCAACATGGAAAAAGTTTGGGAAGCTCTGATTTACAGGTTTCCTGAAAGGTGTGGGAAGGTTCCTAGAATTCTTTAAAGCGTGAAGTTTTTATGGAGACATGTTACTGTTTTTTCTCTCTCGTTTTGACTCTGCAAAAACTCCCTTTACCTTGCCTCAGTCTGAGGCTTGCCCCTTGTTTTTGTGGGCACTCTTCTGTACGTGATCATTAAGCCCACAAAGGTTAAGGGTGCTATGCCTGAGGGCTGACGTGAAAAAAGCGCAACCCAGACCTCCCAAACCTGTAAAGGGATCTTATGACTTCTTTCGTTTCAGCTGCATATATAACATGCATTTGAGACATATTTGCATATATTTAAAGGGTGCTGGGGAAGAGTAGCTCTGTAAAGGATAACCTACAATTCCCAGAATTCTTTGGGCATAAGCATGTGCTTTAAATTTACGGTGCACACACAGCCGCTGTCAGAGAGCTACCACTCCCAGCACCATTAACAAACTGCAGTTAACAACACTATTATTTATTACAGGGCAGAGCACGGAGCAGTTTACAATATGAATTCTTCAGAGGTGGGCATGTGCTTTAAAACTACCTTATGAATGTTACCTTAGAAAGATGTATTTATCTATGACAGCAGTGCTGGTTGGTACTAATGGCAGTTTTCATTCGAAACATTTGTAGGGCACCATCTTGGGAAAGACTGATCTAGTATATCCTCACGTTGGCTAATTTAATGAGCTTGGTTCTTTCAAAAAAATGCTTAGTAGTTTCTACCACATGCATGGACCTGGGATTGAAGGCCAAGTAGCTTTGGAATCTTGTTATCTTTAGTGATTACTTAAATTTAGAATATTATGAGCGCATTCAAAATATCTTATTTTGCGATCTTAATGCATCGCTACTAAAAAAGGAAACTTTCTTTTAGCATGGTCCCACAGCTTAACGCACTGCGTCACAACTGAGACCGCAAAAGCAACTGATCTCCAGTTGTGATTTTAAAAAGGAAAGGAAAAAAGGAGTAAACAACGTGGAAAGACTAATGAATGAATCTGTAAAAAAAGTAGTACAATGGTTTCAGTAATTCAAATCTCAACATCATTAGCCACAGCCAATTTGACCGAGAGGAGCAACGTCTTTTGCATAGGCGCCAATGAAATGAACATGAGTTTTCTATGCCGGTGGCATGTATAGCTTTGTAATGCAAGGGAGTTGAGTTAATATGTGAGCATTATGTTGCTTGTTCAGTGCATGGGGCATCTGTATTAGAGGCCAAAACAGTTTGCCCGTCACCCACAATCCCGCCTCCAATGCCTGGAATTGGCTGCTTCCAACATGTGAAAAGGATCTAGGGGTCTTGGTGGACCACAAGCTTAACACGAGTCAACAGTGTGATGCAGCAGCAAAGAAGAAGAAGAAGAAGAAGAAAGCTAGTGCTATTCTAGGTTGCCTCAACAGTAGTATCCAGATCAAGGAAGTGATTGTTGTTGTTTAGTCGTGTCCGACTCTTCGTGACCCCATGGACCAGAGCACATCAGGCACTCCTGCCTTCCACTGCCTCCCGCAGTTTGGTCAAACTCAAGCTGGTAGATTTGAGAACATTATCCAACCATCTCATCCTCTGTTGTCCCCTTCTCCTTGTGCCCTCAATCTTTCCCAACATCAGGGTCTTTTCCGGGGAGTCTTCTCTTCTCATGAGGTGGCCAAAGTATTGGAGCCTCAGTTTCAGGATCTGTCCTTCCAGTGAGCACTCAGGGCTGATTTCCTTAAGAATGGATAGGTTTGATCTTCATGGACTCCCAAGAGTCTCCTCCAGCACCATTGTTCAAAAGCATCAATTCTTCGGTGATCAGCCTTCCTTATGGTCCAGCTCTCACTTCCTACTCTATTCTGCCTTGGTCAGACCACACCAGGAATACTGTGTCCGGTTCCGGGCACCACAATTTAAGATGGATGTTGACAAGCTGGAAGGTGTGCAGAGGAGGGCAACCAAGATGATCAAACGTCTGGAAACCAAGTCTTATGAGGAATGGTTGAAGGATCTGGGTATGTTGCAAGGATAAGCAAATCGGGTGACCCCCCATGCGTACTGCACGTTTGAGAAAGGACCAGAGAACTGGTCAAGCCAAGAAATAAATAAAAAAGAACGCAAGAGGCTTGCAGCGCAGGAGGCAACCACAGCGAGTTCTACCCCAAAATAAAACTGATCTCTGCATTAGCAGTTCCGGATGACAAACTTAGGGGCCTGGGGTGAAGAAGCCCTTTGTATTCCTACAAAGGTATAAAGGCTGCAGTGCAGAGCAAGATGGCTTGGCAGGCTCACGGTTGAATGCTGTGCTCTGTAGTCACAAAAAAAAGTTGCCGGATGACAGCTGCTGCACATGCGAAGGCAACAAATGTTTTGTGACCAGAGATGACTGGTGTGACACGTGCACCTTATGCAATCGTGCAAAACAGCAAGCAGCTATTTCAAAAACGTCCTGTGAAAAAGTCCTTTAAAAACTATAATTGCAAAAAAAACCCAACCCACCCAGCCCTTCTAGAAAACATATTTAGTGAGCTTTTCTCTGTAATCCCCCCGTCCTTCAAAAGGCTGCTAGGTATCATAGCTGCAGTACTTATGAAGTGTTATATGCTGGAGAAACAATTTGTGAAGTTATTATGTTCGAGAACAGCAAGGCGTAGCGAAGTACTGCATTTCCAGCAATTCACTGATCTCTCTAATCCCCCAAAGGAAACCTCTGGAGACTGGCCTCTCTTCTCCAAGCCGAACAGTGATGTTTTTGAAGTGTGTTCCCTGGCTTTGGAACTCCCTTCCTCTGTGGGCATACAAACAGTCTAAACCAAGGGTCAAACTAGACGTGACACTAAATGCATCACTTGGAAACACGTCAGGGCTTTTGAAATTTAATAATAGATGCGTGGGAGGCGGGTGAAAGCTTTTTTTCAATACAGTATATGGCTAACAGGAGCGTGGGGGGTTTCAATAGGAATGTAGCCGGAAAGGGTTAAACTTACCCTCTCCGTGTGATGCAGCCCCAATCTATTAGTCTATTAATATCACATCTGATTTGGCCCAGAAAGCCAATTCAAACTATTAGGAGGGGAATGAGGAATGGTTCATGTAGAAAATGTACTGCGTCAGAATGAAGATTGGGGGGGGGGGTGGATGGTATGCTTGAATGCATAGCCATGTTTTGAATTTCCCTGTATGGCTAAAACCAACATATCAGCCCAAACCCAAACAAATAAATCTCTTCTAGTCTAGCTGAAACCTCCTTCCTGATGCACTGTTCCCCTTTGAGAGGATGGTATAAGTGCCAGACCTTTCACAGAGATTTGCTGTTTGTACACAACCAAATGGATGCATGGATTAGATCAAACTGGTTAAGAGACTGAGCTATAATTCAGGAAATCTCTGGTTTGAATTTTGCCTCTGCTGTGAATTCACCAAATGTCCTTAAGCAATACTCTTGCTTTAACTCTTAGTTTCAATGCCAGGCCTTATAGGACAACCGGCTCACCTGAGAGGGTTTGGTATACGAAGGATGATGAATGCGAACAATCAGAAGTGCTATATGACTGTTAAGTGGATAGATAGATAGATAGATAGATAGATAGACAGATAGATAGATAGACAGACAGATAAGATGAGAGAGAAAACTGATTGGTTGAAGGAATATGTAAAAGAAAAAAATGCTGCAAAATTTACCTGTCATGTGTCCTCATGAAATCCCATTTCTTTGAAATGCCATTCTGCAAAACAAAAAAGCCACCCCTAACAATTAGTACAGTATGTTAGTCTTCAATCAACCAATTGTTCCATACATGTGTATGGTTTAAATGCTATTGTAGCTTATGTTGGAAGCTGTTTGTATTTGGCACAGAGGTGGCATAGAAATAGTGTTACAATAAATACATTTGATCAGTTTAGAATATTTTGCCAAGAACTATGGTGGTAAAGGGAAAGCAATGCTGGGGCTGGGGGGTGAGGATGGGGAACTGGTGCCACCGGGGGAGAGATACTGGACTTCACGGGGTCTAGAACCACCATCCTAGCTTCTGTTGACCTACTTTGTCTCCTTTAAAAATTCCCAGCTGGATGACCAATGGCAAGAGAGGGCAAGGTTCCTGCGCCTTATCATGGTTGCACATAAAACACGCCATGTACCTACTCTAGGCTTCATTTCCCACCATCTAGTCCTTGTGAGAATGAAGGAAATAAGTCACATGTTACCCCTGTATTTTCTGGAATGACGCTACAACCTCTTTTCAGCCTTTGAGTTTTTATTCATTTATTTGCCATTTCACACCAAGGAGTTTTCCAAAGCAACTTACAACATAAAGCTTAAGAAACCCATATAAAGCACAACAGCTAAGCATGCTCATCCAAGATTAATTATAAAAGGGCAAATCCTTTTAAGAAAATGCGCACCGAAACAGGCCGGAACCCGCTCACTCACTGCCCTTCAGATTAATGATCAAGGCCTGAATGTACAGCAATATTTTAGCATTTAGCACCAGGCTTGCTTTCTGGGAGAGAGCACTGTACAAGTGGGGAGCCACTACCGAAAAGGCCCATTCTTGCATTGCCACCATGCTCAACTCCCTCAAAGGAAGAAGGGGAGAAGGGCCTTGGGTGGCAAAAGGCTCCTTGTTTCATTGTGTTATGTTTATTCGTTGGTTTAAAATCGTATCTGTACATAGGCAGAATTTCATTCACACTTTTGCACAACGCCCTGGTTCATCTTTAGATGAACAGCAGCTAAGAAATACTTCACATAAATAAATTGTCGCAATGTGTGAACAAGGCTCATTTGGCAGCATGTTGAAAACCTTAAGCCAGGTGAGAGAAAAAGAAAAAGGATGAAACTGAGTCGCTGGGTGGGTGAAGATGCAACACAACAAAGGCAGGCCTGAAGGCTTATATACGGAATTTGTCAGGGCAACTGAACACAGAACAGTTGGTGGGGATTAGGCGACTGCAACATTGCCTTGGATAATAAGCTTCTGAACTTCTAGAAGTTTAACTAGGCTTTTTGCTGCTGTTGACACAGACTGTTTGTCCAATGGCTGGTTTATATGACATTTCCACAGGGCTAATTGCAAAGTGGTTGCTCATCCTAGGAGAAACTCTCCTCAAACGTAAGCAGCTGTAAAAGCAGTTAAAACCGACCAAATCTATAAGGAGATATCATGGGGGGGGGATGCAATGTGGGGTTCAAGCCTGATGACTCCCTGCAGAGATTCACCCCATCCCACGTGGTTCACAAAAGCCCCACAACCTTCCAAATAGGCTTGGATAGGCAAGGGGGTGCATTTTCTTTCAAAATGCGGGGATTTGCACTCTCCAGTGGGAGAGAGCACCCAGCAGGGTTAAAAACACTCTCAGAATTAAGCAACAGTATAGCATGGAATATAAATTGTTAAACCCTTTTGCAAATCCCTTTTAGTCTGCTTTAAAGCTCTTGCCCCCACCTCTCTCTATCCCTCTGCCAATGAACAGACCACACACTCTTAATTTAGTTTAAAATGCTTTACTTACTAAACCCAAAGGTCTGGTTCATGCATTATTCCATGCAGCAGCGAAGAAAACACAAGTAGATTACTTTTGGGTGCAAATACAGACTTTTGCAATCCCACCTGCCATTGAACCCAATGTGTTTTCACTATATGCGATTTTGGCTTTAGGTGCGATCCCTGGAACATAATCCCTATGTTAAATTGCAGGCTTGCTGTGTTACACAAGCCTGGCACAATTTCAAAGTGCTAATCTTTCTTTACCAAATACAAGAAAAATATACGTGCTAGATTAAATCAGTAAGCTAGGCCTTCAGAATATTTTCTGAAGAAAGCTGGAAGCTTTCCAATGTATATTATCCTATTCAAATTTGCATAAGGTAATGTAAAAATTTGCAGAAAATTTCCCAATTTGAATGTTTTCCAGAACACTCATAACTATACCTGGCCCAAACAGTTTCATTTAGTAGCATACTACAGAGACAGAGCTTTCCACTTTTGTGGACTGTTTAATCTACAATAATTAGGACATAAATAGATTTAGAGTCTGCTAGGATATGCATGTTTTCGCTTATCCCTATGCACTGGTCCAACAAAGCTTTGCAAAGGAATATCTAGGAGCAAGATTCAATTTTGCATGGCCAGCTTGCACCTGTCCAAATAAATAATGCAATAAACAAATGAAAGTGTCCAGCATCCCATTGTTTGCTGTGGCAGAAACTCAAATGACTGCCATTTGCTGCCATTGTCCTTGTGTAATGCAATTTGAACTCGGCTCTATGCAGCCAGTTTCTATTGTGCCAAATGCCTGGCTCTTTGCTAAGAGTCCGCTATGAAGGCTGCTAATTATTAATTCCAGGTAAACAGTTGCCAATGGTTATATGACTCTGTGTACTTTGCAGAACAATAAATCCAACTGTGCTTATAGTGATTTTTATCAAGAAATGGGCAAGTTCGTGGCACTGATTTATCTTTCTCCTGTTCAACAAACCTGCATATTCATAGTATGATGAAGAGATGGGCAAACGGGAATCCACTGGTGTGTGTGGGGTTCTTGTAGGGCCCCTAACATAGCCCTACAACTGCAACTACTGCAACCATTATTATGAATCCCAACCTCTGCCTTTTACTTGGGAGAAACAACTGAGAAATGTTAGCGAGAGTATTAAGATCCCTTTGCTTGTGTCTCAACTTATGGGGGAGCAAGTCAGTAGCTGTCATGGGCTGGCTGGGCACAGAGGAATGGTGGGAGGCACCAGATGGGGAACCATCAAGGGACGAAGGCTCAGAGGCCGGGAAGTGGTGGTGAGATGACGATGAGTGGTCAGAAGGAGAAGAGGGAGCAGACTGGGAGGAGGAAACATTGGAAGCTGAAGAGGTAACAGGGCTTAGTGAGCTGGGAGAGTCTGTGGTAGAGAGAAGTCCAGAATCAGAATCAGAAACTGAAGCAAGCAAGTGGGAAGAGGGAGGTCAAGAGGCAGAGATGAATCAGGCTGGGTAAGTGTCACGGGGGTCTCCCCCTCCTGCTTAGACAAACTCCCCTCCCCCATGTCTCCCAGAATCAGAAGAGGGCTGAAATGGGTGTAGCAGTGACAGGCTGCATGCAGGTGCAGTCTCTGATTGCCTGAAAAAAGACTGAAGAGGAGGGGCCTTAGATGGCTGTGGGGAGTTGGGGATTTTCAGTCTCGGCAACTGATTCAGGGAGTAAGACCTGCCGGGGATGGGCAGCTGTGCTCATTAGGCCTGAAACTCAGCCAAGTCTGGGAAGATCATGTTTTTGTTAATGAAGAGTTAGCGCCAACTTTGAGCAGTGTGTGATTTACTGCTGGCTTGCTCTGTGACAGTAGCCTCCACCGATGCAAAACGTAGCCCCTCATTAGGAACTGCTCGACTTTTCAGGGTTTGCAAAGTAAACAACAGGCTTGTTTATTTCTCTTACTGCAACCAGTTTGTGCATTTGAACATTTAAATGTGATGTAATCAAGTGGATCCATGTTTTGCATGCACGTTCTCTCCCCGCCCCCCGGCGCGCAAAAAGCTAAAACAACAGAAAGCCTCTGGCAGCATCTCTTTCGTAGTAACCCATCTCCAAAGGCCTGTTTAAATAAACATGTTTCCACCTCTCTGTTACCCCCAAGCAATCCTAAACTGGTTGGCCTACTTAGGGAGAAGGTGCCATGACATGGATGCCGCAACTGAGAAGGCCCTGCTCCAAAAGACTGCAAATTACTACGCCCCACTACCACTGACCGGCATAAACTCAGAAAAAGATCTTGCCATTAGATCTTTAAAGGAAAGGGACGTGGGTGGGGCTGTGGGTTAAACCACAGAGCCTAGGAGTTGCCGATCAGAAGGTCGGCAGTTTGAATCCCCATGATGGGGTGAGCTCCCTTGGCTGGGTCCCTGCTCCTGCCAACCTAGCAGTGCAAGTAGGTTAAGTGCAAGTAGATAAATAGGTACCGCTCCGGCGGGAAGGTAAACGGTGTTTCCGTGTGCTGCTCTGGTTCGCCAGAAGCGGCTTAGTCATGCTGGCCACATGACCCGGAAGCTGTACTCCGGCTCCCTTGGCCAGTAAAGCGAGATGAGCGCCACAACCCCAGAGTTGGTCACGACTGGACCTAATGGTCAGGGGTCCCTTTACCTTTATGAAGGTGCGCCCTCTATGGCAATCAGGTTTTTAGTTAAAGGAATCAGAGTTGGAAGGGAGCCTGAGGATCATCTAATCTAACCCCTTGCATTGCAGCTGTTCATATGGGGCTGTTCATATGGGGATCGAACCTGCAACCTTGGTGTTATCAGCACCAGGATGTAACAAACTGAGCTATCTACATTTGAAAATGATCTGCAACACGTACTATCTCCAAGCTCAGTAGCAAAACACTTGCTTTTCATTCAGGTGGGCCCAGATTCAACCCCTGGCATTTCCAGTTAAAAACCTCTCAGGTAGGGAGGCTGGGAAAGCTTTGACTACTATCAGTGCTGACAGGGTCCCCATTCTGAACTGGATGAACCAATGGGTCTGACTCAGTATAAGGCAGACAACCTTTCTCCCTAAGCCAAGCTGTGCTAGCCGCACAAAAACAAGAGGAAGATGCTTAACCATCATTCTCGACACGAACCATCTCCTTGTCTGCTGCACTTTTCGCTCCCACTTTGTTTATCCATTTTCCATTTTAGCTTAATGGAAATTGATTTCACATCCATGTGGTTTGCAAGAAAAGATGACGGGAGATTTCATAATTTGGGGTTGTTGAATTGGATTTTTTCTTTTTGCTAGCTGCATTATTAATGCCGGCTACTGTCATGTGAAGTCAATAGCTAACATCTCCAGTGACTATGGCAATGCCCTGGCACGCTCTTTACCTCTAGGTCAATCTGAACTTGGCGCGATTCGTTCGTGTGCATTTCCATTTGCATGCCTCCACCCCTGCATTGTTTCAATTAGCCCTGTTTTAGGGCATCACTTTGAGCACGGCCTTCGTGTAAACAGAATTAACGAGGAAGAGAAAACAAGGCTTCGCCTTCCGTGCCAATCGCCGCTTAAAACCAGGAGGGGATTTTGAAAGGAAGCACACAAGTCTATTCTCCATGCGATATTGTGAAATCGGAATTATCAACATAAATTGTACATCGCAAAACAGAGGCAGCACGTTTGGGCTTGCACAGATTTCTACGGAACAAACTGAACTGAGCTCCTTTCTACGCCCCATTGCAAGAAGAATGGCATTCCAACACCCCCTGAAGTGGGCGAAAAATATGGCTCCCCTTTCAAAAGACGTTTCCCAAAACTATGGAGAGGAAGTCTGGTGTGGCAGATACAGCACTAGACTTGGCCCTGAGCTCAAACATCTGCCTACCTCTCTTGACAACCTTGCCTGTCCACCTAATCTAAACTTCTCGGGGTTTCCATGAGGGCAATATGGGATAATCCCCATATAATACCACCCTGAGCTCCTTCGAGGAAGAGTGGGATGCGAATGTGATCAGTAAACAGATGACTGTTGGTACTGAATAATTGGATGAGATTGTTATCTTCAGCTGTGATACTGCGCTTCCCAGTGTCCATTGGGAGCTCTGAGGCGTTTGAGGACAACCCCAAAATTCAGGGGGGATGGATGAAATCAGGCTGCTATAAGAAAAACCCCACTCACCTCTGCATCTAGCTCTCTCCTCCACTGAGTTGGTAAGCATCATGGCCGGCTCTACCATTGGGCATGGTGAGGCAGCCAGTCTCAGTAAACAGATTTAAGGCTGCCATTATTATTTTCACTTGCTGTTGTATTTATGTTATACCACCAAAGAGGGTTTAATTGGTATTTTCTGCTTCAGGCACCAAGAATGAATCCCGTTTGTATCTCAGCTGTAAGTTGGCTACCTTGAACTAAAAAGACATTTAAACCAACCAATCCGGGGACGAGTAGAAGCTACCTCCCCCACCCTCCCAAGAATGGTACACAACCCAAAAGTCGCACTGTAATTTTTACAAACCGTATCCATTTTAGTCTTCAAAGCGAGGGTTATATTTTGGTAGGAGACTGTAATGAAACTGCATCCAGATGGTGATGGCAGTATAGTTTTACTGTTCAAAAGGTGTCGTTTTTACCCATTAGGAGGCAAAACAAACATTTGAGAAGTGCATTCACTTCTTCAGCTGTTTATGTGATACAGGGAGCCAGGCCACTATGCTTATTTCAAACCCATCAGCTCCGAGGACAGGTAAGCTAAAATCTGCAAAGTTTCCCTTTATTGTTAAGACAGCATCATGAGCTGGATATGTAGGCACAAACTGACACAGCTTTTACTCCTAGATTTTATAAACTCTTGATTTATTTTGTGATGAGGCAACCAATGCCGCCAAATTTTAAACAGATGAGTTATTTCTTCCAGCATGTGGAAGTGGAGAGAAAGTGTCAGGCTTGGGCCAAGGAGACCTGGGTTCAAATCCCCCACCCAGCCACAAAGCTAAACAAGTGGCCTTTGGGCCAGTCACTATCTCTCAGTTTAACCTTCCTTATGGGATTGCTGTGAAGATAAAACAGAAAGGAAGGAAACCAAGTATACCATCTTAAGCTCCTTAGAAGGGAGGCACAGAATGCCTCTATATATTGCTTTGTCATCCAAAGCAATCGCATTCTGCCTATAAAGCCCACTCTTTTCCTCAAGCAAGCAGACAGTAGTATGCTGAACTTGATACCTGAAAGGGGGGAGGATATGTCGCCGGCACTAGGAAAGCTGATAGGTTCAGGGGTCAAAGCTACGGCTTTTCCTGCTACCTTCAGTTTACTGCTAGGTCAGCAACTGCATTTAAGGTTATAACCTGGGATGCAGATGTGAGGCAACTGGAACTGGCACAAATTGATTCCGGGGGGGGAGCAACTTGGCGCTTCAGTAAAAGAAAGAGCTGAAAGGTGGACGTTATACCACTTAGTGTTATATGGCTCATTTTTAAATAAGGGATGATAAAAATAATCCATCTTATTTCAAACCCATCAGCTCATCTGGCTGGGTTTCCCCAGCCACTTTGTGCGGCTCCCAACAGAATATTAAAAACATGATAAAACATCAAACGTTAGAAACTTCCCTAAACAGGGCTGCCTTCAGCTGTCTTCTAAAAGTCAGATAGTTGTTTACTTCCTTGAAATCAGATGGGAGGGCTTTCCACAGGGCGGGCACCACCACTGGGAAGGCCCTCTGCCTGGTTCCCTGTAACTTTGCTTTTCATAGTGAGGGAACTGCCAGAAGGCCCTCGGCGCTGGACCTCAGTGTCCGGGCAGAACGATGGGGGTGGAGACGCTCCTTCAGGTATACTGGGCCAAGGCCATTTAGGGCTTTAAAGGTCAGCACCAACACTTTGAATTGTGCTCAAAAACTTACTGGGAGCCAATGTAGGTCTTTCAAGACTGGTGTTATAGGGTCTCGGGGCCACTCCCAGTCACCAGTCTAGCTGCCGCATTCTGGATTAGTTGTAGTTTCCGGGTCACCTACAAAGGTAGCCCCATTTAGAGTGCATTGCAGATAGGGAGCTGCCTTATACAGAGTGAGAATACTTGGTCCACCTAGCTGAGTGCCGTCTACATTGGCTGGTAGCGGCTCTCTGAGGTTTCTAAAGGGGAATTCAGCCATGGATCTTCCACAGATGCTCTACCATTGAGCTACGGCCCTTTCCCTAATAATTAATTTGCTTAAAAAATAATAAAAAAGACAGGCCCCAGCTATGCATTCTGGGAAGAGTCCAACACTTCCTACATGCCGCACAACGAAGACTGAATGATGCTCATAAAATAATTGTATGAGGTTGCAAGTAAACTGGGGTGCACTGAGTTGGGTCCCCCACTTCTATTTCCCAAGGGGAAAATCTTCCAGCAAGAGCCAGATTTCTACCGAAACATCCACAGTCAATCCTGGCCCAACCCTTCCCTCTATGAAAAGGGGAAAGCAAGCAGCGATGTGACTGTAAGTGCGGAGAAAGAGACCTTAAAATAAACACCATTTAGCCATGTTTACTACACTGGTGCGCCAAAGCACTCTGTGCAATTCACAACTCAAAATAATGGCTAAGAGAGATGATATTTTATAGGGAAGGCAGAGGAAAATGAGCAAGTAGAAGCTCTATACTAACTCCCCCAGTGGAACCTGGAGGAATTGAAGAATATGCAACCAACCTCTCCAGTAAAACCTGAAGACAGAAACTGCCAGGGTCAGATCATTATTCCTCTGTAGCAACCTCCCAAGCCTTCTTGCTTTTTTAAAAGATAAAAAGGAATCACCAGAAGGAGAAGCACTAATATAGAGCATTTAGCAGGTGAGGATTTTCACTTTTGTGGGAGTTGTAACTATAATGCCTTATTTAAAATATCTCCGTATTTTAAAACAGAATCACAAAAGTCTTTTTAACAAGCTATCCTACTATTGGTATGTTTCACTTTGAAAGCAACAACCGTTTTAGTAGCTCAGCCTCCTCAAGGTTCCAGAGAAGCCATTTTCCGCTCACTTGCTTTGAAAGTCATTAAAATAACTTGATGAAGAGCAACAGCGGGGGGTTAATGGAAGGCAAGGCTTACACACAATCTTTAGATTTCCCCCGAAGACTTTCTCACAGGACCTTCTTACAAAAATCACGAGGACCTTTCACCTCCCTCCAGTCCTTTGCAAAAATCAATACAAAATGGACAGATGCTACCAAGCCCCAGATTTTAAATTATGTCTTACATAACATAGCGAGCGGCCCTCTCTCTCTCTCCCCAATGGTGAACCTGCAAAACATATGCTTAAAAGGATGGTGAGTTTCGGTGTTTCCGTGTGCATGTGTTAAATTTGGAGTAGACAGGATGCTATGAAAGAGGACAACAATAGTTCACGGGTAAACTTTCATTACCTATTGGTGATAAATAGAGTGGCTGGGCGAAGGACAAGAATACTTCTGCACTGAGAGCCAGTTCACACATGCCCATCACTTAAGGGCCAGGTAAGAATTTAAGAGCAACACTGTTAGATCACTCTAAAATGGTCCATTTAGTGCAGCATCCTGTTTCCCCGCAGCAGCTAACTAGATATGGCTGGAATTGGGATGGCAGATTTCCCCAGGGCACACACCCCTGCCAGTCAGTTGATATACCTGGGTGACATCACCTGATGCGTAGGGTTGAATCCTGCTGGGTGCAGCTTCACCAGGGTGCTGCCTGCAGGCAGGGGTAGGCAACTTAAGGCCCGTGGGCTGGATGCGGCCCAATCGTCTTCTCAATCCGGCCCACGGATGGTCTGGTAATCAGTGTGTTTTTACATGAGAAGAATGTGTCCTTTTATTTAAAATGCATCTCTGGGTTGTTTGTTGGGCATAGGAATTCGTTCATATTTTTCTTTCCAAAATATAGTCCGGCCCACCACATGGTCCGAGGGACGGTGGACCGGCCCACGGCTGAAAAAGTTTGCTGACCCCTGCCTGCAGGGGACGCACTGCTGAAGCTGACTCCAACCTGCAGATGAACTTTGACAGATGGGCAGGACTTCCCACCTACCAGTCGCCTGACACCAGGTGACTGACAGGGGTATAGCCCCACCCACCAGTCAAAGCTGGCCTGACGGGTGAAGTGGAGATAAATATCCGAAACAAAAAAGATCCTAACCCTGAGATATGAGAAGTTCACAAGCAGAGTGTGAAGGTGCTGATAACACCAATATGCAGCGGCAAGGGTTAGACTAGATGATCCTCAGGGTCCCTTCCAACTCTGTACTTCTATGATTATATGACCCCTACCCCCAGCAACTTGTATTTAGAAGCATAACATTTCTTCTGATTAATTTTATCATGGCTAACAGCTGTTAAGAAGACCTGTCATCCGTGATTTGCAGGGAAGCACGAATGTTCCATCACATATTAAATGTCATGTAAGTTCACAGTCTCAAACACCACCATTTCTCAGACCTAGATCTCAACACCTGAGGAAGAACGGGGTGGTAGAATGACCCGTATCACTTTAGAATGTTTTGCATGTGTCTCACAGTTTTGAATGCTTCCTGATGTTAGGAGATCCCTGCCAAGAAAGCACCAGCACAGCAGATCTCCAGGGCTTGGTGAGCTGCATCCAAGTGTACCAAAGGAGCTTGCGGATGTAATTTCAGAGCCTTTGTCTATTATCTTTGAGAATTCTTGGAGAACAGGTGATGTCTCTACATTTAGCTGTTGAGGAGCCGTGCAGTGTGCATGCCAGTCTGAACCACCCCAAAGAGCAACACGGAAGGAGGAACTATCCTTGGTGGTTCCTCGCATCACTTCAGTGATGTGCAAGAAAAAGCCCCATTTGAGACGGCAACTCCGCTTTCAATTCTTAAAAGGAACAGAATCGCTAGATCTAGCCAGTCCATTGGTAAAGCATATGTAATGATACAGTCATACCTCGGGTTAAAAACGCTTCGGGTTAAAACTTTTCAGGTTGCGTCCCGCAGCGACCCGGAAGTACCGGAAAGGGTTACTTCCGGGTTTCGCCGCTTGCGCATGCGCAGACACTCAAAATGATGTCACACGCATGCGCAGAAGCGGTGAATCGCGACCTGCGCACACGTGGGTTGCGTTCTGCTCAGGTTGCGAACGGGGCTCTGGAACGGATCCCGTTCACAACCAGAGGTACCACTGTATTTGCATTTTCCAGCATTGCTTAAATGAGGTATAGGTTTCTTTCCAGTCACCTGTACACTTAAGGGTACCAGGTGGCCAACAGGCCAGGGCTGCTGCACCTTTAACAGTTGTGCAGAAGATAGAATTTCAGTAGGTGCACTGCAAACTACACCTCCTGAAATTCCCTCTTCTATGCTTTTATTAAAGATACAGGAGCCCTGCTCTCTCTCTCTCATGCATCTGGTCCAAGGTTATCAGACATCCCCGTTTCCCAGGGACAGTCCCCGGATTTACAAATCAGTCCCCATACAAAATCCATTGAAGTTGAAAAGTGTCCCCGGATTCATTGGGGGAAAAATCTTTTAACCTTAATCTGGTCACCCAATGTAGATTCCGTTTATGCTGTGCTTCTCAGTCACATCACCGCTCCAAAAACTCTCTTCTCCAAACTCTGGCTTTACCCGTTGAGGGACAGGGCGCCACCCATTGGCCATCTTGCACTGAGCCTATCATCATCTCCATCTCTACACTGCCCTTCATTTGAGCATCACAGGGATAGCTTACAATATAAAAACACAAAAATGCATGACACAATAACAAACAAGAACACCACATCCCAGTTTAAAAGGCCATGGATTGTTTAATCAATTGTCCAGGGTTGTCCCACACAATGGGGCATCAGAGTGACCATTCTCAGCCCTGCCCTTTGGGGGGCTCCACACCCTAGCGTGGAGGCAGCTGCAGTTGGGAAAGGCAGCCATGGGAGGAGGGGTGTGCCTGAATTCAGGCGGCAGCTGGTTACATAGGAGGGAAAGCAATGATTCTTCAACATCAACTTCGTTGGACTGGTCATGTTGTTCGGATACCTGATTATCGTCTTCCAAAGCAACTACTCTACTCCAAACTCAAGAATGGAAAGCAAAATACTGGTAGACAACAAAAGAGGTTTAAAGATGTTTTCAAAGCAAATCTAAAAAAAATGTAGTATAAACACTGACAACTGGGAAACAATGGCCTGAGATTGGAGAACAGCCTTAACCAAAGGTGTCATGGACTTTGAAGAAGGAAGAACTCAGGGTGAAAAGAAAAGAAGAAGAAGGCAGCTGGTGACATAGGGGAGAAAAATAAGCTTTTTCAAAAAGCAAAGTCTCCCCCAGTCTTATCTGGAATCAGTTTCAGTTTGTTGGCTTCAAGTTACAAAAAAGATACTCTGACTAAACATCAGGAAGAACTTTCTGACGGAAAGAGCTGTTCAACAGTGGAACAGTCTTCCTTAGGAGGTTGTAGAGCAGGTTTCCTCAAACTCGGCCCTCCAGATGTTTTGAGACTACAATTCCCATCATCCCTGACCATTGGTCCTTCTAGCTAGGGATCATGGGAGTTGTAGGCCAAAAAACATATGGAGGGCCAAGTTTGAGGAAGTCTGTTGTAGAGTCTTCTTCCTTAGAGGTTTTAAAGCAGAGGTTGGATGGCCATGTATGCTTTAGCTGAGATTCCTGAATTGCAGGGGGTTGGATTAGAAAACCCTTTGGGTCCCTGCCAACTCCACAATTATATAATTCTAATCTCCCTTAATGGCTCACCATGGGAAGATAGCTTGGCTTGATTAAATTCCAACACTTGCCTGATCCAGAGATGAGAGGGGTCTGGTACCCACAAACTCACAGCAATATTTTCCCTATGCGAATTGCGACAGATAGCCCAGCTCATTGGAAGGCAAGTATGCACCTGAATCAGACAGACTCACTTTGCAACATAGGTAAAGGGGCTTGTCTTCCACCTGGAGTTGGTAAGCGCATTCAGACTTAGGGGTTTTCCACCCAGCCCCACCTAGGCTCGAAGCTGCTCACAACAAATAAACAAAGTCCACAAAACAGGGCAAGACACCAGGCAGATTAGAAGCCATCAATAGAAACATTATTCAACAACTGCATCTGAAAGCCTTCCTTGAAAGCTGGGTTTTGCAGCCCCTCCTGAAGGCTAGCAAGAGCATGCTCCAGCAGACATCTTCTGGCAGGCTATCCCACAACCCTGGGGCAGTGACTGAGAATGCCTTGCTTCTTGCGCTGCTTGTCTCTACCTCCCGCAATGATGGCAAACAAAGCAGAAAACTTGAGGGCATTCTTGATTTGAGGGGAGGGGCCATATGGGAAGAGGAAGCCTCAAAGATGTGGCGGTCCCAGACACTAAAAGGTTGAAAGCAGTAGCTGGGCCAGAAGCTATTTGTGATGTGTGCTTGTTTATTTTTTTAAAATTTTTTAAATATATTAATGGTATAACCAACAGGACAGAGTAGTCCAGAAATTCAAGAAAAGAAAAAACACACCAACAATCGAGTATGGACAGGTATAAGTTGAGGAGACAAAAGGGATAAAAATATTGAAAGAAACTTGTACAAAATAGGCCATGCTGCAGTGTTCTAAGATAAGACATAAACAATGGGTCAAAAACTTGTATAATCAAAAGCAGCACCAGATGCTATAATATTTGGACGGCGTTCACATCATCTGTGTGACTACGTCGCTAAGTAAGCTTTAAAAAAAAACCAGATAGCCGCAAAGTCCCATCTGAGAACCCAGCCTTGGTGGGCTAGTTTCTCTGATGTCGCTATAAATAAGACTTTTAGAAACCAATTCATAATAGAGAGAGCATAGAAGCACCCTTCCAGCGCTTGTTTATTTTTGGTGTTGCTTGGAAGCCATTTTAAGGTAAGTTTAACAAATACAGTGGTACCTCGGGTTACAGATGCTTCAGGTTACAGACTCCGCTAACCCAGAAATAGTACCTCGGGTTAAGAACTTTGCTTCAGGAAGAGAACAGAAATCGTGCAGCAGTGGTGCGGCGGCGGCAGGAGGCCCCATTAGCTAAAGTGGTGCTTCAGGTTAAGAACAGTTTCAGGTTAAGAATGGACCTCCAGAACAAATTAAGTTCTTAACATGAGGTAAGATAAAGGTAAAGCGACCCCTGACCATTAGGTCCAGTTGTGGCCGACACTGGGGTTGCGGCGCTCACCTCTCTTTATTGGCTGAGGGAGCTGGCATACAGCTTCCGGGTCATGTGGCCAGCATGACTAAGACGCTTCTGGCGAACCAGAGCAGGGCACGGAAATGCCGTTTACCTTCCCGCCAGAGCGGTACCTATTTATCTACTTACAGTTTGACCTGCTTTCAAACTGCTAGGTTGGCAGGAGCTGGGACCAAGCAGTGGGAGCTCACCCCGTTGTGGGGATTCAAACCGCCGACCTTCTGATAGGCAAGTCCTGGGCTCTGTGGTTTAACCCACAGCGCCACCCGTGTCCCTTTAACCCGAGGTACCACTGTAATAAAATAGTAACAATATTCCAAGAGAGTGGTTTCACCTTATCTTTGTTAGCACGCAAAGGGCACTGTGCCATAGAGTCTAAAGAAGGGTGCAAGCAAGCAGACTTGACTTTTGTTTTCATAAGACAACCATTCCCAGTTCTGCAGAATCCTGGAACAGCTCTGGGGGAAGAGAGTTCCCAAACATTACCGTATTTTTCGCTCTATAAGACGCACCAGACCACAAGACGCACCTAGTTTTTGGAGGAGGAAAACAAGAAAAAAAATATTCTGAATCTCAGAAGCCAGAACAGCAAGAGGGATCGCTGCACAGTGAAAGCAGCAATCCTTCTTGCTGTTCTGGCTTCTGGGATAGTTGCGCAGCCTGCATTCGCTCCATAAGACACACACACATTCCCCCTTACTTTTTAGGAGGGAAAAAGTGAGTCTTATAGAGCAAAAAATACGGTATGTTGATTATGCCTCTGGCAGTTGTTGGCAGTCAGGGGTGTTGCACTCACATCCAGTGTTTGAAATTCCCCAGGCGCCAAGTGCATTTTGCTACTGGCACACGGCCAATGGCACCCATGTGGAGATTCCTGGGCTCCAGGCTGGCAACCACGGTTTAAAAACCTCTGCCTTAGTCCATTTCCGTTTCCACTGTTTGGGTTTCCCCTTCTTGCGTACTGGGACAAGTGAATGGTTTCTAAGAGTAAGCTACAGTCAAACAATATAGTTGAGATCAGAGTCGTAGAATCAGTCTAACCCACTGGCAAACAGACATTCCATTGTGGTGACCGTAACCTAGGTTTAAGCCTGTATATCAGAGTTTCTCACACCGCTCATGTCCGGCTTGCAGGCTTCTCACATACATCTCATCTGCCGCTGTAATGGACTACATAGACCACTATTCTGATTCAGCAGGCTCTTCTGGTGTTGGTTTGGTTTTTAATTCATTTACACTCCTCCTTTCTGCCATGGAACTCAAGGCAGAACACATACTGTCTCCAGCCTGCCAGCCATGCACTAACCAGACCTAAAATTCATTTCACAAAGCTGATGCATCAAGACCTGGGATATGGGCTGAGGATCTAGCCCACTCTGATATCTTGGAAGATAAGGCATTTATATATCTCTGCCTCTCCATCCACACACCCCATAGTGTATAATGTTCTTGTTAAGTACTTTAGACATGTGTAAGAAACTGAAAGAAAAGCTATAAACCATGAATAGGCAAACTTGGCCCTCCAGATGTTTTCGGACTACAACTCCCATCATACCTAGCTAACAGGACCAATGGTCAGGGATGATGGGAGTTGTAGTCCCAAAACATCTGGAGGGCCGAGTTTGCCTATGCCTGCTATAAACTAATGAGCAGAAAACTCTTTTGTGTTGATTTTCCAAATCAAGATGAATCAGAAGCGGCAGATGAATATCACATCACTGTGTTATCTTTATTTGAGCATGCACAGAAGCCACTATAAGGTTCGCAGCCCTCCAAAAGGGTTTTCATGCCTTTAAGCATTGCTTAGAAGGGAACATACACCAAATGAAACTGCTCCTTTGGCAACAACACCATGACAGCAAAGAGAAAAGGAAAAATCTGCCTCCTGGGCATCACTAAAACCAGGAGGTGGAAATCTCAAATAGATTAATTGAGCAAGTTTTAAGCTGTTTTAAGATGTTATCTGCTGTTTTCTTATTTTGTGTTATTTTAGACTGTACACTGCTGTTGTTTCAGTTTAATGCGTAAACCTGCAAACAAGCACAGCCTACAACTGATGAAAACCCACCAATCTTCCCTACCCATCTTTGGTTATTGCTTCCTGATAAAAACACTCTTAGCAGTATAAGGATTTCACTGATAATAATGTAATTAAACAAGCAAGCAAGCATTGGTGTCATTTCTTTCTACCTTCTGAAAGGCAAAAACTTTCCCATAATTACACCGAGCAGATTCAAGGAAAGGACATCACTCACCTTGCGGAGTTTGGTCCCTCTTTTGCCTGTAATGTATTCATCACCACTCATCACATCTGTCCCTGCAAATCCTATTTCCTGTTCTATTCATGAGGTGCAGCAACCTGGAGCTTTAGAGATTGCCGCCACACTTTTCCCATGGCCTTCTCACCTCTCCTCTCCCCGAGCAAGTACCCCATTCCCATTGTTTATCATCTGTTCTCCCCTGCTGGAAACTGCTGTCAGATGTTCACTTATCCCTAATCTCGCTTGCTGCCTTTGATATTCTTTCTAATCCAACAACCTGTCAACTGGGGCATCAGCCCATGTCCAGGCCAGCTGCTCTGTCCCAGGCTCCAAGATTCTCTCCCAGACTCCATCTGAAATGGTTTTAGGGGATTCTGACCCAGCAAGGAAAACGTGAGGCAAATAATTAATGTCATCTCTATCTGCGCTCATGACTTTGGTGTGCCATTAAGCGCCCCGCCAATGAAGGAAAGTAACTTTTTAAAAGTTGCTTTAAACTCGGGCGTTAATGTATTAATGAAACCCTGGTCAATGTTTAAGGGACATGATTGAGGACAAGCAAGGTCTTGAGGAAGGCAGTGAGAAGATGCTTTTTAATTGAAAAGCCAATCTGCATATAAGCCTCCCAATTTGGACAGAACTTTCTTGCACACCTGCAGCTTTAAGGCAGAACTGCAGAGCAAATGTTCAGCAGCGAACTTTCCTCATGCTAAGTGTAAAATATGAACATTAAACATGAGCAGGTGGTTAAGATGCATTGCTACAGCACTGCAAAAACTCAGTGTCTCCCCCACTTCTCAGGGAAGAAGGTTGCTGCTTCCCACCCCGCTCTTTACAGACCTTTTTTCCAGTGAGTTTTTAAACCTCTGTGGCAGGTGAAGCTTTTCCTGGCATGGAGACCAGATGGTGGGAACAGTTTCATCTGCTGAAACTGCACAGAAGAAAAGCCAGTAAAAGTAAAACAGAAATGGGGAATTTCCACCTGGGATAAAGCACAAAATTAAGTCTAGCGGTTCCCAGAGCCTGGGGGAACCTGTCTATTTTTAAAAGTTCTTAGGAACCATCAAAACTCTGTCATGGTGGCTGATACCCTCGCACCTGATGAAATTTCCTCCTTCTCCGTGATCCTTGAAAGTACAGGGACTGGATCTTTGCAAACTGAAACCCTTGTTAGAAAAGCTGCCTTCTTTCAGATTTCTCAGGGTGGGAATGCTAACTTCTATGACAGTTAACCTTCTCTGTAAAGATTTTGAGCACATTGCTTGCTGTTTCTTAAGAAGCACTGAAAAGCCTCTTCTAGGATGATACACTCTATTTGCATTCAGCATCTGACCTTCTTTTTCTTTTTCTTTTTTAGTATAATCCTAACTCCACTAATTTAGATAGTGGAGGGCACTGTTATACAGTGGTTTCGCTCCTTCCTCCTGGGCCGTGTCCAGAAAGTGGTGGTGGGGGATGAGTGTTCAGACCCCTGGGCCCTCACTTGTGGGGTGCCTCAGGGTTCCGTCCTCTCCCCCATGCTTTTTAACATCTATATGAAGCCGCTGGGAGAGATCATCAGGGGGTTTGGACTGGGTGTCCATCAATATGCAGATGATACCCAGCTCTACCTCTCTTTCAAATCAGAACCAGTGAAGGCGGTGAAGGTCCTGTGTGAGTGCCTGGAGGTGGTTGGAGGATGGATGGCGGCTAATGGATTGAAGTTGAATCCTGACAAGACAGAAGTACTGTTTTTGGGGGACAGGGGGCGGGCTGGTGTGGAGGACTCCCTGGTCCTGAATAGGGTAACTGTGCCCCTGAAGGACCAGGTGCGCAGCCTGGGAGTCATTTTGGACTCACAGCTGTCCATGGAGGTGCAGGTCAATTCTGTATCCAGGAAGCTGTCTACCAACTCCACATGGTACACAGGCTGAGACCCTACCTGCCCACGGACTGTCTCGCCAGAGTGGTGCATGCTCTAGTTATCTCCCGCTTGGACTACTGCAATGTGCTCTACGTGGGGCTACCTTTGAAGGTGACTTGGAAACTACAACTAATCCAGAATGCGGCAGCTAGACTGGTGACTGGGGGCGGCCGCCGAGACCACATAACACCGGTCTTGAAAGACCTATATTGGCTCCCAGTACGTTTCCAAGCACAATTCAAAGTGTTGGTGCTGACCTTTAAAGCCCTAAACGGCCTCGGCCCAGTATACCTGAAGGAGCGTCTCCACCCCCATCGTTCTGCCCGGACGCTGAGGTCCAGCGCCGAGGGCCTTCTGGCGGTTCCCTCACTGCGAGAAGCAAAGCTACAGGGAACCAGGCAGAGGGCCTTCTCGGTAGTGGCGCCCACCCTGTGGAACGTCCTCCCAGCAGATGTCAAAGCGATAAATAACTACCTGACATTCAGAAGACATCTTAAGGCAGCCCTGTTCAGGGAAGTTTTTAATCTGTGATATTTGAGTGTATTTTTGGTTTCTATGGAAGCCGCCCAGAGTGGCTGGGGAAACCCAGCCAGATGGGCGGGGTACAAATAATAAATTAATTATTATTATTATTATTAGATAGTTCTTTTTCTTTCTTTCTTAAGAAAAGTGCACAAATTGCTTTGTATGTCTCAGATATGGCTCAACTGCTTTCATTTTGTACAGGAATTCAAAGGAAAATTAAACAAGGAGGGTTTGAGAATGCGTAGAGATGTATGCAAAAATATTTATATGTCAGATAACTGAAATTAACGTCCGGCAAGTCCAGACCCTGAGAAGACAACATTTTTCCAGGTGTGTCTGTTCCCATAAGGGTGTTGCAATGAAGAAAAAGGCCTTGACTCTTAAAGGTACAGGATCCCAATTTAGGGCCTGGACCTGATGACTTTAAATTAGAGAATGCTTCATTTCCTTTCTAAAGAGTGAATATTGATGACGCTGGGTCATGCATATATAAAACACAAACACACGCACATTAGACTAGCTTAAGATAATAACACACTCACAGATTAGCACTCCAAATAACTTTTCATTAATTTTAATCCTTGCGCTAATTTACAATACACACCAATACATTTATTGATTTATTTTGTGTTTTATAACGAAGCATAAACTCTGAATTCAGGAGAACATTACATATGAAGCTGCCCTATGCTAAGACAAACTGCTGGCTCAGCATTGCGTTTGGCTAGTAGCAGCTCCCAGGTCTTGAAGCAGGACCTTTCATAGATCCTTCAAACTGGAGAAGCCAGGAAATGAGCCTAGGACTTTCTGCAAGAAGGAGCCAAGGCCCCCTCCCTTAAAATATCTGTATATCTCAGCTTCTCCATTTCACATCCAGTGTACCCCTGCTGCTATTTTTTGTAGCCATATAGACATGATGTTATTTTAAGCCTTAGCTTCCAAGAGATATCAATGATGCTTACGAGAAGCATCTGAAAGAGGGTTCTTGATTAGATTCATCTTTGGTCTATTCTTCCTATGTTCTTAAAGGAAAATGTGTGTGGGGCGGGGCTTATTGTGCTTTTACCACCTTTTTTAAATGGCCTTGAGGAATACGATCTATTTTTAAAAATGTGTCTAAGTATTACAACAAAGGGACGCGGGTGGCGCAGTGGGTTAAAGCACAGAGCCTAGGACTTGCCGATCAGAAGGTCGGCGGTTCGAATCCCTGCGACGGGGTGATCAGAAGGTTGGCGGTTTGAATCCCCGCGTCGGGGTGAGCTCCCGTTGCTCAGTCCCTGCTCCTGCCCACCTAGCAGTTTGAAAGCACATCAAAGTGCAAGTAGATAAATAGGTACCACTCCGGTGGGAAGGTAAAGGGTGTTTCCTTGCGCTGCTCTGATTCGCCAGGAGCGGCTTAGTCATGCTGGCCACATGACCCAGAAGCTGTACGCCGGCTCCCTCGGCCAATAAAGTGAGATGAGCGCCGCAACCCCAGAGTCGGCCAAGACTGGACCTAATGGTCAGGGGTCCCTTGACCTTTACTTTATTACAACAGCTTGACAAAAATCAGCTGCGAAGCAGCACTACACGACCCCTATTCACCATTGAATAGTCAACTCTAAACCATGAAATCCACCTGTTCCTTTTTCCTCCTCCTGGCAGATCCCCAAAACACGGAGAGCCGTACTTCCTATAAGTATTTGAAAGAGATCGAAATAGCAAGCCTGCCCCATGCCTAAGGCTAGTAATATAAACGTGCAGTCCATTCCTATGCTTGTCTTCTTGGAAACGCCTCCAAGTGAGTTCAGTGAGGATTGTTCGCTAGTAAGACTGCAGCCTTTAAAAAAATGTATGTTAAAATGTTCGGTTATTCTCCACTGGAAGCTAATGAGGAATAATGACAATTGACAGCTCAGCTCATTCAAACACACCAGCAGAGAAGATCTCATCATCAGCCTAGCAAATTGAGAACATTTGAATTTCCAGCAATTTGAGGAAAACTTCGTCAACACTATTTTAAACCCAGACTGTATGAGCAAAAAGGGAGCTTCTGTTAAAATGTCTTAACTGTTCATCAGTTCAGAAGAAGGGAACATTTCATAAGTGACAATATATTATTAAATCCATTTAAGCTGGTGGCCACCACCAGCGTTAACCCGGCGCTGTGCTTGTATTTTCCCATTTGCAAGAACACTGACCCTGCAGCAAGGTGTTTTATATTGAAATTGCAATAGCTGTGAAAACTGTGCAAGACATTTGAGTCATAGAATCACAGAACTGTAGAGTTGGAAAGGGACCGAGAGAGTCATCCAGTCCAACCCTCTGCAATGCAGAAATCTGAACACATAATGCTGAGATGATGCCTTGCTTTGGGGGCTTCCCAGAGGCATCAAGCTGATTCTGTCCTCTTTCTGGATAGTAACATTTGTCTTTAAAATAAGTATAATAAATTGCCTGGCATGTTTGGGTCCACGTGGTCAAAAAGAGTCAGACACGATTAAACGACTAAGCAACAACAACAACAACAAATAATAATTAATTGATTGAGAATAATTAACTAAATAATTGAAATGTTAATTGATTATAATGATATTAATATTTTAGCATCATGTTCCCATCTGCAATTCTGAAATGGAGTGAGATAATAATTTATTTATAAAGAGGATGTCTAATTGGAAAGAAGAACACGTTCATTGATGAATGAGACTTCTTTTCTGTATCTAAATAGTGTCCACCTATTTATTTATAGTCTGCGCGTTAGCGAAGGCCTTTTGATATGCTTCTTGATTTGATCAACCTTCCCCCCCCCCCGCCTACACATTTTCCCAATCACTATGCAGATTTTAAAAAATAACAAATTTAAAAAATGCCCCCATCTATCATGGTTGTAAAACTAGGGTTGTCATATCATATGTCCTGACACAGTGGGCATTCAGGCCCCTTAAGCAGTATCTGGGCGAAAATCGCTGAAATGTCTTTGAAAATCCGGACCAAGGCAACCCATGTTGGTTGATTTAGGCGATTTTCATTTAAGTAGTTCAAAAACTCCTTTTCCATTCTTGTTGAGATTTCTCAAAAAAAAAAACACACACACACACACACACAAAACAACAACTCAGCAACTTTGGGCAAAACAAAACAAAACAAAAAGGCATGCCAGAATCCTGGGAAGTCTAGTTTCTTAACGCTGCTGAGAGTTGTTAGGCAACCCCTATTCCACTCACAGAGCTATAATTTTCAGAATGGTTTAACCGATAATCCCTTTTCCCAGAGAACGTTAGACCTGTAGCTCTGTAAAGGTCTTCCTAATAATTCTCAGTACTCTTAACAGACTACAGCTCCCAGAATTCTTTGGGGCAAGCCACAGCTGTTTAAAGTGGTATGGTGTTCTTTTGGATGCATAGTGCAGACATAATAGTCAGAATTTCACAGTCCCCATCTACGGTAGTTGCCAGAAACAAATGCAGCAAAAGCAGACAGAAAATTCCAGCTGGGCCCTTCTTGCTAGGAGTGTGTGTTGTGTTTGATGACACAATGCTGCCTGTGCACAGATGGCTGCATCTGTTGTGTGTGTAGCAGAGGAGCCGCTGCTTGCCTTTTTACCTCAAGGCGCTCCTCAGGCTCCAGCAGCTGTGGGGCGGAGGATACAGCTCCCCGCCAGCATTGCTGAGCACCCATAAGCAGGAAAGCTGAGGGAAAGGTGTGCTCAGGGCATGGAAGCTCACAGCATACTTGGGCAGTCTCAGAATGGAAGCATTTTCTTTCCAAAAATAAAATCACTCGGTGCACAAGATTGCTAGCTATTTGGTAGACACATGAAACAGGGCCTTTTCGGTGGTGGCTGCTCCCAAACTCCTTCCCTAGAGAAGATAGACTGGCTCCCTCCATGTTGATCTTCCGCTGGCAGGTGAAGACCTTCTTGTTCCAACAAGCTTTTGGGAACTGATGGCCACCTGTCATGTATGAATGAGATGAGATTCCCGTATTGCAGGGGGTTGGACTAAATGACCCTCAAGGTCCCTTCCAACTCTATGATTATATTTCTGCTTTTAATTAAAGGGCTGGTGCTGTGCTCTTCTTGTAAATATTGGTGTGGTTTTAACAGATTATATATATGCATATGGTTTTAATTTTAATTTTATCAGTGCCCCCCTATTCTTTTAGCGATTCTTATTTTTATCTGCAAGCTGCCCAGAGTCCCATCAGGGGAAAATAAACATACAATAATTTTTAAAGCAAAAATGGTACTGCCTCCCCCTTTTTTTTTTGCGGGTACGGAACTCTGCACATGCCCAGAGCCACTCTGCGGATTCAATTTATTCTATTTCTGCGCCACTTTTCTTTCAAACGAACCCCAAAGCGGCTTACAAACCATAAACAACAAAAACAAGCAGCGTAATTCATACAGGGGGGAATCAAACCCCAACAAATCATTTGTGAAACCGCTACAACCTATAGAACACAGTTAACAAAGCAACTATATATATATACATACATATATATATATATATGTATGTATGTATGTATGTATATGTATCTGAACATCGCAATTAAAGCCAAAGTCCGATTACACGATTTGCACATCCGAGTTTATAATCTATATAAAACAATACCTTGGGGGGGGGAGGAGGGAGCTACTGCCCCTATCTTTCGGCAACCAGGAACCCCCTCAGCCACGAAAAAGCCCACGTCCTCTGCCCATGTGCAAAGTGCTTAGCCCTCCCCCCCATCACTTCTACATGAACCTCAGGAACCTTATGGGGCAGGGGGTGGGGGGAAACAACTGTGTAAGCCCCGCCAGGCTTGAGCCCCGGCACCTCTCCAGCAGCGGGGGTGGGAGAGAGAGGGGGGGGCAAAGGAGGCGGCAAGGCGGCCCCTCACGCCGGAGCCTCCGTTTCCGAAGCGCCGGGCTTGCGTCGGAGGCGGCGGCCGGCGAGGCCTAGTCGCGGCGGCAAGAAAGCGGCGGCGGCGGCGGCGCTTCCTCCACGCTGGGCCGCAGACCCTCCTCACCGGTCTTACCTGGCGGTAGCGGAGGCGAAAAGGCCTCAAGTACTGAGAGTGGTCGCAGGGCCCCACCGCTAAGTCCTCGATGGATTCCATGGGGGGCGAGGAGGACGAAGAGGAGGAAGAGGAGGAAGCAGCGCCTTCGCCTCGGAGATGCAGCCGGAGAGGGGAGCGAGGAGGAGGGAGAGAGAGGAGAGAGGAGAGAGGGTGAGCTGCCTCTCTCATATATATTGATATGCCGGAGGTGTTCTGACTGGAATATGCACCTGTGGCTGCGTGTACATGAGACTTTTAAATCACGCACACAGCTTCTCCCTCTTCTTCCCCCCCCCCCCGACCCGAAATCATGGAAACTACGGTTCCTTCACACAGAGAGAAAACTACAGTTCCCAGCACCCTGAACAGACTACACACGGAATCGCAGAAAGAGATCGGCGTGCTTGGCATATAGCAAGCCCCCTTTTTCTCCGGGAGGCTTCCTCCCAGCTGAGTTATTTGCAGCTTGAGACAGAGCATAAAACGCTCTTCTAGGTAACCTTTATGAAATAATAATAATAATAATAATAATAATAATAATAACAACAACAACAATAACAATAATAACCATAACAATAATAACAATAATAATAATTTATTATTTATACCCAAGCCACTCTGGGCGGCTCTCAGCAGAATATAATAAGCACAGCATATTAGCTCCAGGCTGCAGATAAGAGGCAAGTAGGCGAGCCTCAGAACATCTAGTGAGCATATCACAGGCGAAGCTTGACAGGTACCATATATATGTGGGTGGGTGTACAGTCATACCTTGGGTTACAGACGCTTCGGGTTGTGTGATTTCGGGTTGCGCACCGCACCTGGAAGTACCAGAACGGGTTACTTCTGGGTTTCAGCGCTTGCACATGCGCAGAATTGCTAAATTGCGCTTTGCGCAGAAATGCTGAATTGCGACCCACGCATGTGCAGATGCGGTGCTGCGGGTTCCGAACGCTGTGGGTTGTGAACGTGCTTCCCACATGGATCACGTTCGCAACCCGAGCGTCATAGGCGCCGACTCCATGGGGCTTGAGGGGGCCCGAGCCCCCACAAAAATTCGTTTGGGGGGGCTCAGCCCCCCCAATAATCTCCGGCGCCCCTCCAGCAGAGCGCCATCGCCGCCCCTCCCCCAGCCCAAAATGCACAGGGTCGGGCTGCATGCCTCCTGCCCTCCCTCCCAAGCAAAAGCTCCACCCAATTTCCGCTCCGGAGCTGATTAATAGGCGCAGCACGCTCTCCCCTATTCGCTCACGAGGAGGCGGCGCCACTTTATTTGCATATTCATGAGCTTATTTATTATTCATGAGCTTTCCCGGGGCCCCCCAATATTTTTTATAAGTCCGCGTCCCTGCCGAGCGTCCACTGTGTATGTGTGTGTGTATATATATGTGTGTGTGTGTGTGTGTGTGTATACAGTCATACCTCTTGTTACGTTTGCTTCAGGTTAAATCTTTTCAGGTTGCGTCCCGCGGTAACCCGGAAGTACCAGAAAGTGTGTGCAAAGTATATTACAAAGTATGTGCAATATATATTGCAGGTACCATATATTGACAGGTACCATACAGGTTATTTGTTTGTCTGTAGCCTACTGCAGAGGCTTTCAACCTTTTTGGGGTCCACGGCTCCCTTGACCAACTACCTTCTGTCTGCGGCACCCCTGTGGGGCTCAGGAGCCCAGTTAGGTCACCCCTTGCTTGCAGCCCCTCACCCCTTTTCAAATACCCTCCCTTGAGGAGAGTTCCCTCAGTCTCTTCTCTTCTCCCCTCTCCTTGGGAGTCCTCGGGGCAGCCACCGCTGCTGCCGCCCCTGGGTCTGAACTGCCCCCCCACCCCACCCCAAAGAGAGGTGCCTCCTCACACTGCCCCACAGGGGCCTGGGAAGCACCCCCTGGCCATCCCCAGAGGCAACATTCGCCTGCTGAGCTTGTAGCCAGGGCTGCTGCAACAAACAGCTGTGCAAGACTTTGGGAGGCAGAGATGCAAGAGGACATCAGAGGAAGGAGGGAAGGAAAGAGGGACAGAGGCCAGTGTTGCCCACAGCATCCCTGACCATCATTCAAGGCACCCCAGGGTGCTACGGCACACTGGTTGAAGACCACTGCCCTACTGTGTTTGAGATAGAAATGTGTACAGTCATACCTCATGTTACATCTGCTTCATGTTATGTTCTTTCAGGTTATGTCCCGTGGCAACCTGGAAGTACCAGAAAGGGTTACTTCCGGGTTTTGCTGCTCGCGCATGCACAGAAGCACAAAATGACGTCACGTGCATGTGCAGTAATGGCGAATCGCAATCCGTGCGTGTGCAGGCACGCTGCTGTGGGCTGCGCTCTTTTAATGTTGCGAAAGGGCCTCCAGAACGGATGCCGTTCGCATCCTGAAGCGAACGCAAGCCGCGTCTGTGTGGGTTACGATTTGCCGCTTCCTCGCATGCGCGTGACTTCATTTTGAGCGTCTGCACATGTGTGAGCGGCGGAACCCGGAAGTAACTTGCTCCGTTACTTCCGGGTCGCCGCGGACCGCAACCCGAAAATGCTTAACCCGAAGCTACTTCAACACAAGGTATGATTGTAGTTATACAGTCAGGGTCGAGATGTACTCCATTCTTTTAAAATTATGCACCAAGAATAGCTGGGTTATGCAGCCATTCTCCTCTCTTGAAGGTTTTTGAGCAGAGGTTGGATGGCTATCTGTCATGGATGCTTCAGCTGAGATTCCTTCATTGTAGGGGGTTGGACTAGATGACCCTCAGGGTCACTTCCAATTCTATGATTCTGTGATTCTAAATTGAGTAAATTTAACCATTTCCCATAACTTCCACTTTTGCACAACGTCACTTGTTTATTTGTTTGATTATTTGCCTGCCTTTTACTGCAGGATCCCAGGGCAGGTTGCAGCAATTTAAATACAGTGGTCCCTCGGGTTAAGAACTTAATTCGTTCTGGAGGTCCGTTCTTAACCTGAAACTGTTCTTAACCTGAGGTACCACATTAGCTAATGGGGCCTTCCGCTGCCGCCTCAGCGCAATTTCTGTTCTCATCCTGAAGCAAAGTTCTTAACCCGAGGTACTGTTTCTGGGTTAGCGGAGTCTGTAACCTGAAGCATCTGTAACCCGAGGTACCACTGTACAGTTGACACTCGGGTTGCGAACGTGATCCGTGCGGGAGGCACGTCCGCAACCCGCAGTGCTACGTCTGCACACATGCGGGTCACGATTCGCTGCTTCTGCTCATGCGCAAAGCGCAATTTAGTGGTTCTGCTCATGCGCGAGCGCCGAAACCCGGAAGTAACCCATTCTGGTACTTCCGGGTTTGGTGCGGTGCGCAACCCAAAAACGCACAACCTGAAGCGTCTGTAATCCGAGGTATGACTGTATTGAAATAAGCTTTGAAGGCGTACAATCAACTGACAGAAATGAGTAGGCCCCGAAAATATCTCTTTCATGGGTCAAAGGCAAGGATGTAAAGAGGTGCCTCTTCATCGTACGACAGAAACTACATAACAAAAGTGCCAGACACACCTGGGTGGCAAGGGGTTTCCACAACTGGAATCCTCTTCTGGAACCATGTCCAGCTAGTTGTTTCCGTGGCAACCACTTCACTTCTGCTCTTTAGTCATGCAAAGGGATACATAACACGCTGGGCCAGAGCCAGTATCCTAACAAAGGGACTAGCTTGTCCTCTTCAGCTGCTTTTCTTTCTACAAATCCCCACCTTGCCAAAATAAAACCACGGTTTAGGAGAAGAGCTACACTCATTCTGCTGCACCCTTGTCCAGCCCAAATCCTATAACAGTATTTTGTGGACAATGGTGGTATTTTTGAGATTCCTCCATGCCTGTTAGCCAGAGTGCTTCCTTTCCCCCCACGAACCCCAGACTGTATCTCTGCCCATATATCGCCCGGTTCAGGGGGCAGAAGAATCGTGACCACAGGGGGCCTTTCTGCCTTAAGGAGTCATAGAATCAGTCAGTGCATCCATGATGACTTAACATTTCATGCTGTATTTCTCCTCTCGTTACCCATGGTTTGAGAATCCCTGCCCTAACCTATGACTTAACAAGCCACAGGTGGCTTTTAAAAAAGGAAAAGAATAGGTATTAAATCTTCTGTTGCATGTGATAATTATGTTTATATATGGGTAACCGGGTGCCTTGCTTGTAATCTCGGTGGTGAATCTTTAACTAAGACCTGAAATGCCAATTAGATGATGTCACTATCACATTAAAAGGCAAAGCAGCAGATGGCCGGAATTTCAGAATAATGTTTTAGTACAATCGATACATTCGCTTAAGTAGTGATTAGAAAACAATTGCGTTTGTGTTCATCAGTCTTGCTGTTGCCTAGAAAGTGAATACAAACCAGAGACGAAATGACTGTGACAAATCTGGAACTTCTGTTCGAGAATCTAATGTTGCCCTATCAAGTGTTAGGGAGTGTTAGAGAGACGTTTTCCTTACTGGCAGCCAAGTATCAGGAGGAAAAGGCAATCAAACTCTCCGATCTACAGAAGAGGGAGTCTGGGTTGTGGCAGTTTTTTGTTGTTTTTTTAAAGGCACATAAAGGGATTAGATTTTTGAAAAAGTTAGCAAAATGAGGATAATAGTAGAAGAACTGTAATAAAAAATTCCGTTTCATTTTTGCCAGGGTTGTTTGTTGTTTGCTGCTTCCGTTCCAGGTGTTGCAAGCATGAGCTATTCAACAAAAGGATATTTTGTAATCCATAGGAAGGACATTAATTACCCTGCATTTCACATTGTGAGTAATCTGAAAATATTTAGGCAATGCTACCGGATTTAGTGCCCTTTGAATGAGAGAACACTGGAGAAGGAGACCCATAGCTGTTTCGCAGTATTTGCTTTATTTACCTCCACTGAGATAAAAGGTAACCCCCTTTAGGGTTTAGAGATGTAGTGAAAGGGCTTCTCCCTCCTCAGATTCCTTTCTCCCTCCTTTCCTCATTTGAACAATCAACATTTTGCCATGTTGTCTTGAGTACAGGGCTTTGATTTGCTTCCAAACCAGAACTGAAATCCAGAAGAATTCAAACAGTGGTTTCCGATTCTTCTTTGGAGGCAAGCAGTGGTTAGCCCTATCTGAGCATCTCAACACCCTGTGGCTTGCTCAAACCAGAAATGGGGGCAATTGGAACCTAGGAAGCTGCCTTATACCAATTCATACCATTCATTCGTCTAGCTCAGTATTGTCTGCTGGTAAGGGTGGCAAAGCTGGTGCTGACTAAAATGACAGCATAATTCCTTAGCTCTTCTCCTGATCCAGCAGAATGATAAAATAAAACCAACTAAACCAAAAGAAAATAGAGCAAAAACAAGTGGACCTGTTCTAGGACATGCATTTAAAATCTAAAGAAAGGAGTCTGGATACATATTTTTAAGCTAAAGAACTCATGGGCTGTGGTTGCTTCACAGAAAGTTTTCAGACAGTGACCTAACAATGGCACCCAAAATACAGAAACAGTCAGTCAATCAATCAATTTATAATGCATAGCCAAAGGCCTTTACAGTGTACAGCAGAGGGCAAGGCAAGGCTTTCCTCTGGAATTGCACAACATACCCTATAAAAAGTTTACAGCATAACATTTTTAAAATAGAGAGCACTGACATATCCAGAACTGAGCTTCTTAGCTGTCAGAGCAAATTTGGCTAACAGGTGTGTAATCTGGAGATCTTTATCACATAGGACCTGACTGTCACCTCCTGGGGGGGATCGGCCTGAGAGACAGTCAAGAACAGGTGATAAAAAAAAATTCTCTGGGCATTGGGTATAAGGGGCAAAGCAGCAGGTAAACAGAAGCAGCCAAAAGATAGCCCAGAGCCTATCTCAAAATAGAAATTTCTCAAAATAGAAATTTCTCAAAATAGAAATTTCTCAAAATAGAAATTAAAGATGACTTTTCAGAAGCAATAAAATGTTCGGAAGGAAAAGTGACAGAACTGACAGGAAATATAGAAGGAGTAACTAAGACAGCTTCTGAAGTGTTTGATATGTGCAAGAATTCTAAAAAAGACTTTTGGGGGGTGGGAATGGAATACGCTACCCTTTCAATAGATGCCTACCTCCAGGAGCTGGAAAACAGATATTGCAGACCAAATCTGAGGGCTCGACGAGTGGAAGGAGGTCTGAAGAAACAAGGTTAGGGTGATATTGCAGATGAGTTATCCAAATAATTCCCTGAAATTGGTCTCGCCACAGATCGAACTGAATGCACCCATATTACCCCACCCCAAAGCCTAAAGAAGGAATTCCCACACAGACATAAAATTTGCTTTAAAGTACGCTCTCTGTCTAACTCAACACTGGTATGGTAACTCCTTTTTGTAAAAGACATTCCCCCCTGTGAAACTGTCCATCTGCCATTCAACGCCGACAAAAGATTTCTTCTCCCCATAATTGCACAAATTTCCTTTCCCTTGAAGCAGTGTGGGTGAACCAGAGGGACGTCAATGGAAAGGTAAAAGAAATTCCCTTTTGCTCCCAAGTCTCCTATGGGGCGGGGAGTGCCACTGAAGACTGGCTCTTTCTTCCCATTTGTTCAAGTATGGCAGTGAACTATAGGTATTTGCTGTTTTCCTTCTTGTTTAGGTTAGGTCAAGGTTAGGGTCTCCCAATCCAGGCAGATTTCTCTTCTCCCCGTCCTGCAAAACAACACAAGGTGTTGATGGGTCGCCCGCCCTTGTGGCTGGCTTAGGCATGGGGGGGGGTAGTTAAAATACAGCTGGCTCTCGGATTTCAGTGGCACGTGAAGCAGGTCTTTACACCCCAGAGTTATCTGGGTTTTGTGCGGCCTTAACACAGGTCTGCGCTACCTGTGACTCACCAAAGATGCATGAAACTGCCAGCCATATGTTGTGGCTTGCTTGGCAATCTCCCTCTTTTGTTGCTGTTGTAAGAAGGTGATAGGAAAAGAAGTGTGAATAATAATAATAATAATAATAATAATAATAATAATAATAATAATAATAATGTAACCTGCCCATCTGGCTGGATTGCCAACGTACGTAGTTCACCAACATACGTGGCTGCTTTTGGCACGGAGGGTCACAGGTTCACCTTAATAAGAGAAACACCCCCTGCTCCCAACATTGCAAAGTTTCACTCTTGCCTCTGTGTTCACTGTAATGAAAAATGGAGTGACTTCTCCTAACGGTGCTGGATTCCTGCCAGGGAGGGCTACCACAATCACCCACCCTGGCCAGCAAAGGGATACCTGCGTCTCCGTCCGCTGCATGAGAAACAAAAATGCAACCGGTGAAACTTTTCCCAGCGTGAAGGAGGGGGCCGTTGCCTGATAATCGTTTGTTAGAAGCCCCGGGGGCCAAATGCAGCCCCTCCCCCCTCTCTCTGGGGCCCCTGGGACTCTTCCCAAGCCAGCCGCCCCCCCCCCCCCCCGCAATTAGCAGACGTGATTAACTTAGGTCCATTCATTTCAGTGAGCCCACTTTGATTAGGACCAGTCGTGACTACAACCCAGGGTGTGTGCAAGTGTGTGAAATTTGCCATGCTCGGACTGATTTGCGTCCAGCTCCGCACACCTCTGGCAGGATGCGGCCCCCAGAAGGTTGGCGAGAATGGAATGCGGCCCCTGGGTTCCCCACTCCCGGCCAGAAAGATTGAGATCGCTTCTCTCTCTCGCCACACAAGCTGCCACTGTGCAGTGCTGTGTTCAGCCAAAGCCAGAATGTCATCCTGACGATTAGCAGTGTTTGTTTTAACTCCTGTTGGCTTTGGAGGCTGGCTGCTGGAGAGCCCTGCCGCCGCCCTTTCTCTCAGCCCTGCTCCTGTGCCTGGCAGCTGTGGAGGGCAGTGAACACCCTCCTGGCTGCACCTGTGTGAGCGTGTGGAGCCAGTGAGTCAGTCCTCCTCCTCCTCCTCTGCCTGCCCAGCCCAGCCCAGCCCATCTGCTCAGGCAGCAGCCCGGTGTTTACCTTGGACACAGGAATGTCCCTTGCAGCGCTTCTCCCTTCTGCTACTGCAGCTTTTCACCAGAGCTGCCTGAATCATTCGTTCCCTGTTCCTGCTTAAGGCACGCTTCCTTAAGGGGTAAAAACAACAACTGCCACCATTGCCCGTAGGACTTATTGTTTAACTCCAAGTCATACAGGGACTCTTTGCAGAGATGGCAGCCTCCTTTGGGTTGTACTCAGCGGACTCAAGTTATAACTAACGTAAAACTCTTGCTTTCAATGGGTCAGATTCAAACATCAGAGGAGACCCGTTGGGTTTCGTCCAACGTAGCACGGCGCAAATGTTCTGCCAGTGCAAGGGTTTCTGTTTGCATGACAGAGCCTTCCCCCTCTCGCCTTCCCCCTCACCACAGCCCCCCCCCCGAAACTGTTCTTGGAGTTCCCCTGACCCACTGGAGCAGATTGGGGGAGGGTGTAGGGTGCACGAAGGAGTGGAGATGGGGGCAAGTTCCATTGCACCAGGGGAAATCCTTTTACATTCTTGTGACCTGCCCTGGGTTTTCTTAGTGAAGGGCGGATAATATATAATGGAATGTAATATTACAACAGTTTGCCACACAGGTTTAAGTTTATTTATATTGAGTGTTATGAGAAAAATCTCGTTGGTGCCCATATGCAGATTTAAACCTATAAAACCTGTTCAGCCGCAGAGAACAGTTGGTTTGCTTCGTTAAAATGTGGATGGGAACTAACACACAAACATGTCATGCACTATTGTCATGGGAGTTAATTTTTGGTGCTAGGCAATTTGATTAAAATTGTGTCCTTGATAGTCTATGGTGCCTCCTGTATCCTGCCATTGTGTTCATGTATAAAAGAATGAGGTCTGCCCTTTCCCATAAGAATATAGCCACATTCTTTTTTCAAGTAAAGCCAAATGGAGGAGAGTTGCTGAATGCAAGGAGTGGGGTGTGTGCGTGTGTTTGAGGACCGGGACATTCGCAGGGAAACCAAAATGCTTGTTTACAAATCTATTGTACAACCAACCTTACTATATGCTTGTGAAACATGGACCACTTATAAACGCCATCTCCAACTTCTCAAAAGATTCCATCAACGGTGTCTCAAAAAAATCTTACACATCACTTGGGAACACAAGCGAACTAATATCAGTGTACTGGATGAAGCAAAGATCACCAGTGTTGAAGCAATGATTCTTCAACATCAACTTTGTTGGACTGGTCATGTTGTGCGGATTCCTGATGATCGTCTTCCAAAGCAACTACTCTGTTCCGAACTTTAAAATGGAAAGTGTAATGGTAGTGGTCAACAAAAGATGTTTAAAGACTGTCTCAAGGCAAATCTTTAAAAATGTAGTATAAACACCAACAATTGGGAAACACTGGCCTGCGAGTGCTCCAGTTGGAGAACAGCCTTTACCCAAGGTGTCATGGGCTTTGAAGACACTTCAAGGGAGAAACGTGCTAAGAGGAAGGCACACTTGGCAAATCCACACCATGATCAACTCCTGCTCAGAAACCTATGCCCACATTGTGGAAGGATGTGTGGGTCCAGAATTGGCCTCCACAGCCACTTACGGACTCATTGTGTGTGTGTGTGTGTGTGTGTGTGTGAGAGAGAGAGAGAGAGAGAGAGAGAGAGAGAGAGATGAACTTGAAACATTTTGCAAATCTTTAAGTTGATAGTTATTGCTCTAGTGATTGGTTGTTAAAATGAAACTGAGTTCTTCTCTGCCCCCCCCCCCCAAATCTGGGTTGTAGCCACTTTACTCAGAGTTGGCCTATTGGAATCAATGGACATGCTTGACTTTGGCTCATTGCTTTCAATGCGTCTACTCTGAGTAAAACTTAGTTGGCTGTAACCCATGGTCCATGTTAGCAAAATGAGAAAAAAGTGACTTGAGACTGGGAGGTCCTGCACAGATTTCTCATTAAAGTGACCACTGATTTTAAACGCCCCCCCCCCCCTAGCCAGCATAACAACATTTGCCTGATACATTTTTAAAAATCACTGCAGTGCAGTAAACAAACCCTGATGTTAAGTGGTTAATTTATAAACTGAAATATCACTGTAATAAAAAAACTCGCTTCCTTTGATCTTGCAGTTACAAAATAATTAAAGTATTAAATTGCACATTAGACCTCCAACCGCTGGCAGATGTGAAGCTTCTTGCGAGTGGGATGCGGGAATGACTGAAAGGCAAGTTGAAAGACAGTTTAGTTTTAATTACCCAGAAATTTAATTCCTTTCTTAATTTCAGAGATATCTTAAATGAAAAGGCAGTGCTATCTAACATCAAATTTGTTACATTAGATATAAGAGCTTGGAAAATTCCCCAGAACTCTCTTTCTACACACTTCTCACTGCTTGCAAATTATTGGAAAGAGTTGCAGTGAGGGACTTTTAAATTAATATGCGTTGAGTTCCAATTTTAGAATAGGAGAATTCATCCCCCCCCCCATCAATGCCTTGAATTGTACTTGGCCAATGGGCTATTCCCTTCAGCTAATATGGGCATTAATTCTCTCTGAAGGATTAAAACAAAAATGGTATCTCTTAGTTTAAATGCAATGCAAACCGTGTTCCTCAGTTTCCTTGGGAAGACTGGTCTGGGAGCTGTCATTTTAATTTCCCACAATGCATCTAGTCTAGCATTACCCCAAGGCATTGTGGGGAATTTAAATGGCAGCCAACCACCACTAAATACCCCCCCCCCCCAGGACCCAGCTCTGCCTCAGATACTTGGAGGCCTATCACAATCTGATGTCTATCAGAGCTGAGGCAGTGTTAGGCCCAAACTCTTGGCAAATCCCAGAGTTTCTTAGATCAGGGGCAGGGAATTTGTGGTCCTCCAGATGTTGTTGGACTACAGCTCCTATCATCCCTGATCCCTGGCCCTGCTGGACAGGGCTGATGGGAGTTGGAGTTCAGCAACACCTGGAGGGCCACAGGTTGCCCATCCAGTGACTCTTCTATGAGCCTTCTCTGAAGGGTGTCCATCTGACTGTTCACTCGGCAGTAGCCTCCCTTGGCCAGAGCTAGATGAGTGTGTTGCACACACAGAAGGGCTAGTCAAGCTTTGGTTTGGGATCTGCCCACATGTCAAGCAATATTTGGGGGGTCGGTGGGGAGTAGGACAGACCTCACCACCTTTGGCAGCTGGGGTAAAAAGACAGAAAAAAGCACTAAAGCATACAGAACCCAGTGTGCCTATGTGGATGCAAGTTGTCGGCATATAGAGGGTCGCAAGGCCAGCTGGCTAGCCCCAGCTGGGTCGTCTCTGCCTAGCCGTCCCTCTGCGAAGACCCATCGGTCTCTGATCCGGCGTAAATCAGTGACCCAGGCTTCAAAACCAGGGCACACTATGTCAGAGTAAACTGCACACACAGAATAGGCGTAAGGCTTGTGGAAGCATACTACAACTACGGATTTATTAATCATAAATCAGGACAAAGAAACATGTCGTCTGCCTCTATGTCTTCTTCTCAGGGAGAAGCAAAAGCTATACACACAACGGAAGTTCCCAGCAAGCTGTGCTGGTATGTAAACAGACATGTGACATGCAACAGTTCCATGTCTGCAACTAAAGGTGGAGTGGAATTTTCCAACACCCCCTCCTGAGCCGTCAGATCAATCATTTAGTGAGTGAAGAGGGGGTGCAAAGCTCCTTCCTCAACTGATTGGCATGGGTATGTGTGTCTGTGTGTGCCCTGCATGTGCATCATACTTGTGCATTATTTGTTTGTTTGTATACATAATGCTTCATGCTGAAATAGGTGTCTAAGCAGTTTACAGGTATGAAAGCCAATTGCACAATCATGAAATGTAAATACCTGCAATTAAAAAGGCGCAACCCTATGAAACAGGAGACTCAAGTCGAGAGATCAAGGGAAGGCCTGTGCAAACTTAAATTTGAATGTCTGTATGTGTTTGGGCTTAAGTGTGTTGTGACTACACCTACTTTTGCCCATGCCCGATGCTAGCAAGGACTGGCCAAGAGTGGGCCGAAAAGATTGTCACTTCTGGTGTACAGCTGAATCTTTGCTGCAAGTCCTGCCGGAGGTGTAAGTCCTGGCAGAAGAAGTCTTCCATGTGCATCTCCACTATGCCACCAGCAGTTTAAAGCTGGTGTCCAAGATTTGCTGCATGTCGCCACCCCACCCCTTTCATTATTCCCTCCTCGGCACAATGGCATGTGCAACAATAGGCTGTAAATTTCTCCACGAAGAACTAAGCACTCCGTGCTGTAAACAGGAGACTCTTTAAGCGGGAAACAATAAGGGGTTTCTTGGAAAACGCATACTATGTGCAGAAACGCAGCCCTCCAGCTAACAGTAAACGCGTTTTTACGAGTCCCCATTGGGACCTCTGGAACTTGGGGGGTGGGGTGGGGGGTTGCTGCTGCAGCAGTAACCGGAGCCCATGTGTGAAAGACAGAAAGATTCTCCAGGGAGGAGACAAAGAGAATCCTGGGAAGAGAAAAGAACTGAGGGCAGCGTTGGAGAAAATTCTTATCTAGCTCATTCGCAAAGAAAGGAAAAGGCAGACTTCTTGGCTCGTGCATCAGGCGGGGAAAAGGGGGGAAAAAACAAAAACCACTAGTTACGTTACCACCTCTCCTCTGCCTTGGATTTTAGATTTTTTTCCAGCACTGTTTTTTCCTTTACCAAAATAGGAGAGGAAAAGTTCTGCGAACAGCATTGGAGGCCTTGTGGACAGAGGTCCCCATCTCTGTAGGGGAGCAACAGTAAGCATGCTGCTTTTGGGGGGGGAGGGGAAAAAACCCCTTCAGTGATGTTAGATAATGGGTGTTTAACCGCAGTCGTCACTTGAGCAGCCAAGAGTGAAGTTTGCAGTCCAAGTGATGCTTTTTGCAAAAACTACTGATCTCTTAAGGTTGCTTCTGTCCGTGGAAAGTACCCCAACTCAGAGCAAAGTGGGCATCCAGCCATACTGTTAAAAGCATTCTCATGCCACTTTTAGCAGTCATAGCACCCCCCCCCCCTGGGAACTATAGTTTGATAAGTGTGCTGACAGTTGTTAGGAGACCCCTCCCAGAGCTATATTTCCCAGCACCCTCAACAGACTAAAGTTCCCAGGATCCCTTGGGGAAAGCCATGCCTGTTCTAAGTTGTGTAATGTGGGGGGTAGGGACGTGGGTGGCGCTGTGGGTTAAACCACAGAGCCTAGGACTTGCCGATCAGAAGGTCGGCGGTTCAAATCCCTGCGACGGGGTGAGCTCCCGTTTCTCGGTCCCTGCTCCTGCCAACCTAGCAGTACGAAAGCACGTCAAAGTGCAAGTAGATAAACAGGTACCGCTCCAGCGGGAAGATAAACGGCATTTCCGTGCGCTGCTCTGGTTCGCCAGAAGCGGCGTAGTCATGCTGGCCACATGACCCAGAAGCTGTACACCGGCTCCCTAGGCCAGTAAAGTGAGATAAGCGCTGCAACCCCAGAGTTGGCCACCACTGGACCTAATGGTCAGGGGTCCCTTTACCCTTACCTAATATGGGGGGTGGGTGGCCTGGGGAGGTTCCAGGGGCCTGATATAAAGGGATGGAGGGCCACATTCAGCATCACATGGTGGAGGTTCCCCAACTCACTCTATAACTAAAGCAGTTATCCACTTCACTTTTTCTTTACATTCCAATAAGCCTGTTCTTTAAGAAAATATGAGTGAGAATAAGTAAGATCCTGTTACCTACAATCTGACAGATGTTCCTTTTTTTTGTCCTTGAGGAAACAGAGGAAATGTGTGATTGCCTTGTAGTTCTTCCTCTGCTCCTGAGTGACAAGGTTGCCTACTAGTCATGCCTTTCCTTTATTATTCTTTTGTTTGAGAAGGAGCTGCACCTGAGTGCAACTGGAGGCGCTGGATTCCCAAACAAAAGGAGTTTTCTTTTAATTTTAGCAACAGCATCACTCAAGCGGAAATCAATAGACAGGCTCCTCTTCCTCCAGCGGAGGGGAAGTGCTGACAAAAAGGGGGATATATTTAGATGTGAACTATGCAACTTGTAAAAAAAATCATCATCGCCATCTATGTCATCCAGGGGATCTGATTATTATAGGCCATGACAGCCCTGGGTCTGGGTTTACCATGCTCTCCCCCAAAATGTGTGTTTGCGTGAGAATCGTTTGTGTGTCGTTCCCCCACCCCCAAATTTGCATGGTTTTCTGCGATTTGCACCATTTCCCCATGGAGTTTTCATTTGGGAATGCATTGGTAAGGAAGGACAGATGGAGAGAGGAAACGCATGGAGGGGAATGGGAAATTAAAATATGCATGGGGAGGAAGGAGGGAAATAGGAAATAAGAAGTTCTGATAAGCTGCCACGTGCAAGGACAGGAAGTTGTGCTGGGTACAAAAGCATACAACCAAGGAAAGATTGTGACACACACCTCCCACATCCAGATGCTACTCTGCTGGAATAGGGGAGACTTAGTTTAATGACCGAGCCTATGCTTTGAATGAAGATCGTCCCACTTCCAATCTGTGGCAGATCCTGTGCTAAGGATCTGGGGCATGAAAAAGGATTGGAGGACCACTGCTGATCAAAATGGACAGCACTGAGTCAGGCGACAGACCAGTGGCAGCCTGATTCATTTGAGAGCATCTTTGTATGTCCTTATTGTCTCTGCTTCATTCCTGTTCAACTTGGATGGGCAACTCAAGTGCCTTAAGGAAAGGGCAGTAGCTCAGGGGTAGAGTGTCTCCTTTGAATGCAGAAGGTCATAGGTTCAAACCCAGGCATCTCCCTGTCTGAAACCCTGGAGATCTACAGTCATACCTTGGGTTGAAGTTGCTTCAGGTTGAGCGCTTTTGGGTTGCGCTCCGCAGCGACCCGGAAGTAACGGAGCGCATTACTTCCGGGTTTTGCTGCTTGCACATGCAAAGACGGTCAAAATGATGTCACATGCATGCATGGAAGCGGCAAATTGCAACCCATGCAGATGTGGGTTGCATTTACTTCAGGGTGTGAACGGGGCTCCGGAACGCAGCCCGTTCATATCCAGAGGTACCACTGTACTGCAAAGCCAGTGCAGACAATACTGAACTAGGAAGATAGGTCGGACCCGGTATAAGGCACCTTCCTATCTTCGTAGATGCCTTTTTCTTCATGTACTCCAGGGCTGGGGTACCTCCGGCTTGGGGGCCACATTCTGCCCTCGAAGCATATCTCTCTGGTCCTTGGTACTCTCCCCAGCCACACCCTCTTTCCCGAGGGCACCCCCCTCCCTACCAGCCTTGCTTCATGCTCTCCTTGAGCATGTCCTTGAACTCCGCTAACTGGCCTGGATGGAGGTTAGAGACGAGTCTCTGAGTATATGCAGAAGCTAGCCTGCTCCACCCACTTTGCCTCTGGACTTGCATGTGGCCCCCAGAAGGTTCCCCAGAGTGGAAGGTGGCCCTCAGATAGTTAACAAGAAAAAAGCCGCCATGACCTCATCATTACCAGGTCTTGGAGGTGGAGGAAACAACAGGGATTTCCCTCACCTGTATGTCCCACCTTTGACCTGCAAGGAGCAATTGGCTGCCTGCCGTGGGCCTGGACACAGCCTGTGTTCTGGTGTTGCAAGGCAAATCGGATGCCAGACTTGGAATGTGGAATGATGCAAATGCCATGCCAAGGCTCGGCATTCTTTATCCAAATTAAGCAGCCAGCAACATACTAAAGTCACAAAAATGCGCAGCCCCGGGATATTTTATTTTCCTTCTGGCTGTCAGAGGGTTTCCTGGCCATAGCGGGGAGGAGGGGGAGTTTGAAAAACAGCCGCAACCAGGCTGCCTTTTACGCGAGTTGCTCAGGAAATATGAAAAGGAAGCGCAGTTTGAAAATCTGGCACAGAAAGAGCAGCCGTCTCAGTTGCACGATTCCCTCAACCTCCATGGAATAATTGCAGAGTTAGAAGGAAGGCAACCGAAAGCCCATCTAATCCTACCTAGGTTGCTCACTGGGCAAGGCTGTTTGAATTTATTAAACTAATCCTGACCCAGCTGTCAAAGTGCTGGTTTTGTCCTATAAGGCCTTAAATGGACCGCCTCTCCCCATTTGAACCTATTTGGATCATGAGATCATCATATGAGGCCCTTCTTCTTCACGTGCCTCTTCCACGAGAGGTCTGGAGGGTGGCAACACGAGAACAGGGCCTTCTCTGCTGTGGCTCCCCATCTATGGAATGCTCTCCACAGGGAAGTTCAGCTGGCACCTTCATTATACACCTTTAGGTGCCAGGTGGAAACATTCACCTTCAACCAAGCCTTTTGCTGATTAACATCTAATACCTTTTTAAATAGGGACGCAGGTGGCGCTGTGGTCTAAATCACTGAGCCTAGGGCTTACCGATCGGAAGGTTGGAGGTTCGAATCCCCACAATGGGGTGAACTCCCGCTGATTGGTCCCAGCTCCTGCCAACCTAGCAGTTCGAAAGCACGTCAAAGTGCAAGTAGATAAATAGGTACCGCTCCAGCGGGAAGGTAAACGGCATTTCCATGCGCTGCTCTGGTTCGCCAGAAGTGGGTTAGTCATGCTGGCCACATGACCTGGAAAAACTGTCAGCAGACAAACGTTGGCTCCTTCGGCCGGTAAAGTGAGATGAGCGCCGCAACCCCAGAGTCGGTCACAACTTGACTTAACTGTTAGGGGTCCTTTACCTCTTTACCTTTTCAAATGTGTTTTGGGGGGGTTTATTGGTTTGTTTTTCTTCTTGTTTTTATTATGTATTTTGTGGGGGTTTTTCAAATTTTGGATCAACAATGGTATACAAATTTAATAAATAATAATAATACCCTGTTCCCCAATAAGCCAGGTTACCACCATATAACACAGGGATGGGGAGCAGGAGGAACTCCAGATGTTGTTGGACTACAACTCCCATCAGCCCCTGTCGGCACAGCCAATGGTCAAGGATGATGGGAACTGCAGTGCAGCAACATCTGCAGGGCCACAGATGTTCCCAGATATAATGGCATCTTCCCAATGTAAAAGATACCAGGATCAGTAGTACTCTCCTTCCTTGGAGGTGTTTAAGCAGCGCTTGGATGGCCATCTGTCATGGATGCTTTAGCTGAGATTCCTGCATTGCAGGGGGTTGGACTGGATGGCCCTTGGGGTCCCATCCAGCTCTAAGATTCTATGATAAGGTGAGTCAAAGTAAGGAAGTCTGTCTCTTTGGCTACAGTTACAGTGGTGCCCCGCAAGACGAATGCCTCGCAAGACGGAAAACCCGCTAGACGAAAGGGTTTTCCGTTTTGGAGGTGCTTCGCAAAACGAATTTCCTATGGGCTTGCTTCGCAAGACGAAAATGTCTTGCGAGTTCCTGCGGGTTTTTTCCCCCTCCCCCCCTTTTCCCAAGCTGTTAAGCCGCTTAACAGCTGATCCGCTAAGCCGCTTAACAGCTGATCTGCTAAGCCGCTTATCAGCTGATCCGCTAAGCCGCTTAACAGCTGATCCACTAAGCCGCTTATCAGCTGATCCGCTAATCCACTAAACCGCTTATCAGCTGATCCGCTAAGCCCGCTAAGCCGCTAATCCGCTAAGCCGCTAATGGGCTTGCTTCGCAAGACGAAAAAACCGCAAGACGAAGAGACTCGCGGAACGGATTCTTTTCGTCTTGCGAGGCACCACTGTATTCATGTGGAAATGGCAGTGCAAAGCCATTCACTCCATTGCTTTTCCTACCAAATTCCTAACAACTCTCTTATCTTTGTGGCTCATTGTTATCTGAAGTAGCAAAATGTCCGCCCACCGGTGATGATGTTTGTAAACCCCAGCTTGGGCCAGTTTATAGAGTTTGGAAATTTTCAAGTATGCAAATAAGGGAGAGGATAGCAGGGTGGTGGTGGTGAGGATTAGTAGGCTGGCTCCTGACCTCAGGATGGATCAGGATGGCCTGTTCCGTACCGCAGCTCCTAGGGGCATGTAGAATTTATGGGGTTATCTCCTGAGGTCACAGGTCTTGCAAACTTGGCCTGCTTGCCACCTTCCCTTCCCTTCCTGTAAGCGTTCTCGACAGGAGCAGTCTTGCCTGAGTCCCATGTTCCAGAGGAAAATGATCGTGCAGCACTTGCAAACATCTTAAAACATCGCTGTAGAGATGGGGCTTGCTTTTTGACCGTGTATTTTCATTTTTACCGCAAGCCTTTGTGTCGGGAAGGGAATGTAATGCAAAGGAGTTTATTATCCTCTGCACATTGGGAGGGAATCACTTAAAACTTTTGAATTAAAAATGAAGAGAAAGGCTTATTTTTTTGTGTCATTGCAAAAGGCAGCCGATGGATTTCGCACTCAGGAACTTTGCTTATCTCATGTTGCTCCAGCATCCAAGCCCCTTCCCCGAAACAAACAGGGGCCTACCTAAATTGTCTGCGTGCCAGCTTTAGGTGCAAATTTGGGTGAGAAAATGCTGTCTGTACCAGTGAGGATGGAGTCAAGGCTTGGCAGTCGGTTTTGAGAATGGCATATCTCGGCTTTTCAGTCTGCTCCAAATGCCTTCCTGTCACCAAGCGCCATTACGTATGGGCAGGAAATTACACATTTATGAGTGATTTACTTCTAAACAAACACGGCTACCCAAACAATAAGTTATTGAATTGGGCTGTTAGCTTTTTAAAGTATCCCAGTGAAAGATCATAACAGCTGTCTCGGCTGATAACTACTGTTTGGGATAAGAATATTGTTGACTGAGTTATTAGCCAATTGTTTTCGTGAAAGTCGAGCTGCATCTTTTTAGGTTGGGGGGAATAAAATGGGTGGGGGAAAATCACATATCAATTTTCTTTAAAACAATGTATTTCTCTGAGCCCCCATAATCGTAACTTCTTTGGATGAGGGCTTGACGGTGAAAGAGCTGTTGCAGAGGCCACATCAAGATTCTTCTTTTGAAATTTGAATTCATTGAATGTTTGGGGGTGGAAAGGCAAAGAAAGAGGGAGTGTGAGAGGCAAAAAAGAAAAAGAAAAAAATGAAATTATAATGTAGTATTTATTTATTTCATTTATGAATTACTCCCTTGAAAGCACCTCAAAGCAATTCCACAATACAGTTGTACCTTGGAAGCCGAAAGCTTGTGGCGAAACTAGTGCAGTGCACGGAAACGCCGTTTACCTTCCTGCAGGAGTGGTACCTATTTATCTACTTGCACTTTGACGTGTTTTCGAACTGCTAGGTTGGCAGGAGCTGGGAACGAGCAGCGGCAGCTCACCCTGTCGCAGGGATTCGAACCGCTGACCTTCTGATAGGCAAGCCCTAGGCTTTGTAGTTTAGACCACAGCGTCACCCACATCCCAGAACGCCTTGCTAGTCGAACGTTTTGGCTCCTGAACGATCGAAACCCGGAAGTGAGTGTTCCAGTTTCCAAAGGATTTTCGGAAGCTGAACATCTAGCACAGCTTCTGCGGCTTCTGATTGGCTGCAGGAAGCTCCTTGGATGTCGAACTTTTTGGAAGTCGAACGGACTTCCGGAACGGATTCCGTTTGGCTTCTAAGGCACGACTGTACATAGTTTGGAGGCTACCGTGTCACATTTTACCATCCTCTCACTTCCCTCCTGAATGTGATAAAACAATGCGGTTCCATGATACTAAAATGAAGATACTTTAGGGGCAAAATCTCATGGGGATGAAGCTCACCTTCCATGGAATCTCCACAGGATTTTGCCATTGTCGCCTTTTCCTGCCCTCTTTTAATGCGATTTCCCTGAGCCCTTGGATTGGCTCAGAAAAATTATTTGAGCTTTTAAAAGAAAAGAAAAGAAAAAGATTCTCCACCAGAAAAGCTCAGCTAATTTCCAAGTCAATCTGAGACAAGCTTCAGAGAGATCACACGTTTTTCAATTACCGTACTTTTCCGTGTATAACACCCCCCCCTATTTTGGGGGACTCAAAATTTAGAAAATTGGGGGTGGGGGGAGATTTCACGAAGTTGTTGAGCTTTCTGGGGGGAGGATTGCCCACAGTTGTTGCTGAGCTTTTTTTTAGGGAAAAATGCCAAAAGTAGCTCACCCGTCAGACCAACATTGACTCTCACCACCAATAACAATCTTCAACTCGCGGCAGCAACCAGTCCCATGGCCCCAAAGTGCACTACCCATGTATAAGACGACCCCTAATTTTGCACATGATTTCTGATAAAACTAACATAGTCTTATACACAGAAAAGTACGGTATTTTCACACATGTTCAGTTCGATACAGGAACATAAGAGCCTTGTTGAATCAGGCCCCTCTAGTCCACGCACTTGTTTTCACAGTGGCGAAAAGGAAGATCTTCTTCATCATGATTTACTATTTGTCTAGACTGTGCCTTACTCATCTTGTATGGTTTACAGGAGGAAGGAAAAGAACAAGGTGACAGGAGTTTTCTTTTTTCTTTTTAATGGCATCGGTTCATTATTATTTCTCTTTAAAATACATCATGGTCAGGATATTTCCGGTGATACTTTTACAGCTTTGGATGATTCATCTGGACCTTTTCTTGGGGTATTTCCACCTCTTCTTCTGTTTAAGTAATAAAGCACACAACAGCAACCAAACAGCTCTACTTCTCCATAACACGTGTATGTTGTAAAGTATATTGGTATTATTTTCAGCTCTCCTACCCCACTAAAGGGGACATGGGTGGCACTGTGGGTTAAACCACAGAGCCTAGGACTTGCCGATCAGAAGGTCGGCGGTTCGAATCCCCGTGACGGGGTGAGCTCCCGTTGCTCGGTCCCTGCTCCTGCCAACCTAGCAGTTCAAAAGCACATCAAAGTGCAAGTAGATAAATAAGTACTGCTCCGGCGGGAAGGTAAACGGCGCTTCCGTGCGCTGCTCTAGTTCGCCAGAAGCGGCTTAGTTGTGCTGGCCACATGACCCAGAAGCTATACGCCGGCTCCCTCGGCTAATAAAGCGAGACGAGCGACGCAACCCCAGAGTCGGCCACGACTGGACCTAATGGTCAGGGGTACCTTTACCTTTACCTTACCCCACTAAAATGAGAAAGGAGGAGTGGACCTCAAAAAGGTGCTGTGAAATGGTTTGTTAGAAACATGTATGCTTATGTTGTAGCCTGATGTACTTTAAGTATATCTGCTCATATTCTTGTGCACAAGTTGCGTTGACTGGAGTATAAAAAGGTAAAGGGTAAAGGGCGCCCTGACCATTAGGTCCAGTCGTGACCGACTCTGGGGTTGTGTGCTCATCTCACTCTATAGGCCGAGGGAGCCGGCGTTTGTCCGCAGACAGCTTCCGGGTCATGTGGCCAGCATGACTAAGCCGCTTCTGGTGAACCAGAGCGGCAAACGGAAACGCCGTTTACCTTCCTGCTGGAGCGGTACCTATTTATCTACTTGCACTTTGACGTGCTTTCAATCTGCTAGGTTGGCAGGAGCAGGGACCGAACAACGGGAGCTCACCCCGTCGCAGGGATTCGAACCGCCAACCTTCTGATCAGCAAGTCCTAGGCTCTGTGGTTTAACCCACAGCGCCACCCGCGTACCTGACTGGGGTATAGTAGGCGTCAAAAATGTTCTGCTTCTCCCAGGCTGTTCGCTAATTAAATAACCTATAACAGAAGTGGGTTGAAATAAAAAAAATCCTTCCAGTAGCACCTTAAAGACCAACTAAGTTAGTTCTTGGTATGAGCTTTTGTGTGCATGCACACTTCTTCAGATACACTAGTGTGCATGCACACGAAAGCATGCACACGAAAGCTCATACCAAGAACTAACTTAGTTGGTCTTTAAGGTGCTACTGGAAGGAATTTTTTTATTTTGACTATGGCAGACCAACACGGCTACCTATCTAGAAGTGGGTTGGTTTGTTTGTTACTATGTTGTGTATTTTTGTGCCTTTGTGTTGTATTGCAAACCACCCTATGATCTTCAGATGAAGGGTTGTATAGAAATTTAAGAAATAAAATAAATAAATAAATAACTTCTGAATCAGGAGAGGCCGTGAAAACTCTGGATGCGTTGGTGAACTGGATCATAAAAATCACAGAGTTGGAAGGACCCTAAAGGGTCTAGTCCAGCGGCTCTCAACCTGTGGGTCTCCAGATGTTGTTGGACTACAACTCCCATCATCCCTGAGCTCTGGCCTTGCTAGCTAGGGGTGATGGGAGTTGTAGTTCAACAACATCTGGGGACCCACAGGTTGAGAAAGGCTGGTCTAGTCCATGGGTAGGCAAACTAAGGCCCGGGGGACCGGATCCGGCCCAATCGCCTTCTAAATCTGGCCCGTAGACAGTCTGGGAATCAGCATGTTTTTACATGAGTAGAATGTGTCCTTTTATTTAAAATGCATCTCTCGGTTATTTGTGGGGCATAGGAATTCATTCATTTCTCCCCCCCCCCCCCAAAAAAAAGATAGTCCGGCCCCCCACAAGGTCTGAGGGACAGTGGACCGGCCCCCTGCTGAAAAAGGTTGCCGACCCCTGGTCTAGTCCAACTCCCTGCAATGCAGGTATCATAGCTAAAGAATTCATGTCAGATGGCCATCCACACTCTGCTTGAAAACCTCCAAGGAAGGAGAGTCCGCCACCTGCCGAAGGAGTCCATTCCACTGTCGAACAGCTCTTACTATCAGGAAGTTCTTCCTGATGTTTAGGCGGAATCTACTTCCTTGTAATTTGAATCCATCAGTTTGGATTCTACCCTCTGAAGCAGCAGAAAACAACCTTGCTCCATCTTCCATGTGGCAGCCCTTCGTAACATTTCTCACTCCTTCCTGGGTTGTGCAATTTTGACTAATACAATATGGCACACAGCCCTGAACTTTGCTGTTCACTGGAATTTTTTAATTCTGAGCCTGGAGGCATGGACTTTTGGTTTCTTTGTTTGTTTGCATAGTTTCTGTACCCTAAGCACATATACTTCATAAATAAGAAATGGTGAAATAAAAAATAAAAAGAAACAAAGCTCTAAAATGCTTAATAGTTCCGAGTTAATAGCTTTGTCCAAGTAGATTTGGCAAGCATTTAATAAAAGTCATGGTATTTAAAGCTAAGCTATTAGCAGTTTTTTTAAAATGACTGCTTTGATCTAGTATACGGGATATTCTTCTCCAGAAAAACATTTATGCCAGGTAGAAAATATTTCAAACATACACAACTCTGTCTGCAAATTTAACTCATTTTTATTTTATTTAACAAAATTTAGATGCTGCTAAAGAACCACCACACCAACATGTTTCCATCAAGCCCTACCTCACCTAAGGGTGTCAATATCACACCAAGATCTAAGAATGCATTTAAGAAACCTTCATCCGTTAAGAACTCCCAACTAGTTAACTGCTTGCTCAACAGAGCCTGAGTCATCCTTGAATTCAGGTAAAATCTCTGAATAATACATGCAATTGGATCTCAAAGGCTTTGCTTTCTGAGTTATGCCATTTCCCCCTTTTGGGATGTCGACTTTTTTTTTGTAATAGGAAACCTTGACTTTTATGAAGTCCCTTTATTACACGGAAGCCAAGAAACCTGTCTTTGGTTTTCATCCTTCTAGACAAGGTCATTTTTCAAAAGGTTTTAAGAGTTGATCATAAGAATAATGTGGGTCACAGCAACCTGACCTGTGGCAAACAACTTCTACCACAGGAAGAAAAACCTTTTTGAATAACAAGAGTTATTTTATACTTGATTCTTTCTTTCTTTCTTTCTTTCTTTCTTTCTTTCTTTCTTTCCTTCCTTCCTTCCTTCCTTCCTTCCTTCCTTCCTTCCTTCCTTCCTTCTTCTTTTTTCAGACTGTTACTATTACAGAAGCAGATGGGGCTCATTCACCAGGGAAGGGAGCCCATCCCCATCTAGGAGAAGGAAGAAAACTCTTATCCTAAACCTCCGCTGCCTTGCGGGAAATCTTCAGGAGAATAAAAGGCTAAGGTGTAAAACCTACACAAATCTGGAGTGGAGTCCCAAAGATAGTGGGATGGCACCTTGAACTCCTCCTTCTGGCAGCTCCTGCAGCCAAGCTGGTGCCAAACATCTTGCCCTGCTTTCCTTTGGACCACATCAGTGAGGTCGAGAGAGGGGTCTTGTTGTCTGGGCAGCCCAGGACCTCCATACGCACTGCCTGTCCTTGTGCCCCGGGGAACTCACTTTGTTACTAAAAGCAGCCATTCAACTTCATCCCTGGAGGTACACTCCATTGTCTCTTGAGACAGACGGATGTCAACAGCAACAAAAGATCCTAATAAGGCAAGGACGGGGGGGGGGGGGACCTTAGACCCAGGTGTGGCCCTCCAAGCTTCTCTAGCTGGTCCTTGGGACTTTTTCCAGGCCACCCCGCTTTCCCCAACCATACCCTCTACTGGCCCTGGTTCACCCACTTTTGCCTCTGTCCTCACCCAGCTTTTAAAGTATCTACAGTGGTACCTCGGGATGTGAATGGGATCCATTCCGGAGCCCCGTTCACATCCTGAACGCAACGTAAGCCGCGGCGGTGCATCTGCGCGGGTCGTGTTTTGCCGCTTCCGCGCATGTGCGTGACGTCATTTTGAGCGTCTGCGCATGCGCGAACGGCGAAACCCGGTAATAACGCACTCCGTTACTTCCGGGTTGCCATGGAGCGCAACTCGAACGCACTCAACCCGAAGCACATTCAACCCGAGATATGACTGTATGTGAATATGTCCTTCATTTCCCATGCAGAAATTTCCAGCTGTTTTTGGACTACAACTCCCATCATCCATAGCTAGCAGAACCAGCGGTCACTGGTGATGGGAATTGTAGCTGGAGACCTAAGTTTGGGAAACCCTAGACTAGATGGTTCTCTATGACCTGATCCAGCACGTTCTTCTTCAGTTCATACGCTATTTTTATTATTTCAGCAGGCATTTGAAGGAAGCCTTCTGTTTTTATGATTGATTTTAATTGACTTTATCAGCTGTGATTTTTCTTTTTCTTTTTCTGCAAACTTTATGCACACCCTTTAGAAACTTCAGCAGGTAAATAAATAAATAACAAGAAAAGTTCTTGTTTCCTGACTGCAGCAGGAGGCGTGACGCCGCTGGCCATTAGGCCTGGAGTTAGCAGGGAGGTCATTCCTGAAACACGGCCACATCCTTGCCAAACGCAGGTGACTCTGAATGCAGCAATAAAGCAATGTTTTCTTAAAGTCATTTTCTGATCCAGGCACGCCGGGGTCCATGAGCAAACCGGAGCTTGCTTCCCGAAGACCTTGCTCGCAGTCAGCGCCAGACAAGGCAGTCGCTACGGCATCAGCCCATTTGAATTGGAAATAAGGTGTTGTTAGCAACTCTTTGCATGGGGTGGCCCTCAAATCAAGCACCGTAACTGGCGGGTGACAACAGCGGCAACGCGGAATGGAGCGGGCAGTTGTTCCTTTGCGAGGGCTGCATCTTTTCCACTGCCCGTTAATCCAATCAATAATTAACCTGCCTCTTAGCAGGGCTTGTTATCATAGCAATTCAAGTAGAAAGAAAAAAAAAGTGCCATCAACCTGACTAATTTCTTAGAGAAAGCCTTTCGGGCACAGCAAGTAGGCTTGCAGCTTGCAGTCCGACATGCCGTACAAGCCTCTGGAGGCTTGTCTACATGAACAGCAACGACAGCGATCTGCATGACTAAGCAGGCCTGCCGTTGGCCGTTTATTCATGAATCAGTATGGGAAACTCGGGTCACATCTCAGAAGGAGAGGTCGTGGACTCTCCTTCGTTTGAGGTATTAAAGCAGAGGTTGGATGGCCATCTGTCATGGATGCCTTAGCTGAGATTCCTGCATTGCAGGGGGCTGGACTGGATAGCCCTTGGGGTCCCTTCTAGCTTTGCGATTCTGTGATCCGCACCATACATTTATAACATTCTTATAGCACTTTTAGAGGGATGCGGGTGGCGCTGTGGGTTAAGCCACAGAGCCTAGGACTTGCCGATCAGAAGGTCGGCGGTTCGAATCCCTGTGACGGGGTGAGCTCCCGTTGCTCGGTCCCTGCTCCTGCCAACCTAGCAGTTCGAAAGCATGTCAAGTGCAAGTAGATAATTAGGTACCACTCCAGCGGCAAGGTAAACGGCGTTTCTGTGTGCTGCTCTGGTTTACCAGAAGCTGCTAGTCATGCTGGCCACATGACCCAGAAGCTGTACGCTGGCTCCCTTGCGGATGAGCGCCGCAACCCCAGAGTCGGTCACGACTGGACCTAATGGTCGGGGGTCCCTTTACCTTTATAGCACTTTTAACAGTCCTGGTTTCCCCTAAAAGAATCCCGAAAGCCGTAGTTTGTCGAGGGTGCTGAGAATTATACTCTAACTCCTAACAACTCTTATTACCCATAACAAACTAAAGTCCCAAATGCTGCAATCTTTCTTCACAGGACCCTAGGACCCACATACCTACCGGACCGCCTCTCCTGGTATGCCCCGCGGAGGACCTTAAGGTCCACAAATGACAAAACTTTGGAGGTCCCAAGTCACAAGGTGATTAGGTTGGTCTCAACTAGGGCCAGGGCCTTTTCAGTACTGGCCCCGACTTGGTGGAACGCTCTGTCATAAGAGACTAGGGCCCTGCAGGACTTGACATCTTTCCACAGGGCCTGCAAGACGGAGCTGTTCCGCCTGGCTTTTGGTTTGGACTCAGTCTGACCCTTACGTTTCCCTCCCCTTATGGTTTTGATCTATGGGCTACTTTTAAAATGAGGCTACATTTTAAACTGCATTTTAACCTGTATTTTAAATTGATTTTTCCCCTATTATGTTTTTACTGTAATTTTACTGGTGTTAGCTGACCTGAGCCCAGCTCTCGCCGGGGAGGGTGGGGTATAAATAAATTTATCATCATCATCATCATCATTATTATTAGGGAGTCTCTCCACCCCCTTGGTTACCCCTTTCTCCAGCTCTACAATATCCTGAGGCGCCCAGAACGATGTTATGTCGTGCTGTAGCATCCAAGCAGCTCTGCCGCTACTTGTTGCTGATGTTGTTCCCACTGGACCACATGACTTCTTGAAAATCTCTGGATATTAATCCCCTCCCCTCTTTTGTGGCCTGGGAATGTGATCTGAAAACCACGGAGGTCCGTTGTTGGTTTTTTTGGTCTGGGTGTTATTTTGTTTTCTTGCGATATTCTGCCTCTCTTTGTCCAAAGTGTACCTTTCTCAGGATCTCCGTCTCAACTCCGGTTTGATATTTCAACATGAAACACTTGAGAAGAAAAGGCAGGTGTTTGGTTATGACCTGTGGGAACATGGAACCGCCTCATTGTTTGGTCACCAAGGTGATACCCCACTTTAGTCAAGTGTCTCAAGATCTGCAAGTAGGCCTTCTCGGCATTTTCACCATAACTAGCATTTTTTAAAAAAAACAACAACAAAAACACCACATTACACACACATTCTGAACAATAAACTACATTTTATTTCAGATCTACCAGTATATCTCTGACCAGTTTGCAGTGGTTTTCCGACTCCCGGTTGTTAAAAGAATTGCAAGTAATATTGCAAATTTAAAAAGGAAACCTCTTCGACGGCTGGCCGGCCTTGTGAAATCCTGACACTGGTAATGGAGAGACAGCGAAGGAATTATCATAGCTGTTGTGGCAATTAGCCACTGGAAACCTTGTCTTCCATGAATTTGTCTAATACAGTAGTCTTTTAAAACCACTCAAGTTGGGTGCCGTCACTGCCTCCTGTGGCAATGAGTTCCATAGTTTATATTGCATATCCGGCTAAGTCACCCTCAGAATGAAACCAAAGGGCAGGTCACATGAGTCTGATTATTTTGACGGTTCTGCTTCTGAAGATGACTAGCGCTTGATGCAATTGTTAAGAGGGGAGGGGTTCTAAAAACAAAACAAAAATAACAATAATTGTCAGGCTACGTTCTATACTTTATTAGCAACCTGGCAGTTAAATTAGATTCACAACCTTCCTTAAGATACGTGCACAATGTTGCCGCTGTAAAATGTTCTGGGTGGATCCGGCTGTAACTGATGCCCTCAGCTGAGCATGTCAGGTAAGGACAACATCAGAAGCAGCATTTTGAGGGGGAACAACACACCTCAGTATTTATGTTTAACGTGCTGTCAGAGCTATTGTCTGAGGAAACATATATCCCTCTGATGAAGGCCTCTGCCTTTGACCAAATGCAACTAGCAAACGCATAGGCGTTCAACGAAAGCCTTTACTCTTTTAGGTAAGGGCAGTAAGCATAGATTTTGCAGGGCTGGGGAGGAAATCTTAGGAATTTGTGTCTGCTCCACAGTTAGCGCCAGAGCAAAGTCTGACATAATGCGCATTCCTCAAGAAAGAGAAATATATGAGAGCCAGACTACATATCATATACATTGACATGGAATGGCTACTTATTCTAGAGTACAGGCTGTTTCTTCTTGATAGAAGATGTTTGAGAGGGGAGAGGGATGTTTTCAGCAGAGCAGCAAAAGGGGTGCTTAACTTTGACCCTGCCTGTTGCTTTTCCAGACCCTCCAAGTTCCCCTATTTTCCAGGGAAAGTCCTGGATTTACAGAAGCCGTCCCGGTTTCTGATTTGATCCCAGAATGTCCCATTTTCCCTTAGGACGCCCCTATTTTCACTAAAGAAATGTTGAAGGGTTCAGAATTATTCAACACCCCCCCCCCAGGTGAGTCATGTGACCCTTGCCTTGCTTTCCCCCTGAAAAAAGTGCTTTTTTGGCAGGTATGCAATTGAATTTCTCCTCCATCCCACACTGATGCCTGTGGTGGATGCGTTATTATTATTATTATTATTATTATTATTAACCCAGAATCCTGCCTGTCTCCCTAGCTCAATTTAGATCTGCAATGCTCCGGAGAAGTCCTGTGTTGCAGTAGTGTGGAAACCTTTGAGGGTCGAGCTGAAATAGCCAGTTATGAACTTCTCCCCCTTTCTCAACTGTGGTGAAGTTTGCCCATATTTGCTAATTGCAAAGAGATAATACGGCTTTCTTGTTACAAAAGCTTTGCGTTCGGTTATGTGATACGTTACGCATGCTGTATTTATTGTTTGCTTCGGTTAATAGGTTTATGTAGATTGTAAACGTTTCAACTGATTTGTATAGCCGTGTGGATTTAATCTGAGCTAACTTTAATAGCCAAAGCTGTGATCTGAACTTCGTTTCCTTGGATAAAGTCTCCACTGGCCTCAGTGGGACTTCACTTCCCAGTAACTGACCATACAAGTGGAGCTAGAGGCAAGAGGTTTGAGGAACTCGGAAGAGGGCAAAGCCCAACAAAAGTTTATTGTGCAAACCTGCATTGCCCATTCTGTAGTGACCTCTGCTGGGTAACAGCCGAAGCTGTAATATCCTGTGCACTGCGACACTCAGCAGATCTCGGCGGCTTTTCATATCATCTCTAATCAAGTTGTGTTTGATTGCTGATCATCAGGAATGCACTTGAGATGTTCAGACGCATTCTGGGAGTCACACCTACCTGTGGAGCATTTGTGTGTGGATCCAGAAGCACAGGTGTGCTCGCATTCATTGCTAGAGAAATTTGGACTCTGCTTGTTAAGGCTGCAGTCCTACACACACTTGCTGGCGAGTAAGCACCACCAGCACAATGGAACCTCCTTCTGAGTAAGTGTTACTTCCAAACTAGTATGGCGGGGTGGGGAAGCAGTGGTCCTTGAGATGTTGCTGGACTACATCTCCTATCAGGGACGTGGGTGGCGCTGTGGGTTAAACCACAGAGCCTAGGACTTGCTGATCAGAAGGTCGGCGGTTTGAATCCCCGCGATGGGATGAGCTCCCGTTGCTCGGTCCCTGCTCCTGCCAAACTAGCAGTTCGAAAGCACGTCAAAGTGCAAGTAGATAAATAGGTACCACTCCAGCAGGAAGGTAAACGGCATTTCCGTGCGCTACATCTCCTATCATCCTCAACCTCTGGCCATGGTGACAGCAGCGGCTGGTTGGAGTCACAAGCATGTAGTTAAACTACGGAACTCACTCCCACAGAATGGCTTATCAACTTGGGTGGCTTTAAAGAGGATTAGACAAATGCTTGGAGGACTAGGCTACCAATGGTTACTAGCCACAATGGCTATGTTTGCCATATTAATTGTCGTCCACCCAGTTTGGAGAGATCCTTTTGGAGCTCCTCACAACCCCCTTTTGTTTTTACCACCCTGAACAATCTGGAACTGCCCATCTGTTCCTGTTACAGATCCATAACATGACTGTCCTTATAGCTCATGATTGCTAAACTTACTCAGAAGTTTTTGGGAAGGGAAAGCTATTTTTTTAAAAAAATCTATGTATTATTCTTATTATTTAATTTATATACCACTTCTGTGCCAAAATGGCTTCTAAGTATGCCATGCCAACTGGATCAGCTTAACTACAGTGGTACCTCGGGTTACATATGCTTCAGGTTACATACGCTTCAGGTTACAGACTCCACTAACCCAGAAATAGTGCTTCAGGTTAAGAACTTTGCTTCAGGATGAGAACAGAAATCGTGCTCCAGCGGCGCGGCGGCAGCGGGAGGCCCCATTAGCTAAAGTGATGCTTCAGGTTAAGAACAGTTTCAGGTTAAGAGCGGACCTCCGGAACGAATTAAGTACTTAATTCATATACCACTGCATATGCTTACTGGGTTTTGATACTAGGCCAGCAAAGATGAGAAATAATAGTTTTCTGAGCTGTTAGTGTTCTATACAATCCACCCCCTGTCCAGTTTGATATAATACAGGCCACATTCACCCCTTGCATTCAACACTCTCCCCCCCCCCAAAAAAAACCCCTGGGAACTGTAGTTTGTTAAAGGTGCCGGGAACTGTAACTCTGTGGGGGTAGACTATAGCTCCCAGGATTCTTGGGGTACTGGGTGGATGTGACCACAGTCCGCAGAAAGATGTCCCACACTGTTCTCCCGAATGTGTGAGAATCCCTTCTAATCACTTAAGAGCGGGACCTACATTTCAAAGTACCCTAAAGAAAGCATGCTGCTGACTTATATCAGATGAGGATCTGGCCTAGAATTTCAAACACAGACTGGTTTATTAGCAGCGAGAGAGCACTGGCGCTTATTCAAATTCCCTGCAGAAAGCTCAGTTGTTGGAACTTGCCTCGATATGTGTTTTTCTTTCTTTGATCACCATTAATCATTTCCATTTGCTTCATGGATGGCCTTGTATGCATTCTACAAAGACTTGTTTACTTGTGCCTCGCCAGTAGCTGTGCTGTGCTCTGGCGCACAAAAGGCTGCCTCATAGCTCCAATGAAGGGAACGAACAACTCCACTCACGTGTGCATTCACTACCTTGCCGAGTGTCCGTCAGCACTCATTCTCCTGGCAGGCCTTGAACCCAGTGACCTAAGGGATACCAGGCAGGAATTCCCCCTGCATGTTGCTGCTGCCACCCAGCTTTGATCAGAAGAGGGACATGGACACAGCCAAGGAATCCTTCTTACAGCAATATGCAGAGCAGGTCCCTCATTGCAAATATTATTGCAATTGCTAAATTCCAGGTTAGGTTTGATCACTGGTGTGAGCGGCTAGGAGATTTGGTCTTGCTGGGTGAATTCTTCCTTTGTCTCCCCTTCAAATGCACAAGGACTGGGCCTGATGATACAGTCATACCTCGGGTTACAGACGCTTCAGGTTGCACATTTTTGGGTTGCGCACTGCACCAAACCCGGAAGTACTGGAATGGGTTACTTCTGGGTTTTGGTGCTCGCGCATGCACAGAACCACTAAATCAAACTTTGTGCATGCGCAGAAGTGCTGAATCGCAACCCATGCGTGCACAGACGCGGCGCTGCGGGTTGCGAACATGGGTTGCGAATGTGCCTCCCGCACGGATCACGTTCGCAACCTGAGCGTCCACTGTATATGAGTTATTTAGGACGTCCCTATTTGGGTCAGAGAAAAATTGGGGTGTCTCTATTTCCATCTCAGAAATGTGGGAAGGTATGTAGCCAAGCAACGTGCTTCACCAGCATGGTGGAGACAATTGCACCTCCAAGGACGGCTCCCTTGCTCATGAGGTGCATACCCTCCCAAAATTTCTCCGCTGAAAATAGGGACGTCCCATTCCATAATGATAATTTTGCTATTTATACCCCACACATCTTGCTGGGTTGCCCTAGCCACTCTGGGCAGCTTCCAATGTATATAAAACCAATAAAACATTAAACATTAACAAAAACTTCCCTACACAGGATTGCCTTCAGACAGCTTGGGGTTCGGATAACTCCATACCCTTCAACATTTTTCCAATGAAAATACGGACATCCTAAGGAAAAATGGGACATTCCAGGATCAGATCAGAAACCAGGATGACTTCTCTAAATCAAGGACATCCCTGGAAAAGAGGGGGGCTTGGAGGGTCTGGAGGTGGTGGTGATGTTTAGCTACCCCCCTCCCTTGAAAGTACGGTACATAGAGCTGAAGGAGGAAGTTGGAAGAGTGCCCCTCTTTCCCACTTCCACTTCCATCTCTATGTGCTTTGCAAAGCTCAGCTTAATTACTTTTCTGCCTCTTAGGGCATGGGCTTATCCAGGGGAGAGAAATGACTGGAGGGGGCAGGTTTCATAGCCCTCTCTCAAAAATCCTAACATGCTCATGGGGACAAAAAGATAGGCCAGCCCTGCTGTGTGGAGTCTATAACCCAAAGTATTCTTTCTTTTAGCTGTACCACCATGGCACTGGTTCCTTCTTCACGATGGTCCCATGATATCTAATGCAAATAGGACTCAACCAGAATACCTGCTGACATGCAGTTACCCAAGCAACCATGGAAAGTTTGACAGTTTTTCAATTAATCATGAGAGCAGGGAGTATGATGAATGCATCTAATTTGTGTTTTGCAAAAGAGTGTGAGAGAGCATGGTTGTCGTGGCATTCTTTCCATCTTTTTCTGCACGGTCGTGGTCTTCTTTTGAGGCTTCGATCAGCCCATGGGTTTTCTTTCTCAGCTTCACTCAGGACTGAACAGCTGCCTATTGTTCCTGCTTAGCATACGCTGGAATTCAATTCGTCTTCTCCGCTCTCTTCACTTTTCTGTGTTATTCTCTATTCCACCCCTGGCATCAGTAATCTCTGGGTAATATACCACTGGTGTCATTAGCTGCCAGTCCTGCAATATATCAACTTGTTTCCCCCCCTATTAGTCAAACAATATACTGTAGTTTTAATTTCAGGTTGTGAGGTGTTCTGCATTATACATCTTCTGGCTTCCCCTCAGCCCAGAAAAAAGATATTTATCCCAAGAGCTAAACTATAATCCACCTTGAAACTTCTGTTTAATTTTCATTGATTTTATATGATTTGATTGTAACTGGAGGGCACTGATTAATGCTGTCCATTTTTGTTCAGGTCAGTAGTGATTCTGCCAAGTAGTCTATCTAGTTAGACTGTAGAGATATTTACTTCTTTCTAATTTTGTTTGTTATTATTCCGGCCTGGCGGGTGCTTCTCCCTTGCACAGTTAATTACCTGGGCAATCCTACATAAGCAGGGAACCCATACTGATGTCATGATGCAATGTTAACAGTCAGATTGTTATATAATTTTATTTTAACGTTAGACCCGAGGGTGGGTTACAGCAATAGGGCACAGAAAATAATAATAATAATAACAACAATAACAACAACAACAACAACAACAACAACAACAACAACAACAACAACAATAAATTTTATTTATATCCCACCCTCCCCAGCCGAAGCCGGGCTCAGGGCGGCTAACAACAATAAAACAGTACAAAAGTACAGCACAAACAACACTCTAAAATCATTCATTATAAAATGAATTAATTCAAGCCACTGGCAACCATTGGGCCAGAGCTCCGCGAAGATTGCCGAGGGAGGGAGTCAGGCTGTGCCCTGGCCAAAGGCCTGGTGGAACACCTCTGTCTTGCAGGCCCTGCGGAAAGATGTCAAGTCCCGCAGGGCCCTAGTCTCTTGTGACAGAGTGTTCCACCATTGAGTGTTCCATCAGTGAACAATGAAGTGCAACAGCAAATCGTGAAACATAATAAAATATCATCCATCTGCCAGTTTGTCACTATGCCGGACAGTTCCTCGGCATCCAAAGCTCTCAGGAAAAATACTATTCTTCCACTGGTAGATAGGTAGCCGTGTTGGTCTGCCATAGTCAAAATAAAAAAAATCCTTCCAGTAGCACCTTAAAGACCAACTAAGTTAGTTCTTGGTATGAGCTTTCGTGTGCATGCACACTTCTTCAGATACTTCTTCAGATTCAGGTGGATGCTACATTCACCCAAACAGTTCTAGTGTGATGACCTGGGAATCCGATTCAGAGGCTGAGAAGAATCCCAGCCTGCACAGGAGTCCCCACCTCCAGGGCCGGCTGAACTGGGGCAGGGCCTTGATTCTGAAGCGCCTGCACCTGTGCCGGATCCTCAGGAGCAGGCACCAGGTGAATCCACTCTGGCTCCGGAGGTGGTTGAGGACTCAGTGCCTACAGGTGAGTCTCCCCCTGGGTCCAGTAACCCTTCATCCTCTCCTGAACTGCAGAGGCTCAGGGCAGAGAGGCGAAGGGAACTGGTTTCCCCCAAGAGGAGTGCTCGCCTTAAGGCCAGGAGAGGCGGGTCTCCTGGGGGCCGGGACCGCCCCTGGCCTCAGAGAAGATAAAGGCCAGTCAGCCCAGTCCCAGGTTGCGGGAGCAAGGTCGTTGATGAGCTGTTTCGGCCAGCATCCAGTCCTGTTCCCCCAGAGTTCCTGTCCTTGCCCGGCTTCTCGCTGTGGACCCTGCTTTGCCCGAGGAGGTCTGTCTGGCGACCCTCAACTCAGGTCCTGGACCTCGCCCCACGGTAACCTTCCCCCCTGGACCAGCACATCTAGCCTGACTTGAGGACAGTGGCCAGCCTGAGGGGAGGTGGGGCTCACTCTGGAACCTTACTGCAGACATGGGGAACCTGTTCCCCCCATGGAAATATTGGACTCCCCTCCCCATATCGGCTCCAGCCACTGTGGTCATGGGTCAGGGAAGATGAGAGCTATAATCTATTAACATTCAGAGGGACAAAGGATCCCCACCACTGCTCTACTGCCTAGGGGACATTCTGATAGGTAGCCCATGCTGTAAGGAGCAATGGAGAGGACCAGCCAAAGCCCTGGCCCCTCTCTTTCTGTCTTGTCCACTGCACAAGATGCTCCGGCTCGGAGTGGGTGGATTTGTCGATTTAAGTTTCTTTCATTTTCTAATTTACCCTGTCTTTAAGTTCACTTCTTCACATTTCCACAACAGTTTGTGTTAAACGAAGAAGTCATATTGAAATTTCAGCTGTAAGATTATCTCCGTATGCAAGTCTGTATGCAATTTTGTCCAATATATACTTTTTTATTTTTGCAAAGCATTTCCCTCCAACAGGATGCATTTATGTATACTTCACCTGGCAGAATTCGGAGAAGTGTGAATTTCAAAGGATGGCATTGATTTGGTTTCTTGTAATTTTTTTGGCGGGGGGGGGGGGCGGACGGACTGTGAATTAGGAAGCTAAATGTGAACTGAACTGAATTTCTCACCTACCCTGAGCTAAGGCAGCGGTCTCACCCTGCCTAGGAAATGAAGATTAACAGGAGGTTTGGAATCAGGGCTGTGCTGGTGGGCTGAATGAGAAACCTGGAAAGGTGCTCTGTGTGTTTGTCTGTGTGTGTGTGTGTGTGTGTGTGTGTTTAACCCTTTACCTCTTAGTTGTCTTTCCCTATTATGTACTAAAGTGGCCTTTAATAGGGGGAAATTCTTCTTTCCTTCATTAGTGTTGCATCCCTTTCTCAAAACACAAAAACCCAGAAAAATAAATTAAAAGTTGGCATATTTATGGAAGCAAGAAGAATTGCACAGCGTTATCAGCAAAATCCGCCCTGCCCCAGCATGTAGGTGGAAAGCAAGTTCACACAATTTTGCCAAAATGCAGCATGATGCTAGATCAACAGAGGCCTCCGAGCATGATTCTGTGTGTGATAACTCCAGATTTAATGGAGATCAGTTTTTCCCCCCAAAAAGGGAGGGCTTGGCTGCAAAACAGGAACCCCATTGCCACTAAAAGCAAAAGACTTCTCTTTTTTCCTTCTGCACCTCCAAAAGGTTCCAATATCTTCCCCTTTAACCACTTTCCCCCTATTTTAGTAATCTTCAGCTATTATTATTATTATTATTTCCTCCACAGTAACATCTCCCGAATATACACTCAGCACTATCTCACATACAATCGCTCCCAACCATTCCCGCCAATAATACCTATAACAGTCAATCCCTAGCTAACCATTTGCCACAAAGTGAGTGTATGGACTTCAAAGAATCCTTGTGTTTAAAAATAAATACTTGTTCACCCACTTCCATCTAGAACAGGGGTCAGCAAACTTTTTCGGCAGGTCCCTCAGACCTTGTAGGGGGCCGGACTATATTTTGAAGGGAAAAACATATGAACGAATTCCTATGGCCCACAGAGATGCATTTGAAATAAAAGGACACATTCTACTCATGTAAAAACACGTTGATTCCCGGACCTTCCACGGGATTTAGAAGGCGATTGGGCTGGATCCGGCCCCCGGGCCTTAGTTTGCCTACCCATGTTTGGAGCAAGAAGGAGATAAATTGAAATTGCAGAGTTTTGAAAAATTAAAGGATAAAGTGAGAGACTGGCTCCATTATTATCAGATAATGGAGGTATATAATTTGGATAAGAAAATTGGCTTCCAGGTGGAAAAGTCAAAATTAGAAACAGAACTGTTAGAACCCAAAACTAAGAATCTGTCAAGAATGTATAACTTGCTGTTGAAATGGAATACTCAGGATGAAACGGTGAAATCTGCTATGATTAAATGGGCACAAGATGTTGGATATAATATCATGTTTGCTGACTGGGAACAGTTATGGACCACTGGTATGAAATTTACGGCATGTAATGCCTTAAGAGAGAATATTATGAAAATGATATACAGGTGGTACATGACCCCAGTCAAGCTTGCAAAAATCTATCATTTGCCCGATAATAAATGTTGCAAATGTAAGGAAACTGAAGGTACATTCTTTCACCTTTGGTGGATGTGCCCTAGGATTAAGGCTTTCTGGGAAATGATATATAATGAATTGAAAAAGGTATTTAAATATACCTTCCTGAAGAAACCAGAGGCCTTTCTCCTGGGCATTGTCGGCCAATTGGTGCAAAAGAAGGACAGAACTTTTTTTATGTATGCTACAACAGCAGCAAGAATACTAATCGCTAAGTATTGGAAGACACAAGATCTACCCACTCTGGAAGAATGGCAGATGAAGGTGATGGACTACATGGAATTGGCTGAGATGACAAGCAGAATCCGAGACCAGGGAGAAGAGTCGGTGAAAGAAGACTGGAAGAAATTTAAAGACTATTTAAAGAAATACTGTAAAATTAATGAATGTTAGAAAGATGTTGGATAGAAACTAAGCGGTTTCCAGCTGTAATGTTTTAGGAGATATGAAAAAAGGAGTATAAAATGGGTAAAAGTTTAATGGTAACGATTTGCTGAATTAACAAACAACTGGAATACAAAGAAGGGAAGTATGAGGAGGTCGGAGAAAATAAGGGTATGGAAGTTATGTTATTGAAAATTAATGTGTGTTTTTAATTGCTTATTATTTTGTATGTTTATTTTTTATTTTTGCTTATATTCAAAAAAAAAATTTCAATAAATATCTTTATAAAAAAAAAAAAGTTTGCCTACCCATGGACTAGAACAATGCACTACAGCATGAACACCAACACAGTCACCACTTCCTGTTTGTTGCCCACCTGGTAGCGTTTTGCTCTACACTGGTTCAGCATCTCACACCGAACGGTGTTGGACAACTTCATAACACAACGGCAACCTTGCCACCCAGCCTCTTACTCTGGGCAGCAAAAACAACAACAACAAAACCAAACATGATTCCTGTTGCTACTCAACAACGCATGGCTTGCTTTCTCTTCACTTTTGCCTACCAGATGATAAATTCAACAAGGCAAACTTAAAGGGGAAGGGAACGTTGCCCTCCTGGGCAACCCCGAATGGCAGATCTGAAGAAGTGATGCCCTTTGGTGTCAGTCGCCTGCCACGTTGCAGCAGCACTCTTCATCTCGTCTGTGGGTTGGGTTGCGACTCATTTAGACTTCTTGCCCCGTTGACCTCAGCTAAGCTTCACCATGAACCGTACTTTTGCCTTAGGCCCTTCTCTGGGTCCATTTACTCATTCCTTTATTGTAAAATGTTTATCCTGCCAACGGGCAGGTTCCCCTGGCAACTAACAGCATGGCATCTCAAATACGAATACTAATAATATCGCTGAATGTCTAAAATGAACAATAAAAGTATCCGAGCCAACTGAACAGCAGCCAGTGAAACAGGCTTGTCCCATTCTAGCTGAACAGCATTTGCGTTGGTTCCTGGCCTCTCTGCCATCTTCCCATTGGGTGGGCATCCTGCTAGCTTCATACACCTATATCCCAAATATACCTCTATAATCAGGGCCTGGATAGCTCCGTTGGTTAGAGCCTGGTGCTGATAACACCAAGGTTGCCGGTTCGATTCCCATATGGGGCAGCTGCACATTCTTACATTAGACTAGGAGATCCTTCCAACTCTATGATTCCATGGAATAAAACAATCTAACGATAACGTTAAGTCAACAGTGCAGAAGGCAGGGGCCCATTTATAGAAGCAACACATTTCCAAGCAAGCAAATGTGGTTATTTGGCTATGCAATGGCAGGCGTCAAAGCCTTTAAAGTTCCTGGAATCAGTGACACTTTTAAGCTTTAAATTTTAACCAGAGAGGTTGCGAAATGCAAGCAAGTGGAACGTAAGGCTATTTCTTCCTTAGTTACAGCTGCTGAACCGGCTTGGCTATTTACATATTGAATGGATGGCAAATAAAAGAATCTGCCGTGCAGTGAACGGCTTGTTTTGTGTGCATGTGGTAGCAGCACACCTCCATGTGCCCAGCCGTCCTGCGGGTAATCTGGTTGCACATCAATAATGCATCAGAGAAGACTTGTCATTCCATATGGCTAAGTTACAAGGTGCTTCTTGGATTTCCGAGTTACCGGATGCGACCGTTCCCTCCGAGGCATTGACAACGTCCCACTCCTGCTTTCGTGAAGACTTTAGAAAAGCAATAATAATAACTGGAAGCCAAACTGAACATTCGGCAGCAAACCCACGCCACTGCAAAGCTTGTTGGAAGTTAAAAGAATGTACAGTCATACCTCATGTTATGTTCTTTCAGGTTATGTCCTGCGGCGACCCGGAAGTACCGGAAAGGGTTACTTTTGGGTTTTGCCATTCGCGCATGTGCAGAAGTGCTAAATCGCACTTTGCGCATACACACAAGCACCTGAGCTTCAGGTTACGCTCTTTTCATGTTGTGAACGGGCCTCCGGAACAGATCCCATTCACAACCAGAGGTACCACTGTACTTCTTCATGCAGCGCTTAGTTAGATGGTGGGACCTGCTCCCTCAGGATGCAGGGAAAGCTTGTGGCTCTGCAGTGATTGGCTCCTGCTTCTTGGTTTCCCACAGGCATCTTGTTGGTCACAATGACAGCAGGATGCTGGGCTAGATGGGCCATTGGTCTGACCCAGCAGGCCCTTCTTACATTGCTAGGTGGATGTGGTTTGGAGGAAACAGCCTCAAAGGTCAAATTAGTACCCTCTACTAGGCCCATCGCCGAAGAATTGATGCTTTTGAATTATGGTGCTGGAGGAGACTCTTGAGAGTCCCATGGACTGCAAGAAGATCAAACCTCTCCATTCTGAAGGAAATCAGCCCTGAGTGCTCACTGGAAGGACAGATCCTGAAGCTGAGACTCCAATACTTTGGCCACCTCATGAGAAGAGAAGACTCCCTGGAAAAGACCCTGATGTTGGGAAAGATGGAGGGCACAAGGAGAAGGGGACAACAGAGGACGAGATGGTTGGACAGTGTTCTCGAAGCTACCAGCATGAGTTTGACCGAACTGTGGGAGGCAGTGGAAGACAGGAGTGCCTGGCGTGCTCTGGTCCATGGGGTCACGAAGAGTCAGACACGACACTAGGCCCAAGCGGAGCCATGGGCTGGAGCCTCCCCATGCCTCTTCTATGGAACTGGTTCCATAGCTGAACTGCTCTTCCTGCAAGACAGTTCTCCCAATGCTAACCCTCCTAGCTTAGAGCTAGTCTTGTCCTTTCCAATGAGATCGCCCTTCACATTTTCAGAGGGCGCTCCAATGATGCTCCTTGTCAGCCTTCTGTTCTCCAGGCTAGATATACCCAGTTCCTTCTGCATGGGACTTGTTTTCCACACCGTTGGCCATCCTGATCACTCTCCTCTGAACTGTTCCATTGGTCTTCATCCTTCTTCAAGTGCGGTGCCTAGAACGGAATACAAATTCAGCTTGGTTCTGTGGGGAAGAGGAATGGGTGTCTGGGGAAGTTGTGATGTGAGGGAATTGTAACCCTGGAGGTCGCAGGGCACAGTTTGGTGCCTTCCTTCTGAAAGCATATGTCCATTATTTTCATTGCATAAACATAAAAAACCTTCAACAATGAACAAAAAGCAGTGAGGAGGTACAGAATTTATTTTTCCAATATAGGCCATTTCCTTTGATGTGTTAGTTTCTGTTTTGCAAGAGGTAAGCACTCTGTGTCATGCTAGGATATCCGACCAGACTTTCCTATGAGTCACTGGTGGCTGTGTACTGTCTTTTTTTATTGCAGCGGATGATAAGATGGTCCCAAGTTTCAGTAAAATAATCTTTGCATCTTTAGCTTCTAGCTAAAGGTCCGTATAGTAAAAGCTATGGTTTTACCAGTAGTGATGTATGGAAGTGAGAGCTGGACCAGAAAGAAGGCTGGTCGCCGAAGAATTGATGCTTTTGAATTATGGTACTGGAGGAGACTCTGGAGAGTCCCATGGACTGCAAGAAGATCAAAATGATCCATTCTTAAGGAAATAAGCCCTGAGTGCTTACTGGAAGGACAGATCCTGAAGCTGAGGCTCCAATACTTTGGCCATCTCATGAGAAGAGAAGACCCCCTGGGAAAGACCCTGATGTTGAGAAAGATTGAGGGCACAAGGAGAAGGGGACGACAGAGGATGAGATGGTTGGACAGCGTTCTTGAAGCTACCAGCATGAGTTTGCCCAAACTGCAGGAGGCAGTGGAAGACAGGAGTGCCTGGTGTGCTCTGGTCCATGGGGTCACGAAGAGTTGGACACGACTAAACAACTAAACAACAACAACAATTTGTTAGTTGCTTTGCTCATTTCTCTGCATTTGTTGCACCAATGACTTCTGGATACTTAGGAACATAGGAGGTTGGCTTGCCCAAAATTAGACCATTGGCCAGTATTGTCCATGCCAGTTGTGAGGAACATTTAGCCCTCCAGATATTGCAGAACCACAACCACCAACAGCCCCAGCGCGGATGGCCAATAGCCAGGGATGATGGAAGATGTTGTTCAGAACATCTGGATGGCCAAGGATTCCTCACACTTGGCCTACACTTGGCAGGAAGATATTCCCAGTCCTACCTGGAAATGTCAGGATTTGTACCTGGACCTTCTGCATGCAAAGTAGATGCTGTGCCACCGAACTACAGTCATCTTCTTAGACTTCTTGTAGTTTTGCGTTTCCTGCCTAGCTACCATAATAATGGTAGGTGTCAGGGCTGAGGACCGGTGATTTCCAGCTGAATAGAAGCCCTGGTTAAAAGTTATTAAAAATCATTTTGGGATGTTAGCAGCGGCCTTGGGTTCTGAGGGAATTCAACTCTCCCAATCAGTTCAGGTGGTGAAATAAGCCCCTTCATAGAATCGGACCTTCCTTGGGGGGTGGGAATCCACTTACAACTTGAAGTTCCCAATTTAAATTCCCGTAAACTCTTTGGCTTGTTCCACCTTGTCCAACGAACTCTGAACAGTACCTAGAAAGTATCCATATTGTGCTTTACCTTTCTCCCACCCCTCTGCTGAATAAAAAATGATGTGAGATCTGATTCCCCCAATGCATAAAACATGACTGCAGATAAGACATGTAGGAAATCAAGGACTGCGGTTTGTGCGCACACCTCCTTGTGATTATGCAGCCTCGCGGATGGCTGCAGAGGGAGAAGCGCTACCAACCATCTGTCTTTGGGAGAAGCTCCTTTTTTTCGGTGAAGTCGGCTGTGAAGTAATCGCGGGTCTCCTTTTCTTCTTAAACTATTATCTCTTTTCACTGTGAACTTGATTAAAATCCAGGGCACAGCATGCAAACAAGCTTTGTAAATTTGTACTTGGACAAAAGGGAAGGGAAAGCGATCTGCCTGGTTGGGGGGGGGGGATATTTTTTGTAAAAGATGGGGGGGGGAGAGATAGGAAGGCAGGATGCGAGGCTATGTAACATGCACTTAAAGGTAAAGGGACCACTGACCATTAGGTCCAGGTGTGGCCAACTCTGGGGTTGCGGCGCTCATCTCGCTTTATTGGCCGAGGAAGCCGGCGTACAGCTTCCGGGTCATGTGGCCAGCAGGACTAAGCCACTTCTGGCAAACCAGAGCAGCGCACGGAAATGCCGTTTACCTTCCCGCCCGAGCGGTACCTATTTATCTACTTGCACTTGATGTGCTTTCAAACTGCTAGGTTGGCAGGAGCAGGGACCAAGCAACGGGAGCTCACCCCGTCGCAGGGATTCGAACCGCCGACCTTCTGATCGGCAAGTCCTAGGCTCTGTGGTTTAACCCACAGCGCCACCCGCGTCCCAACATGCATTTACCTGGATGCAAACTTCACTGGGGTCTCCATCTAGGGAAGGGGCTTTCAATTTTTCTTTCCCTACGGAGCCCTCTCCACACCAGTTATTCTGTATGAGATTCCCTGCACATTTATCATGGAGCCTGAGGGTGTTGCAGAGGACTTGGGGGGGGGCATTTTCTGGGGTGTCAGTAAGTTCATCTTGGGGCAACGGCCAGCTCTGTTGAGCTTCCCTGTTGACTAATAATAATAATAATAATAATAATAATAATAATAATAATAATTTATTATTTGTACCCCACCCATCTAGCTGGGTTTCTCCAGCTACTCTGGGAGGCTCCAAACAGATTAAAAACAGAATAAAACATCAAGCATTAAAACTTCCTTAAACAGGGTTGCCTTCAGATGTCTTCTAAAAGTCAGATAGTTGTTTATTTCCTTGACCTCTGATGGGAGGGTGTTCCACAGGGAGGGCACCACCACCGAGAAGGTCCTCTGCCTGGTTCCCTATAAAGTGGAGTTTAAAAAGAAAATCTAGTAGATATGTTCCGAGAAGCATCTTTTCTACAAAAGGGAGTTGTAATAGGAACTAAAGTGTTACCTGAATTGGGGCATGGAGGGAACAAGTACCAGGGAACACCGGTAGATAATCAAAAACTAGTCAGCAGCCATTTTGAGATCAGCCTTCTATTTCCCATGACATAGATTTATAATGTTTTAGTAATAAAGTGAATGTCACTGCCCTGACTTCTCATTTAAGGCCGTTACTGAAACCGTGCACGACCACAGCACAGAAAGACGAAATATAAGCCTAGGTGAAAACTAAAACAAATACATATTGTGTATTTAAAAAGTAGGCGTGGAAGTCTGTGTCCTCTCCTGCTTATCTGTCCCTCGTTAACTTTCACCAACAAAGAACCTTTACTGTTTCCAGAGATGGGTGCCGCATTGAAAGACGGACATTGACAAACTGGAGTCTGTCCAGAGGAGGGAAACCAGGGTGATGTAAGGGATATATTAAAGCAAAATGCTTCATTGAGAAAGAGGAGGATTAGTTTGAGAAGATATTGAATGATTTGGGTAGGTTTGAACAATTTGGGGCAATTAAAATGTTAAAAGTTAAATAAACCTTGTAGATGGAGGAGTGTTAACGTATATAAAATTGTACATATGGTTGATTTTAATATGTTATTATTGATTATGTATACCCAATGTATCAGCCACCTGGGGGGTTTCACTGTTTGTGCTTTGGTTGTTGGTAAAAAATAAAATTTTAAACATAAAAAAAATATTAAAGCAAAATGCTGGCACTGTAAATGCAAATGAATGCCACAGACAAGAATGCAAACATTGCACCACCCCAACAGATCCTCTCTTTCATATTTCCTCTGAGACCCTTGAAACCTATCCATGTTCTCTTTCCCCCCTGGGATATCCTTTCCCCGGAAAGAGAGAACACCCCACCCGTTTACTTCTCCTACCCCTCTGAGCCACGCACAGCTCCCATCTCCATCTGAACATGCTTTCCCTCTGCAATGCACACAGAAACAATCCTGAAAGCCCCACCACTTCGAGGTTCCATTTATGTTCTTTCCTCCTCCTCGGTTTGTTGTTGTTGTTTAATCGTTTAGTCGTGTCCGACTCTTCGTGACCCCCTGGACCAGAGCACGCCAGGCTCTCCTGTCTTCCACTGCCTCCCGCAGTTTGGTCAAACTCATGCTGGTAGCTTCGAGAACGCTGTCCAACCATCTCATCCTCTGTCGTCCCCTTCTCCTTGTGCCCTCCATCTTTCCCAACATCAGGGTCTTTTCCAGGGAGTCTTCTCTTCTCGTGAGGTGGCCAAAGTATTGGAGCCTCAGCTTCACGATCTGTCCTTCCACTGAGCACTCAGGGCTGATTTCCTTCAGAATGGATAGGCACCATAATTCAAAAGCATCAATTCTTTGGCGATCAGCCTCCTCGGTTAGACACCCCCAAAATAAATCACATCACTAGCAGCAAGCAGGTGTTCCCAGACTCCTGCACTATAAGTGTGTCCTTCTTCTGGCAAATCTAAAAAAGTAAAAAAGCTTCTGGGAAATGATATATAATGAGATGAAAAAGATGTTGAAATATACATTTATTAAAAAAAACCAGAAGCATTTTTACTTGGCATTGTAGGGGAGGATATTAATAGATAGGATTGTAAATTGTTTTTATATGCAACAACGGCAGCAAGAATAGTATTGTCACAAAAATGGAAACAAGAAGAATTACCGATGAAAGAAGAGTGGCAAATGAAATGAATGGACTATGCAGAATTAGACAAACTGACAGGAAGGATTCGAAACCTGCGGGACCAGAGATTCTTGGAGGACTGAAGTAAATATTTGAACTATTTGAAAAGCAATTGTAATAAACAGATTACACTAGTAGGACTGCAATAAGTTTTGTAAGGAGGATTATGTGAAATATTGCAAGGAAGACTATGAAGAGAATTATTAGTTAAGGGCAATTAAAAGTAATAGAGAAATTAAGAAATGCAGATTAAGTGATAAAGAATGGAAAATCTTCAGAGGTAGTTGACGGAAGTCTAAAATATTAATGTATGTTAAATGATTGTTGGAAATGATATGTTAAAAAAAATGATAAAAATGTATAATAATAATAATAATAAGTGTCCTTCTTCTGAATAAAGGGGAAACAAAAACTCCAAGAACCAGTCAGGCTCCAGACAGGAAAAAAAGTTGAGTCATTTGGACAAAGGTTTATTAGGTACAACTGCAGGTCTTCCGGCGTAATGATATTTTAGATCAGTCTTCTATATTCTATATTCAGATCGTGGGACACGGGTGGCGCTGTGGGTTAAACCCCAGAGCCTAGGACTTGCCGATCAGAAGGTCGGTAGTTTGAATCCCCGCAACGGGATGAGCTCCCATTGCTTGGTCTCTGCTCCTGCCAACCTAGCAGTTCGAAAGCACGTCAAAGTGCAAGTAGATAAATAGGTACTGCTCCGGCGGGAAGGTAGACGGCGTTTCCGTGTGCTGCTCTGGTTCACCAGAAGCGGCTTAGTCATGCTGGCCACATCCCTCGGCCAATAAAGCGAGATGAGCGCCGCAACCCCAGAGTCGGTCACGACTGGACTTAATGGTCAGTGGTCCCTTTACCTTTACCTTTATATTCAGCTCCTAAACCTTACTGTATTCGACGTTTGGCTGTGGTTACTTGGCTGTGTGTGCAACCGGTCGGAATTATACAGCCTCACAAAAGCAGAGAAGGCACAGCTGCTGGATGAGACCTGGGAGGAGTTTTAGTATATTTGATTAGGAATTTTCAGTTACAGTGAGGGCGTTGCATGCTGCTGTGGTTATATAAAACTAGAGTTGGACATCTGGCTGATCTCTTTATGTTTTTGACCCTTTCTTCTTCCTTGATATATGGGGGAGATTTATTGCTTGTGAATTGGGATACGGTGACTCACTCTGACAGAATGAGCTCGCCTGAGGGCACCGAAACCCTTTGTAAACATCCTTTTGTCAGGGACGCCCAGAGGTTTGCTGAGGCCTGGGGCAAAAAACACACGAAGATTGCCTATTTATTACATTTGCATTCTATTCGTACTCTAAGTAACTTGGAGTGGTGTGGATAGAATTGCTTCATTTTAACTTGACACCAGCCCTGTGAAGTGGGCCAGGCCAAGCGACAGGGATTCACCCAAGGTTATCCAGAGAGGTGGGTCTTTTTTGTTTTACTAACTCAGCAGGGAGTTGAGTCTCAGAGTGCAGAACAGCCTTACACTCTACTATTGATATGTGCAATGACCCAGAATGCAAACCCTGTGCAAACAGGGAGTTGACAGTACTTATCTACAGCTTTTCCATCAGGAGCTGTGCCCAAAGCGGCTTAGAACAAACATTCAAAGTATCAAAATAGAGAACACTGGAAATTCAAATGTACAAAATACAGAACAAATTCAAAATAATTTAGCAAACAGACTGAATTCAATACTACAGAAGAAAGAAAACCCAATCTAGGCTTCAGTACAAAAGTCTCTTTCTCGGCCCAGAGGTGTAGGAAGGTGAGGTGGTACTCGGTGTGGAAAATTTCTTGTCACCCTCCCCCCCACATTGATTTTAATTTTTTTGCCTGCAAAAATAGTTTTACATTATTTCATATTTTCTTACAAAGGAATAATAATAAGTAATAGTAATAGTAATTATTATTTATTTCCCGCCTATTATTATTATTATTATTCCTGAGCTTCCTGGAAATACCAACTGCTGGTGGAGGTCCTGTTTCCCTTCGAAAATGATGGATCAGCTTTGTGAATGTCCCTGATCCAGCTCACAACTGTTGCTTCTGTAACCGTTCCAAACCAACGGAGCAGCAACTGGAAGTAGCTGCTGTTGTGCATCTGACTCACTCGGCTCACTTCGCTATATGAGCAGGATCCTATCGGTGGCAGATCAAGCCTCAGTCTTGCCTGAAGCTGCCTTTGCAGCCCCGGCACGGACCTCACAAGCTCTTCTCCATCTTTGAATTTGCATGAGTAAGACGATGTACCACGAGTCTGTTGCTTGAAGATATCCTGCTCTGCCCTCCCTACAGCGATTCAGGCAGACTCCTGAAACAGGAAGACGAACCTCAAGGAAGCGTCGGAGAATGCCAGTCTTCAGCTATCTCCAAAGCTTGTCTCGTCTTGCCTCGCTCTTTACTTTGGGAATGGAAGATTCCAAACTCTTCTCCATGGTGGGCCAGGTAGAAAGTTATTTGAGGTCACCATGCCTGTAGAAACCCCTGTTGTTGTTTTCACCAGTTTCGGACACCTTTCCTGTGGTTGGCAGCTACTGAAGTTAGAGGTGATTGAAGAGGTGATCGAAGAACAAACAAACAAACAAACAAACAAACAAACAAACAAACAAACAAACTGTAAACAGATAAGAACATTGGCAGGATTATTGTAATAACCTGCAGTTTTATAAGAGTATATATTTAAAGCAGATGAATAAAGGAGTAAATTAAGTTAATTTGGATATGCAGAAAATATTAAGAAAGTAAATTTAACGAATTGCAGAAAGGGGGGGGGAGAAGGAAGTCAAGTTTTGAAATGTTAAAATGACTGTAAAATTATTGAAATGCATAAAATTGAAAATCACAAAAAAGAAGGACTTTCTTTTTATAAAAGGCAACCCTCATTCTATTATCGATATGGGATTGTAAGGAGGCAGCTATTTCCATCAACGCCGTACCCTTTCCTCTGCAGTTCAGTTTCCGCTAAAACCTATGTTTTTTGTATCAGTGCCCGCTATGACCAAAGCAAATGTAATTAATTATGTAATTATTCACACAATCAATTTCAGTGTCTTTCAACGCGAGGGGAAACAATAAAAAACAATGCAAAAAACTGAATTATTTGCATAACCTTTGCAGACAAGACGGCAAAAGCTGCCCATACTCACTTGCATAATTTTCATTCCTGACCTCGGACAAACATGCAAATGGTTGATCTTTCCACTCCTATTTCTGTTTGCAATGGCCCATCCAGCCCAGCGTCCTGTTATCACAGTGGCCAACCAGATGTCTGTGTGAAACCCTCTAGCAAGACCTGAACCCAAGAGCCCCCACCTGCCCCGGCAGATTAAGATGATGGACTTTTCGGAGCTAGCTGACCTGACTGGAAGAATCCGCGACCAGAAAGAAGAGGGTTTTCAAGAGGACTGGAGGAGATTTAAGGATTATTTGAATAAATATTGTAATATAAAAAAATTAGAAATTACTTGAAAGAAACAAATAGGCCTAGGATTAAACTAAGTTATAATTAAATAAATGGGATTTAGAATGTTAAGAAAAGTGAATAAGATGGACTATAATTGGAAATTGTTTTAGTTTAATAATGATACTGGAAAGCTGTTACTTTTAATTACAAGGAAACTCAGAAGGGAGGGATTTGAGGAAGTCAACCAAGATGTTTAAAAGGTTGGATTTGTGAAGAATTAAGTTTGTTGTTATTGTTTAGCTGTTTATTGTTCCCTTTCCCCCCTCCCTTTTTCTCTCTCTCCCCCCCCCGTTTTTGTGTATCATTTTGCTCTGTCGTTTGTGTTATCATTGTGGAATATCTAATAAAAAAAATATTTTAAAAAAGAGCTCCCACCTGCCCCCCCATTGGGTTCCAACAGCTGGTATTCAGATGTGTGGCTGCTTCTGACTTCACATCAGAAGCACAGGCATTACGGCACTGACAGCCTTATCCTCCATGAAGTTCTCCAATCCTGAGCCAGCCTGGATGGCGCAGTTGGTTAGAGCATGGTGCTGATAATGTCAAGGTTGCGGGTTCGATCCCCACATGGGACAGCTGCATATTCCTTGTACATTGGTACCTCAGGTTACATACCCTGCAGGTTACATACGCTTCAGGTTACAGACTCCGCTAACCCAGAAATAGTGCTTCATGTTAAGAACTTTGCTTCAGGATGAGAACAGAAATTGTGCTCCGGTGGTGCAGTGGCAGCAGGAGGCCCCATTAGCTAAAGTGGTGCTTCAGGTTAAGAACAGTGTCAGGTTAAGAACGGACCTCCAGAACGAATTAAGTACTTAACCTGAGGTACCACTATATTGCAGAGGGGTGATCCTCAGGGTCCCTTCCAACTCTACATATCCATTACTTTATTATTTTATTCTATTTTATTATTATTTTCCAATATTTTTTATTAGCATTTTCAACATAACAAAGTATCAAAACATATCCGATTCATTATTTTTTCACCTTCCCCCCTCCCCATCAAACCCTTCTCCCCCAGAGACTTCCCTCAGCTCCTCTCTCTGATTTCTCCACACGTATTATTCTCTGCGTATTGTAAAATTGTAGAAATCTTTATATTATCTGTCTACTATGTTAACAATCAATACATTTGTGTATGTTTCTTCGAAACCTGCCAAAGAGTCCAGTTCATTTTGTTGTCTTTTAAAGTGATTTGTAAAAAGTTCCCGTTCTTCTTTGAAATCTCAGTTGTCCTTCTCTCCCGCCGTTTGTATGTCAGTTTAGCCAGTTCTGCATAGTTCATCAATTTCTCTTGCCACTCTTCAGGACAAAAGACTTTAATATTCTATTTTAAATCCATCCAAGTTGTCTCCTGTGGGAGCATGTCCCCTACTTTAACTAGGCACGATGTGAAGAAGGACTTTCTTTTACCTGCCGTGAATCTCTCAACATCCAGCTTCATTGAATGTTCACAAGTTGGCTGGATGCTGAACTAAATGGCCCTTCCATCTGATAACTCTTCACATGTTCTTACATATGGACTGTTGCATATATATACCAGTAAACCACGCTTTGCTTCCTCTGTACATCAAACCCACCTCATTTTAACATTTTTTGAGAATATGGTCTCTCGACCCTTTAAATAGCTCTCTCTCCCCCCCCCCTCACCACAACCAGTCAGCTGTCCTCCTCATTCCTGCAGGTCAGACCTGTGGCTCTTCCTGATGAGACACATGCAACCCGACCCCCACCTCCCCTCTCTCCCCACCCAGCTGTTCCTCCTTCGTTTCCCTTCCCGGGATCTAGTCAAAGTCACTCTGGCGAATTCTTTACGCCTCTCAACATACAAGAGGAAGGGCAGCGGGGTTAGAGGGCAGGGTATTTTAAACAACTCTTGGCCGGGGGGAGGGAAAGAAAGAATCTTCTGACACAAAAGAAACATGTGGGATTTATTGGGACAGATTGCAAAATGGAATTAATAATTGGTGGATGGTCGTCCGGACTGATAGGTGTACAGTTAAGACTTTTGGATAGACAGGCTGGATTTCTAGTCTTACCTGGGTGCTGCCCGCTTAGCACCAAAATCAATATCCATGCAGGGCCAGTTTGGTTTTTGCTTCGTTTTGTTTTGCTTGTTAGACTTTGGGCAAAAGACTCTCTGCACCTCCTCCAATTTCAGCTGTCTTCATAGGTAAAGGTAAAAGGACCCCTGACCATTAGGTCGAGTCATGACTGATTCTGGGGTTGCAGTGCTCATCTCGCTTTTTGGCCGAGGGATCCGGCGTACAGCTTCCGGGTCATGTGGCCAGCATGACTAAGCCGCTTCTGGCAAACCAGAGCAGCACAGGGAAACGCCGTTCACCTTCCTGCTGGAGCGGTACCTATTTATCTACTTGCACTGGCATGCTTTCGAACTGCTAGGTTGGCAGGAGTTGGGACAGAGCAATGGGAGCTCTCCCCGTCATGGGGATTCAAACCGCCGACCTTCTGATCGGTAAGCCCTAGGTTCTGTGGTTTAACCCACAGCACCAGAAGGACTGAAGCTGAAAGGGAGAGAGCATGGGATGAGAATGTCCCTTGCCTGAAATTGGAGAGCCACCACTAGTCCATGGGCTTAGTTTGACCTAACAGGCCTCCTCATTTGGCCTACGAGGCTATTCCAGCCCAGCTATGCCCACCGCCTTATACTCGATGTTGTATATAATGCCAGATGTGGGAAGGTACAGCCAAAAGGGGCTTTGCTGGAACCACCAATCAGTGCTTGTGAAGCCCCTTTCAAGGTGCAGGATAAGATGCTGCACATTGCTTTGGACAGGGCTTCTGAAAGCCAACGATGAGCTGGCTGATGGTGTTTGGAGAGGTGCTTCTGAAGACCCCTGTGGACAAAAATAAATAAATCCCTTGATGTCACTGAGATGTCAGGTGACAGACAAGTGGAGGCCTCCTCCTACCTGTCCAATTTGGCCTGGCAGGTGTGGGGAAGATAACAGTCTGGCCCACTTCCCCATCCTTATATAGACACTATCGAGCTGCATGGACCAGTGGTCTGACTCAGTATGAGACAGCTTCCTTTGTTCCTCTGTTGGAGGAAGTGGACCATGAATCTTTCACCTTCTTCTTAGCCCCGTTGGTACCAGCAGCACTGAAATGAGGACAAATGAGTTGTCCTATGCTTCCTCCAAGGTTCTTCTGACTGGGAAATGCCAGTTCACGCCACTGTGATATTGCAGGAGTCTTTGGGGTGTTCTGTGGGCTGTGGCGGACCTGCATTTTTTGGACCCTAAAGCTTGAACTCTCAGGAGGGGCCCTTCACAACCAGCAACAAGGCCTGGACAACCACTGTTACCTTCTTCAATAAGGTTGTTCCATGACAGATCACCACACCTTCACAACATCTCAGACTTTGAAAGTGTTGAAATATATACAATGAAAAATGATTCAATTTGGCTCACGTCAATGTAACTCAAATTACATCTACTAGACCCATTTTTTTTTTAAGCAATGTGAACTAAAGTCGCTCCTGGGGCTGTTCTGGCATGAAGGCCTCTGAAGCTTAAGCTTGATCATTTTCATAGTAGATCCTTCCTTGTCTCTGGGCAAGGCAGGGGGCATGATGGCTCTCTTGTGCTCTGCTTCCTCCTTTGCCACCAAGCACTGCTCCAGTTAGGGAGTGGAATACTCAAGGGTAGAGTCTATTGTTATAGGATTGAGGGGTGGGCCTGGATGCCATTTCGGGGCCCCCTCAAGGCTGTGTTTTCCTATTGGTTTGGTGGGATTTTGTAGGAATAGGGACATTTAACTTAACAGGGTCTAGCCAAATCTTCTTTGCAAAACTAGAAAGACCTATTTTGGCTACCAATACGTTTCCGAGCACAATTCAAAGTGTTGGTGTTGACCTTTAAAGCCCTAAACTGCCTCAGCCCAGTATATCTGAAGGAGCGTCTCCACCCCCATCGTTAAGCCCAGATGTTGAGGTCCAGCTCCGAGGTCCTTCTGGCAGTTCCCTCCCTGCAAGAAGTGAGCTTACAGGAAACCAGGCAGAGGGCCTTCTCGGTGGTGGTGCCCTCCCTGTGGAACACCCTCCGATCAGAGGTCAAGGAAATAAACAACTATCTGACTTTTAGAAGACATCTGAAGGCAAACCTGTCTAGGGAAGTTTTTAATGTTTGACCTTTTATTCTGTTTTTAGAGTTCTGTTGGGAGCCGCCCAGAGTGGGGTTCCCCAGCCAGATGGGTGGGATTAATAATAATAATAATAATAATAATAATAATAATAATAATACAGTGGTACCTCAGGTTAAGAACTTAATTTGTTCTGGAGGTCTGTTCTTAACCTGAAGCTGCTCTTAACCTGAGGTACCACTTTAGCTAATGGGGCCTCCCACTGCTGCCGCCACGCCGCTGCTGCACAATTTCTGTTCTCATCCTGAGGTAGTTCTTAACCCAAGGTACTATTTCTGGGTTAGCAGAGTCTGTAACCTGAAGCGTCTATAATCCGCGGTACCACCATAATAGCATATAGGTACCACAAAAGGTTGCTTTTGGAGTTCTGGAGTTGCTTCTAAAAAGTGGGCTAAAGGGGGGGCATACTTTCCCTCATCCCTGGTTGAAGGTGACGTTATCCATGAGTGTGAGAGACCTTGTCTTGAACTGCGAAGAGACACAGAGATCTGGCTAGCTCTCTGTGCTGCACCCAAAGTTATTGTTTTGGAGATCCCCATAGAAACCTAATTGGGGGGCAAGATCGGTTGTAGTATTAAGGTGGGGGGCCTTTGCAACTTATGCTCAACCTGTAAATGTGTGTATGTTAAAACATATATACAGTCATACCTCATGTTATGTTTGCTCCATGTTACATTTTTTCAGGTTGCGTCCCGCAGCAACCCAGAAGTATCGGAAAGGGTTACTTCCAGGTTTCACTGCTTGCGCATGCGCAGTAGCGCTAAATTGCGCTTTGTGCATGCTCACAAGTGCCAAATCACACTGTGCACCTGCACAGATATGGCGCTTCAGGTTGTGGGCTTTTCATGTTGCGAACAGGCCTCTAGAACGGATCCCATTTGCAACAAGGTACAGTGGTACCTTGGGTTAAGAACTTCATTCCAGAGGTCTGTTCTTAACCTGAAACTGTTCTTAACCTGAAGCACCACTTTAGCTTATTGGGCCTCCCGCTGCCGCCACCGTGCTGCTGCTGCACGATTTCTGTTCTCATCCTGAAGCAAAGTTCTTAACCCGAGGTAATATTTCTGGGTTAGCGGAGTCTGTAACCTGAAGCTTCTGTAACCTGAAGCATATGTACCACTGAGGTACCACTGTATATATAAAGGCACCACCTTGTCCAGTGACTTTCATTCCAAGGAAACACAAACCAAGGTATGTGTTGGCACTCCTGGAACAGAAGGTAGGAGTGTCTTTGTTTAGAGGATTCCACCAATAACCTTGATATAAATGCAGTGGTTAAATGAATTAATTCAATGTGCTTAAGACCCACTTTTCAAATCTGGGGTGGGTGGGCAGGAACTTCCTTTGATGCTCCTCTGCCCTCCCCCAACTAAATTTTAAGAATATCTGAAGAGGGCTTATCTGTATGCCCTAGCAGGGGCAGACTTTTGTTTTCTAAAAAAATAAATGAGAAGCCTGCATGTACTAAACACAAGGTTTAGTAGAGACCTTTTTCTGAATAGATGAAAAAAAAGCACAATTTTTCATTACAGAAGATGAGTCAAAGAAAGAATGTGTGGCTAATTCAGATGAGAGGGGACCCCGGGGCGGGATTTGGAGACATGTTAATGCAAACACTTGGGAAGTTATCAAAGTGATATTATCATCTCTTGAACGTGTTTCGCAGCTTGAAAACAGCCTTGCATAATTGCATCTGAAATATAAAGGGAAAACGACCAGAGATATTATGTCTCTTAGCAAGGCTGCGCCTAATTTTCTCCTCTCTGGTGATTCTTTTTTCCAGGCTCTCCACAGTTTTTGACAAAACCCTTCAACAGCATCCGGCTAATGTTGCTTTCTGAAATGCTACATTGAAGACAAAGGTTAAATTTAAAGAGACTTCCCTGTGGCTTCCTTCCAATGTAACAGTTTGCTGGATGGTTGTACAATCGATGATGCTGAGTCACCTGTTGTTCCAGGTAGGTTGTCCAATTTCTTTCAATAATTATCATATATACTGAGCTGCTTGTATGTTTGCGTCCCTTTTTAAAAAAGAAGCAGCAGAAGCACTTTTTTGGGGGTGGGAGAGCAATTGCAAAACAGCCCTGGGGGTTGGCCTGGGAGGGGTGTTGGTGACGGCATGGGTACTATGCAACTGGCACTGTGCACTGTTAATGTCTCCTGTTAATATTGCCTTCAGCTGATTCTCCACACTCCAGAGCTCAGTCTGGGAGATTCCAATGTGCATTTTCAAAGTTTATTTTGGAAAATAGCAGGTATGCAATATCCAGAACAGATCCACGTCTTGCAGCATAAGATTCTAGAATTCCCAGGTTATCTTAGTTTGTCAACATCTGCAGTATTTCTCTTGCAGGTGCTCCGGAGTCGATGCTTCTGATCCATGAATAAAAAATGTAGCAGAATGTTCAAGGTATGTTTGCACCAAATCCAAAAATACTGCTTCCAAACTATCCCTAGTGCCATACCAAAATTATTAGAACATAGCTCAGTTGGTTAGAGCGTGGTGCTGATAATGGCAAGGTTGCAGGTTCGATCCCTGCATGGGGCAGCTGCATATTCCTGCATTGCAGGGAGTTGGACTAGAACAGCCTTTCTCAACCTGTGGGTCCCCAGATGTTGTTGGACTACAACTCCCATCACCCCTAGCTAGCAAGACCAGAGCTCAGGGATGATGGGAGTTGTAGTCCAACAACATCTGGGGACCCACAGGTTGAGAACCACTGGACTAGAGGATCCTCAATGTCCCCTCCAACTCTACAGATCTATGATTCTATAATTCTATAAAAAGAGCCTGTCTGCTGGGTGAGACCAATGGCCCATCTACTCCAGCTTCTGGTTCTCATAATGGCCAACCAGATGCCAGAAAGCAGGAGCTGGATGCAACAGTTCTCTCCCCATCTGTGGTTCCCAGCACATGGTATTCAGAGGCACACTGCCTCCAATGGTGGACATGGAACATAGCTATCATGGCAAATAGCCACCTATAGCTTTACCCTCCACAAATTTGTCTAATCCACTTTTCAAGCCATCACAGTTGGCACCCAAGTCTCCATCTTGTAGAGTAAATTCCATAATTTAACTACAGCCATGCCTCGGGTTGAATGCGCTTCAGGTTGAGCGCTTTCGGGTTGTGCTGCACGGCAACCTGGAAGTAACGAAGCGTGTGACTTCCGGGTTTCGCCGCTTGTGCAGGCACTCAAAATGAAGTCACGCGCATGCGCGGAACCAGCAAAACACAACCCGCGCACACACAGACGCGCCGTCGCGTCTTACGTTCCATTCAGGATGTGAACGGGGCTCCGAAATGGATCCCGTTCACATCCCGAGGTACCACTGTATGTGGAGAAGTCCTTTCTCTCATCTGCCCCAAACCTTTCAACATCCATCTTGATTGTGTGAGTTCTAGTATTATGGCAGAAGGAGCCAGCCTTCCTTCTAAGAGTCTGTGACGTTACTTTTCCTTGGTGCCCAAAATCTTTCCAAATGCATTTGATTAGCTGGCCATCTTGCTTCGTTGCCCCCACACGACGTCCTCTGGCTCCATCTCGGTTTTCCTGTGTGATTATGTCCAAGAAACACCCTGTCTCCTTGTGCCTCGGTTCCTCCATTTGTTACCTGTCATTTATAGAAACCTGCCATTATTAGTGTAAAGGTCAGAGGAAAAAATGACTAACGGCCGAAGTGCGAAACAATATTCAGCCCAGAACTGTTTTCTGGGGTGTAATGTATGTGTCTCTCCTGTTTCTTGGAGCGATGGCTGGGCCAAATACAATGTAAAGGAAATGTCCTTTCATCTAATATTAACAATCAGAGTCCGGGAGAGGGGAGGGGGAGGCGGATTGACCTTAACATGAACATAATTCAAATGAGTAATAATTTCCTGCTATTTTAGGGCAGCCTTCAATAAATTTATTGTTCTGCAGTTTCATAAGGTTAGGCTGGGTTGCTGGGAAAGCTGATATTGCTTATCAGGCTTGCGCCCAGGCATTATGGTCTCATGAATAGCGCCCTCAGGCTTGTCACTGCTGGCGATTGAATTGATACTGGCTCCGGGGGAACCTGGGGAGGACCCCGGTTTCTCAAGGATTGCAATGAGATAATAAGGCTGGTTCACACAGTCGGGAACGGAGGAAAGCTGTAAACAGAGTGGGGCTCAAGCACACAGGCTTAAACCACCCCCACACATTGCAATTTGTAACGTGTACATCAGCTATAGGGACATATAGGTGTACACACATAGGGACATGGGAATCTGCCAGTTTCGGTTTATCTGTTTCTCATTTCTCCTGGCCTTAAGTCCAGCTCTCCTCATCTCCACACCCTCTTGCAATTAAAAAGCAACAAGACGTCATCGTGCAAATTCATCAGCGTTTGCATGCAATTTTCTCCTAACGTACACATTCGTATAGAGTTTTGCTTAATAGACACGTTTTCTGATTTCCTCTGATGTAATGAATTTCTAGAATGTTATTTTCATGAATGTACGCATTTCTGTGCACTTTGCTTGACCAGAGAACTCTGCTAGAAACTTGCAGAAGGTTGATTTTTGAAAGATGGCTGCATTTCAGCTGGCGTATTGTTTTGTAAAATGTGAACCTGCTAGATTCACCTTTGGATGTGCACAGAATGAAATCTGCGCCTTGTCTTTTAGATTCTAGGACTGCAGGCAGAGGCTGGCTTGCTTGCTATTGATCTTATAGCGGCTATGATCTACCTCTACGGTTGGAGGCAGTTGCTGGGAATCAGAAGAGTGTGTGTGTGTGTGTACGTGCATGCGTGCACGTGCAGGCGCGCAGAGGGTGAGGAGTTCTGTTGAACTTATTCAGCTACAGGGCTCTTCTTATGTACATGCAGGTCCCACTTAACAAACACAATGCGTTTCCTGGAAAGTGTTCATTAGGCAAGTGTTCACATAAAGTCCACAATTTCCATTGATTCCTATGGGAAAGCGTGTTCTCCTTCATGGAGAGCACGTGTTGCGATGGGGTCTAACAAGACACCTCACTGTTGACGGGCGGGGGAAAGTAGTTGACCACCTTTCCGATTGGGCTCCTCTTGTCGTTGGGGAGAATTTGATGTTGCCATTTTTTGATTGACAGCCAAGAAGTCTTTTATTCCCTGCGTGCAGTGTTGAGCTTCCTCTTTTCGCTGCGTGCATTGGATCACCTGCACACCCTCCCTATATTTAGGGTTGTTCGCATTGACCTTGCTATGGCTGTCATGGGGCCGTCTCCTTTTGGGGCAGGGGCCCGGTAGGAATTTTGTCCATTTGGCTGATTGGCTGGTGCCATTTGGGCTTTGCCTACTGCGTAGCAAATCATCACAACTTGTAAGGTTGCAGTTAGGCATTGGTTTTATGAATTGGTAGGTGGAGGGGCATGGATTGGCTGTGCCTTCCCCTCCAATGCTGCTGCAAGGATATTCCGTTAAAGGAATACAGGGCTCGCCATGCTTTTGTCCGAACCCCTGTCAAGGGGCTAGGCCCACGCAAGAGCCCCTGGGAGCATTTGGGGAGAGGTGAGGGCATGGTACCCAGCTCCATCTTTTTCCCCAAAGTGTTTCCCCCTTTCTGACTTTCGTGGTCGTGCGAATGTCAGTCTGTCCCTGTGCGGGGTTAGATAGTCACAACCAATGCCTAAGCAACCACTCACATTTTTTGTATTTTAATAAAGTTGTGGCCAAAATTATGCCAAAAACCTTAGACAAAAAATCTGCGTGAATTGTGTTTTATTGGGGTGGCTTGGGCACCTCGACACGCAACTTTTCTAACTTGTCCTTTGTCTGATCTCTCGCTTCGCTTCCTCCATGGCTTCTTCCTGAAATGGCTTCAGCCACCCAGCAAAAGAGAGGCAATGGGAAAACATTTTTTTTTAAAAAAAACTCTCCTGCTCTCTGATTTGTCCAATTTCCCTCCCTCACCTCCCTGCATAGTTTCTGCCTGAAAATGGCTGCCACCAACTAGCAAAGCACAAGCAAGTAAGGAAGTGGGAAAATTCTGCCTGTTCAGATATCTGAATATGCAAAGTGTAAAGCAAGGTTTGGGCATCACTCTTTATGTTTGGATAACTGAATTTTTGCACAACGAGCAGGTGGATAGCAGGACCTGCATTTACAGTACCTATGATAGCAAAGGAAGTGCTTATAACACCCTAAGGAACTACGTTAGTCTGCTTACTTTAAACAGTCGGGCAGCATTGTGGCTTGGCCATGGCCCCATGTCAACAATCTGGAGCCTTCTTGGGGAGGCCTGCAGGGCTGCCTGCAGACTGGTCAGTGGCTGGCAGACCTGGGTACAGGGATTCCCCAGGGCGCAGGGCCAACTGGGTGATGAGACCATAATGGAGCCTTCCTGGATCAGACCAAAGGACTGTCTTCTCTAACATCCTGTTTCTTACACTGGCCAGTAATATCCAAGGCAACACGATGACCAAGTGCAACAATGCGATGTCAACTCTTTATATAATCTATACAGAACACTGAACAGTATGAAATATATAAATTATGCACCATCTGCAAAACCAAATAAACAAATCTTGTAAATCTTTGAAAATCACAAAATATGCACTCTTGATGGATTCTCTTAAAAACATAGAACATATTTGGTTCTATGTTTATTTGGTTCTATGTTGTCAAGAGAATCCATCAAGAGTGCATTTTTGTGATTTTCAGAGATTTACAAGATTTATGTTTATTTGGTTTTGCAGAGAGTGCATAATTTATATATTTCATACTGTTCAGTGTTCTGTACAGATTATATAAAGAGTTTATATTGACATCACATTGTTGTACTTGGTCATCGTGTTGCCTTGGATATTACTGTTTGCAACACAGGGGTTTAATTGTTTGGTTACTTGTTGTCTTACACTGGCCAGCCAGATACTTATGAGAAGCTCATAATAAACAGCAGCTTTATCCTGCTTGTCATTCCCAGCGACAGATATCAGAGACATGCTGCCTTTGACAAGGGAGGTAATAAATAGCCACCAGGAATAGCAGCCACTGATTGCCTTAGCCTCCACAAATTTTCTATTCCCTTTTTAAAACCATCCGCGCTTGCCATCACCAACTTGTGGGAGCAAATCCCATTGTCGAAGAAGTGTGCAAGATGGATTGGGAAATGGTCCAGTTTTCAAGACAGTGTAGCTGCTGCATTTTCAAGCACCCACACTCCGTTATCAGTAGAGATGGGTGACTCCATTTTGGTTTCTCTCTGCTTCCTATTTTTCCGATCTTCAGTTCCATTCTCCACACCATTTTGCGAATATTGTTTTCAAGTTGTGAAAATTCACCTGTGTTTTAATGTGAATTTTCACACTATGTACAACTTTGTAAACAATGTTGCCTAGGATACATTCCCTCCCCCCCAAAAAAAAAAACTGTTGTTGTTTAGTCGTTTAGTCGTGTCCGACTCTTCGTGACCCCATGGACCAGAGCACGCCAGGCACTCCTGTCTTCCACTGCCTCCCGCAGTTTGGTCAGACTCATGCTGGTAGCTTCGGGAACACTGTCCAACCATCTCGTCCTCTGTTGTCCCCTTCTCCTTAGGCCCTCCATCTTTCCCAACATCAGGGTCTTTTCCAGGGAGTCTTCTCTTCTCATGAGGTGGCCAAAGTAATGGAGCCTCAGCTTCACGATCTGTCCTTCCAGTGAGCACTCAGGGCTGATTTCCTTAAGAATGGATAGGTTTGATCTTCTTGCAGTCCATGGGACTCTCAAGAGTCTCCTCCAGCACCATAATTCAAAAGCATCAATTCTTCGGTGATCAGCCTTCTTTATGGTCCAGCTCTCACTTCCATACATCACTACTGGGAAAACCATGGCTTTAACTATACGGACCTTTGTCGGCAAGGTGATGTCTCTGCTTTTTAAGATGCTGTCTAGGTTTGTCATTGCTTTCCTCCCAAGAAGCAGGCGTCTCTTAATTTCGTGGCTGCTGTCACCATCTGCAGTGATCATGGAGCCCAAGAAAGTAAAATCTCTCACTGCCTCCATTTCTTCCCCTTCTATTTGCCAGGAGGTGATGGGACCAGTGGCCATGATCTTCGTTTTTTTGATGTTGAGCTTCAGACCATATTTTGCGCTCTCCTCTTTCACCCTCATTAAGAGGTTCTTTAATTCCTCCTCACTTTCTGCCATCAAGGTTGTGTCATCTGCATATCTGAGGTTGTTGCTATTTCAAAAAAAAATTAAGAACCCTTAAAATAATACATGTTTGTATGTTATTTTCACTAAATGTGCATTTTTAAATGCATACTTTACCCCCATTCAATGCAGCTTTCTACACAGTACTTGGCTGAAGAAGCTGCACTGCAAAATCTGGGGTAGTATGGATTTAGGAAGATGGTTGTGTTTTGGTTTGTGCGTATAGTTTCAGGAATTCTGAAGTTGGTAGATTCACGTTTAAATGCCAATGGAACTGAATTTCTCCCCCATCCATCTTCGCCAGCCGTGCAGTGCAATTCCACTTTAAAAAGCAAGAGAGGAAACCTTTTCTTGTTTCAGATCAGAGCCATTGTTTAAGCTTCCTGTTGTTATTATTCCGACACAAAGAATTTTAGGTCTTGGCTGCCGACATTCCAAAGCGACCCTCGGGTTCTAAACAATGTTTCACCCTAGGAATGTTTTCCATCTTGGAATCACATCATCTGCATTTTTTGTAATAATAATTTTTAAAAAATGACAATCTGGATATCTTTCATGTGGGTATATTTTATTGAAATATCGACGCCCCTCCCCCAATTAAGAAGCTGTTCTTTTCATCATCATCAAATCAGTTCGATAACAATGTGAGTTTATTTTTATTATTAAGTAGGAATTATTTTGCCCTTGCAACTAAATGTCCTTTTGTTTAGCTATAGCATGTTTTGGCTGCATCCTCCGCCAGAAATAGAACCCAAAATAGCACCCAGAAATGAATCAATAAAATGCTATTTTCCTTTGCATTTTATGAATTGCGTGTCACTTGCATGTTGTTGTTGTTTTTGAAAAAGAAACACAGAAATGACACATTTTCTATAAAGAAAATAAGGAAATCATCTGTAGACTGTGAGCTTTTTGATAGACTTGAGATTGTTAATTTTTTTAGAAGTAGAAGCTGCAATCCTAAACACACTCACTAGTGAAGAAGACCCAGTGGGGCTTCCTTTTGAGTAAATATGCATAGGGTTTTGCTGTAAGGGGTCGGATCTTAGTTTGAAAACTTTGAAAAGATCAGCCTAGTAGGTGTATAATTAACCTGGAGAGGAACTAGGACAGGCATAGGCAAACTCTGCCCTCCGGATGTTTTGGGACTACAACTCCCATCATCCCTGACCACTGGTCCTGTTAGCTAGGGATGATGGGAGTTGTAGTCCCAAAACATCCGGAGGGCAGAGTTTGCCTATGCCTGAACTAGGAGGAGAAATGGATATTAGGCCAGAGAAAGTTCCAGAGAGACAGAAAGAAAATGGAAGGTGGGAAACCGATTCAGTACCTCCAGGACATGAAAAGTTTGGACAACTAAATCAATGTCTGTTTGGGTTTCACAGAAGACTTTCTAACTAGAATGTGCTGCCAAGTATTGTTTTGGGGAAAGTGAATTTAAATAGGTTTGCATTAGAAGGAGAACAGAACCAAGTTTCTCCCTGCCCCTAAAACGGGTCAACGCTCAGTAGGACAGTGGAACTGAGACTCCAAGTGTCCGGACAATATTTGATTTCAGGCAATGAGATTGCGAGAGGATGAATCCCTCAGCTTTTAGTCATCTCCTTGACTTCTCTGCACATGGTTCACAGAATGCCAATTCCCACAAGTTAACTGAGATAATTTTTATTACTTTGGAACAGGGGTCAGCAAACTTTTTCAGCAGGAGGCTGGTCCACTTTCCCTCAGACCTTGGGGGGGGGGGGCTGGACTATATTTTGAAGAGAAAAAAATATGAATGAATTCCTATGCTCCACAAATAACCCAGAGATGCATTTTAAACAAAAGCACACATTCTACTCATGTAAAAACACCAGGCAGGCCCCACAAATAACCCAGAGATGCGTTTTACATAAAAGGACACATTCTACTCATGTAAAAACATGTTGATTCCTGGACCGTCAGCAGGCTGGATTTAGAAGGCAATTGGGCCGGATCTGGCTCCCCAGGCCTTAGTTTGCCTACCCATGGGAAGGAGTAACCTTCTTGAGCTATGCAGAAATAGCAACAGTTGAAAATATATGTAAATTAAAACTTAGTCACTAAAATATAACCTAAATTTATCATTTAAGGCCTTAATCATTATGATAGCACAGCTTGTTCCCTACGTTTTATGGCAATCACACAGAATTTGGCTACCCTTAACGTGATCTCATGATCCTTGTCCTCTACCAGGGATTTTAGACACTGAAGTTTGGATTCATTTGGAGATTTTTGCATAGCAGGGGTAATACATACCGAGCGTATAACCCCATAGAGACGGCAGCGTAACAAGGCATGAGAGACAGTTTCTACCTCCATCAAGCCACAGGGGCAGACTCGTTCCACGTATGGTTTATCCTCGAATCTGCCCTGCAATGGACTCTATTGATGGGGGATCTTTCTCATAGTCTGAAGAGGGTGCCTGGGACTCAGCTTCCATGTCTGTCTGGCTCGTTGCATTGCAAATTTATTTATTTTAAAAATGCACACATCACAGCGCCACAGAACTATTCCAGTGTTAAATGGTGCGCAGATGAATGTCCAGAATGCGCCTATTCCTGTGTCTTCAGCGTCTTGTTTCCTCAATAGTCTTCTGCAGTTTGGCACCTACCCAGATTAGGCAGAGAGTGTCCTGGTTGGAGGGTCTAAGAAAGCCGATAGGGTGCTCAGGGACGCAAAGCCTCTGTAGTAAAACCGTGAGACGTATTTTGTGCACACACAGTAAGCGGAGAAGGGTCTGGTCGCCGGCTTGGAATGTGAATGCTGGCAAATCCGACTGGGAAGCAAGAACGCCAACAATGTGGACGCTTGAAGTTTCTCACAGCGGCACATGCCATTCATTCGAGCCGGCTGATCAAATGTGGGAAACGGCGGAAGGTTTTCTCAGCTGTACAGGAGCAAGTGCCTCGCCGTGTTTGCATGGCCATGGGAACACTGTGCATGCACCCTACTGCGGTCGTTGCTGTGGGGCCCCATTGCCAAGCACAAAGGGAGGCCTTGGCTAGGGTCGGGCAGCGAAGAGAGGACTCCCTGGACCCCGGGCTTCCCATCCGCTGCATTGCTGTGCTAACTGGGAGGGAGAAGGGTGCTGTGGTACGATACAATATGATACAATACGATACGATACGATATCTTTATTGTCCTTGTCCCATACAGAACAATGAAATTGAAAATTGGATTTGATATCCCACTTTCTCACTACCCTAAAGAGTCTCAAAGCGGCTAACAATCTCCTTTCCCTTCCTCCCCCACAGCAAACACTCTGTGAGGTGAGTGAGGCTGAGAGACTTCAGAGAAGTGTGACTGGCCCAAGGTCACCCAGCAGCTGCATGTGGAGGAGCAGGGAATCGAACCCGGTTCACCAGATTATGAGTCCACCGCTCTTAACCACTACACCACACTGGCTCTCTACAAAATCTACATAAGACATTCAAAAACCCCTAAAAACTCTAAAACCCCATTTTAAAATACAATATACTATAGAGACTCCTTATGCTGCGTTTAGAACCAGAATTGCATTTGCGTAGAAACTGTTTCTCAGGCAGCTAGTGCTAGTTTTTATAACCCAGTACCTTCTTTCAGAAGGCAGAAGCTGAAAGAGATCATTTCCGGGGTGCGTATTATCCTGCGCTATCTCTGCAGCTTTCTTATGGCACCTGGAAGCATAGATTTGATCTAAGGTGGGAAGAGTGCACCCAATTATTCTCTCTGCAGTCTTTACAACCCTGGACAGCATTGTTTTTCCCCTGACCATGCAGCTCCCAAACCACACACACAGACCAAAGGTCAGTGCACCACCACCACTGCTGTCACGTCCTGCTGGCCTTCCCACCACCAGAGACCTCTTCTCTCTCTCCCGGCAAGGGCAGTGATGTGGTTGACAGCAGACCAGCACCCCTCCCTGCCCACCGCCCCTGAGGCCCACTATATAAAAAGGCATGCATTGTGGCTGCGAGAAGACAGCGGCAGGAGGTGCAGGTAAAAGGTGGAGTTCGGAGGGTGACAACATGAGAATGGGCTTTTTGTGTGATGGCTCCCCGACTATAGAATGCTTTCCCCAGAGAGGCTTGCCTGGTGCCATCATGACGGGCAAAAAAATTCTTTTTTACTCAGACCTTTGGCCATGAAATAATCTATGGCGTCTTAAAGGTGTGAGGGCAGGGACTGTTCTCATGATTAATTGTATTATAATGCTATTACAAGGGAAGCAGGTGGCGCTGTGGGTTAAAACCACAGAGCCTAGGACTTGCCAATCAGAAGGTCGGCGGTTCGAATCCCCGCGACGGGGTGGGATCCCATTGCTTGGTCCCTGCTCCTGCCAACCTAGCAGTTCGAAAACACCTCAAAGTGCAAGTAGATAAATAGGTACCACTCCAGCGGAAAGGTAAACTGCGTTTCTGTGTGCTGCTCTGGTTCGCCAGAAGCAGCTTAGTCATGCTGGCCACATGACCTGGAAGCTGTATGCCGGCTCCCTCGGCCAATAAAGCGAGATGAGCGCCGCAACCCCAGAGTCGGTCACGACTGGACCTAATGGTCAGGGGTCCCTTTACCTTTTACCTAATGCTATTACAATACGTTTGTTTGGTCTATCTCTAACCCAGTCTTGTCTACACTGAGTGGCAGCGGCTCCCCAGTGTTTCAGTCAGGAGATACTCCTAGACTTAACTGAAGATGCTGTGGAATTACGACATCAGGGAACGATGTTTACATCATGGCATTTAAAAAATCCTCAGCCGTCACGTATTCGAAGGTGCGGCTTTCCTGATCGTTCTTAACATTTGCCTGAAGAGTAACTGAAAAATCTTGTTTATGGGATTTGAGGCCCTCCCCTTGTTGCAAGCGATCCTGTACCAAGTTGCAAAAGTGTAAAATGGAACACAACCGTTCGGCCGTCCTGCAGGAGACAAATAGCCCAGGAACAGAAAGAGAGCCTGACACAAAAAACCCCACGCATACACTAAGTAAAAGAACTTAAGCTTTACCACCCCACCCCCACCTCCCATCTCCCCCCTCTTTTCTTCCCCACCCTATGCTGCAAATAGCACCAGTATCTCACAACAAATATAACTGATCTGTAGAAAACACAGCCTTCGAAAGAGACAACGCACGTGCTTTTGTAAACGAGGAAAACCTTTCATAAAAATCATTAAAAACCAAAATAATAATAATCAAATAGCCCATGAGATCGGGGGCAGATAAATGCGCAACACACTGTTACCTACAGACTTCCACAGTCCACAATGGGCCACGGCAGACCTTGGCAGACATCAGTACAAAAAGGGATCCCCAAGCCGTCATCTTGGAAAACTACTGACCTAGTTAGCCTATTCTTCTCCATTTCCTTATCTTTGCTGCCCTCTTCTGTTTGTAATGTTCTTGCAAACAGAGCAGGCACTATTGAGAAGAAGAGATCTGCAAGGTCAGGCCAGCGGCGGCACATTGAGTCCAGCATCCTGTTCTCACAGTAGCCGACCAGGTGCCTGGGGGAAACCGGGGAGCAGGATTCGAGAACAAGAGCCCTCGCACCACTGGTGATTCCCAGCAGCTGGTGTTCAGAAGCATGGCTGCCTTTGAAGGTGGAGGCACAGGACAGGCATTGTGGACAGGAGCCATTGCTAGCCTCTACCTCCATGAACCAGGTTGAGAAAGGCTCAACTTCAGCGTAGCTGCAGCACTTCCTCAATTATTTCATTGGGAATGTTCAGCTGGATCAGTATTCAGGGATCCTTAAGAAAACCCACTTAAATCTTAATTGAAATTAAGGAACAATTATCCACAATATTTTAAATAATATGATATTAACGTTCGTAAGTACCAACCAGCTCTTCCCAGGATCTTTTTTAGAAACCAAAAAAAAAAAGTTTTTTGTTTTTTTTAACGGATAAAGCAATTTGTGAGTTTGGTCCCATGACGCCAAAGTCATGTATTGGTCTGCCATCTTGATTCAAAATGGGGCGCGGTGTAAAGGTGGTGCCTCCCCTTCGTATTAACACCCCGGCACAGTCAGCTCGGTATTGACAGTCTTTATTATATATGTACAGTGGACGCTCGGGTTGCAAACGTGATCCATGCGGGAGGCAAGTTCGCAACCTGCAGTGTTCGCAACCCATAGCGCTGTGTCTGCACACGTGCGGTTTGTGATTCGGCGCTTCTGCGCATATGCAAAGCATGATTTAGTGTTCCTGCACATATGCGCGAGTGCCGAAACATGGAAGTAACCCGTTCCGGTACTTCTGGGTTCCGGCGCTTCCGTAACACGAAAACACGCAACTTGAAGCGTCTGTAACCTGAGGTATGACTGTACAAGAAACTGGTACAATTCAGGATTACGTTTCCGAACCTGTCGAGTCAGATTCGGGGAGTGGCTTCCTTCGATTCCCGCGCCAACAAAGTAGGCGTGGGAATCACGTGAGACATCTTTGATCCTTATGTTTCATTTCCCTCCTTGTCTGTGCTGTTTTGAAAGAGTGTTTCCTCCCTTCCAGAGTCTTGAGCTCCCTTCCTCTGGACGCTTGCAGGGCTCTGCAGCATCCCTGAGCCCTTCTTCCTCCTCCTGGCTAATCTCCGCCCTCTCTTCCGCTTCCACAGCACCCCTGAGCCCTTCCTCCTCCTGGCTAATCTCCGCCCTCTCTTCCGCTTCCACAGCATCCCTGAGCCCTTCCTCCTCCTGGCTAATCTCCGCCCTCTCTTCTGCTTCCACAGCATCCCTGAGCCCTTCTTCCTCCTCCTGGCTAATCTCCGCCCTCTCTTCCGCTTCCACAGCATCCCTGAGCCCTTCCTCCTCCTGGCTAATCTCCGCCCTCTCTTCCGCTTCCACAGCACCCCTGAGCCCTCCTTCTCCTGGCTAATCTCCGCCCTCTCTTCCGCTTCCACAGCATCCCTGAGCCCTTCCTCCTCCTGGCTAATCTCCGCCCTCTCTTCCGCTTCCACAGCATCCCTGAGCCCTTCCTCAACCCGGCTATTCTCCGCCCTCTCTTCCGCTTCCACAGCACCCCTGAGCCCTTCCTCAACCTGGCTATTCTCCGCCCTCTCTTCCGCTTCCACAGCACCCCTGAGCCCTTCCTCAACCTGGCTATTCTCCGCCCTCTCTTCCGCTTCCACAGCATCCCTGGGCCCCTGCTCCACCTCTTCTGTCACTTGCTCCTCTGAATTCTCCCTGACACCCGGCATCCAAACATCAAAAGGAAGCCCTCACGCCAAGTTTGGTGACACCTGAACCTCTGCAAAAGAAAAAGGAAAGAAAAAAAGAGTGAAGTCATGCCCAAGTCACATTTCAGTCTTCCATCTTGATTCAAAATGGTGCCTGGTGTCTAAATGGCAATGAAGACTTTTGAGAGGCATCCCAAAACAGAAGTACTGTTTTGAGGGGATAGGAGGCACGCAGATGTGGCGGACGCCCTGGTCCTGAATGGGGTAACTGTGCCCCTGAAGGACTAGGTGTACAGCCTGGGAGTCATTTTGGACTCACAGCTGTCCATGGAGGTGCAGGTTTATTCTGTGTCCAGGGCAGCTGTTTACCAGCTCCATCTGGTACGCAGGCTGAGACCCTATTTGCCTGCAGACTGTCTCACCAGAGTGGTGCATGCTCTGGTTATCTCCTGCTTGGACTACTGTAATGCGCTCTGCATGGGGCTGCCTTTGAAGGTGACTTGGAAACTGCAATTAATCCAGAATGCGGCAGCCAGACTGGTGACTGGGAGTGGCTGCAGGGACCATGTAACACCAGTCCTGAAAGACCTACATTGGCTCCCAGTACGTTTCCGAACACAATTCAAAGTGTTGGTGCTGACCTTTAAAGCCGTAAACGGCCTCGGTCCAGTATATCTGAAGGAGGTCTCCAACCCCATCATTAAGCCCAGACACTGAGGTCCAGCACCAAGGGCCTTCTGGTGGTTCCCTCCCTGCGAGAAGCCAAGTTACAGGGAACCAGGCAGAGGGTCTTCTTGTTATTGGCGCCCTCCCTTCAGATGTCAAGGAAGTAAACAACTATCTGACTTTTAGAAGACATCTGAAGGCAGCTCTATTTAGGGAAGTTTTTAATGTTTGATGTTTTATCGTGTTTTTAATATATTCTGTTGGGAGCTGCCCAGAGTGGCTAGGAAAACCAACCAGATGGGTGGGGTATAAATAAATTATTATTATTATTATTATTATTATTATTATTATTATTATTATTATATTGAGAACAAGCATCAAACCAGCAGACAAACCGCTTTCTGAAATATGTTGTAGGTGTATATTTGCCTTAAGAACGCCTAATACATGATTTTATTGAATTTCCCCACAATATCCTCTCATTAAAGGTCACAGGTTCCTACTCCTTTGACCCCCAGACAGGCTATTATTTCTTGGTCCTCTAGTCTTAAAACCTCTTCAAGTCTGCCCCCAGGAACGTTCTCATTTCCCCAGTAAAAATCAGGTCTCTCTTTCTCCCCCTGCTTGATTTAAAAGAGTGCTTGCTTTGACATGTGGTGTTGACAATTTGCATTTTAACAGTTTATAATCATTTTAATCATTTTAAATCGCAGTCTCGGCTGCCACAACTGTCAGTGTTTAAGAGTGAATAACAGGGACGTGAGGCCGATGCAGAGAGCCTGCCGCAAATATTGTCTTCCCAAATCAAATTGAGCCCTGCCTGGCCCTTTTGGGGGCTTCTCGGAAACCCCTGAAATCCTTACCTGCAGAACAATTATTATGTATTCATTTGTGTGAAAGGCAAGTTGCATCTTTAAGGGAGACATGGGGAGGAAATAGTTTTGACAAGGTTTCATCTTACTTTACTGGAGATAGATTTCAAGGCAAATTTGGAGCTTCGGGGATAGCTACCGTATTTTTCACTCTATAAGACGCACCAGACCATAAGACGCACCCAATTTTTGCAGGAGGAAAACAAGGGGAAAAAAATATTCTGAATCTCAGAAGCCAGAGCAACAAGAGGGATCGCTGCGCAGCGAAAGCAGTGATCCCTCTTGCTGTTCTGGCTTCTGGGATAGCTGTGCAGCCTGCATTCACTCCATAAGACGCACACACATTTCCCCTTACTTTTTAGGAGGGAAAAAGTGAGTCTTATAGAGCAAAAAATATGGTATATGTAAGGCAAACAGCATCAGGAGCTGCAGGGAGAGAGTGCAGCCCCATTGCCGCCTTTGTATTTAATAATAATAATAATAATAATAATAATAATAATAATAATAATAATATTTTATTTATACCCCGCCCTTCCTGGTTCAGAAAGCTGGACTCAGGGTGGCTAACAACAAATTTAAAACACTTAATTGTAATACAACACAGAAGCAGCATAAAATACAGTATAAAAGCATGAATAACAATAAAATTCAAAGTTCAAAAATCAGTTTGGATTGGGGAAATCCATCCAATAAGCATTAGATAGTCACCAGGGCTAGCTGGTTGAATTAGTCCTACTTGGGCCAGCGAGGAGGCCAGGGGAGAATTAGCTGTGGAGTCTCAGAGCGGGTAATCTTCATAAAAGGGGGGAGGGGGAGGGAAGAGAAGGGAAATAAAAGATCAGGCTGAATTCGAATTAAAGGCCAGGCGGAATAGCTCTGTCTTACAGGCCTGGCGGAAGGAGGTTAAATCCTGAAGGGTCCTAGTCTCATGGGACAGAGCATTCCACCAGGTTGGAGCCATCACTGAAAAGGCCCTGGCGGAGGATATTCTGACGTCCTTAGGGCCCGGGACCTCTAAACTATGGTTAGTGCCTTAAGGTCCTCTGCGGGACACACCAGGAGAGGTGGTGCTGTAGATACGAGGGCCCTAAGCCACAAAGGGCTTTAAAGGTCAAAACCAGCACCTTGAACCTGACCCTATACTCCACCGGGAGCCAGTGCAACTGGTAAATCACTGGGTGAATATGCTCCCATGGCATATTCCCTGGACCGTGTGAGGAGCCTCGCTGCAGCACTCTGCACCCCCTGGAGTTTCTGGGACAGTTTGAAGGGCAGCCCTGCGTAGAGCGAATTACAGTAGTCAAGCCTGGAGGTGACCATCGCATGGATCACTGTGGCCAGGTCAGGGCGGGAAAGGTAAGGGACCAACTGCTTGATGCGGCGAAGATGGGAAAATGTTGCCTTAGCTGTTGCTGTAACCTGCGCCTCCATGGAAAGGGAGGCGTCAAGGATTACACCCAAACTCTTAATGGAAGGCACTGGCACTAATTGGGCCCCTGCAAGAGAAGGGAGTTGTTCCCTCATCCCCATGCCATCCTGACCCAGCCAGGGACCTCTGTCTTTGAAGGATTTAGTTTCAATCGGCTCCCACAAAACCATCCAGCCACAGCCTCCAAGCATCTGGTCCGTGTGTTCGGGGCAGAGTCGGTGTGGCCATCCATCAGCAGATAGAGCTGAGTGTCATCAGCATATTGGTGACAACCCAGCCTAAAACTCCGGACAATGTGGGCAAGGGGGCACATAAAGATGTTAAAAAGCATCGAGGAGAGGATTGCGCCCTGCGGCACCAAGGAATGGCGCAGTGATATCTCCCTCCCTAGTGCCACCGTATGTCCCTGACCAGAGATAAAAGAGCACAGCCATTGATGGGCTGTGCTCTGTATCCCCACATTGGCGAGGCTGTGGTCCAGAAGATCATGATCGACCATATCAAAGGCTGCTGACAGATCTAAGAGAATCAGCAGTCCTGACCCTCCTTAATCCAGTTGTCTACGGAGATCATCTGTTAGGGCGGCCAGAGCTGTCCCAAAACCAGGATGGAAACTGGACTGAAATGGATCTAAAGCCAATGTTTCCTCCAGAAACCTGCCAAGCTGTTCAGCAACTGCTCTCTCAATTACCTTACCCAGAAACGGAAGATTTGAAACTGGGCGGTAATTGGATAGATCTAAAGGATCTAATGAAGTTTTCTTTAAGAGCGGACAAACCACTGTTTCCTTCAGCTCCCCTGGGAATGTCCCCGTGCCAAGGGACAAATTGATAATTTCAACCAGGGGGATCCGCGCGACGTCTGGGCATGCCCTAATTAGCCAAGATGGGCACGGATCAAGGGGGCAAGTGGTGGGCCTGCCAGCTCGGAGGAATCTATCCACATCAGCAGGGAGTATTTGATCGAAATGGTCCAACACTGGACCCGAAGACAGTCAAGGGGCCTCCAGTTCTACTACTGTATCTAAATTGGCAGGGAGGTCACGGCGGAGCAACAGGACTTTCTCTGCAAAAAAGCTCGCAAATGCCTCACAGCTATGAGTCGAATTTGTGCTTAAATTTGGTTGTCCTCCTAAGGATGTTATCGACCTAATTATTCTAAAAAGTTGTGCTGGGCGAGAGCTAGCAGATGCAATGAAAGCTGCGAAGTAAGATTTCTTAGCAGCTTTCATAGCCATCTCATAGGCTTTCATAAGCGTCCTATAAGATGTTCTTGAAGCTTCGTCGCGAGTCTGTCGCCATACTCACTCTAGCCATCTGAGGTCCCACTGTTGGGATACTGCCAGGGAGATAAAGTCCATCATGGCCCCCAAGCCGGCTGCCGGACGATCCATCGATCTCCCGTAGTCACGCAGTATCAGCTATTAGTGACATGAGCTCTAGAAATAGCCCAACATCTAGAGCCGATGCACACACTTTATCAGCAGATAATGCACAGCCAAAAGTTGCACTCAGGAGAGCATTATTTACAAGCTTTATTCAGCGTTGATCAGAACAAAGAAAGCCATGACTGCCTGCTTCAGTGTCTCCAGACACACAGAGAGAAACGAAAGCAATAGCCAACATAAACATCCTGTGAACAGGAAATACGCAGGCTGTGACACAAACATCCTGCTCCCTTTTAAGGTGGAACGGAAATATCCTAACACCCACTTCATTTTCCAGAGCTCCTTGGTAAACCAAGGGGCCCGGTTTCAGCAGGGTTGCAGACGGCGCTTAGGCGTGATCTCATCGATGGCTGCCAAGAACCGGTTATTCCAGTCCTCGACAAGGTCATCTAATGAGTCACCAGGGGGAGCAGGGTCCTGCAAGGCCTGACAGAATCTATCAGGATCCATCAGCCTTCGCGGGCGAGTCCAAATAGGCTCGCCACCTGAGCAGGGGAGTAGCGGGAAGTCAATCTTGGCTTTCAGAGCATAGTGATCAGACCATGGCACTTCCATAGGGGGGAGCATGATCACATCTATGCCAGCACCAAAGATCAAATCCAGCATGTGGCCTGCTTGATGAATGGGGCCCAAAACAAACTGGGAGAGCCCTAGTGTCACCATGGAAGTCACTAGGCCCAGAGCCCATGAGGAGGGGGGCGGCATCGGCATGGACGTTGAAGTCTCCCCAGGAGATTTAGGTTTGGGAACTCCAAGGCCCAGCCCGCCGCCACCTACAGCAGGTCTAGGTCCAGAGGTTGAACCAGTGAGCACAGAAGATCAGCACCTCATACGCAGGTCTGAGAGAGTTACGAAGGGTGTACCACCAAAGAGGTACTCAAAAGAGTTTGCTAACTTAGCTGTTGCATGTGTTGCTATTGTTAGCAACTCAAAGCAGGTTAAAGCAGTGTCTAAGTCAGAGACAAAGCACAACAGAGAGTAGCTAGCCGAGGTAATGCAGAAGCACTCATTCCTTGGAAGCCAGACAACTAGAGAGGTACACTGGTGAAACCAGTGGTGGGGAGTTCCAAGGGTGGAACTGAAACAACAGGGGACTGTTATATGTATAACAACTGTTTGTTCTCTTCTCTGGATCATGTTTTGCCAATTGATGCTTTTGGGGGAGGATGTCAGGAAAAAGCACCAAGGCAAAAGCCAGCTCCAGATGGCTGGAATGCAAAACAGGATGTTGTAGTTTGCAGATGTACTGTTGGGGAAAAGGTGGAGCCTATTCTCTGTATTGAGCACCGGATGTTAGCTCAGAGTGTCATGTGACCTGTGCTGGAAGTACAGGGGAGGAGTTGTGACTCTTCTGATGGAGACTGAAGGGAACAGTCGCATTTCTATGTACTGCTAAGTGACAGGAATAAAACATGTAAAAAGGACTCCTGTCTGTCTCATTTCCCCTTCCTGGGGAGAATGCAGGGAGGGAGACAAGAAGAGGAAAGCAGAGGGTGTGTTCTTTCTCACGTCTAATGAGAAGAATCGCCGGGTTTGTTTACCTAGCCTGCCGGCAGTTGCAGACGGAAGGTAAACACAGTATCTCGCTCAATTGCCTCGGGGGAGGCCAGGTACCTCTGACTGTGAGCCAAGATACTAACACTTACAGGGGCCAACAATGGCCCTATGGGAAACCTGAAAGCAGAACCTGGGCACAAAATCATTCTGGCCTCCCGTGGTTTCAAGCAAATGGCATTGAGAAGCATTAATACTGATGGTGGAGGCAGAGCATGGCCCTCCTGGCTAGTAGCCACGAATTAGTCCCACCCCTTTTTAAAGCAACCAAAGTTGATGGGCATCGCTGCCTCCTGTCACATTTTAAAGATGTGGAATTACAAATGGAATGGGACTTCTCCTCCATTCCTAGATGCCAGGCACTGAAGCTGGAGGTATGAGCCTTTGGCACTTAATTGTATCCTTAAACCTTTCTTTTTGAATCCAGTGGAAGCTGAAAAGTGCTTAGCTTTAGCTAGACTGCATCCCAATATTGCTCTCTCTCTCTCTATAAACATCTCCTCCATAGGCCGCAGATGCAACTTTTTACCCTGGCATTTGACCCTTGAGGTGTATATTCTGTAACATTAAGTTGTTTTTAATATTGTGCTTTAATACTAATGTTGTGTTTTTACTGTTGGGCACTAGGGTGGATAATAATCTGTAATCATATCAATGCCCAGATATTATTATTATTATTATTATTATTATTATTATTATTATTATTATTATTATGACAAATTATATACCACCCTTTATCAAAAGATCCCAGGGCGGTGTACATTTAAAACACATTACAAAACATCAATAACATCACGTTACAAAACATAATAAAAGGAGGTTAATAAGAATAGGTAAATATAGATAGTTATACGGATGAAAATGTATAGTTATAATAGGTTAAGTATAGAGCAAAGTTAAATGAAAAGGGTAAGGATTTGCTGAAAAGACTTGGAAAACGGGAATACAAAAGGGGAGGTGTGAGGAGGTCAAGGAAAATAAGCAAATGAGATCAAAGATGCTGAAAAATGGATTTATTCTTTTTAAAAATATCTCTCCCCCCCTCTTTTTTTCTATTTCTTTTCCTTCTTTCTAGGTTGCCTTTTTGTCAACTTTCTTGTTAGCTTGTGTTTGTTAGTTTTTGGTTTTTTTTCTTCTTTATGTGTAATTTTTTGTATAATCTCAATAAATATTCTACAAATAAAAAAACAAAAACAAAACATAATAAAAGGATATAGATATGCAATACTGCAATCTAGCTTGCAATACTACAATCAGGCACCAAGTGGCAGCCCCTGATCAGCTTTCCCATGCATTGCTGAAACTCAAGTGCAAATGATAAGAGCTAGATGGTGCTATTTAAACAAAATAATAATAATCACGCATCACAGTTAGAACTGGCTGCTCAACTGGAGATATTTGGAGAGGCTCCCCCCCCTTATAATCTCTTTGCAGTTCCTGTGCTCCCTTCGAGTCTCTCAAGGTTCTCATGCCTTAGCCTTAGTCCAAGGACCGTGGCGAAGTGTTAGAGCATTTCTCTTGCATACAGATGGTTCCAAGTTCAATCCCCGGCATCTCCAGGTAGGGATGGGAATGTCTATAATCCTGGAGAATCCGTGCCAGTCCATGCAGACATTACTGAGCTAGGTGGGATAGCAGACTGACTTAGTGTAAGGCAGTTTCCTAGGCTCCTTATTTAAAAGACCCTTAAACCTGGTCACCATCTCCATGCCTGTAGGAAGACACACAGTCTAGCTTTCTTGTGGACAAAGATCATTGTCATGCGAACATTGCACAAGCAGAGGCCAGTAAATGGGTTAAGAAGATTTTATTAGCTCTCGAAAGCTCTACGTAATTTTTCAGTTTTTTGAGCTTTCATGGTGCTTTATCATTGCAAGAAAGATCAAGCAAAATAATAATAATTAAAACACAGAATAAGCTAACATAGTGGAACAGCTTACAGTGTTTTGTTATTTTTAAAGCTAAACGTGCAGACAGGAGGATTGAATACAAGCTTAAAAGACCTGGGCATATGAAAAAGTCTCCACCCGGAGTCTAAAAGTCACTAATGGCCAAGCTAGGCATATCATTAATTACGTGATTGCAATTAATGGGTACAGTTTTTAAATTTCAAATAGCAGGCACAGGGGGTGGGCAATCAAGGGGGGGGGGCTGTGACATGAGTGGGAGGGGTTGCTACCCCCTTTCCCCCATGCTGTGGCCAGAATGGAAATAGCTCCTTGCTCAAAATTGCTATTAGCTGCAAGATGAAAATTTCCGTTGGAGCAGGAGTTGGGGGGAAGATTTCCACCCTCCCTCGACCCATAGTACTTCTTGAGGACAAGAACAATTCAACAACGAAAGCAATTATATATGTTGTTGGGCTGCAACCTCCATCACCCCGTTCCAACATTAGCTTTGTTGGCTAACGGACAATGGAATCCACCAACTTGTGGAGGGCACAATGATTAAAGCTATCCCACATTAAAGCATCTACAGAGGACTTGGTGCATAGTTAAACTGTGGAACTCCCACAGGGGGCAGTGATTGTGGGGATTTATGCAGTCAAATATAACTGTGCACAATTGGCAGTAAGAAAGGGGTTAAGGATCACAGAGTTTTAATTGCTAGAGAAGACTCAGATCGGTCATGAGCCCTCACCTTTGAGGAGGGAAGAAGTAAGGGTTGTTTCCTGTTCCTTTCTATCTCTTATCTTCTCTTTGAAGCATGTAACCAAGCAGATGTCTGAGGCTGTGACTGCAGACTCAGACCATGTGTTCGAGACCAACTTCTGTATTTTGTAACAACAACAACAAAATCTTACCTGTGTTGTTTCTGCTGTAAGACTGAGTGAGACCTCTGATTACTGTAAGTAAAGCATTTAAACTTACTTCAGATAGTTGATACATTTTGTGCTCGCCAAAGGCTGTGGCAAAAGCAGAAATGCAAACAATTTCAGATACAAAATATCAATCAAAGCAACAACTAAAACAGATTGTAACCAGGGGGCCTCCACTACTATACAAAGTGGCTTTCAGATTCCTCAACTTATTTCCCAACAGTGATGGCCATCAACTCTTCGTCTTCTTGTTGTTGTTGTTTAGTCATTTAGTCATGTCCGACTCTTAGTGACCCCATGGACCAGAGCCTGCCAGGCACTCCTGTCTCCCACTGCCTCCCGCAGTTTGGTCAAACTCATGCTGGTAGCTTCAAGAACACTGTCCAACCATCTCGTCCTCTGTCGTCCCCTTCTCCTTGTGCCCTCAATCTTTCCCAACATCAGGGTCTTTTCCAGGGAGACTTCTCTTCTCATGAGGTGGCCAAAGGCTTGGAGCCTCAGCTTCAGGATACGTCCTTCCAGTGAGCACTCAGGGCTGATTTCCTTCAGAATGGAGAGGTTTGATCTTCTTGCAGTCCATGGGACTCTCCAGAGTCTCCTCCAGCACCATAATTCAAAAGCATCAATTCTTCAGCGATCAGCCTTCTTGATAGTCTAGCTCTGACTTTAAAAGAGGATTGGACAAATTTATAGAGGAGAAGCCTGTCAATGGCTACTAGCCATGATGGCTATGCTCTGCCTGCACTGTCAGAGGCAGTAATGCTTCTGAATACCATTTGCTGGAAACCATGGAGGGAGGGGAGAGTGTTCTTTTGCTCATGTCCTGCTTGCAGGTTTCCCATAGGCATCTGGTTGACCATAGAATCATCTTAAAAGGACCCCAACCCCCATACAATGCAGCAATCACAACTGAAGCATCCATGGCAGATGGCCATCCAACCTCTGCTTGAAAACCTCCAAGGATGGAGAGTCCACATCTTCCTGAGGGAGACCGTTCCACGGTCAAATAGCTCTTGCTGTCAGAATGTTCTTCCTGATGTTTAGGCAAAATCTCTTTCTTGTAACTTGAAGCCATTGGATCGGGTCCTACCCTCCGGCGCAGAAGAAAACAAGCTTGCTCTATCTTCCACGTGACAACCCTTGAGATATTCAAAGACAGCTGTCACATCTCCTCTTTTTCAGGCTAAACATACCCAGCTCCTTCAACCATTCCTCATCAGGCTTGGTTTCCAGACCCTTGATCATCTTGGTCGCTCTCCTCTGCACACATTCCAGCTTGCCAGTATATCCTTCTTAAATTGTGACGCCCAGAACTGGGCACAGGATGCTGTTCTGATCTAAATTGTAGCCCTGCCCATTGCCTTGTCGCTTTAAATTTTTTTTAAAAGGGGAGGAGATCTCATCACAGATTTCCTGCCTATTGTGAAATTTGGGCTGAAAAGTCCCGGCCTTTAAAGAGTGGCTTGATCAGATAGTTTGGCAGTATGTCTGTTCCAGAACACAGGCTAGACCACAGAGCACAGCATGCGCCTTTTGGTATTCATTTGATGCGCCGTGGACACGGAACCACGACAACGGTGCTTCCATGCGCTACAGATCTGCCGTCTTAATTACGCACTGCACCAATTTGAATCTTTTTATAGGATTTACTTTTCGTCAAGTGCAAGAAATATTCCAACGTAATGTGCTTGAGATTTCAAGTGTACACAGATAATTGGTGCTCCCCGTGGCTTCCAGATGGTTTTGAAGAAAACCCCCCATCCCCCCCCAAAAAAAATTCTTCTGATTATGACAAGTGCAGAAAAAAGGGGAGTGGGGATGCAAACAAATTTTAGGGAGGAAAAAGAAGCAATTCAAGCTGATATATGTGAGCTTCCATTCCAGGTGGGAAAGATGCTCAGAGTCTGTGATGGAGTCCAAGAAATCAGGACATCAGAGCATAGCTGTCAAGTGTCCCTTATTTGAAGGGACAGTCGCTTATTCCAGCGCCATGTCCCGCTGCTGTCCCTTATTGATAGATGTTCCTTAAATGTCCCTTAAATGATGTCCCTTAAATTTCAAAGGAAGCAGCTCCTCTCCCTCCCTCACTGCCAGCCAGGGAGGAGGGAGGCTTCAACTGTGTTGCTTGGCTGTGTTGCTCACCCAGTAAGAAGTCTAAGAACGACTGGGGGGGTGGAGCTTGCATGCCTTGTGTGTGGCTAGTTAATTGAAGCTGAAGGGGTTTTTGAATGCTGGACGCCATTTTGCTGCACGTGCTGCTGCAAACTTTGCAGTGCAAAGCCAGGCTGGGGAGCTATCTTAAGTTGAGGCTGCATAGGCCTTGTGGTGCATGTGATTCAGATTCTATTCAGTTGAACCTCTGGTTACAAAGTTGGTTGGACAGTGTTCTCGAAGCTACCAGCATGAGTTTGACCAGATTGCAGGAGGACAGGAAGACTGGAGTGCCTGGAACAGGTGAGGCTGCAGGTCCCTTATTTTGGCTGCTGGTCCCTTAATTTCAAGGCTGCTGGTCCCTTATTTTCAAATCTGTAAGTTGACAGCTATGCATCAGAGGTAGAGGAGGCTGGATTGCACATGAGATCATTATGCACAAATGCAAACAGTTTCTGATGCTCTTAGGGTAGGAGTGACCATCATACGAAAATGAGTGACTGGGACTCCTCTTGCTCTTCTGACACCTTACAGAATATTTGGCTTCCTTTTGGAGTCTGAGCCGCAGACCGGCAGTTCCTTTCAAAGTTAAAGCCATTATGCCATGAAAAGAGCTGGAGGTTTTCCTTGTTGTATCTCTGCGGCACACGCGACGGTTACACATCTCAGGTCAACTCCCTTGTGCTGTGGAAACCCAAAGAGATCGGCTGCTCTGGACTGCCAGCCCTCATGCGGTAGCCTTGGCGTGTCAAGCGAGAGGGAGGGAGGAACGCCAGCAGTCAGAGATAGTGAGCGAGCTTTTCTCCCTGTCTGCGAACTTGTAAGATGTGCTTTCAGATCACACAAAGAGACATCCCCATTGTGAGGCACTGCAGCTCCTTGCTTCCCTGACAAGTTTTGATATTTTCCCATTGATAACAGCTGGGTTTTATAACTGCAAAGTGCAGCTATTGCTTCCCTGTACCTGTAGGCTTTAGCAATATAAGGAGAGCCTGTCTGTTGGATCAAGCGAAAGGCCTGCTTACTGCATCCTGTGTGTGTGTATTCAAACATTTTCACAATAACCTTCAAATTAAATACACTGTTTCATAAGTTGGCTTCCCACCCTCACTATTATTATTATTATTATTATTATTATTATTATTATTATTATTATTGATGTGGGTGGCACTATGGGTTAAACCACAGAGCCTAGGACTTGCCGATCAGAAGGTCGGCAGTTCGAATCCCCGTGACGGGGTGAGCTCCTGTTGCTCGGTCCCTGCTCCTGCCAACCTAGCAGTTCGAAAGCACATCAAAGTGCAAGTAGATAAATAGGTACCGCTCCGGCGGGAAGGTAAACAGCGTTTCCGTGCACTGCTCTGGTTTGCCAGAAGTGGCTTAGTCGTGCTGGCCACATGACCCGGAAGCTGTACACTGGCTCCCTCGGCCAATGAAGCGAGAAGAGCGCCGCAACCCCAGAGTCATTCACGACTGGACCTAATGGTCAGGGGGCCCTTCACCTTCTACCTCGGGTTACAGATACTTCAGGTAACAGACGCTTCAGGTTACAGACTCCGTTAACCCAGAAATAGTACCTTGGGTTAAAAACTTTGCTTCAGGATGAGAACAGAAATCGCATGGCGGCGGGAGTGGGAGGCCCATTAGCTAAAGTGGTACCTCAGGTTAAGAATGGTTTCAGGTTAAGAACGGACCTCCAGAACGAATTCAGTTCTTAAGCCGAGGTACTACATCATCATCATCATCATCATCATCATTATTATAATAATTATAATGCCACTGTATTCTGCTCTGGTCAGACCTCACCTGGAGTACTGTGTCCAGTTCTGGGTTCCACAGTTCAAGAAGGACACTGACAAACTGGAACGTGTCCAGAGGAGGGCAGCCAAAATGGTCAAAGGCCTGGAAATGATGCCTTATGAGGAACAGCTAAGGGAGCTGGGCATGTTTAGCCTGGAGAAGAGGAGGTTAAGGGGTGATATGATAGCCATGTTCAAATATATAAAAGGATGTCACATAGAGGAGGGAGAAAGGTTGTTTTCTGCTGCTCCAGAGAAGCGGACACGGAGCAATGGATCCAAACTACAAGAAAGAAGATTCCACCTAAACATTAAGAAGAACTTCCTGACAGTAAGAGCTGTTCGACAGTGGAATTTGCTGCCAAGGAGTGTGGTGGAGTCTCCTACTTTGGAGGTCTTTAAGCAGAGGCTTGACAACCATATGTCAGGAGTGCTCTGATGGTGTTTCCTGGTTGGCAGGGGGTTGGACTCGATGGCCCTTGTGGTCCCTTCCAACTCTATGATTCTATGATTCTATTATTATAGTTTATATAGCGCCTGTCAGGAACGTGCCCCCCCAGGAGCCAGCAGAAGGGTTAGCCCCGGAGAGTGAACAAGTCTGAGTTCCTGAGGAGGCAGAAGGGTTCAGCTTCAGAGCTAGCAGTTCAAAGGCCAACGGTTCTGATGAGGGAGAAGGACCAGTGGTGGTGTAGTGGTTAAGAGCGGTAGTCTCGTAATCTGGGGAACCAGGTTCGTGTCTCCGCTCCTCCACATGCAGCTGCTGGGTGACCTTGGGCCAGTCACACTTCTCAGAAGTCTCTCAGCCCCACTCACCTCACAGAGTGTTTGTTGTGGGGGAGGAAGGGAAAGGAGAATGTTAGCCGCTTTGAGACTCCTGAAGGGGAGTGAAAGGCGGGATATCAAATCCAAACTCTTCTTCTTCTTCTTCAAAACTGACACTCCTCGGCCCTCCCTTCACACTCCTAGCTCAGATGAAGAGGGAGATGGCCAAGGAGAGGCCAGACTGCCAACAGATAAGGGAGAGACTCTATCCCATGGGTAGGCAAACTAAGGCCCGGGGGCCAGATCTGGCCCAATCGCCTTCTCAATCCGGCCTGTGGATGGTCCGGGAATCAGCATGTTTTTACATTACATGAGTAATAATAATAATAATAATAATTTATTATTTGTACCCCGCCCATCTGGCTGGGTTTCCCCAGCCACTCTGGGCAGCTTCCAACAAAGATTAAAAATACATTAAAATGTCACATATTAAAAACTTCCCTGAACAGGATTGCCTTCAGATGTCTTCTAAATGTCAGGTAGTTGTTTATCTCTTTGACATCTGGTGGGAGGGCGTTCCACAGGGCGGGTGCCACTACCAAGAAGGCCCTCTGCCTGGTTCCCTGTAGCTTTGCTTCCCGCAGTGAGGGAACCACCAGAAGGCCCTCGGCGCTGGACCTCCGTGTCTGGGCAGAATGATGGGGGTGGAGATGTTCCTTCAGGTATAAAGGAGGAAAAAAAGAAAAAAATTATAAATAGAAAAAAAAGCACTGGGGCTTGAACTAGGCAGCCCTTCCAATAGTGGACTTCTGATAGCCCTTCTAGTAGAGAACTGTCTTCTGTAAAACAGGACACCTGGCCACCCTCGCCCTAAAGAACACATGCCGCTAAGTTGCAGAACAGCAAAATACCGGATTCCCAACCTCCCCATTATTTCCAACCTGCCCATCATGCATCTCTCTTCCTTTTTGTTATCTGCACCTGACACCCCACTCCTCACAAAAAATAGTCACAGCGTAAGTCCCAGGGTACACTTATCTTTCATCTCAACCAGCACTCCTTTGAGAACTCGGCAGAAAGGCTTTAGAAAAAGATGTCACTTGTTGTGACTGTCAAAGGAATTCTCTCCTGCTTCTTCAAGTGCTAGGGAACGATACGATACATATATAAAATATTATTTAGGTCATGCCGACGAGTGGCTTGGAAAACTTCCATGCTTTGTTCGGTGGCAATTCTGAGGCTTGTTATTGTTTTCCAGCGTTGAGGGCTTTAGCACGCAGATCGGTCTCCTCTGTACAGCTCGCTGTTGCGGAGAGATGAATGTGCTTTTAAAGAAGTTTAAGGCGCAGGCCCACCTTTCAGCCTCAGCGAGTTCTTTGGATCATCTCCGTGAAAGTTGCGAGGCCTTTCAACGTAAGTAGGCCATGTGTCGGAGAAGGCTTTTAGCGCAGAGCACCGACTACAGGAAACATCATTAGGCTTTAAACAACAGTGGCAGAAGGAAACATGTATCATTAAGAGTCTGGGGAGACAGAGTTGTCAAAGGATTTAAACTCCTTCCTTGATTGACAGCTTGCTCTACAATTGCTGCTGGTGCGACAGGGAGCATTGACTGCTTGGTGGAGACAGGGAGGAGAGGAGGAGAAGGGCCAAACCTTGTGATTTGTTCAAGTGGGAAGGGCATTAGTGAGCACCAAAGACTTGGCAGGTGTGGGGCACATGTGCTACAGTGATGGAATGACACCAGGATGAGCGTACACCCATATACAGCCCACGTCTTCAGCCCCTGCATGGGCTGGGTGTCGGGAGCACCTTCTCTGACCTTCCAATCACAGGAACGCAGGAGGAGCAGAGCAGCATTCCCAAGGAATAGGTCCTGGTGCAGTGGACCCACATTTGCTATTGTGGGCACCTCAAAAGCAGCAGAGTAACGGAAGCAAAGCTGTGGAGGTTTTGTTGCATACCTAATTTATTTCTACTGATTAATCAAATAAAAGAACATAACAAGCATGTACGAGACACAGAGTAGAGTTTGGATTCGATATCTCGCTTTATCACTACCCTAAGTAGTCTCAAGGGATGCAGGTGGCACTGTGGGTTAAACCACAGAGCCTAGGACTTGCCAATAAGAAGGTCAGCGGTTCAAATCCCCGCGACAGGGTGAGCTTCCATCGCTCTGTCCCAGCTCCTGCCAACCTAGCAGTTTGAAAGCACGTCAAGTACAAGTAGATAAACAGGTACCACTCCGGCGGGAAGGTAAATGGCGTTTCCGTGCGCTGCTCTGGTTCGCCAGAAGCGGCTTTGTCATGCTGGCCACATGACCTGGAAGCTGTACGCCGGCTCCCTCGGCTCCAATAAAGCGAGTTGAGCGCCGCAACCCCAGAGTCGGTCACGACTGGACCTAATGGTCAGGGTCCCTTTACCTTTATTTATTGTTTATGACTTTTGTTATGTTGGTAATTATGTAAACCTTGTCATGTTGCAAGCCACCTTGAGCATTGTTTTAACTATGGAAAGGCGGCATACAAATAAAATGATGATGATGATGATGATGGGTGTCTCCCCCTCCTGCTGAGACAAGCTCCCATCCCCTGGTCTCCCAGTACCAGAGGAGGCATGAACAGGGTGGAAGAGAAGTTAGCTTCACACAGGCCCAGTCTCTGATTGGGTAAAACCCTGGAGAGGGAGGAGGAGACATAGACAGTTGTGGATCCATGGGGATCCATGGGGCAAGACCTACCAGGGATGAACTGCTGTGCTCATTAGGCCTGACACTCCGCCAAGTCTATGCAGATTGTGTTAATAAAGAGCGAAGTCCAATTTGCTGGCTTGCTCCAGACACTCAACTGTGGAGAGTGCTGTTGCACCTGTCCTGCGTAACATTGTGTTTAATGGTTGCATCCCACCCTGGCACTTTAGGGTTGGGAATAAATTATAATCATCCTCATCCTCAGCCCTGAGTGGCCCTGGTACCCTGGACCCACCGTGCTTCTGAAGCTGGCACCTGTGAGCAATTTCCTCTTCTGACTCAGAGATAGTCGTTTCACCTGTTGTAGAAGGAGGATCTCCTCCAGGGGTCATGACACCCTCTCCCAGGAAAATCTGGCCCCTGCTCTCCTTTCACGCTGGTGGGAATGCCTTGGGAGTACAGTACAGAGAATAAAGAGAAAGTTGCAGAGAGTCCCAGACTAAAAAGAAAAAGCCAGCGATTCCTCTGGGTCCATAATGCAGAAAATGCAGCTTGTGTTATATCTGGGTCACAGAGCTGCCAAGCACACCCCCCCCCCCCATATGGCTTATGCAGCTATTGAATCTGCTGCTGGAAGGGAGTGGAGGGGGGGGGACACAGCCCAAACTGAGAGTGACACTAATTGTTAGGCAACCTCCAGAAAGTCTCATGTACGTTGGCAAATTAGCCAGGTACCATTTTCTCCTCTGCGCACGGTTGCATAACGTTTCCAGGAAGAGGTTTGTGGGGAGGGATGCCTAATTTAGGAAAATCTCCAACCAGAGCTCTTGCTAGAGAACTTCCCTCGCACATGGCAACAGTCAAGGGAGAGAATGTTCATTCTTCAGCAGCCTGAACTGCAGGATCCGAGCTATAGCAGAGTCTGCAAACTTTATTTTGCCCCATATAATGAGTAATTATTTTGCGGGATTCAGTGGCACAAATTACGACGCCGTCACTGAGAGAAATGGGAAATCAAGAAAGAGAGAAATTCACGGAGGATTGAACACGATTGATGACTATGATGATTAAATGGACCATCCATGTACAGAGGGGGTTATAGCTTAGCTCACCATTTTGTGGGGATAAACAAGAGGGGAGTGCTGGATGCCTTAACACGCTGCTAATGAGCTCCCAGCAGATTCAGGACAGACCAAAGAAATGTATTTTACAGTTAAATTATGGAGGGTTTTTTTTCCTGCAAGAAGCAGTGATGGCCACCAACTCGGATGGCTTTAAAAGAGGATTAGACAAATTCACGCAGGAGAGCCATGAAGCCTGTGTTCCACCTCCACTGTCAGAGGCTGGGGATCTCAAGTGCGGAGAGTTCTGTTGCCATAGGCATCTGCTTGGCCACTCACTGTGAGAATAGGATGCTAGACTAGAATCATAGCATTGTCGAGTTGGAAGGGACCCAAGGGCCATCTAGTACAACCCCTGCAATGCAGGAATCTCAGCTATAGCATCCAAGACAGGTGGCCATCCAACCTCTGCTAAAAAGTCCCCAAGGAAGGAAAACCCACCAGCTCCATTAGTCTGTTCTGCTGTGACTCTCAGAAAGTTCTTCCTGATGTTTCGTCGGAATCTCCTATGGCTTGAAGCAATAGGTTTGAGTCCTACCTCCAGAACAAGAAAGGAGATATAGTCGTACCTTGGAAGTCAAACAGAATCCGTTCCGGAAGTCCATTCGACTTCCAAAACATTTGGAAACCAAGGCGCGGCTTCCGATTGGTTGCAGGAAGCTCCTGCAGCCAATCGGAAGCCGTGGAAGCTGTGTCGGATATTCAGGTTCCAAAGAATGTTGCAAAGTGGAACAGTCACTCCTGGGTTTGCGGTGTTCAGGAGCCAAAATGTTTGGCTGGCAAGGCATTTGACTTCCGAGGAACTACTGTATACATCAGTTTGTTTCAACTTTGCATTTTGACACCTAATGAGTGTCCAAAATCTGCAAGGCCAAAATGCATTGGGCTTGCTTATAAATAAAATCCTATACAGCATTTTGAGATTTTTCGCCTTCCCTTTTGGGGAGCAGATGAGCCACTGGCCTGATCCAGAAGTCTCTTCTTATGTCTTTATGTCCAGCAGCATGTGTATGGAAGCAATGCTGGGCAATTTGCTCTATCTTCCATGTGACAACCCTATTCTCGTAGTCTGCATGTATCCCCTTTGCCGGGCTATTGTTAAGGCATTGCTGTCCTGTCTGCACAGGATGATTTTTCCATTTGCACCAGTATGTTCCATCGAGAGACAAAGGCTGAAGTTGCAGAAAGCATCTGGAGATGTTGCACAGAGAAGTTACGGCTGCTTGCATTTACAGCTCATTTCGCCTCCGTCTTCCATGGTATGCCTTGGATGATGTGTGTTGTAAATTAGGAGCCTTCTTATGCATGGAGAAGGAGCTCAGAGACCCGCAAAGAGACATCGCTCATGCAGCAGTTACATGAAGAAGATGCGCCACAGGTACCTCCAGACTTCCCTAATTAGCTTTTCGGCAAGGACTGCTGCTTCTGTAGCTCCAAAGCAAGGAAACTGTAGAACCAAATTCCTGAGAAAGATGCAGATGCAGAACTGAAGGAAAGCTTATTTATTATATTTTAATTGCCTCATTCCCCCATGGGGCTCATATACTGCTGTCTTCCCCGAGGATGAGCCCAAGGTTATCCAGCACGGTGAATGGGAAGAGATCTGAACCCCTGTCTCCCCAGTCCTAGACAAATGCTCCGGCCACTGAACCACATCTAGACATGTACAACTGTATTCGTAATTAAGCTTTGTGATATTAAGGATGCGCTTCACGGGTCTGCCAACAACTGAGAAGAGGAGGAGGAGGAGGGTGGATGTGATGGCCTGGGATTCAGACTCAGATGCTGAACCTGAGGGATCCCAGCCTGCACAGGATTCCCCGCCTCCAGAGCCAGCTGGGCTGGGGCTGGGGCATGAGCCTGAAGGGTCCTCACCTGTGCTGGATCCTCAGGTGCAGGCACCAGCTGAGTCTGGAGGACCCATTGCCTGCAGGTGCTCCACTCTCAGCCCCGTCAGGGGAAGCTGAGGTTGCCTCTGCGTCCGGTAACCCTCCAGCCTCTCCTGAGCTGCAGAGGCTCAGGGCAGAGAGGTGGAGGGAACTAAGTTCCCGCAGGAGGAGTGCTCGCCTCCAGGCCAGGAGAGGTGACTCACCAGAGGGTTGGGGCCGCCCTATGCCTTGGGGCAGATAAAAGCTGGCCAGCCCCAAGTTGTGGGAGCAACATTGTTGGTTGTTAGTTCCTGCCTGGACCCTGTCCTGCTTCCCGGCCTGAGCTCCTTACCCGGCCTGGCTCCCTGCTTGCATGCCTGTTCCTGACTTCACCGGACTCCCTGCCCTGCACCTTGAGAAGGAGGAGGATGGATAAGAAGGGGGGGGGGTGAGATGTCAGAAGAGGGCCTGGCTGGCAGGACTGCCCCCCTGCTCTGATTTAAGTTCTTGCACCTCTAGGGTGTACCATTTGGTCAGTTTTCAGAGACGGTGTGCTTTTACGTAGCAGTGGGTGCACTGAGCCAACTGTGGCTGTCATATGCACAGGCCTCCGAAAACAAGGGGTCTAGGTTATCACACTGGTTCTCCCACCCTCCAAAGGGCTGCTGGGGGAGTTGGGCTGAGGCCAGTGCCCCACCTGAGCTATGGATGAACAACCCCAGTTGCTGAATTCTGTAGGGCGATGATGTACACGGCCTCCATCTTGTGTGTGCAATTCTCTGCCCAGTGAGGGGTATGCGCTGCATAAATACAACCCCTTGCCAAAAAGAGGGACGCCTGCATTTCTATTTCTATTTCTTAATCATTTGTTCAGCCGACCCAGAGTTATGACCCACGATTATGCTGTGATGTTTCTCATTTATGACAACGAAATCAGAAAAGTCGGCAATATCAAATGAAAATGATTTGTCGGCATGTTTTATTGTAACGGCTCGCTTGTTTATTTATGCAGGCAATTATGCTTGCCTCCTATAAAAGATGAAAATAAAAGAACATGTAAAACTGAAATGGCAGAAGCACAGCCAAGAGCACAATCCCGACACCTTCTTTGTGCCCAACTGGAGGACAGCTGGATTGGGTGCAGGCAGACTCCTCCCGCTCAATGACAGCAACAGTATTGGCAGCCTAACCACATATCCTCCAACATTCCTCTGATGAAAATAGAGACATCCCATTCCATTGTTGTTGCTGCTGCTGCTGCCTAATCTGACTGGGTTCCCCAAGCACTCTGGGTAACTTCCAACATATATAAAAACATAACAAAACATGAAACATTAAAAACTTTCCTATACAGAGCTCCCTTCAGATATCCTTTAAATGTTCTATAGTTACCATATTTTTTGCTCTATAAGACTCACTTTTTCCCTCCTGAAAAGTAAGGGGAAATGTGTGTGCATCTTATGGAGTGAATGCAGGCTGTGCAGCTATCCCAGAAGCTTTCACTGCGCAGTGATGCCTCTTGCTGTTCTGGCTTCTGAGATTCAGAATATATTTTTTCTTGTTTTCCTCCTCCAAAAACTAGGTGCGTCTTGTGGTCTGGTGCGTCTTATAGAGCGAAAAATACGGTACTTATCTCCTTGACTCAGGGGTTGCATAACTCTGATGAAATAGGGACATCCTAAGGAAAAGTGGACAGATTGTGAAGCTGAGGTGCCAATACTTTGGCCACCTCATGAGAAGAGAAGACTCCTTGGAAAAGACCCTGATGTTGGGAAAGATGGAGGGCACAAGGAGAAGGGGACGACAGAGGACGAGATGGTTGGATAGTGTTCTCGAAGCTACCAGCATGAGTTTGATCAAACTGCGGGAGGCAGTGGAAGACAGGAGTGCATGGCATGCTCTGGTCCATGGGGTCACGAAGAGTCGGACACGACTAAACGACTAAGGGTGAGGGCTTAGTATCATTCCAGGGCAAAGCAGGTGTTCCACCACTGAATTATGGCCCTTATTGTTGATGTTATTCTTGTGAAATTGCTTTGAGATATGGCATGGAAAGTCGTATCCATGAATGGAATCAAACCAGCAAACGCATCCCATCTGCTCTGGTAGGACGGTGCAGAATGCGTTTGTCATCTCCCCGCACGTTGTTCCAGCTGTGAACTTCTGAGGGACCCACAGAGCTGCATTGGTCCACCATCTTCCACTCTAGGGCAACCTTGGAAGAATCTTTTCGTGCAAGATTCCTGTCCCCTCGTTCTCCCCGGGCCATCGCTCTCCATTCTGCTTGGAAGCAGCATGCGGAGAATGCAGATTAGATCATAACGCCATTGCCTTGAGCGCAGAGGAAGGGGTGTGATGAAAGATTCAGGAGTAATCTCAGTCAAATTAATATTTCGGCGGCACACTCTGCTCTGCACAATGAGAAGTGACTGTGTGAGAAATGGCCAATGGAGCAGCTTCTGTTCCATAACCCAAGCCAAAATTGTATAGCGTGGAGTGGGGAAGAAAAAGACATTGGTCTTTTGTTCTTCTTTGTTCTATAAAACAGAACCCATTCTTTCTGGGTATCGTTGGTGAGCTTTAGTGTGGTGTGCAGTGCTATAACTCAGCTGTTGACAACCTGGTGCCCTCTAGATGTTTGACTACAATGTCTCTGCCAGCATAGATGTGAGAAGGGAGACTTTGTGCTGGACACCAGCCCTAGGAGCCATTCCCAGACCATGACTTTAAGAACAGCAGCTACAGCAGCAGCAGCTGGGAAGAGCTTAGATAATTTTATAAGTTGTGTCTCTTTGTGTTTCATTTGTCTCAACTGTAAAACCTTTTACAGTTTTATATGTGGCATTTTATGCATTGAGACTTGATGTTTTTATTGATTATAGCCTTGCAATTATTTATCGTAATGGTTAAGAGTGAATTTTTGTATAATTATTACCTGCTGATATTTCATTTTATTGTGTACTATGAGAGCCTAATGGGTTGTTGAAAATTACTTTATTTGATACAAGTTGTTTTTATTATTACTTTTTTTTAATTGGAGGGTGTGAGAGCTTTGTCGTTTCTTCACCTCTTGCGTATAGAAATATAGAAAGGCTGTATACAAATTAAAAACGAAAATGAATAGAAATGAAAAATGTTGTTGCCTCAAACATCTGGAGAAGACCTGGTTGGGAAAGGCTGGTCGACACCAACTGATAGCAGCTCTCCAAGAATTTCAGACGGGAGTTTTTCCCAGCCCAACCTGGAGATACTGGGGATAGAACCTGCGACTCCTGCTTGCAAAGCAGATTCATCATTTTGTATGCATCCAACTCAGGGGTCAGCAAATGTTTTCAGCAGGTGGCCAGTCCACTGTCCCTCAGACCTTGTGAGGGGCTGGACTATACATTTTTTTGGGGGGGGGGAATGAATGAATTCCTATGCCCCACAAATAACCCAGAGATTCATTTTAAATAAAAGCACACCTTCTACTCATGTAAAAACACCAGGCAGGCCCCACAAATAACACAGAGATGCATTTCAAATAAAAGGACACATTCTACTCACATAAAAACACTGATAACTGGACTGTCTGTGGGCCGGATTTAGAAGGCGATTGGGCCTGATCCGGCCCCTGGGCCTTAGTTTGCTTACTCATGATCCAACTGATGCATGGCTGCTGATATGAGCATCATTTTCAGCCCCAGAAGCAGGCAGAACAGGGGCAAAATGGTGGTGGCAGGGAGGGGAGGACGTAGGGGTGGTGGAACGGGCTTCTGTGCAACTGCTGACATGTGCAATGACCCACAGTTGCCTGTATACAATTGCTGCTTCTCATGCCTCCCCACCCTGATGCTGATCCTCGCCCACACTTTCTTCCTGACGCTGACCTCCCTTGGTGAATATCAGACATGAAGGGAATGAAGATCAGTATTGGAAATGAAGAAACACAGTGACTGTGAACCAACCTGCTTGAGTAAGGAGGTTATTTTGGGTTCACATCAGCTGCACCTTCCACGCTCGGCAAAGAGAGAGATGCAACGACAAGGGAGGCTGACTGCTTTGAGCACTTTTTTCCACCAGCTGACTCTCTCGTCGCTGTGTCCCGCTCTTCCCAGAGGGGAGCAGGCAGCAGCAGCACACAGGGGGTGGAGGCGGTTGCAGATCTGCTGCCCTCCCCAACTCTCCAGGGCCTCTTCACCTTGCCTGGGTGGGCTACCCCTGCTGTAGGGGACAGGTGTGGCGCTGTGGTCTAAACCACTGAGCCTCTTGGGCTTGCCAATCGGAAGACCGGCGGTTCGAATCCCCGCGATGGGTTGAGCTCCCGTTGCTCTGTCCCAGCTCCTGCCAACCTAGCAGTTCGAAAGCACACCAGTGCAAGTAGATAAATAGGCACCACTGCTGCGGGAAGGTCAATGGTGTTTCCTGCACTGTGTTTTCCGTCACAGTGTTCCGTTGCACCAGAAGCGGTTTAGTCATGCAGGCCACATGAACCGGAAAGCTGTCTGTGGACAAACACCGGCTCCCTCGGCCTGAAAGCGAGATGAACACCACAACCCATAGTCGCCTTTGACTGGACTTAACTTTCCAGGGGTCCTTTACCTTAATGGGATCTAGACAGTGCTGGCATACAACAGAGAGAAGGAGAAATGTTTCCGACCTCTCTCTCTCTTTTTTTTTTTGCCACATAGGGTCTCACATTTTGCTTCAACAGGAAGGCGATACTGTACTCCGAGCAATAATAACTCTCCATAACTGCATCTATTCACAGAGTCTAAATTCACTCATCTTTCCAACGCTCTTGAAAAACTGGGGGTGGTTGACCATTCTTATCCAGAACCTGCCATTGCCAATTTTAATCCCCCTCACAGCCATCATTACTGTTTCGAATCACTTCACATCAATCCTTATGAAATATGAATGCGAAAACAAATCTATCTGTGTGTCTGAGAGAGGATAAAACCCAGGGAATGAGTCTTCTGTAATGTCTGCCCAGCGATGAAAAATGTCAACTACAAAATCATTCCTTTGCACATTTAAAAGAAGAAGAAGAAGGAAGGACCCTAAAGTGTGATCAATTTATTCGCATTAAGGTGACATCGGTTCCTAATATATAATGTGGCAGGAGCGCTGGGGCTGTCTTTCGAACGAGAACATGAATAATGAGTTCTTTGCTCCACAATCTCTCCCAGAAGTGTTGCTGGAGGTATCGCTCCAAGGCTGGTAAGCAGTGCCAAGTCTCCCCCCTAGGGCAGAATATTTTAACAGCTACCCTAATATAGGTCTTTTTCTATCAGGGAATGCCCTACAGATCTCCAACACGCCCCCTACCCCCAATGATTTATTTATTAACAGAGAAGTGGTTTTGCCCCAAGGTACAATTTTTGGTGTCTGTATGTTTTTTGAGGTGGAAATTCTCTTCTCCTGGCAGTTCACTGCTCTGTACCAACACTTTGTGACTTTATAGTTCTAGGGTGTGTGGTGTTTTTAGCTTTTCTTAACAGTGGGATAGGGTGTTGATGTGAAGTTCTGTTTCGCTGACAATTCGACAGGCACCTTCTAGGGCCTAGGCACTTTCAGATGCTTACCAGAGACCTTTCTTTTTAATCAGGCTTTTGTTAACTGAACAGTTCCTGGTTTTGCCAGCAGTTGACACTTGTCACGGCATTGTTTTTAAGCTGGTTTGAATGTACTTGTTATGTATTTGCATATTTTGTTCGCCAGGAATATTTTGATGGACAAAGTGGCCTATAAATTCTCACATGAATATTGTGCATCTCTCCCTGGTTGGAAGATCCCTAAGTGCTCATCTGGAGTTCAAGAACAGGAAGTGTGGGTCACTCACACTTCCTGTTCTGCCATGACCGCTCATCTGAAGCGGCCCCCATTTAAGCTGCAAGCTATTTCCCATGGCTAATACTCTCATCCCTGAAATGAATCTGAATGTCAGTGTGAGAAAGAAAAAAGGCTGTTTCTTCATGTGTGATGCAGTCAACGTCTTCAAATGCAAATATTATACATAAATACTTTTCTTTCTTCCTTTTTTTTTGCAACAGTGGGGAAAATCACGGTGGAGAGAGTCTTTCATGTCTGCATGTTTGCAAAGGCAGGATATCATTTGCTTGTCACTCTGCAATGATTTTTTAAACTATTAAAAGAAAGGGAGAGATTCACCGCTCAGTATTTAGGGGATCTGAAAAAGCAACAGCATTCCCACATGTGCATCAGCTAAAAAAGAATTTGCTCTTGTACGGAAGCTTGAAGGATGATTAAGTAGGCCAATCACATTCATCAAAGAATTGCTAGGAATGGTCACAATCCTCCAGAACCAGAATCTGTGTGGAAATAATGGACAGTGCTACAAATGTACAGCGTCCATAACCTGCATTCATATCAACGAAGTTCTCTTCATGCAGATGTTTCCCCCCCCAACACCATTAACTCCACATGGATGAATTATCATGCTCACCCCTCCCCCTCTGTTTGGATGCTTCCTTGAACTTTGATGATGGCTCTTTGCTTAAGCAGATTAAAAGATGGCTGGGGCATGAGGTGCATAGAAATCTCTGGCCTTTGCAGAGGTGGATTACAGCCTACTGTGCAAAGATCAGAGTCACATTGGCTGCTCACTTCCCCTCTGCTCAGGGAGAAAAGATGGCAGTCTGTTAAATGCAGCAAGCTGGAGCAGCAGGACAGAAGGCACCCAAGACTGTGGCCATGGGAGAAGCAAGAACCTCTTGCAGTGTAATGCTAGGAGCCCCTTCATCATAGGCTCAGGTTGTATATATGTGTAAATGAACCATATATCATAAAGACACTACAGTCTCTGCTGAGCCTCATTTGCAAAGGAAACATGAACCCTGGGTAAGCGCCCAGACCTCTGGAATTTCACACCACTTGGTGATTGGGGCAGCATGTATCAATATCAATGCAATGCAGGCCTTGTTCCCAGGGCAATTAGCCTTTCTCCTAGGGTTAGGGATGCAACTCTAAGAAAGGGATATCTGAAGATTGGCTCTACAGCACCAGAGGGGTGAGTGAGCAACTAATGTCCAAATCAAAATACTTAAGGAAGGGTTTATGAGTAGATAACAATCATATTTTTTTGCATCCTTTAACTAACTAATAAAAAAAATGCTACTAACATGAGTTTGACCAAACTACAGGAGGCTGTGGAAGACAGGTGTGCCTGGCATGCTCTGGTCCATGGGATCATGAAGATTCGGACATGACTTATCAGCTAAACAACAACAACAACAATAATTTATTTATACCCCACCCATCTGGCTCTGGGTGGCTCCCAACAGAATATTAAAAACATGATAAAACATCAAACATTCAAAAACTTCCCTAAACAGGGCTGCCTTCAGATGTCTTCTAAAAGTCAGATAGTTGTTTGTTTCCTTGACATCGGAAGGGAGGGGGTTCCACAGGGCGGGCGCCACTACCAAGAAGGCCCTTTAAAAACTTTATAAGCTGTTACAAAAATGCTTCAGGCATAAGGATGACAACTGGTGTTGTCTCCTGTCATGATTCTGACCCCAAAACAGGCCACGACAGTCACAGCAAAATGTGGCTCCAAATGTATTGAAGAAATCTGTTGGGATCTGCATTTGTAGACTCACACAGAGATGCTCATCCAAGGCCCATTAAACTGGCTAGCTGTGCCTTTTGATGAGCACCCATGGCCTGCAACACAGGCGATAGCTTTATTCAGCTGCTGCTGCAGACTCAGCACCATCTTGGCCGTAGACAGCCAAAGGAATGTGTTGTTGTTTTGTTGTAAAAAATAAATAAAGTGAGGGTTCATGAACGGGCATTGTTGTTTCTTCCAGGAACTCTGCAGTTTAAAGCCTCGCTTGCCGCTTTCTAGAAGCAAACAGCGAAACCCACTCAAAATGTCTCCAAAAAGCCAGAAGGAAATTATGCCCAGATAAATTATTCAAATATTTGTTTCTATTTTGAGGGCTTTTAATGGACATTTGGGTTAAATAAAAGATGAAAACGGCACACTAATTACTTGCAGCGGATCAATGTGGCCAACATCAGAAGCGAGAGAGAGCTCTTGTTCCTCCTTCCCAGGCATGAGCATTTTTAGGGGGTGGCCTGATATTCAGGGACACTGCTCCCTCCTCCATCAGTAGAGATAGAACATAACCACCAGGGTTAATAGCCACGGATAGCCTTCTCCTTCACGAATTTGTCCTCTCCTCTTTTAAGCCATCCAACTCACTGACTATCACTGGTCCCTTGCAGTGTGATTTCGCAAGGTGTTGTCCTGGACTGGTTGGATGTAGAGGAGTGGTGGGAGGCACCAGTTGGGGAACCCCCCAGGGAACTCCCTGGGAAAGAAGGCTCAGAGCCAGGGGATTGGTGGTGGGATGATGAGGAGTGGTCAGAGGGAGAAGGGGAAGCACAATGGAAGGAGAAGGTGAACAAATATTGGCGAACAGATTGAAAGGAATTTCGAAAGAAGTGATCCATGAGGATCAAGCAGGCTTTCTTCCTGGTCGACAGATGAAAGATAATGTGAGGAACATATTAAATATAATAGAATATCTAGAGACCAGGAACAATAAGCAAGCAGTGTTAATGTTTATTGACACAGAGAAGGCCTTTGATAATATATCATGGAATTTTATGATAAGGGTCCCTGCAATATTTCATTCCAGTTGGCACCCCTGCCGGAATCAGAGGCAGGAGAAGAGGGGGGCCAGAAGACAGGGGTGAGGCAGGCCGCTGAAGAATCCAGGAAGTCTCTCCTGCTGCGAACAGCTCAGAGCCCCCACCCCGCCTCCCAGAACATGGAGAGGAATGAAGAGGGAGGAGCAAAGAGAGACAAGACGACAGAGCCTTAGGCTGCTGGGGAAGGAACCGAGGGAGGAAGAGACATAGCAGGTGATGGGAAGGTGGGACCTCCAGTCTTCACAACTGCTTCACTGGGGCAAAACCCACCAGGAAGAGTTGCTGGGATCATTGGGTCTGTGCTGCTTTGGTTTCTTCAAGTAAAGAGTTGACTTCATTGACACTGGATAATTTGGCAAAAATGTATATATCAAAATCAAATAAGTGTTTGAAATGTAAAGAGAAAGAAGGTTCTTTTTATCATATGTGGTGGTCTTGTAGTAAGGTTAAAGGTTACTGGGAAATGATATATAATGAATTGAAAAAGATATTTAAAATAACATTTGGCCAGAAGCTTTCCTTTTAGTAATTATACCGAACTGTGGGGACACGGGTGGCGCTGTGGGTTAAACCACAGAGCCTAGGACTCTCCGATCAGAAGGTCGGCGGTTCGAATCCCTGTGACGGAGTGAGCTCCCGTTGCCCGGTCCCTGCTCCTGCCAACCTAGCAGTTTGAAAGCACGTCAAATGCAAGTAGATAAATAGGAACCGCTCCAGCGGGAAGGTAAACGCGTTTCCGTGCGCTGCTCTGGTTCACCAGAATCGGCTTAGTCATGCTGGCCACATAACCTGGAAGTTGTCTGTGGACAAACGCTGGCTCCCTCGGCCCATAGAGCGAGATGAGCGCCGCAACCCCAGAGTCGGTCACGACTGGACCTAATGGTCAGGGGTCCCTTTACCTTTTTACCCAAACTGTATAGAAATTTATTCATGTATGCAGCTACAGCGGCAAGAATGTTATTTGCCCAAAAATGGAAAGAAGAAGTCCCAATGAAAGAAGGTTGGATACAAAAACTTATAGAATACACAGAAATGGCGAAACTTACCCGAAAAATAAGAAATCAAGATAACAAATCAAAAGAATGGAAATGGTTTATTGGATATTTACTAACAAACTGTAAACAGATAATAACGCTGGCAGGATTATTGTAATAACTGGCAGTTTTATAAGAGTATACATTTAAAGTAGAGGAATAAATGCTTAAGTTAAGTTAATGTGGAATATGCAGAAAACATAAAAAAATTATTTAAGGAACTGCAGAAAGAGGGGGAAAGAAGTTGAGTTTCGAAATGTTAAAATGATTGTAAAAGTATTGAAATGTATAAAATTGAAAATCATAAATAAAAATGGGGAGGAAACCACTTAACTGACACCGGTATTTTTTACTGCTGACCTGCTCCTCCCTCTGGCTCCTGACAGGTGTCCTCAGAACGCACACCAAGAGGCAGCCATGTGAATCTAATAATGACGAATAAGTACATCGTAGAAAAGCGAACCCAGTCACAGTTGGAACAACAAATGATGCTTTCTGAGGGCTGTTGTCATGCCTACATGCTCATCCCTCCATGTCTAGTCATTCCTGGATTCTCAGCTGAATAGGTGAACTGCCTTTATCTGCGGAGTTGTTAGGTGACATGTGGTGATTAATCTGTGACAGGTGATTTGCACATGCAGATCATCAGAGTTTTAGGTGCCAAGTGATTTCCTTTGTAACTCTTAATGGGTTTCTTCCAAGACTGATTAAATCCTTCCTTTCTCTTTCATATTTTTTAGCTGTTGGCCATAGACTACCGTTACTCACTGCATTTACCCCCTACTCCCTAAGGTAGGTTGGGCTGAGGGCAGGGACTGGCCCGGGGTCACCCAGGGAGCTACATGGCTGAGTGGTAAACTGAACTCTAGTCTCCCAAGTCCTGGTCTGGGACTCTAACCACTACACCACGCTGTCTTGTTGTTGTTGTTTAGTCATTTAGTCGTGTCCGACTCTTCGTGACCCCATGGACCAGAGAACGCCAGGCACTCCTGTCTTCTACTGCCTCCCGCAGTTTGGTCAAACTCATGCTGGTAGCTTCGAGAACACTATTCAACCATCTCTTCCTCTGTCGTTCCCTTCTCCTTGTGCCCTCCATCTTTCCCAACAACAGGGTCTTTTCCAGGGAGTCTTCTCTTCTCATGAGGTCTTGGAGCCTCAGCTTCAGGATCTGTCCTTCCAGTGAGCACTCAGGGCTGATTTCCTTCAGAATGGATAGGTTGGATCTTCTTGCAGTCCGTGGGACTCTCAAGAGTCTCCTCCAGCACCATAATTCAAAAGCATCCATTCTTTGGCGATCAGCCTTCTTGATGGTCCAGCTCTCACTTCCATACATCACTACTTGGAAAACCATAGCTTTAGCTATACGGGCCCCACGCTGTCTTAGATCCCGGCAAATCAACATCTCTGTCTAGAGCAGGGATGGGGAGCCTGTGACTCTCACAGTGTTCTAGGACTCCCAACTCTCCTCAGCATGGAATATAGTCAGAGATGATGGGAGGGGCAGTTGCAACAATGTCTGGAGGAACCCAGGTTGCGGGTATTAGATAATATTCTTTATTATTAGTTATTATATGTGAATGCTAACTAATTTTAGAATTTTTTTGTCGTCTCATTTTTCAACTTCTTTTTTTAAAAAAACCACTCTGAGCATGTGTGGTCCCCCCTGCCCCAATAATAGTGTGGCGGTGGCACTATAAAAGTTGTAAAAGTAATTACATAAAAAATGGAAACGCAGTTGCTTTTATTTTGTACCAAAGATACATTTCAGGGTGACCCCTATCCAAATAGACTTACTCTTAAGGAAGGCTGTTTTTCCATGAAAAGAGGTGCCAGAACTCACCAGGAGCTTTCTGAGGGCTGTACAGTGGTACCTGGGGTTAAGAACTTAATTCGTTCCGGAGGTCCGTTCTTAACCTGAAACTGTTCTTAACCTGAAGCACCACTTTAGCTAATGGGGCCTCCTGCTGCTGCTGCACGATTTCTGTTCTCAACCTGAAGCAAAGTTCTTAACTCGAGGTACTATTTCTGGGTTAGCAGAGTCTGTAACCTGAAGTGTCTGTAACCTGAAGCATCTGTAATTCGAGGTACCACTGTACTCTTTGAAGTCCCTGGTTCTCTTTGAAGGGCAATGGCGCCCACTGAGAGGTGCTGTAACTGAGAGAGACTACCTTGCAAAACTGCTTTCTTAAACAAACATAGGCCAACTTCAAACCATACATTTAACAGACCCTCCAAGTGTCCCTATTTCCCAGGGACGTCCCTGATTTAGAGAAGTGGTCCCAGTTTCTGATCTGATCCCAGAATGTCCCGCTTTTCCTTAGGATGTCCCTATTTTCATTGGAGAAATGTTGGAGGGTATGGAGTTATCTGCCCCCCCCCAGCTGCCTGAAGACAATCCTGTAAAGGAAAGGGTTTTAAAAAATAATAATTTTATTTTGTTTTTATATATGTTGGAAGCTGCTCAGAGTGGCTGGGGCAACCCAATAAGATGTGTGGAGTATAAATAAATAATTATCCTTATGGAATGAGACATCCCTGTTTCCATCAGATAAATGTTGGAGGGTATGCATTTAAAGCACTACAGTACAGGGGTACCTCGGTTTTCGGGCGTCTCAGAAGTCAAACATTTTGGTTTTCAAATGCCAAAAACCCGGAAGTACAGTGGTGCCTTGCAAGACGAAATTAATCCGTTCCGCGAGTCTCTTCGTCTTGCAGTTTTTTCGTCTTGTGAAGCACGGCTATTAGCGGCTTAGCGGCTATTAATGGCTTAGCGGCTATTAACGGCTTAGCAGCTTTAAGAAAAAGGAAACAAACTTGCAAGAACTCGCAAGACGTTTCGTCTTGCAAAGCAAGCCCATAGGGAAATTCGTCTTGCGGAACGACTCAAAAAACAGAAAACTCTTTCGTCTTGCGCGTTTTTCGTCTTGCGAGGCATTCGTCTTGCAGGGCACCACTGTAATTGCTTCTGTTTTCGAATGCGTCTTGGAAGTCGAATGGCTTCTGCGGTGTGTTTTTCAATTTTCACCATTGAAATTTACATTCTCCCTTTGCACCTCAGTTGTCGAACTCTTCGGCAGTTGAATGGTCTTCTGGAATGGATTACATTCGACAACCAAGGTACCACTGTACTACTTTGAACAATCATGGCTCTCTCCATATGAATTCTGGGAGGTGTAGTTTGTTTGGGGGGCTCTGAGGGTTGTTAGGTGACTGACTGCTAGTCTCCTCACAGAACCAACCATTCCCAGCGTTTCCTGTGAAGAGAGATTGGTGGTTATGCTACTTTGGGAAAGACTCTCCTCCCTGAAAGAGAGGGGAGTGGTTGTGGCTGGGAGCCCAAGCTCCGCCCCGCAGGGGGCGTTGCCCCCTGCCTCCGGCTCACCTGGCTGGCGCTCACGCCCCCCCCGGTGGTCACCCAACCAGGTGCCGCAGAGGGGGGCGTGTTCAGCAGCCTTTTGCTGCAGCGACAGCCTCTCCCTAGCCTCATTCCGCTTCGTAGTCCCCTAGCCTCATTCTGCTTCGTAGTCCTGTCGCGAGTCACCCACCCTCCACTCCCTTAGTTAGGGCTTAGGTCATTGGCCTTGCTATGGACCTTAGGTTGGTCGCCCTGGTTGACCGGGGGGCCTGGTAGGAGTTTTTCCATTTGGCATTAGGCTTTTTGGTTTTTTCGCTTACCTCGTAGCAATCGTCACAACTTCTGTGGTATTGGTGGGTAGGTTAGGCATTGGAATAATGTGTTGTGGTGTGTCGAAGTGCTAGGTGTGGCCATCGCCTATGCCTTCAATTTATAGGGGTATTCCGTTAAAGGAATCTGGCGGTCGTGTATTCTGTCCGATGCCTGCTTGGCGGGAGGCCGTGGCACGACCCTCGGTGACAGCAGGGGTGAGCCTATAGTTGGATTGGCATCAACAGGCTCCACCTCCTGGTGAATAAACCCACTTGTTTCGATCCAATGCCTAAGCCAATACCTTTCCATTGCTGTAATCAATAAAGTTGTGGCCTTTTCTAGCCCATCCACCTTATATCATGTGTCCTCATGTTTTCATTTCTCTTTGCGGGGTCGGGTCCTCGAACCACAATTGCAGCTCTGGGAGAGGACCAGGGAGTCTCCATACTCGCAACTCTCTGCACCCTTACCAAATTAGAATTTCCAGAAGTTTCAGGGGGGGGGGGAGCCATGACTTCCTAAAGTGGCATTGCAGTGCTTTAAATGTATGACACAGATGTGTTGCCATCCAATGACACAGGCCCCAATGAAAACAGTTGGACTGGGTAAATTTGCATAGGATCGCACTATGAATCTCTAACAATGGCATTCCTAGCAGGTGAGCGTAGGCTGTTTGTAGTATTTTGTATTACAGGCAAAGGAGCTGTCAATCACGGAAGGAAAAAGAGATTGAGAGAGAGAACGATGAGGCCATCTTAATGAGTTATTCTTAACACACCACTTAGAAACTTGAACGTCTGCCTTGCAGCCATAGGAAAAATAACATATGTATTCCAGATGTACCTGGAGACATAATTAATGAATCTGCTCAGTGCTCAGCACTCCCCCTCCCCACTCCCCGCCATAGATACCTAATTAAAATGAAGTGGGAGAATGTAGAAAGGGAAGAGCAAAATACAGATCATGGGAACTTGAAAAGAACAGAAGAGCTGAACAGAAGTTGCATGAGATAATGGGTACCATTAGCAACACCAGAGGGATCCATACCCAGTTAAACTTGAAAAAGAAATGGCATTGTTTAGAGGGTCCTGTTGTTTTTAAAAAGAGGTGGAGGGAGAGAGAGAAAGAGCTTATAGCCATCATTTTACCACGGCAAAAAAGCAACAAATTGAATCAATAATAATCAATGTGTTTCAATACGATTAGGAGCATTCTGCACAGTCCTAAAATTCCACAAGGAAACCCATGCTTGGGCCAAAGCAATAAATTACCCTGCATGTTCTACCATTTTTTGGTAGTGGCCGCCATATTGCTCCATCCCTCAAAAACATGGCGGCCGGGCTACCAAAATTGTTCTGCTGTTGCTGCTGGTGGAAAGAAAGTTGCGTCGCTGCCACCACTACTGTGATGGTGAGTCCCACCCCTGAGAAAGTGTTGGAAAATTTCTCCTCCCCCGGGAGAAATTTGGTGAAATGGTCACCCCAATATTCCTACCCACAAGCAAGGTGAAGAATTTCGAGAGTCCCTTTCCTCACAGCTCTCCTTCCAGAGGTTTCATAATATACACCTTCCTTCAAAGAGACAGTGACGGATGGCTTTTCGATATTGCGGGCCAGCTGCTTCCGTATAGGAAATCAATTAAAGTTGTATCTTATTGACTTGAAGCGATACCACCATATTAGCTTTAAATATGCATGTCTAGGCATACAGACTTTTGAATTTCCTGTGGACATCGCCCAGATAGTCTGTTCTCTGACATGGCTGGGTTGAAAATCATTTCAAATCAGATGAAAGAAAAGGAAATGTTAACTCAGCAGCTGCCTCCTTCCCTTTCCCCAAATCGGCACTTTCTCTTTCATGTAGATAAGGAATGATTACAACCAGCAGCTATGTGGAGAGGGAGCCGTAATGCTGGGGATGGATGTAATTTTATGCACAGAGTACAAGACCTAGAGGGGTTAAAAAGAGAGATAAGAGGCAGCTCTGATGAAGGGAAAGAACAAGGGCAAGCTGTTTTCACAGCCAGGCTGCAGTAATCTGGTTTAATAGTCATTCCGCACTTCCACCCTGGGAATTTGGGGTCTATGAGACAAACTAGTGATCCTATTTATTAGTAATAGTAGGATGAGCAGCAGACTTGGAGAGCCATTCTGGTCTGATAACAATGATGGTGATGATTTTTTACTCACCATTCACCAGCAGGTCATAGAATCCTAGAATCCTAGAGGTGGAGGTACTGTCAGTTGGAATCTCCTTCCTAAGGTCCCAGAGGGAGGTCCCAGCAGTGTAAAAAAAGTCGAAACAAAATACAAGTATAACTAGGGTACTGAAAACAGGCATCTTAAGTGTCACAGGCCAGGGTAAAGAGGTACGTCTTCAGCCTACGAATAAAGGCAATGAAGATAGGATGGGAGAAAATGGTGAGGATATGTGGGGAGATATGTATATACTCCTTGGGCTTGCTTTGTTCAGGGGTTAAGCCAAAGATATAATAGATTCATAATTATAGTGTAAAAACCTCAAAACAAATACATTTCAATAGAGAAAGAAGGGACAAAGGAACTTGTAAAGATTTGGATATCCCATGGGAATATTGGTTGGGGAAGAGATAAATGCCTTTTCAGCTGAAAGGAAAGGTTCTCATTTTGCTATTTTTGTCACGTCACGTTAAATAATATGATTTGCACTTCCAGTTAATCTGTTTAACCAGATGAGAAGCCGAAAGAGTTGGGCATTGACGGAGCCTTGCCAAAGAGCTTAAATCTGGAAGCGGCAAAGGCTATTTTCTTTCTCTCACTTTGCTGAGAGCGGAGCGTCGTGTCTCGGGTCTTTAGCTTAACATCGCCATCATTATCGTGTTTCCAAATATCCCCAAATAGCAGAACCTAAGATCCCCATGATGGAGACGAATGCTTTGCTTGTCATTGTGCAGGCTAATCTTACTATTATGGAACAGTTTGTATTGATTTCTGGATATTGCTAGAGCTTGGAGGTGATGATTTAAAGGGCAGGTGGGAGAAAGGGAGGTTGAATTCTCTCGTGCATCCTCCAGAGATGATCACTGGACATGAGCTCGCATGCGCATGCCCCCGTGTTAAGCATTCCACTCTTTGGTGATCCTCTCTGCCTCTCTAAACGCATGCATATTAACCAAGCATTGTTAGTCCTTGCTGAGAAGTGTTGTAGGGAAGGGAGAAACTGTGATGCTATCAGCCAGCATGTTGCCTCCTTAACAACTTCTCTCATCCATAATGAATGAGGGATCGGAAGAACAGAAACATGCGACGTGCATATTCTTCCCGCATTTGGCAGCTGACGAGCATCTCCAGGAAAGTGAGACTCTCTCTCCCCTTTCTTGCTCACAACAATAGGAGCAGGCACAAGATCAGAATGAACAAACATGGTGCACAAAAGAGCAAAAACCAAACCAAACCAGGTATGCCTTGCAGATACCGTTGAGTTTTTTTTAGTGGAGACAGGGGGAAGGCAGTTGTAAGAGAGATCAATAGGGGGGCAAGTTTCATAGCAAAGTTCTTCCATTTAGGCCCTACTTGTGATTAGGAACATTAGGAAACTGCCTTATGCCAAGTCAGAGCATTGGTCCATCTAGCCTAGTATTCCCCACACTGATTGGCAGCAGCTCTCCTGCCTTGGAGGTTTTTAAGCAAAGGTTGGATGGCCATCTGTCATGGATGCTTTAGCTGAGATTCCTGCATTGCAGAGCTAGATGACCACCGCTGTCCCTTCCAACTCTGCAATGCTAGGATTCAGCCAAGAATCCTTCTCATCCCTGGAGATGCTGGGCATTGAAACTGGGAAACTTCTGCATGCAAAGCGAATGTTATACCACTGAGCTACATAACACTGGTCTTGAAAGACCTACATTGGCTCCCAGTGCATTTCCCAGCACAATTCAAAGTGTTGGTGTTGACCTTTAAAGCCCTAAACGGCCTCGGCCCAGTATACCTGAAGGAGCGTCTGCACCCCCATCGTTCAGCCCGGACACTGAAGTCCAGCTCTGAGGGCCTTCTGGTGGTTCCCTCACTGCGAGAAGCAAAGCTACAGGGAACCAGGCAGAGGGCCTTCTTGGTAGTGGCGCCCACCCTGTGGAACGCTCTCCCACCAGATGTCAAAGAGAAGAACAACCTGACATTTAGAATACATCTGTTCACAGAAGTTTTTAATGTGTGACATTTTGATGAATTTTTAATCTTTGTTGGAAGCTTCCCAGAGTGGCTGGGGAAGCCCAGCCAGATGGGCGGGATACAAATAATAAATTATTATTATTATTATTATTACTACAGTCCCTGGTTGTAGATTTGGCAAGGGTTCTTGAGAGTGGTGTACACAGAGAGAGAGAGAGAAAGAGAAAGAGAGAGAGATTTTTTAATGTATATATTGCTTTTCTATTAACAACATCCCAAACTGTAAAAATTCATTGGATAAATAAATTTCCTGGATGGTTGTGCTTCCTCTAAAGCCCAGGGGAGGACAGCCTGAGCTAAAATTCTTCCATGGGGCTTTCTCACCTCAAGAAGAAGGGGAAGCCAGGGATGCTACAGAGAGCTGGAGACGTGTTTACTGGAAAGAAATATGGAACGTGTCACCCCTGACCACCTCGTAACAATAAAGGACGCTTAAAACCCAAGCAAAATATTTTGGGAGAGTTTCAGGTGCCCTGAGAATGAGGCATGAAAACTGAAGTCTCTTCTACAGGGGAATAAAAAGTTTGAGAAACTGTGGCAGTGGGGAACAGATTTCGGCACAGTACAAATTGACATAGAACGCGGGGAAAGGAGAGATTGATACCTCCATTAAGCACTACAAACACACGGGACAAGTAGTCCCTGGAAAAGTCAACCAAATTCAAATTGCCCCACAGGCAAACCTGCTATTATCTTCTCTTTTTTTAAAAAAAAATAATTATTTATAAAATTTTCAAATTTAACAGTAAAAAAACAACAACAACAAACAAAAACATTCCATTTGAATTTTACATCCAATTCTAATCTTTCCACTTTTGGACTTCCTTCAGTCTATCTGGAAATTTTCATGTTATCACAGTTATTCACATTTCTTGGATCTATATTGTTTTGGGTTTTTTTTAACCAAATTGATCTTAACAATTATTATAAAACAATGTTTCTTTCCATTATTATCACAGAGCTTCTTGAAAACCTACAAACGTTAATTGACCTTCACATATATTCTTAATATACTCTGTAAATTTATTCCAGTCCTCGGTAAATCTCTGGTCTCGCCGGTTCCGAATTCTCAAACCTGCTATTATCTTCTAATCCTCTGCTGACAATAATGAGAGGCATTTAAGAGAGATCACTCTAGGCATGGAAAGGGAGCGGAGAAGTTAGGCCGTAAGCCGCCAAGAAGCACCACTATCAGAAATGGGTTTTGAATTCCACCTGCGTGCATGTCGGTGCAGATCATGGTTGGAACAATTGCTAATTTCCTGACATGCCAAGGGCATTGTCATTTTCCACCTTAGTTGGTCACCTGGAGAGCTCTTCTGCATACAAATGAGCTCTTTTTCTTTGCTCTTTTGCTTTCTGAATGGGAAGAGTCTTCACCAACCGAAAGTGAAACAGCCAGGAGTTCATTTCCTCAAACCAAAGAGGTGCGAGGACTCAACCTTTCTCAAAATCAGGTTGTGTGCCCCAGAAGTTCTTTCCCCAAATCTGCAAACACATGGCAGCTACCTGAGGTCACTTAGGGCAGCTTCTGCCATATTTAGTAGAAGAGTCAACCCAAGATGTCTGTTTCCGCCTTTGATATTTATTTTGAGGTCTTGCCTCAGTATCCCTAAAGTCGTAACACTGCCAGAAATTGCTTTAAATCCCTGAATGGTTTATATCCTCAAAAAGAGAGGGAGCGAAGAACTGAAACAGAATGGATATAGCCTCTGGCAAAAATCAGGGGCTCTTCACACACTTTCCCCTTTATTCATCGAGCACCAGCAAATAAGCTAATGGATGCAACAAACAGAATACAACAGGGTACATTCGCTAGGGCTGTGTGCAGCTCTCCTGAACTGACCCGGGTCAACGTGGTGAACACACAACCCGTATCTAGCCTTGAATCAATCCAGGGGTGGGACTAATAGGATTTTAAGGAATCCTGATTAAACATGGAACATACAACTGAGTCTCTCCCCTGCCCTCCAACAGCAGAAAGCAGGAGAGTCATCTTTGCTGGCTGCAGTTCCAGCAGCCTGTTGCCCTGTGGGAAACATGCCGGCAAAGTAGTACAGTGGTACCTCGGGTTAAGTACTTAATTTGTTCCGGAGGTCCATTCTTAACCTGAAACTGTTCTTAACCTGAAGCACCACTTTAGAAAATGGGGCTTCCTGCTGCCGCCGCGCGATTTCTGTTCTCATCCTGAAGCAAAGTTCTTAACCCGAGGTACTATTTCTGGGTTAGCAGAGTCTGTAACCTGAAGCGTATGTAACCTGAGGTATCACTGTACTGTATAGCCAGGAGAGCAGACCAACTGATGAGCAGAGGCTTCAGTCCTGCTCAGACAGACTGTGTGTGTGTGTGTTTTGTTGGCATGCACCCAAGGAAACGGGGCAATTGGCAGCCCCCCCAGCTGCCCCCAGACCACCGGCCGGTGTGCCGGGCAATCTCCGGTCCTTGGTGCAGCATAAACCTGTGACCCAGGATTTAGAAGACTGAACATGCTATCCAGCAGAGAAAACGCTGCGTAGACAGAAATGGCACGAGAGGCTGTGTGAGCATATTTACAAGCAGGTTTTATTAAGCGTAGATCAGGACAAAAGGAAACATGTCTGATCTCCTTTGTGTCCAAAGCAAAAACAGAAAGCTATATACAAACGGAAGTTCCCAGTATACTGTGCTGGAATGTAAACAGACATGTGACATACAACAATTCCACATGTCTGTTCCTTAAGGTGGAACGGAATTCTCAACGCGTGTGTGTGTGTGTGTGTGTGTGTGTGTGTGTGTGTGTTTGCCTGCTGGGAAAAGGCACGTAGAGTCAAACCTTCTTCTTCCAGCCCAGCATATTCCCCCTGAGAGCTCCAGTTGGAAATATCCTGTATGGGTGTATATCTGCTAGATACCATTACATAGACTAATAAGAACAACCAGCAGTTTACAATCACTGGTGATGAAATTCCTGGCAATACTTGATACCCTTCTGCCATCTAGCTGTCCACAACCTCCCAAAGGAGGCTGTTCCATTGCCGAACACCTCTTGCCCTCAGAAAGTTCTTCCTGATGTTTAGTTGGAATCTCTTCCCTTGCAACTTGAACTCACTGAATTGAGTCCTATCCTCCAGAACAGGAGAAAATAAGCTTGTTCCCTCTTCCAGGTGACAGCCCTTTAAATATTAGAAGGTGGCTCTCATATCTCCTTTCAGTCTCCTCTTTTCCAGGCTAAACATATTCAGGTCCTTCAACGGCTCCTCATCAGGCTTGGTTTCCAGACCCTTGATCATCCTGGTCTCTCTCCTCTGCATGTTTCAGCTTGTCAATATCCTCCTTAAATTGAGGCACCCAGAACTGGATGCAATATTCCAGGTGTGGTCTGACCAAGGCAGAATAGAGTGGTAATATTACTTCCCTTAAGGGATGCGGGTGGCGCTGTGGATTAAACTACAGAGCCTAGGACTTGCCGATCAGAAGGTCGGCAGTTCGAATCCCCACGATGGGGTGAGCTCCCGTTGCTTGGTCCCTGCTCCTGCCAACCTAGCAGTTCGAAAACACGTCAAAGTGCAAGTAGATAAATAGGTATTGCTCTGGCGGGAAGGTAAACGGTGTTTCCGTGCGCTGCTCTGGTTCGCCAGAAGCGGCTTAGTCATGCTGGCCACATGACCTGGAAGCTGTACACCAGCTCTCTCGGCCAATAAAGCGAGATGAGCGCTGCAACCCCAGAGTCGGTCACGACTGGACCTAATGGTCAGGGGTCCCTTTACCTTATTACTTCCCTTGATGGGGCAGAGTGGTTGTGGTAGCACAGCAATCATGAATAAAGCCCTTGAACCAGCTTTTTTGTTTCTGGTTGTGCAAATAAAGCCTGTATGCAAATCTCCACTTTCTTGGTTCTTTCCCAACATTTTCAATTAGTTCATTTGGGGCTGGGGGCATGAAGCTATCTAGGTGGGGGATAGGAGTTGGGTCCCACCTGCCGGAAAGGTGCGCTCATGTGAACCTTTGTTGCTGGCACGTATCAGATCAGTGCTTCAGCCAAGTGTGCTGATAATTGCATTCAGATCCCTCAGAGGGGCACGCAACCTGCTGGCAATATAAACCCTAATAAATAGTACCAAATGGGCAAGTAGTGATTAATACAAATATCGGCAGGTGCTATTCTGATGCCTGTGCCAGGACAAACAGAACAACACACACACACGCACACACATTCAGCTCGAAGCACCATCTGACATGCTACTCAGAAGGCAGAGCCAAGAAATGTGAGTCTCTTGCTCTGAATATGTTGTGAGCTATGAGCTTGTAGACAAGGGCCATTGAGCTCCCTGTTGGAGAGGTTATTTCGATTCCAACAGGGCTAGGAGGCAATCTATGCATGTCATTGCATTAGGAGATGAGATCCAGAGGCTGCTGGTATGAACAGCACTGGAAAGCCGAACCTCCCTCGCTGCCTGGCACACATACACGGCCAGTCTTTCAACTTTAACTAAACTTCAGCCACCTACATCTTTTATAGTCCGTGCAGGCTGTGGCCTGATCAGCAAAGGGTGAGCAAGGAGACTGTTCAGAGAAGCTGCACAGTGGCCCTAGATGCACTCAAGCATGGGAACTACAATCCCCATGATGCTGCGTGACTGTGCATGTGCAGGAAAGGCAAGGTTATCTGCAGAGGGGATAAGTCAGCCATGTAGCAAAACCAGCAGGGAGGGCCACCTTGCAGATAGCCATTGCCTGCATGAGCGTTAGCCGATGTGGTGCTTTCTCCATTATCCCCAACCAGCATGACCAGTGATCTGGGTTGATGGGACCTGTAGTACAACCACATCTAGACTGAACCAGATTGGCTATTCCTGGCCTGTACGGGTGACTGTAATTAATGCAAATAAGTCTGTAGCAAATGTGGGGAACCTGTGTCCCTCTAGTCCTCTACATTGCCAGGTTGGCCGGGACTGACGGAGAGTCCAACAACATCTGGAGGGTCATAGGTTCCCCACTACTGAGCTATAGCATTACCAACCAACAGGTACCTGTAAGTTCACTGAGAGGGTCCTCTTCTTTGGCAGTCCCATAAAGGTGCCATGGACTGGTTGAATATAGTGGAATAGTGGGAGGATCCGCTGGGGAACCTCTAAGAAAAGAAAGCTCAGCGCCTGGGGATTGGTGGTGGGACGACGATGAATGGTTGCAGGGAGAAGACTGGGAAGAGCAGGTGTTGGAAGCTGGGGAGGCAACGGGGCTTAGTGAGTTGGGAGAATCTGAATCAAGAAGCAGAGATGAGTCCAGCTGGTGAAGAGTCATGGGTGTCTCCCCCTCGTGCTACAACTATCAACCCTCCACATTGGTCTCCCAAAACCAGAAGAGGCATCAAAAGGGGGGTGGAGGGATTGGCAACATGCAGGCACAGTCTCCAATTGCTTGAGGGAAAACCTTGGAGAGGAGGGAATTAAGGCAGCTGTGGGGAGGCAGGGACTTTCAGGCCCAGTAGCTGCTTCACGGTGGCAAGGCCTACCAGAGATGAGTTGCTGTGCTCATTTAGGCCTGACACTCCTGTGCCAATAGTGTTTTTGCTAATAAAGAGTTAACTTCCACTTGCACAGTGTGATTTACTGTTGGCTTGCATCTGACAAAATATCAAAGGGATCCAAGTGTCCTGCCGAATGCTAAAATTCATGGTTGTACTTAACTTTTACTGGAGTGCATCTATTGTCTCTTTAGAATATAATAATAATATAATAATAATTTATTATTTAAACCCCGCCCATCTGGCTGGGTTTCCCCAGCCACTCTGGGCAGCTTCCAACAGAACACTAAAATACAATAACCTATGAAACATTAAAAGCTTCCCTAAACAGGGCTGCCTTCAGATGTCTTCTAAAAGTTTGGTAGTTATTTTTCTCTTTGACATCTGGTGGGAGGGTGTTCCACAGGGAGGGCGCCACTACCGAGAAGGCCCTCTGCCTGATTCCCTGTAACTTGGCTTCTCGTAGCGAGGGAACTGCCAGAAGGCCCTCGGTGCTGGCTCTCAGTGTCTGGGCAGAATGATGGAGGTGGAGACGATCCTTCAGGCATACTGGACCGAGGCCGTTTAGGGCTTTAAAGGTCAGCACCTTAGGTAGACAGAAGCTCTTTAGGGTAGTCCATTTGGATGATAGGACACTGCCGCACCAACTGAGTCTGCCCTCAGCCAGCCCTCACCTGCCTGCCTTCTTAAAACAATTTCAAGGGTGACACTGCTTGTCAGCTTTATTCTCCTCCTCAGTGTTGTCCCTTGTAGAATTCAGCGGGGAGGAGAATTGGAACAAAAGTAGAATTAGCTACCTCTGCCTGTCATTGGTTTCTGGTTCTGCCAATCATTGGTACTGACTCTGGCAACTGCCAGCCTACCAGTGCCAATGGGTACCAGCTGCCACTGCTTAGCAGAAAGAAGACGAAGGTAACAATACCAATCTAGATGTTCTCCAAGGACCCTTCCAACTCTGTGATTCCCCTGCCATTCTCAAGCAGGCTAGTAGAAATATTTGCAGGCTAGTAACTTATGTGCTCTTATTTGCAGGGCTGTGCGACATATGGAACTGGTAGTTGTAAAGTAAGATCAGTTGCAATTGATCTATACAAGGTGTACCAAACAGAGCAAGGTGTGCTTTGTTACTTAGCCATCACAGAGGGTTTGTATCTGATTCTCCATAGAGGAGACATAATAGCCATCTTCAGGTATCTAAAGGGCTGTCACATGAACGATAGAGGAAGCTTGTTTTCTCCTGTTCTGGAGGATAGGACCTGACACAATGGATTCAAGTTACAAGAAAGGAGTTCTTTCTGACAGTAAGTGCTGTTTGACAGTGGAACAGACTCCCACGAGCGGTGGTGGACTCTCCTTCCTTGGAGGTTTTTAAGCAGAGGCTGGATGGCCATCTGTCCTGTGTGTATGATCTAGCTGAGATTCTTGCATTGCAAGGGATTGAACTAGATGGCCCTCATGGTCTCTTCCAACTCTACGATTTGATGATTCTATGGACATAACAGAGTGCAGTAAATTGCTATTTAAATAGTCTCCAGCACCATTTTAAACACAGGCGGCCCCTTTCTGGTAGCTATGTGTAAAGTATATGCAAACAAACAGTTTTTGGATTGTTTTTTGTTTGTTTAAAGAAGAAAGAAAAAAATTAATGGCATGTGCAAATACACATTTTGAGAGGCCTCTTCCAAAGCAAACTCCTGATTAAGAAGTGCTGTTTGTTATTCTGCTTGTGGAACCTTAAGAGCTCAAGCAAGAAAAAGATTCATCATTTCCAAATTACTGTGATGTCATGCATACCAATTCTTTTGCTGTGCATGGCACCAGATATCCAGAAAAACTCATCTCCACCCGCCTCAAACCTTCTGTCCCCAACGGAATAGGATTAGCAATTTTTGATGGATGCTGTGATCTTTGTTTTACTGCTTCTTGTCTCCTGATAGATCACGGGTAGCAATTTCTGGCGGAACATATTTCTCCGCAAGAGAGTGGCTTCTCGCTTTGGGGACATAAATTTGAGCTTCAGTTGTCTACTGCTGCACAAAATGCCAAATGAGATGGCAGAATTCTGGACTGTCCAGCTTCAGGTTTCAAGTGAGATGGGTTTTTAAAGACCCAAGGGCTACATAGTCTTATGGACAACTTCCGGGGGCCACATTCCGGTAGTGAGGAAAATGGATGGAACAAGGGCTGCAGTGTGCACCTTTGTAGGCAACATTTAACCATGCAACAGTCAGAAGGTCGCATGCACGCATGCACGCACGCACACACACACACACACCTCCATCCAGGCAAAATCACTTGAGGGTGGGGATCAAGGTTAATGAAGGGTTTTTGCTGAGAGAGTGTGTGTGTGCTCTAGGGGGAATTCGAGGGCCAGAAGGAGGGGCCTCAGTGGCGACATTCACACAGACCTGAGTTTCTCCACTCCTGTAGTAAAACTGCATATATGTGAAAGTATCCATCCTGATTTTCTGGTTTTCCCCATGCAAAAGAGCACTTTTAAATGTGGAGGAGCATTCAGAAAGCTAGCACTCCAGTTGCAACCTGAAAGGTACAATCCAATACAAACGGAATCTGTTCCAAAAGTCTGTTTGACTTCCAAAACGTTCAGAAACCAATCAGAAGCTGCAGAAGCCCCACTGGACATTCAGGTTCCAAAGAACGTTTGCAAACCAGAACACTCACTACCGGTTTTCGATCATTTGGGAGCTGGAATGTTTGACTCCCAAGGCGTTAGGGAGCCGAGGTACGACTGTACGTCTGTCACTTAAATTGGTGCCACTTGTGAAAACTGCTGTTCATCATAGCTTCAGGTAGCTACAAATCACAACGGCTTTGCTCTCATACCCTCCAACATTTCTCAGATGAAGATAAGGACATTCTATTCTCCATCAGGAAGCTTCTCCTGTGTTTCATCTCGCCACAAACATATACCTCGTATACACAGATACACCTGTCGCCTTGAGCCAATTACAACCTCTCCGCTGAACCTACCTCAGAGGGTTGTTGTACAGAAGAAATGTGCACTGGTAACCTTTTCCTTCAAGATTATAAGGAGGGCTTTGTATGCCAGTGTCGCCATCTCCTTCATTTGGTGCAGGTATCTTATTTTCAGTATAAACAGGACTCTCTTTTTGCACCTTCAATTGTTCTCTGAGACGTGGAGGTGAGGTAAAAGGAAAAACCCGGGCAATCCAGAATCAAATCAGAAACTGGGACAGCTTCTGGAATCCAGGGACTCTCCCTGGAAAATCAGGGCTTGTGTTCTGCCTTCGCTGTCAGAAGCAGTACTTCTGTTTGTTTTTTATAAATTTTTATTAGATTTTCCACAATGATAACAAAACCACAAAGCAGAATGATGCAAACACAAAAAGAAAGAAGAAAAAAGAAAGAAAGAAAGAAAGAAAAAGGAACAGTAAACAGATAAAGAATAACAACAAACTTAATTCTTCACAAATCCAAACTTTTAAACATCTTGGTTGACTTCCTCAAGTTCCTCCCTTCTGAGTTTCCTTGTAGTTAAAAGTAACAGCTTTCCAATATCATTATTGATATTGGAGCAGATCATTAAGCAAACAGTCTGTGAGCACCTAGAAAGGAATGCTGTGATCACCAATAGTCAGCATGGATTTCTGAAAAATAAGTCATGTCAGACTAACCTGATCTCGTTTTTTGACAGAATTACAAGCCTGGTAGATGAAGGGAACGCAGTGGATGTAGCCTACCTTGATTTCAGCAAGGCATTCAACAAGGTGCCCCATGATATTCTTGTAAAGAAGCTGGTAAAATGCGGTCTTGACTATGCTACCACTCAGTGGATTTGTAACTGGTTGACTGACCGAGCCCAAAGGGTGCTCATCAATGGTTCCTCTTCATCCTGGAGAAGAGTGACTAGTGGGGTGCCACAGGGTTCTGTCTTGGGCCCGGTCTTATTCAACATCTTTATCAACGACTTGGATGATGGACTCAAGGGCATCCTGATCAAATTTGCAGATGACACCAAACTGGGAGGGGTGGCTAACACCCCAGAGGACAGGATCACACTTCAAAACGACCTTGACAGATTAGAGAACTGGGCCAAAACAAACAAGATGAACTTTAACAGGGAGAAATGTAAAGTATTGCACTTGGGCAAAAAAAATGAGAGGCACAAATACAAGATGGGTGACACCTGGCTTGAGAGCAGTACATGTGAAAAGGATCTAGGAGTCTTTGTTGACCACAAACTTAACATGAGCCAACAGTGTGACGCGGCAGCTAAAAAAGCCAATGCAATTCTGGGCCGCATCAATAGGAGTATAGCATCTAGATCAAGGGAAGTAATAGTGCCACTGTATTCTGCTCTGGTCAGACCTCACCTGGAGTACTGTGTCCAGTTCTGGGCACCACAGTTCAAGAAGGACACTGACAAACTGGAACGTGTCCAGAGGAGGGCAACCAAAATGGTCAAAGGCCTGGAAACGATGCCTTATGAGGAACGGCTAAGGGAGCTGGGCATGTTTAGCCTGGAGAAGAGGAGGTTAAGGGGTGATATGATAGCCATGTTCAAATATATAAAAGGTTGTCATATAGAGGAGGGAGAAAGGTTGTTTTCTGCTGCTCCAGAGAAGCGGACACGGAGCAATGGATCCAAGCTACAAGAAAGAAGATTCCACCTAAACATTAGGAAGAACTTCCTGACAGTAAGAGCTGTTTGACAGTGGAATTTGCTGCCAAGGAGTGTGGTGGAGTCTCCTCCTTTGGAGGTCTTTAAGCAGAGGCTTGACAACCATATGTCAGGAGTGCTCTGATGGTGTTTCCTGCTTGGCAGGGGGTTGGACTCGATGGCCCTTGTGGTCTCTTCCAACTCTATGATTCTATGATTCTGTGATTATTAAACTAAAGCAGTTTCCAATTATAGTCCATCTTATTCACTTTTCTTAACATTCTAAATCCCATTTATTTAATTATAACTTAGTTTAATCCTAGGCCTATTTGGTTTTTCCCCAAGTAATTTCTATTTTTTTATATTACAATGTTTATTCAGATAGTCCTTAAACTTCCTCCAGTCCTCTTGAAACTCCTCTTCTTTCTGGTTGCAGATTCTTCCAGTCAGGTCAGCTAGCTCCGAAAAGTCCATCATCTTCATCTGCCAATCTTCCACTGTTGGTAGTTCTTGTGCTTTCCAATTTTTAGCAAGTAATATTTGGGCGGCCGTTGTGGCATACAAAAATAATTTAACATCTTTCTTGGGCAATTCCAACAGAAGCAGTGCTTCTGAATATTAGTTACTGGAAATCGCAAGGGAAGAGAACAGGCCCCGCTTGCTGGCTCCCCATAGGCAACTTCTTGGCCTCTGCGATAACAGGATGCTGGGTTAGAATGGGATTTTCGCCTGATTCCCTTGTACCAGAGAACAGAAGCGGAGATGCGGGGCTGCTGCATTCTTGGGGCAGGCCACATGGGGGTTAGCATGCACTTCCAGCCAGAGCTGCTGTTCTTGGCACCAGATGAGTGCTTTCAATTCCAATGATTTCTGCTACACAGGTTTCCGAGGGCTGCTTTGCCGTGTTCCCCACTAACACACATCTCATACTGGCTCTCAGAACGAGGTTGATGCCCTGGCAGCTGTGCCGACTTCACGTCTGCTGTTCTTTTCCTGACGCCTGGCCAAATTATATTTGGAAGCCTTTTTTAATTTCTCTGCGGATTGGCCTGGCGTGCGCGGTTTGATTGGCCCACACCACCTCCAGACGCACTGTGGACTACCGAAAGGCGCTGTAAATCTCCAAGACACATTTTTCCCAGGCCGCAGAGTTCACAAATGGAAGATGCTTGCATTTTATTGTTCCAGATCTGGAAGAAAATGAACAATCTAACATCTCTATGGGCACCCGCTCCTCCTTTCCAATCTCCCACTGACAGCATGGTGAAGTACAGTACAGAACAAGATTTATGCTGTTGCTGCTGCAACAATGTCGATGGCTGCTTTTTACGGGAATAAAGGGACTGTGTTTCCAAGGCAATAAGAAAACACCAGAAGTCTGCAGGCAGAAGACCGGCTAGCTGGTCCTCCAAATCGAGATGTGAAATTCAGCTCAACCTCTCTTATTAACCCCTGCTTTCCTTCTGTTCCATGTCAGGGGTCAGTATCTTTGGGAAGGTGCTGCAGCAGCAAGACTGGTGACTGGGAGTGACCGCCCAGACGATATAACACTGAAAGACCTACATTGGCTCCCAGTATGTTTCCAAGCACAATTCAAAGTGTTGGTGCTGACTTTTAAAGCCCTAAACGGCCTTGGTCCAGTATACCTGAAGGAGTGTCTCCACCCCCATTGTTCAGCTCAGACACTGGGGTCCAGCTCCAAGGGCCTTCTACTGGTTCCCTCACTGTGAGAAGTGAGGTTACAGGGAACCAGGCAGAGGGCCTTCTCAGTAGTGGCACCCGCCCTGTGGAACGCCCTCCCATCAGATGTCAAGGAAATAAACAACTATCTGACTTTTAGAAGGCATTTAAAGGCAGCCCTGTTTAGGGAAGTTTCTAATGTTTGATGTTTTATCATGTTTTTAATATTCTGTTGAGAGCCGCCCAAAATGGCTAGGGAGGCCCAGCCAGATTCACCACTGTTAAAGTTTTTTTCTATAGGCCAGTCAAACTGACAATCTCCCCTTCCCTCACAGAAGCTGAACAGCAGATATTTGCTCCTTCCCAAGTGGCTGATGAGACTGCTCATACATCATGTCAGCTGAACCAATTGATACCAGGAGCTTCAACAATAGCCATCTCTCATGGATGCTTGAGTTGAGATTCCTCCATTGCAGGGGGATTGGACTAGATGACCCTAGATGATGTTGCTTGCAAAGATGTGTGGGTCAGGCACAACTGTATGCAAAAATAAATAAATGAGTATATGAGGGAAAATCCACACTAAAATGCTGGCACTAAAAATAATAAAAGTAAGTAAAAGGTTGCAAACTGATCCAGAAATGTGGAAAACTAAATTTAAGATTAGGAAAAGATAGAGTGAGAAATTAAATTGAGGGCTTTGTCCAGTCCTAGATCACACTTTAAACGTTGGCACTAAGATGTTCATTTGAAGGCAGATCTCCATTAACTCTGCGCCAGATCATGCCAAGTTGGATTCAGAGAACATGTGCACAAGGACTGCACACCTGGAATGCACAGAGCCTGTTTCTTATATTTTTATTCCTGTTATCTGCTTTGGAAAAACGAAGCTTGTCTGAAAGTAGGATGAAATACAGTGAATAAGAAATAAATAACTGCGTGTTCCATTACACAAATTGCATGTTTACAGCCTATGCTTTTACTATCTTGGCTGCAGCTGATACTGATATTAGAATGTGGGTTTTTTTGTGTCGGTGCACTTACTGTATTTTAAAACCTGTGTGTTGTTTTTATTTTGGCATACCCCACTCCAGGCTTAAGGAGAGGAAGGTTAAATACATGACACATGAGTAAATAAATGATGGAAATTCTGCGGAATTGTGGATGAGCTAGAGGTTAGGCTGAAATTTCCAGTGCATCTCCTAAAGAGGCAAGCCTTTCATGTTAAGATTCGGCTGAAAACGGCTTGCCTCTTCAGCAGTGCATGGGATTGCAGAGGAAATTTCAAAGATGATCCCTACTGTATACAACCAACTTCCCCATGTACAAATGTAGCTTTGCTGAATTATGGCCCTAGAAGAGAATTGTAGCACCTGAAGCTTAATTCAGATGTGGACCAGGTGTTCTTTTTGTGTCACTGCACTGACACAATAACTATGACTCAGTATACCATCAATGCTTCTGTGTTTTTACAATTTGATTTACATTGAGGGGGGGGGGGATTTATACAATAACTCAGACTACAGCAGCATTCTCTGTATCATAAGATTATATTATGGGTCTCCAAAGCTAAGTGTTCGTGTGTTGTGGAAAATTTATACCCTGTCTTGCATAATGAATGCTCTCAATGATGCTTTCGGCCTTACAATATCCCAGTGTTCAGGGGGGGAAACATTATCCGTCATACTGTGCCACAACGCTACATTATTAAAGGGATTGTCTTTTGCAGCTGCAGATTATTTATTCCTAAAATTTTTGGATTGCCTGGGATCTGTAATGAGAATGGAATATGATACTGGTTCCCCCCCCCCCCCGTTTTAAAGGAAGCTGCCCTGTATCAGGTACCCTAGCCCTATCCGAAAATGCTTGTATATTCACTGTTCTGTGTTGATAGCTTCCCATCATATTTACAGCAATTTCACCACTCACATGTTCTGAATACTTTTTAAATTATTTATTGTTATTTCTTATCGTCTTATTATTTAATACATCATCACCATCATTATTTAGATTTATATCTTGCTTTTTGACAAGATACCTCGAAACAACTAGCAACGTTTATAAAATGTTGTTCCCCGGACTAGACTTCTTGCTGCCCTGGGCTCTTCTGGGAAGATGTGCAGGATATATATTAATGAAACAAACAAACAAAAAGGGTATGTGTAAGGATATCAGGGGGTTACTCAAGAGCAATCAGGCAAATGCCTCCCTGGTCGGCTGTAAAGCCTCGTTATTGGTGCCAAAAAAACCTTCACCATGCAGAGTGCCACTATTCCGTGGCTGGCTCATTCACTGGCAGAATCTGTGAGTGGGCGGTCCCTAAACCTTCCCCAGCAGAGTACTTTCTTGACACCCAGTCTGCGCTTCCCCTCTCTCCGCGGAAGCCTACTGCGCAGGGAGGGCGTGGGTAACGGAAGACCTCTCTCCTCCCCGCTTTGCCCAGGCAAGGTGTCCTGGCACGGCCTCGCCTCCCCCGAGCCCTGCAGCTCCTCTCCACTGGAGGCATGGTTACAGTGGCGTAGTGTGGGGGGTGCAGGGGGGCTGGCCGCACCGGGCACAACATCTGGGGGTGGCGCATTCGCACTCGCAGCTCTCTGCCCCTACCTGGCTCACTCACTCCGAGCCGCCGGGTCGCCGCCCACTGTGGAGGGGGGGGTGCCAGGCGTGCGGTGCGGAGAGAGAGCGAGGGACTATCGGGTTAGGGGGCGCAAATTACTTGCCTTGCCCCGGGTGCTGACAACCCATGCTACGCCACTGCCTGGTTACTCTCCTCCGCTGAGGAGGTGCTGCTTCCCACGATCTTTGGGGGCTCTCTGTAATCCATCCGGCTTTTCCCCTCTCGCCCCTGAGCCGATGGCAGTTCCCTGACAGTATGCAACAAACAAACAAACAAACAAACAAACAAACAACCCTGCATGTTCACAAAACAGAACCACCTGACGCCCTGTAGCAGAAACCAGCATTCGATGTTTCTCTCCACTGAGTGATTGCTGTAAATTCAATCTGATGTGACCTTTGCTCTTTTCTTTCTGCTCACGGAAAAGTGGAGGTGGGAGAGGGATTGGAATGGAGTGTCCCTGGCATGGGCTGCCCTGCACCCTGAATAAGTGCACTCCACAGTTCCTACTTATTGTGAGATGTAATCCATTGGTACAGTCAAATGCTACATTCCTTATTTCCCTAGAGTGGACATAGGCAGTGGGACATCCAGTCAGGGTAACTTCCTCTTCCACTGGTCTGGAGCTTCTTCCCCCTGCATGTGATCTGGGAGATGGGCATGGCTCTGGCTGACTCCATAAAAGAGCCAAATCATACAGCCATTTTCTCACTTGCAGTTTTGTCTCTTGTTTGTCTTAATACTGCCGTTATCTTGTTCTTACCTTTTGCTGCCATGCTGCTCTCCTGCAGCCATTTTGTTCTCTTAATGTAATTTTGCTGCACATGAGTTCAGTCTCCAGCAGCACATGAGTTCAGTCTCCACATGAGATGAACTCACAGTTTCTTTGTGTAACTACCAAGTAAAGCCTGCCTTTCAGGGATCAAATCGTGAACTGAAATGTGAGTAAGCTTTTTGTTACTTTACTCAGAAAGACTCTTGTGTCTTTATTCTTTTAAGAGGGATCAAAGGGGACACCAGGAAAGAAACTTAACTAAGAGATTCAAACGATTCTGCAAACTAGATTCCAGCTACATTGAGGGGAATCTGCTCTGCTACATCACTTACTAGCGTCAGTGAAGGAAGGATAATACTTATTCAATACTTAAACCCTAATTCCATTTTAAATCAGAGATGTTTTCTGCCCAGGTGCCTCAGGTCAGCTGTGCCTCAACTCCGCACTGAAGGGCAGTGGAAGAAAAACACAGAGGAGAGCTCATCTCCAAGGGCATCTATGTACCCAGGCTAATTCAGTAAGGAGTTCTTCTGACTGGTATCAGCTGTTTTGCCAAAGAGTCTTCGTCACTCCGTAACCAGAGACAACGAGGGGCTCTTTTCTGTATGGGTGTGCGTGCATGAAGCTTCTGTCAAAATGATTCTTTCAGCCGGTGGCACTAGATGAGTTAATTATGACTTCTTAATTTCAAGAGACAAAGCATCAATCGCGATCATACAAACAGCCATCACCGCGGCGTCTTCGGCTTATGATTACCAGTTGCCTTGTCAAAACTCGGCGTTTAATAAAGATTCATGGAAACGAGATAAGGAGAAAACAATAATGAGTCACTTCTCGCCAGGCGTATTAAGCAAAACTTGTATGTTGCTTCTAGGCAAATGTGGAAATTAGAGACTTTGCAGATTATGCTATTTTTGGATGGAGATCAGCAGATGTCTGCATCAACCAATCGGGAAGCGGGAAGCCATTGGTTAATTAAAATGTTACTGACAGCAAGGACCCGTTGAATTCCTTTCATTTGTCGATGGAAACAACAAAGGGCTTGTCAAGTGTTGTGTCAGCTTGGGGGAGGGCAGTCAAGTTCAGTGTCTCAAAGGACACATCTCTGGTTTGATGCAAAACCCTGCGTCATCCAGGCAGGAGAACGAGAGGCAATTCAAGAACATGAGAAGGATGCCCACAAGAAAGCAAAAGAGAAGTACCATCATTTTGATGGGGGTGGAAATCACCCTTTGCACAATGGAACTTCTACACTGAGAGCCAGTGTGGTGTAGTGGTTAAGAGCGGTGGACTTGTAATCTGGTGAACCGGGTTTGCTTCCCCGCTCCTCCACATGCAGCTGCTGGGTGACCTTGGGCTAGTCACACTTCTCTGAAGTCTCTCAGCCCCACTCACCTCACAGAGTGTTTGTTGTGGGGGAGGAAGGGAAAGGAGAATGTTTGCCACTTTGAGACTCCTTCAGGTAGTGATAAAGCGGGCTATCAAATCCAAACTCTTCTTCGTCTTCTCTCCTCTTCCTGGGTGCATTCAATGCCCTCCCCCAATTGTTCTGTAGGGTTGTCAAAAAACCCAAAACAAACTAGGCACAGGTGTGTGGGGGGGTGAGGGGTGCAGAGAGAGGAGGAGGAGGAATGATGCCATTGTACAACCAAAAGTCCTTGCCCTATCAGAATCACTTTGTTGGTTACTGATTATGATGGTTATTTCATTTATGAATTGCTTCTTATAAAGCCCCTCAGAGGAACTCCACACTAAAACATTTATTTCATTTTATTTTTAACGAAATGTATCTACTGCTTGATTTCAACGAAACAAGTCCAGTTACAAATCCAATGCAGAAACAGAATGCAATAACAATATCTGCTTAGATGGCTGCTTGAAATGCTTGTTTTGAATTTTATATTAATGGTTGTTTAATTAAAACACACACACCCAGTTTACATCAGCTGCAGCTTCTGAACTCAAGGGCAGCCCCACATTGAGTGCATTACAGGAGTCTAGAGGTTACCAGTATGTGAGTCACCCACTTATATATGCACAAACGCACACCTGCGGTCCTTAGAAGATAGGTCTCACACAAGTGATGGTGGCATTTGTGCTCTCTGCAACATCATCGTTTTGGGTTGCAGCACAGGTTTCGACCGCTAGATGCCCCTCTTTGCTGCACAGCCCCCCTCACGGTGTCTTCCTCGCTTGACAAAGGATAACAAGCTAATCTTCCGTTTAGGTGGATGATAATTAGTTTGTATTCCGGCTAGAGTTGAGCTGAAACTAATCTTACAAGTTTGCAGGCTCGTTCTCTGTCTGCAAAGTTATGCCTTGTGTTTGTGTGTAAACACACACACAGAGGGGCGTAGTGTGGGGAGGACCATGGCCCCGGGTGCAGGTTTTTAAAAGTGTGTGAGGGGGTGCCCCCACAACAGGCTCCCTCCCTCACTGAGCCATGCCTAGGCTGGGTCTTCAGGCAGGGAGGGACAGAGGGGAGGGCTCCACCACCTGCCAAAGAGAGATGAGCGCCTCTTGCAGCCTGCCACCTCCTTTGTGAACAGGGTGTCAAAGTATTGCACCCAGATCCTGCTTGCATGCTTCCCACTGGTTGGCCACCCTGAGGTAAGGATGCTGGACCAAATGGGCCTTTATGGCCTTCTCCAGCAGGTCTCTTATATTCAGTGCCAGTGCCGAGGGCCTTCTGGCAGTTCACTCATTGCAAGAAGTGAGGTCACAGGGAACCAGACAGAGGGCCTTCTTAGTAGTGGCACCCACCCTGTGGAACACTCTCCCTTCAGATGTGAAGGAAATAAGCAGCTATCCTATCTTTAAAAGACATCTGAAGGCAGCCCTGTTCAGGGAAGTTTTTAATATTTAATGCTGTATTGTTTTTAACACTTGATTGGGAGCCACCCAGAGTGGCTGGGGAAACTCAGCCAGATGGGCGGGGTATAAATAATAAATTATTATTATTATTATATTCAAAATCTTTTGCCCAGTGGACTCTTGGCACCTAATCTTAGTGGGCATTAAAGTTAACAGCAATTCCTCTGACAGCCGCAAGAGGCCTTTCTCCACTGGGCTGCTAAGCTTCTTACAGCAACCTCTGCTCTCCACATGCTGCTGAGAGTCAGTAACTGGTGTTTTGGCATTTAGTCTAATCCACAGGTTCTCCATCATTAGACATGAAAGGCTGCTCTTCAGTATTAACATCAGCGCGGCGGTGCGGCGATACTTTCTTCTTCTTCTTCTTCAAGCTAGCTTATTCAAGTAGCTTATAACGACAGGAAGTAGCCCAGATATACCATGCGCTCTGAGAACGCACACTGTGTACCCCCAAGGCAACGAGGGGGTGGTAAATTCCGATGCAAACAAATAATCAGGCTTAGTATTTTTAAAGAGAGAGAAAGTGGGAGCTCAACGGCACAATTGAAAATGAGGTCTGGATTAGCTGATAGCTTTCTTCTCTCGACGATTCCCTTGTGTTTCTCCTGGAGGTTGCACTGGTCTGGGTGATTATGGCGAGCTGGCCAGAAACTCCGCAGGCGTAATGGGAATGTGGCTCAGAAACACGGATTTCCCCTATTTTTGCTAATCCGGTCTGCAAAGGATGCTGAGTGCCACAGATAAAAATGAAAAACGGGGGGGGGGGGTAGGGAGGTCAGCGTAGCTGTAATCTTCATTTTGGCCTGGAAAATTGTCTCCTGCAGACCAAAACACTCCCTTTCCAAACTTGCTTTCATATATATGCATCCCTTATCCCCTGGAATAAAGGTGGAGAGGCCATACACTGTGGGATTTCGTTTATTAGGTTGACACAACTCCCGACAGAAGAGTTCAGTCTATGTGGTCAGCTGTGCCTGCCAAACCAGAAATGCATAATAAGGAGTGTTTTGCTTTTTGCTTTCCATATGCCTGTGGCGCTCACTGGAAGGACAGACCTGGAGCTGAGGCTCCAATATTTTGGCCGCCACATGAGAAGAGAAGACTCCCTGGAAAGGACACTGATGTTGGGAAAGATGGAGGGCAGAAGGAGAAGGGGACGACAGAGGACGAGATGGTTGGACAGTGTTCGCGAAGCTACCAGCATGAGTTTGACCAAACTGTGGGAGGCAGTGGAAGACAGGAGTGCCTGGCATGCTGTGGTCCATGGGGTCACGAAGAGTCGGACACGACTAAACGACTAAACAACTAAACAACAATGCATGTGGCATGGAGGGATGGAGGAGAACGTTGATTCAGTTACATGCGAATTTACCTCTTGTGCCCTTTCTGAAGCACCATGTGGACCGAAACACTGGCATCCTTCAAGATTTGCACCTCTCCAAATTTTGCAATGCGGTTCCCTAACCAAGCAGGGTGCACAAAAATGCATTTACTGGGGTGAAGCGTGCCTAGAAAGGCATATATTAGTGGAAATAACATCCCTAAATGCATTTTATTAAGGAAGTTATAAATGTTGGGGGAAATATGTGCTGCAAAAATGTGTATATTGCACATAAACATGTGGATATTAGGAGAAATTTGCACAAAGGCCAGTTTTTCGAAATAATAACAATATATAAAAATAATAGATGTAAAAAATGGGGAGAACTGAATTTAAGACTGGGAAAATGAGAAAATGACAACAACTGGATTTTTTTGGTCAAAGTTTTTTTAGGGAGCATCAAACTTTTTTAGGGAACATCTCCCCCCCCCAAAAAAAGGTTTTGGGGGTTTTCTTGGATTTTGCCGATTCAGCAAAAATCTGTCCATCTTTATCCTTAAGACTGTGCAGCTGAGTCCGGTTGTTTCTCCTAGATTATCTAGAGCAGGGTTTCTCCACCTGTTTTTGTACTACAACGCCCATCAACCCTAGCTAGCAGGACCACCAGTCAGGGATGATGGGAATTGTAGTCCCAAAACAGCTGGAGCCCAAGTTTGAGAAACCCCGATCTAGAGCCATTTTAATCTGGTTTCAGGCCTAGTTATGGGATGGAGAGAAGGCAGCCCTTGGATGGAAAACAGTTCCTCACCCATGCTCTGAAGTGGGCATGATTCACACTGTTGAAGCAGCTCCACCTCTTCCGCCTGCACAGTCATGCATATTACAAATTCCCAGACATTTAACCCTCTCACTGTCTTTTTCTGCAATCCACTGGGCAAAAAAGAGAGCCCTACTGAGGCGGCTTATGTGGCCAGTGGGTTGTGCTTGGTGTTATGTGTTGAGTTGCTCTGGCTTGCACGGAAACATATAAGAAGAACTTCCTGACAGTAGGAAGAACTTCCTGACAGTAAGAGCTGTTTGACAGTGGAATTTGCTGCCAAAGGAGTGTGGTGGAGTCTCCTTCTTTGGAGGTCTTTAAGCAGAGGCTTGACAACCATATGTCAGGAGTGCTCTGATGGTGTTTCCTGCTTGGCAGGGGGTTGGACTCGATGGCCCTTGTGGTCTCTTCCAATTCTATGATTCTATTCTATGAAATGCTAAGTGTTATTACTTTATAGCGTGATCACAGCCAAGCGGAAAAGCCCACACTGCTGATGTTAACCTTCAGTTAACCTTCAAATGATCTACAAAGACTCCTTTCGCTTGCTATCAGCATGCTGCATGAACAGACATTTCCCCCCTCCCACTGTTGATCCAATGCTTCAGAGAAACCACATGGGCACCTGGAAGATCGATGAACATCAAAGACCATATGGGAACTATCCGCCGCCTGAGGAAATGATGAACTGCCTAGTTTAGGGAGGAGTCCAGCTTCTGAAAGATACAGATCTCACTGGTCCACCCCCTCTCTCACACAGACACTCATATGTCCTGCAGTGCAAGATTTGGTATAGCCATTCTGCTTTGCTTACAAGTTTGTGTTTGCGCCGCAGGGAATGGGGCACGCATACCTTGCTGACATTTATGGCAATAGGACATGCCAGTAGCCACCATCACACCATAGATTGAAAACAGTATCCTACCACTTTAAACAGTCATGGCTCTCCCCCAAAGAATTCTGGGAACTGTAGTTTGTTGAGGGTGCTAGGCATTGTTAGGAGAGCCCTAGTCCCCCCACAGAGCTACCAATCCCAGAGTTCCTTGGGAGGAGGGACTGACTGTTAAACATGTAGACTGGCAAGGAAAAATAGGTTAATTTTTTTAAAAAAAGAGAATTTCCTGGATGCCAAGATCCAGGTTGGGCACAAGTATTCCTTGGTGAGAGAACTTCAGCAGAGATTTAAAATTACAAAATATGCAGCAAAGTTGAGTGTGGAAATATAGGCTGTTAGAGCTTTAAAATATGCCCTTCTAAGTTCCTTCCAAAGTTCCCCTAGCAGAGGGAAAGACCACATGATGAGTAAGTTAAAAATAGTTTGCTTACAAATTCTTCAAAGGTCAGATTTATGTGCTTTTACATACAGCATTCAGAAAACACAGGCAGTAATACTTAGGTTAGTTCCAAAGTAGTGTTGTACCTCAGTGATTTCAGCATCAAAATGGGAATGGCATGTGTGAACGCTCCATTACAGACCAAAGCATGCAAATAGAACGCATACAGTTGTTTGAATTGAGTGTTCTAATTCTTAGGTCAGGGGTCAGCAAGGTTTACCTTGCCTGGGCCAGTTCACTCCACCAGAGATCCCTCTGTGGGTCAGATCACACTCACACACACCTCGCGATTTCTGGCATCTGCTTCTGTGCAGACACGATTTCCGGCGACTACATCTGCATAGGCATGATTTCTGGTGCCACGGAAGCGAGTCCCTGCACCGCACCGCGCCGGTTTAGTGCAGCGTACTGGGACTTGCCGAGTGGGCAGCTTGGTTTGGGGGCAGCTCGTGGGCCAGTTAAACGACCCCTGTGGGCCGCTTGTGGCCCATGGACCTTAGGTTGCCAACCCCTGTCTTAGGTGCAACTTGGGGCTAAGGGGATGGGTATAAATATCATGAATGAATGAATGAATGGATATTGCCTCTTGATGTTCTACACAATGCTTTTCAATGGTGTTAGGTGACATTCAGGTGCCAGTCAAGTGTGAATTACCCCTTGGATGAGATACCACGTGCTTGTGCAAGTGAGACTGTGCCTTTAGTCAAATGCAGCACAGATCGTAGGCAGCCAATGTGGAAATCCATAGCAGAACGGCCTTAGCAGCCTGACACTCTTGAAACTCAAGTTCCCCCGACCTGAGTTCAAACTCTGTTCCCATGGCAACCATCTGGACGTCAACACACATAGAAAGGTGGGGCAGAATTTCTGTTTGGTTCCCCATTTTAATGCAAACCTAGCTTCTGAAACAAGATGGGGGGCTGAAATGAAGCCATCTTTCAAAATCCGAATTTTTCCAGTGCAGTTTTCCAACCCTAAATGTGCACAAAAGTGAATATATTAGGGGAAAGTGTGCACCAAAGGTGTATTTTATTAGGGGAAATTGCTTGCAAAAATGTGCAGAACAGGAGAAATGTGTGCTAACATATCAGAAATGGGCTCCACAGTAGCTTGGAATGGGGCTTTCAATACGGCTGCTCCTGCTCTGTGGAACAATATTACTCCTGAACTACATCAGGCAACAGTTATCTGTACTTTCCAGAAACAATTGAAAACATTTTTGTTTTGAAAAGGTCCCAGCCTTAAGATGTTCGTTTTGTATTGCTTTTAAATATATCTTCTAGATCAGGCATAGGCATACTTGGCCCTCCAGCGGTTTTGGGACTACAACTCCCACCATCCCTAGCTAACAGGACCAGTGGTCAGGGATGATGGGAATTGGAGTCTCAAAACATCTGGAGGGCCGAGTTTGCCTATGCCAGTTCTAGATAGAGAGATAGTTTAAATAGTGTGTTTTTTAGCATTGTTGATGGAGAGGTCTGTAAATTGCCTTGGGACATATATGCAGAAGGAGATTCACAAAATAATAATAATAATAATAATAATAATAATGCTGATGAATTTTCGTGAGGACTTTAAAAAAAACCCACAGTGATGAATAGATGTGGTGAACTGTACTTAAAGTTGGACAAAAGAGAACTTGGGAGGAACTTGCATCAATTCCTGTACACAGATCAAAATCTTACCTCGTGAACTGCATATATTATGTGTGTTCTTGTTGTTGTATCCCACCCTTTCTGCAAACCAGGCCTCAAGGTGGCTTAAAGAAATTAAAACAATTCAGATAAAATACAGAAAGGTAAAAACATATACAAGATCATCGTTCAAAGTAATTAAACTCTAAGAATTAGAGTTAAGAATTAAAGCAATATCAAAAGCTAATTTATTAAAGTACAGATAACAAAAGCAGCTTATCACTATTAAAAGTCCTTACTTTAAAAAACACACACAAAAAACCACAGCCAGTTCTCAAAGGCCTATTGTAATAAAACGGTCTTCACCTGCAGCGGAAGAACAATATGGAGGGAGCCCGTCTGGCTTCTCTAGGGAGGGAGTTCCAAAGTCTGGGAGTGGCCACCAAGAAGGCCCTCTCCTACGTCCCCACCAGGCATGCCTGTGGGAGTGGCACGACTGAGAGAAGGGCCTCCGCTGATGATCTCAGAGTCCAGGCAGGTCCGTATGGGAGAATATGGACTTTCAGGTAGTCTGGATTCAAGCTGTTTAAGGCTTCATAGGTGTGTATCTGGTTTCTCTAGTTCTTCATTTTAAAAATGGCATCAGACCAGAGTACTCTATGCTCTGATACCGGTGATCACAAGCAAAAGTTGCCAATGAAGTTGTTATGTACTGAGTTAAATAAGATCCAAAATGCAGCAGCCTGATTGGTCCTAGAACAATGCAACAGTATGATTGGTCTGCAGGAGCCACCCAATCCAGCTCCAGGTGGAAGTGAATCCACAACCTGATTGGCCTACAGGAGAATCCTGGAATTAGCCAATCGCGTGCGGCCCATTGTGTAAATAATGTATATAAAGCAGATATTGTGGGGGAACCTTCATTCCTTGCTACTATGAGCTGAATAAAGAGCATGAAATCCACACTCAACTCTGAGTATATTTCAGAAGTGTTTAATAATGAGAGTGTGCTGTTGAAGTGTCTAGTCAGAGAGAGAGAGAGAGAGAGAGAGAGAGAGAGAGAGAGAGAGAGAACACACTCCTGTCTGGCCCCACGAGCCCCCAAAGCAGCAGGATATTAATAGGGGTCCTGTCTGGTCATATGGATTTGCATTCATTCCTCCCTTTCAATTATTCCCCAACCCCCAAACTCCATTCTGAAAAGAACTAGCCCACAGGTAATTTGAGCATGTTGTTTGCGGAGAAAAGATGACATCCCCATTAGCATCTGAGAAGCAGAGATGTCAGAGCTGCGGCGTTCCAGCCCACCCCAGATGACAGCTGTGTGCAGCTCAGAGGGAAGTGATATGACTTCGGCCGTAGCCCTTTTAAAAGGATGTAGCCGAGCTCTGGGGGCTTCAGAAGAGGGCAAGGGGTGGGGAAAACACATCCCAAGAAGAAAAGTTGGAGGAACTAGTATATAAAGGCTGGAAAAGAAGAAACTGGCCAGTGGTATCACGACAGCAGACGTCAGATATTCCAAGGGCTGTCAAAGTGTTGGTGCTGACCTTTAAAGCCCTAAACGGCCTTGGTCCTGTGTACCTGAAAGGAGCATCTCCACCCCCATCGCTCTGCCCAGACACTGAGGTCCAGCTCTGAGGGTGCCAGGGAAGAGGCGGAGGCTGGATGCGCTGCTTCCTAGCATCAGCTTGTTGCCCTCGCCCGCCTCCACCATGCCACGCCAAATAAGTGCCACGCCTGGAGCCTCCGTCTGCCGTGGCCACCACCGGAAGAAACGGCCAGTTGAGCCAGGAGGCACTGTTGGCATGCAGAGGGCTGGGAGGTCAGCTGGCTAGCCCCAGCAGGGCCGTCTCCTTCCAGTCTTCCCGCTTTGAAGACCATCGGCCTCTGCTCTAAAGTAAATCAGCGACCAGGGATTCAAAGCCAGGGCACACTATCAGCAGAGCGAACTGCGCACACAGAATAGGCGTGAGGCTTGTGGAAGCATTCTACAACTACAGATTTTGTTGTTCTTGTTTAGTTGATTAGTCGTGTCTGACTCTTCGTGACCCCATGGACCAGAGCACCCCAGGCACTCCTGTCTTCCACTGCCTCCCACAGTTTGGTCAAACTCATGCTGGTAGCTTCGAGAACACTGTCCAACCATCTCGTCCTCTGTCGTCCCCTTCTCCTTGTGCCCTCAATCTTCCCCAGCATCAGGGAGTCTTCTCTTCTCATGAGGTGGCCAAAGTATTGGAGCCTCAGCTTCAGGATCTGTCCTTTCAGTGAGCACTCAGGGCTGATTTCCTTCAGAATGGATAGGTTTGATCTTCTTGCAGTCCATGGGACTCTCAAGAGTCTCCTCCAGCACCATAATTCAAAAGCATCCATTCTTCGGCGATCAGCCTTATTTATGGTTCAGCTCTCACTTCCATACATCACTACTGGGAAAACCATGGCTTTAACTATATGGACCTTTGTTGGCAAGGTAATGGCTCTGCTTTTTAAGATGCTGTCTAGGTTTGTCATTGCTTTTCTCCCAAGAAGCAGGCATCTTTTAATTTCCTGGCTGCTTTCACCATTTGCAGTGATCATGGAGCCCAAGAAAGTAAAATCTCTCACTGCCTCCATTTCTTCCCCTTCTATTTGCCAGAAGGTGATGGGACCAGTGGCCATGATCTTCGTTTTTTTTTTGATGTTCAGCTTCAGACCATATTTTGCGCTCTCCTCTTTCACCCTCATTAAAAGGTTCTTTAATTCCTCCTCACTTTATGCCATCAATGTTGTGTCATCTGCATATCTGAGGTTGTTGATATTTCTTCTGGCAATCTTGATTCCGACTTGGGATTCATCCAGCCCAGCCTTTTGCATGATGAATTCTGCATATAAGTTAAATAAGCAGGGAGACAATATGCAGCCTTGTCGTACTCCTTTCCCAATTTTGAACCAATCAGTTGTTCCATATCTAGTTCTAACTGTAGCTTCTTGTCCCACATAGAGATTTCTCATACAGATTTATTAATCCTAAATCAGGACAAAGAAACATGTTGTCTCTCTCTCTCTCTCATTGTCTCGGAGAGGATGGGAAAAGCAAAAGCTATACACAACGGAAGTTCCCAGCAAGCTGTGCTGGAATGTAAACAGACATGTGACATGCAACAATTTATACGTCTGCTCCTTAAGGTGGAATGGAAATGTCAACAGGCACCGCCTCCAGCCTCCTCCAGCTCCGCCGGCAGCACCATCCTCCCTCGACAACTCTGGGAAACGGGGTGGGGCACCGGAGGGAGCTTTGCACCACGACGCCGGATATGCTTAATGTCAGTGTTTGTAAAAAGCAAAAAAGGAAAGGGTTCTGACCTCCCTTTGTCTCCTCAGCCTGGTCCTCAGACCCTTGTCGGCATAAAAGAGTCCACAAGAATATCCTTGCAGAGAGCTTTCTGCTTTTATTCTTAAAAGTCTTTGTGCAAAAGTGACTGACCAACTGTACACACCAACACTACCAGCTTTCACTAACCAACCAACCAACCCAACAACAAACTAACATTTCTCACTCTATATATACAACCCAGTGCAGGCTGCTGACTCATGCTGACCCAGCTTTTTAAGCATTAAAGAAACAGCGGCCATTTTAGCCGTGACACTTGAGACGGCCCTGCTGGGTGGCATTAGCATATGCCTCGCCACTGATTTGCCCTTTGCCCTGAAGTGTCTCAACATATCGGTCAGTGGTGTGCATAACATGAAGCAACTGCCGCGAGCTGCTATGAGCCATCATGTGAGAACGGCACACCTCCGTTTCAGTTTTACGCTTTCGGGAAATCAAATGATAGCTGCAGTTATCGCATCCATAATGTAGCCCTGTGGCCTCGCTCCGGGATGAAGGAAGTCGAGAAAGAGCTGGTTCCAGAGGTCTATACACTCCGGTTTCAAAATGACCCGCTTCCCAAGTCAGATTCCTCCAGAATGATAAGAGTCTTGCCTTAATGGCTGCCCATTTTGCAGTCAGAGACACTGAAAAGATGAAGGCAGAAAATGGTGATCTCCTGCAAATGACCACAGACTTCGTGAGGCCCGTTCTCTCTCTCTGCCTGCTTCCGTAAGAAGCCTTGCCGGCGATTTCTGCGAAATCTTCAGAGCTGTTTAATGGCTTTATTGATCAACCTGCTGGGAAAGATGCCTGCCTGCGTCTCTGTCTGCAACTGCCGGGTTCAGTGCTCTTTCTTAATGAGACTGAATTGCTGCTCATCTGGGCACATAGAGAAAAGCACTAAGCACATTTTAATGGAAGCAGGAGGTCGTAGCTCCTTTTCGCGCAGCTGATTGAATGGGCGCGACTTCCTTCTTATCGCCCTGAAAATCAGCTCACGGTCTAGAGACGGAATCCTCCCTTCCCAAGCCACACCGTCTGGCTGTAAATGCTCTCTTTCAGATGACTCCAACTTCCATCAGCCCAGGCCAGCACAGCCAATGGTCAGGGACACAGGTGCCAACTTTAATAAAACATGGGGGGGGGAGGTAAGCCCCGCCCTGCATAATTGATCACATGACACAGTGCACCTATCATGACCAGGTAGTATTCACAGACAGTACACTGAATTAAACTCTTTTAAAGACTACTGGTGACCAATTCAGTCAACTGTTTCTGGCTGCTTAGAAGACGTCTGAAAGCAGTCCTGTACAGGGAGGTTTTTTTTAAAAAAAATGTTTACTGTTTTATTATGTTTTTATATGTGTTGGAAGCCGCCCATAGTGGCTGGGGCAACACAGGCAGATGGGCAGGGTATACTGTAATAATAATAATAATAATAATAATAATAATAATAATAATAATAATAATAATAATATCCCATTGTCTCTTGTTGGTCCCCAGCACCTGGTTCTCATCTTCTTCTGTACTTTCCAGAGAGGCTGCCGTTGCATTTGTGTAATTCCTTTTAAAAAGCCATTGAAGCTTTTAAAAATGTAGCATGGAAATTAGGCCTTAGATGAGATTCCTACTTGCAATTAAAAAAAGAAAAAGAAAACACCCCCGGCATGTTTTTAGTGATACTTTTCTGTGTTTAATTCAGCTTTTAAGGGGATTGGAGAGAGGATGCGACTCTTATCTTCATCATTCACATCATTCACAGGGCACTTAAATGCCTGGATACGTCTGCCTGAGGAATCATAGAATCTTACAAGGCACCCCAAGGGTCATCTAGTCCGACCCCTTACAATGCAGGCATCTCAGCTATAGCATCTGTTATAGGAATTATAAGGTCTCAAATATAGAATAAATGTTCATATATGTACAAGGTAAACACATACATAAGTATATAATCCATGTGTCTGAAATAGTACAGGAGTACAATCCTGAAGCCGTTTTGACTCTCCCAAATTCACCTCAAATATTTCTCTGCAAGGAGGAAGGACATGGGAAAGGCTCTCCCATTGCCTTTGGACTGTAGGGGCTTACACCTCCCTTTTCAAATACAGTCTGGCAAGTATCTGTTAAGCTGAGCAAACTATGAATATGCGTAAGAGATTCAGGAGCTAAAGCATTTACCATCTCAAATGAATGGTCAGGCTACCCCGAAAAGGCAATCAAGTAAGGCATTAAGTAAGCGGGTGGCACTGTGGGTTAAACCACAGAGCCTAAGACTTGCTGATCAGAAGGTCGGCGGTTCGATTCCCTGCAATGGGGTGAGCTCCCATTGCTCGGTCCCTTCTCCTGCCAACCTAGCAGTTTGAAAGCATGTCAAAGTGCAAGTAGATAAATAGGTACCACTCCGGCGGGAAGGTAAACGGCGTTTCCGTGCGCTGCTCTGGTTTGCCAGAAGCAGCTTAGTCATGCTGGCCACATGACCCGGAAGCTGTACGCCGGCTCCCTCAGCCAATAAAGCGAGATGAGCGCCGCAACCCCAGAGTCGGTCACGGTACTTTTACCTTTTAAGGCATTATCAGGTATCCTGGCAGACAGGAGAGAAGCAACACTCTCAGATTTCTGCTGGAGACTGCCTCCTTCTGTGATGTATGTATGCTGCAATTTCAAAAGTCTTTATAGGGGCTTGCGCACCATTGTTCAGGGTTCTTCTCCCTCCTGCGTGTGGTGAGTGGGGACCCTATGGCAACAGTTTATTTCCTTTAATCAAGATCAGGCTTACTAGCTGCTTTGCTTTCAATATACTCTGGTTGGCCTCTGCTTTTTCCCCAACCGATAGAGATATCCTGAGGGACTCTATATGGGGACTCTAGATACCCCCATAAGGGAATTAGAGGTATTTTTTCTTATGACACGGACACGGGTGGCGCTGTGGGTTAAACCACTGAGCCTAGGACTTGCCGATCAGAAGGTCAGCGGTTCAAATCCCCAAGACAGGGTGAGCTCCCTTGCTCAATCCCTGCTCCTGCCAACCTAGCAGTTCAAAAGCACGTCAAGTGCAAGTAGATAAATAGGTACCACTCTGGCGGGAAGGTAAACGGCGTTAGCGTGTGCTGCTCTGGTTCGCCAGAAGCGGCTTAGTCATGCTGGCCACATGACCCGGAAGCTGTACGCCGGTTCCCTCGGCCAGTAAAGCGAGATGAGCGCCGCAACCCCAGAGTCGGTCACGACTGGACCTAATGGTCAGGGGTTCCTTCTTACGACACATCCCTGACGGATGGCCATCCAACCTCTGCTTAAACACCTCCAAGGAAGGAGAGTCCACAACTCTCCACAGAAGGTCATTCTCCAAGGAAGGTCAGTCTACCTCTGAGGCATTTGCAACAGCAACAACAAAGGAACCCCAGTGGGTTTTCCTCCTCGTCCTACAGGGCTCGGCTGCCTTCTGCTTTGCTCACCAGCTGCTTCTGAAGCTTAATAACACCCGCCTCAGCATCTCCATCTTTGTTGCTGGCCCAGTTCACGAGAACAACCCACCAGAGGCCCCTCTGCTCTCCCATCCACACAGCGGAGATTAGGGGAATTAAACACATCCGTCCCCAGTTCCTCTTATGACGGGGCCCTTCTTAATCTTTGGAAGACGGTTAATTACACTTTAAGCAGCATAAGAACCCTCACATATTTGTCTGTTAATAAAAACTCTCACTGGGGGTTTAAATCTTGCAGGCATTCACAGGTCTCACTAAAATGACATTAAAAAAAATTTAAGAGAGACGGAGAGGAATACTGTGGAATATTTGCCAGAGAGTTAGCAGCAGCATTTATACATGGGAGACCGCCAAGAGTTTTTAATTTTCCTCCTAACTGCTAGAATGCGGGTGCCATGCTGGGGCAGCTAAATGCAGGCACAGCATAACATCATCACCGCAAAGGGTGTTTTTTTTTTTTGGCAGATGTCATATTAGTCAGCTCTTAATTTGTAGCCATGGACATCATTTGGATTTGGGGGCAGGCAGGGAAAAGATGGAGCTTGAGCCAGCGGCGGAGCTTCATGCTCCAGCACTGGGGGTGGAGAGTGCGTCCTGGGGGCGTGCAGGGGCATGGCGCCCACCATGGGGGGGACACCAGTCGTGATGGCACCCCACTGGGATCATGGTGCCGGGGGTGGTGTGTTCCCCCTGCCCCCCTTCCTCTGCCAGTGGCTTGAGCTATGTTATATAATACGATAATCTTTATTGTCATTGTCCCATACAGAACAACGAAATTGAAAAAAAATCTACATCAGACATTCAAAAACCAGCAAGCCTGCCATCTCAGCCTGGTTAGCCCCCTAAAAACTCTGATAGTAAGGTAAAGGGGACCCCTGACCATTAGGTCCAGTTGTGACCAACTCTGAGGTTGCGGCACTCATCTCGCTTTATTGGCCGAGGGAGCCGGCGTACAACTTCTGGGTCATGTGGCCAGCATGACTAAGTTGCTTCTGGTGAACCAGAGCAGCGCACGGAAATGCCGTTTACCTTCCCGCTGGAGCAGTACCTATTTGTCTACTTGCACTTTGACGTGCTTTCAAACTGCTAGGTTGGCAGGAGCAGGGACTGAGTAACGGGAGCTCACCCCGTGGCAGGGATTTGAACTGCGGACCTTCTGATCAGCAAGTCCTAGGTTCTGTGGATTAACCCACAGCGCCACCCGCGTCCCTCAAACTCTGATACCCCATAATTAAATAATATACCCCCATAGAGACTCCTTACACTGCGTTTAGAACCAAAATTGCATTTGGATAGAAACTGTTTCTCAGGCGGCCAGTCCTAGTCTTTATAACCCTGTACCTTCTTCCAGAAGGCAGAAGCTGAAAGAGATCATTTTCAGGGTGCGCACTGTCCTGCACAATCTCTGCAGCTTTCTTATGGCACCTGGAAGCATAGATTTGATCCAAGGTGGGAAGAGTGCACCCAGTTATTCTCTTCGCAGTCTTTACAAGTATGCACTCATACTTACAGCACAGTGCATGGGACGTGTGTGATGTTTCTTCCCTATGCGAACCGTGAGTCCTGGAAGGAGAGCAGGAGCTGTAGCAAAGAAAAAAAGAAAAAAGCACTAGTGAGCCAGGCTTCGACATCACATGTCTCCAGCATCTCTCTTAGTCACTCCATAACCAAGAGAACAGTCAGGAGCTCCATGCTGTCTGGCCCAGGCAGGAAGTCTGTTCCCCAACAGTGACTTATGGGGGAGCATGGCAGTTTCCTCTTGATGTACATCCACCAGCCAGTCATCATCAGTAGGCTCCCCAAGAAGAAGAAGAAGAGGAGGAGGAGGAGGAGGAGGAGTTTGGATTTGATATCCCGCTTTCTCACTACCCTAAGGAGTCTCAAAGCAGCTAACATTCTCCTTTCCCTTCCTCCCCCACAACAAACTCTGTGAGGTGAGTGGGGCTGGGAGACTTCAGAGAAGTGTGACTGGCCCAAGGTCACCCAGCAGCTGCATGTGGAGGAGCGGGGAATCGAACCCGGTTCACCAGATTACGAGTCTACCACTCTTAACCACTACACCACACTGGTGTAGTGGATTTACCCCGAAAGGAACTGTCCCTTTATGGGCAAGGAAAAAGTGTGCTATTTTCAGAAGTTCCCCCTCCCATTTTTAAATTCCTTGCTTTTTATTCTTGTGCAGTTGTCATCTTGGGCAATTTGATCAAAATATGACAACCTGGTCAAAAATTGGCTTATACAAGCATATCTAAAATCAAACATATCATAAATACACATACAAATCTCTTTCCTGTTTCTGGCTATAACTAGAGCAGAGTCAAGGTCTTAAAGGAACTTCTTTTGCACAGATTTAGGGGTCTGGATAGTGAAGGTTTTCCTGAAACTGTGCTGTTCCAAATAACTTTTCCTGCTATTACCTCCCCGCTACCTCTGATTGGCTACCCCAAGTTCTTAGTTTTCCTTCTCATCCCAAAAGAAATCATTACTTATACATTCACTTTGATTGTGCCATCCTGAAGCCAAATTGAAGTGATGGCAGCATTGGGAAATAATTATCCCTGCCTTCACACTGGTGTTTTCTGAGTACGAATATGCCTGCCATCCCTCTGAACAGGCTTCAGGGCAACACCGAGTGAGGACCAAAGAAGGAAGCCACTTTTCCTGTCGGGAGTGGAAAGAATGGAAGCAATTTTGGAGGGTGCCTAGTAGCAGGGAGAATGTATGCTACTGCTGGCAAGGTGGGCAACTTTGCTTCCCCACTCCCACCTAAAATCACTGAAATGTACACCCACACATGCTTTCAAGCTTGAAAACAAGGTGATGGACTGAGGTTGGGGTGCTAGGAACTTGGTCTTAGTTCAAGTCATCAAAGCCCACTTGGTAATCTACATTATAGGTTCATTGCCATCTACTGTCTCTTTCTGTGCAACTGCCATTGAAAGAAAAGTGGTACAAAAAAGGGAGGGAGGGAGAGAGAGAGAGAATTATGGAGCTCTGCACCTTTCAGCTGACTCCATGCACCATCTTTGGTTTCACTTTGCCTCACTGTCATCATGATAGATGGGGTGCTGACCTAGGTAAGGTGTACACCTGCATGTTGCACGGTGCACAGCGTGCAGTAAATAATGGCAGATGAACCAACACAGCTGCCATGACATTTGAATGACTTTTAGACCCTGCATTATCTACCGCAACATAGAGCTGTGGTAGCAGATCTGGAGACGCCCTATTTGGATATTCGAAGCATTGGGAGAATTCGGATTTAGGGAGGAGGAAGATGTGGGGCAGCAGGAGTTGAAGGAGAACGTCATGTGGGTGATGGGGAATTAATGGATGCAAACGAGGGTCCCAGACAACCCACAATGAGCTAAGCTCTGGACAGCACCTTTGAAATAGAAATGTTTGGGCGGAGGAAAGTGACGGGACACTCTCAGGCTGTCAGTGCTGATTGATTCATTCAGTGGCAGGCATACCATGTGTTTGCCAGATGCACCAAAGCTTCCAGCTTCAAAACCCACCTTCTGTTTGCTTCCTCTGCCTTGAAGCAGAATGGAGCGCAGCTGAAGACAGTGACACAGCCTTGAAGCAGAGGAGAGATGCCAGGATCTCAAAGCAACAAACCGCAGGCAGGCAGCGAGCTGAGGAAAGAGAGGGGAGTGGTGGAGGGAGGCAGCTGGAGAAGGAAAGCCAAAAACCCTTCAGCAGGTGTAACATGTGGGCTGGCAATGGGTGCTTCCTTTCATTGTACCCTCTTGTGAATATTTATATATTCCTTTTGATGCCCCCTTCAAACAGCAGGCTTTGTTATCTGCAGGACTGCTTTTGTTGAGGCTTGTTGAGGACTTGTACTTAGCCACATAAAACAAGACACTTCACTGTCAACATCCGGTGATGGCTGGCTGTGTCTCATCTAGCCACAAACAGTGGGGACATCTGGTGACCTTCCCTAGTCAACCCAAACTGCTGAAATGGAACCTCAACCCCTATCAAGATACCCAGCCATGTGGGTTTGTTCAGGATATCCTTAATAAACCCCCATGACTGCCTCTGGAAGCCCCTTCCAAATTAGTTTCCTAGTTAGATGATCCACTTATCCTGCTTTTTTAAGCAGGTAATTTCAGTTTAAGAATTAGGTCGGTCCAACCTTCAACCAGGTCACAGTCTCTGACTTACAACCAGCCAAGGGGGTTGGCACCGTTTGTCAGTCTCCTCTTCCTTAGTCTCTGTGTTTCCCTTCTAGAACCCAATAGGGAAGAGCAGGAAGATAAATCTTGAATTAGTTGATGCTGCCTGTCATTGGCTCCAGCTTCACCTACTGTTGACCTCCATGCCTTACACCTTACCAGTCCCAATGGCCACTGCAATTAGACTGACATTTTGAATAGCATCTTCTCACCTTTACAGCAGCTGCTTGAAGATCTGTCTTGCTATCTGTCTTGGAGAACAGCCTTTACCAAAGATGTCATGGGCTTTGAAGACGCTTGAACTCAGAACGAAAGGGAGAAATGAGCTAAGAGGAAGTCACGTTTGGCAAACCGTTACTGTGATCAACTCCTGCCCAGAAACCTATGTTCCCACTGTGGAAGGACGTGTGGATCCAGAATTGGCCTCCACAGTTACTTATGGACTCACTGTTAAGACTGTGTTCATGGAAGACAATCTTACTCAGCTATGAGTGATAGAAGAGGAAGAGGAAGAGGAAGAAGAGGAAGAAGAGGAAGAAGAGGAAGAAGAGGAAGAAGAAGAAGAAGAAGAAGAAGAAGAAGAAGAAGAAGAAGAAGAAGAAGAAGAAGAAGAAGAAGAAGAAATTGTCTTCCTTACTTGGGCTGTCCTTTCCTTATGACCTGCTTTTGCCTTTTTTAAAAGAAAGACATGGCCTAGCTCAAGGCCAATAAAAGAAATTAATTTATAGGAATTCCCACCCACCCTTACCCATAAGATCCCAGGGCAAATTACTACAAAGCCATGGTACTGTTTGAAATCAGATAAGACCAATAATTCAACACCAAACATATTGCCAACCCTTGCTTAATTTTATGTACTGGAGAATAAAAATTAAGGGAGGATAAGGCTTTCAGTGACAGGTAGCCATGAATTTGCAGGGAATCCTAAGTGGGGAGGGAGCTGTTGCACTCAGGCTCTGCTTACAGGCTTCCCTAAGCATTTGGTTGGCACTGTGAGAAGAGGATGGTGGACTGCATTGGCCATTGGACTGATCCAGTAGGTTTTTCTTGTCAAGGCCTCCCTCTTCTGTCTGCACATGTGCTCCTTAGATGTCCCCCAAATCTGCTCTGGAAGGTCAGGAGAACCCCTGGATCAACGTGCACGAGGAGTGGAGAATTCCTCTGGATATTCTTTAGGTTGCGATTCTAAGTCCGCCCACTTATTAGGGAGTAAGGTCCTCTTCAGCTGAGTGGAGGAATCACTTCTGAGCAAATCTGTTTTGAATCACACTGCATGCCCTTGTTTACGTGAAAGTAACAGAAAGCAGCTGGTTTCCATGTAAATGCTCAAGACTGCGAGTTCTTCTCAGACTGAGAAGCTCAGCACAGCAGTAACTCCACCTTACAGACTGTCTGGAGTGCCGTAATTGATTGAGTCGGTCAACAGTTTGTCCTGAATAGATAAATCCCCCCTCTTATGACGCTGTGTTTTCATTACCTCCAACCTGCCTAACTTCTGGCATATTAATCTTTGACAGCTTAAAAATGAGGAGAAGTAGGCGCCCGCCGCCGCTAACCTTTCTGACACTAATTTCTCTCAAGAGTTTCTGTTTCTGCAGCAGAGGTAACGGTTTCGGATACACCGTGTTCTTCTCAGCCAGGGGAATAAGAGAATATGGATTATTTCTCTAAGGTATCCTGATCTTTCATTTGTCTTTCAGGTATTGAAGGCTTCATTTTCTCTCCCCCACCTTCTGCACTCCCACCACTGTAGCTGCCAAGGGAAATCCTATGATTTATAACCCGGCATGTTTGGGCGAGGAAAAAACCCAGCAACCCGATGTGCCTCCTCTTTATTATGTTATCCACTTCCCTACTTGCCAATAAATGTGGCTTAAGTGTGGTTGCCTTGTAGGAAATTAACTGAGGTTGTCACGTCAATATACTTCATGACAATTTGAAAGACAGCTCCAGTGAGGGATATGGGGGGAAAGTTCACCCCGGAAGAAAATCAGCTTCCATGAGGGAAGGCGAGAAGGTGTAAGGAGTTTATTATATTTATTTCTTTATTTATGTACGGCCAATTCATTCAGTATGACATGGCGATGCACAGCAGTACTGGCAATATGACATAAAACACTATAGAAACTCTACAAAATTATTAAAACCACTGGCTGACCCAACAAATTAAACAGTTGCACAGGCCTGTCAGCAGAAACAGATCTTCAATAGATGTGTGAAAGTCAAAAGCTAGCTGAATCTCTGTTAAAAGAGATTTCCACAGCATGGAACCTGGACTGGGGTGTTTTTGTTGTCACTGTTATTGAGATTAATTTGTTTAATCATTTCTTTAGATTTTCTTATGATTTGTGTGGAAATCGTTCAATTTGACTGTGTACTTTTTGATGTTTTATTGTTTATGTCTACTTTTGTTATGTTTGTAATGATGTAATTTTTTTAATTTGCTGGAAGCCACCTTGAGCATGCTTCTAACTTTGGAAAGGTGGCATGCAAATAAATGATTCATTGACCAGCAATACTAAATGCCTGACTTCTGATGGAGGCCAGTCGAGCTTCTGTGTGTGTTGTAATCATATTTTATCACACACATAGCCCAACAACCTTTGTGTACCCAAAGAACTTTGTGTGCCCAAAATCATGGAGAGCTGCCACCAGTCAGCGTATACAGCACTGGGCTAGACATATCCATTGTTGTTGTTGTTTAGTCATGTCCGACTCTTCGTGACCCCACAGAGCACGCCAGGCACTCCTGTCTTCCACTGCCTCCCGCAGTTTGGTCAGACTCATGTTTGTAGCTTCGAGAACACTGTCCAACCATCTCGTCTTCTGTCGTCCCCTTCTCCTTGTGCCCTCCATCTTTCCCAACATCTGGGTCTTTTCCAGGGAGTCTTCTCTTCTCATGAGGTGGCCAAAGTATTGGAGCCTCAGCTTCACGATCTGTCTTTCCAGTGAGCTCTGAGGGCTGATTTCCTTCAGAATGGATAGGTTTGATCTTCCTGCAGTCCATGGGACTCTTGAGTCTCCTCCAGCACCATAATTCAAAAGCATCAATTCTTCAGACATATCCATAGACTAATGCAAAATAAGGTGGTTCATTTCTTTACATCTGTTCCTGCAGCACCTGCTGGTGATTCACTGCAGGCTGGGGTTCATACCATCCTGACTTTGTGACGGCTCTGTAAGCTGTCTGGATTTGGGAACTGCTATGGTGCCTCACTGCTGCTTGTAGATCTGTAGGCTCAGTGGTGAGGTGATGACGTCATCAACACTTGATCAAACATCAACATCACTTCTGCACTGCTGGAAAAAGAGAAGCTGCCAAACCATGCCCAAAGAGAACAAAATAAGAAATTTTTTTGCATGACATTTGCACAGGCTAACTTATATTTATTGATGCAAACTGGGAAAGAATTGTTAAAATGCAGTACGTCTCACCATAGTGGGGAAGACTGTGATCAAGTGATGGTGATGGTGATGGTGATGGTGATGATGATGATATGTTACTCATACCCCGCCCATCTGGCTGGGCCTCCCCAGCCACTCTGGGAGGCTCCCAACAGAATATTAGAAACACAATAAAACATCAAACATTAGAAACTTCCCTAAACAGAGCTGCCTTCAGATGTGTTCTAAAAGTCAGATAGTTGTTTATTTCCTTGACATCTGATGGGAGGACGTTCCACAGGGCAGGCGCCACTACTGAGAAGGCCCTGTGCCTGGTTCCCTGTAACCTCATTTCTCACAGTGAGGGAACTGCCAGAAGGCACCTGCTGAGTCTGCTGTTCAGGTGCTCACTGTTGATAGGCAGCTTTAAGGCCACTCTCCCTCTTTCTTTTTGGGGTATTTTGTCTTTCAGTTGGCCTTGGACCAGTTAGCCCTTCAAACAGAAAACCCCTTCAAACAAAGAACTTCCTTCTGTAAAGTAGGCATGTGATCACCCTAATCAACACACACCAGGTCTTGAAGCATCATGCCACCAATGCAGTCATGGAGAGTTGTCAACCAGTCAGGGCTGAGGTGGGTCAGTGTTTCCCAAACTTGGGTCTCCAGCTGTCTTTGGACTACAACTCCCATCATCTCTAGCTAGCAAGACCAGGGGTCAATGAGGATGGGAATTGTAGTCCAAAAACAGCTGGAGACCCAAGTTTGGGAAACACTGGGGTGGGGAGATGTGGATAGATTTTGTACACCCAGCTGCATTTCACACCATTGTGACTAACACCAAGAGAGGGTTTAGTGACATTTTTCCAGGCATGAAATGAGATATAAGTCCCATTTTTTTTTCATTTTTTAAAAAAGATAAATGTTGCAGTTTGCAGTTTCAAGTGTGTTATCCCAGGTTATGGTGGTATTAATCAAAGTAATGGTATCGGGTTATCTGGAGGAATCAATAATATATAGGGATATAGAATCCCACAATTAATGGAGTGTCTCTGTCTCTGAGCCCTCTGTGGCTATGATACAAATAATTTGCCCATCCCCACCTTTCTCTACACAGGGGAAACTGTATAGATGGAGTCTTTCTCCCTTTCAAGGGTGAATAAACTTTTTTGATATTAATGTTCCCAAGTTGCCTGTGCTGTTATTACTGAGTGTATATGTTTCGGTGAAATAATACCAGTCTAGTTAAGGATTTTTAAGGTCATTTAAATAATTGATTCCAACAGAAATCTACCAAAAATGAAAAATGAAAATGAAAACAAACACACAAAGGACCAAAGATGTTTCCATCAGTCTGTTGCATTTAATACCACTAGTTAAATGAATTCATTTTTCTCCAGATTCTTCTGTCACTCAAGGGGGTGGGGGGTGGGTAAGATAGCTGCTATATTGGGATGAAAAGTTGGTTCCACTGAAGTAAGTACACTTATCGTTGATCTGAGTGGCAAACATGGGTTGTAAGGAAATCCAAGCTACCAGTTCACTACTGCAAAGTGTTGAGGGGGGCGGGAATGATTGATAGTGGTGAAGCACCTTGACCCATGAGGAGAGGTCAGTAACCCCAGGGTTCGAGGCAAGCAGGACGGCTAGACCATGGGTAGGTCAACTAAGGCCTGGGGGCCAGATCCAGCCCAGTTGCCTTCTGGATCCAGCCTGCAGACAGTCCGGGAATCGAATCGCCATGTGGATTGGCGTGGATCTGATTGTTCGGGCTGCGCCAGTGTGGGCATTTAGCAGCGCCTCCTCCCTCCCTCCCTCCTCCTGGCTTCTCCCCCCCTGCCTAGAGCCAAGGGGAAGGGGGCTGTACTTTGTTGGTGCCAGCAGCAGCAACAGTGTTAATGCTCGAGCAGCTGCCATTGTAAGCAGGCTCAATTTGGGCTTTGTTGCTGCCAGCCCCTCTCCGGAGCCCTTTCGCATGCCACTCATCGTTCCTCTACCGCCAGCCCCTGCCACTTGCAAGACACAGGTAAGCAGCCACCAGGGCTCATCCGGTGCTGTGTAGAAGGGAGGGGAGAGTAGTTGGGGGGCAGGGGACTTACCTGAGTAGAATGTGTCCTTTCATCTAAAATGCATCTCTGGATTATTTGTGGGAATTCGTTTATCCCCCCTCCCCCCCAAAAATATAGTCCAGCCCAGGCCCAGACAGAGGGGGGGGGGGCATATGGGGCCACTTGGCCCGAGCCTCCAATTCCAAAGGGGGCCTCGGTCAGCATACATTCCCTACGTATTTTTAAAAAGCACTATTGTATATCTGTATTTTCCATTTTGTCTTTATATGCAGATATGGTTCAAGCCTTGAAATAAAATTATTTGTCAGCATAACTTTTGTGAAAATTATTTATATACTTACTTATTATTTATATACTTACTTATATACTTCCTTCAGTTATCCCCAGGGTAAAAAAGGGGGGGCACATTATCTACCTGGCCCAGGCCTCTGCCTGGCTCTGCAAGGCCCTGGTCCAGCCCCCCACAAGGTCTGAGGGACAGTGGACCGGCCCCCTGCTGTAAAAGTTTGCCGACCCCTTGGCTAGACAAAGCAGAATCAGCACCTCGGAGAGCGACATTGGTGTTTGTTTTAGGACCACACAGGGGTGTACAGTAGCATCGGTTGTTAGCAACCAGGGCAAGGCACAAAAGGGGCGGGGCTCCACAGCTCACCTATAGCGTGTCCACAGGAAGCTCTTCCAGTCAGGCCCAGGAGCCAGCACACTGCCGGCCAAGGCTCGCATGGCTGCTTCTGCACCTTCACCGGGCACTCCTCTTGCAGCCCACTGTGCTTGCGGCTGCCTACTCCCGTATAGGAACCTTGTCTGGGGACTCTGTGATGGCCCTGGGGCAGGAGGGAGCCAAGAGGCAGTGCTAGCCATGGCATGAGATGTGTGTGGAGCACCATCCTAAGGTGCCGGAGGGGGCAGGCGGCGAGAGGGGGTTCCACCTTGGAAGGGAGGGCCTGGCTGGCCACCCGCTCTCCACTCGCAGGCCACCTGGCCACCCAGGAGATTGTTGGTATTCCATTCCCCTGTGGTCCAGACATGTGGGATTGTTTTAATCACCTGTCTGTGTTTTACATTCCAGCACTGGTTGTTGGAGTCTTGTGAACGGAAGTTCCATTCTGTATTGCTTTTGTTTTCTCTTCTTTCCGAGAGCAAGAAGGAGAGGAGCCATGTTTTTCTTTGTCCTGATTTTGTACAGTGGTACCTCAGGGACGCGGGTGGCGCTGTGAGTTCCCGTCTTTCAGTCCCAGCTCCTGCCCACCTAGCAGTTCAAAAGCACCCCTAAGTGCAAGTAGATAAATAGGTACCGCTTTATAGTGGGAAGGTAAACAGCATTTCCGTGTGCTGCGCTGGTGCTGGCTCGCCAGAGCAGCTTCGTCACGCTGGCCACGTGACCTGGAAGAGTCTCCGGACAGCGCTGGCCCCTGGCCTCTTAAGTGAGATTGGCGCACAACCCTAGAGTCGGACACGACTGGCCCGTACGGGCAGGAGTACCTTTACCTTACCTCAGGTTACATACACTTCAGGTTATAGACTCCGCTAAGCCAGAAATAGTACCTCGGGTTAAGAACTTTGCTTCAGGATGAGAACAGAAATCGTCTCCGGCAGCGCAGCAGCAGCGGGAGGCCCCATTAGCTAAAGTGGTGCTTCAGGTTAAGAACAGTTTCAGGTTAAGAACGGATCTCTGGAACGAATTAAGTACTTAACCCGAGGTACCACTGTATTTAAATAGTTTAGGACTCACACCCCAGAGCCTGGCTTCTGCTGATGTTTCTCTGCTAATGTGTGCTCAGTGTCTCTGGACATGAGTCACAGAATCTCGTCGGGGAAGAAGATTGATGGATCCCAGGAGTGGCACACAGATGAGAGGAATGGGCAGTCACGTATAATGTCGCTTGCCTGGTCGCCCACCCTGTCTGCCGGCAATTACCCCGACAGAGATGTGTGCATTTTGTACGCCATGTGTTGCCACCTCCCTTGTGGTCTTGCAGCACCTTCACGACCACTGCAGCCCAATTGTGCCCTTCAGAAAGTGTGCCCCTCCTGCCTCTCCCCATGACATGTCTCTAGGACCACGGTTACTGTTCCTGCAGCTGAGATGGAAGTTGTCTGAGTGGTGTCCTGGAAAAACTTCTAGATCTTTATATCTTGGGCTAAGTATTCCTTAATCAGAGGCAGCATCCCTCTGAAGAAGAAGAGTTTGGATTTGATATCCCACTTTATCACTACCCGAAGGAGTCTCAAAGCAGCTAACATTCTCCTTTCCCTTCCTCCCCCACAACAAACACTCTGTGAGGTGAGTGAGGCTGAGAGACTTAGAATCATAGAATCATAGAGTTGGAAGAGACCACAAGGGCCATCGAGTCCAACCCCCTGCCAAGCAGGAAACACCATCAGAGCACTCCTGACATATGGTTGTCAAGCCTCTGCTTAAAGACCTCCAAAGTAGGAGACTCCACCACACTCCTTGGCAGCAAATTCCACTGTCGAACAGCTCTTACTGTCAGGAAGTTCTTCCTAATGTTTAGGTGGAATCTTCTTTCTTGTAGTTTGGATCCATTGCTCCGTGTCCGCTTCTCTGGAGCAGCAGAAAACAACCTTTCTCCCTCCTCTATGTGACATCCTTTTATATATTTGAACATGGCTATCATATCACCCCTTAACCTCCTCTTCTCCAGGCTAAACATGCCCAGCTCCCTTAGCCGTTCCTCATAAGGCATCGTTTCCAGGCCTTTGACCATTTTGGTTGCCCTCCTCTGGACACGTTCCAGTTTGTCAGTGTCCTTCTTGAATTGTGGTGCCCAGAACTGGACACAGTACTCCAGGTGAGGTCTGACCAGAGCAGAATACAGTGGCACTATTACTTCCCTTGATCTAGATGCTATACTCCTATTGATGCAGCCCAGAATTGCATTTTTTAGCTGCCGCGTCACACTGTTGACTCATGTCAAGTTTGTGGCCAACCAAGACTCCTAGATCCTTTTCACATGTACTGCTCTCAAGCCAGGTGTTACCCATCTTGTATTTGTGCCTCTCATTTTTTTGCCCAAGTGCAATACTTTACATTTCTCCCTGTTAAAATTCATCTTCTTTGTTTTTGCCCGGTTCTCTAATCTGTCAAAGTCTTCAGAGAAGTGTGACTTCAGAGAAGTGTGACTGGCCCAAGGTCACCCAGCAGCTGCATGTGGAGGAGCGGAGACGCGAACCCGGTTCCCCAGATTACGAGTCTATCACTCTTAACCACTACACCACACTGGCTCTCTGAACGCCAGTTGCTGGGAATTGCAAGTGGATAGTGCACTATTGCACTCAGGCCCTGCATTTGGGCTTCCCACAGGCACTGGGTTGGCCACTGTGAGAACAGGATGCTGGGCTAGATGGTCCATTGGCCTGATCCCTCATGTTCTTCTTACATCCTTACAATGTGCATTGTCTCCCCTCCTGCGGTTTCCAGCAACTGCCATTCAGAAGCACACTGCCTTCAGCGGTGGAGTTTGAACTTAGACATTGTAGCTGCCCACCTTTGATTTACCAGCCTGTGTTTGAATTTAAGAGGGAAGAATTAAGGAGAGACGAATCTAGGGAGGGCCAGTCCTGGATTGCCCTAAATGATAGGAATTTATGTTGCAAGGTTTTCTGAAAGTCCTCCATGTAGCAGCGGCGACTACATTGCTGTCAACAAGTACCTTGCACCTGCGTACTGATGGGTTCTGACAAAGAGGGAAACTCCAGAGCATTTCTGGCAGGTTTATTTTTTCCTGTTGCATACAAATCGTTTCAGTAAATAGCAGGAGGAGAGAGGGAGCAAAAGGGAGGGGGAGAGAGAGAGAAGTTAACAGTAAGCAGACGGCATCAATAACAGTGACATTTAATATCATTCTTTCCCTTTAATAGGCAGCACACTGGCTCCTTTGGGGCTGTGTTTGGCAGACCATAGACCAGAGTCCCAGTAAATGTGTATCAGGGTCAACAGAGTGAGATTCGTGGAAAATTATGGCTGCTCAGAATCCAACTTCAAACATGTCTACCAGCAGCTCAGACATGCCAATCAGAGTCACATTTCAGGTGCTCAGGCAGAAACGTTCGTAAGGTAAACATTTCCAAAGATTATTAGGCTGTGGGTGGCTTCACATGGGTGCTCTGACGTCTCACCACCCAGAGAAGGGCATGTGTAAAAGCAGGTATTATTCTGGGGCAGTATAGCAGGTAAGGGTGTAAGTACAAATCTCACTCTTGGCAGGCGTGAAGAGGGATGAGTGGATCTGTCAGTTTCAGTTTTTCCATGTTCCTCATTTTTCACATCTTAAGTTCAGGTCCCAACATTTCCACATGAGCTTCCAATTTTATTTTAAGCTCCTCATGAAGAGTCACCAGCATTTTAGTGCAAAATTCTCCCCAAATATACATTTTCACAAAACGTGTTTTCCCTAATATTTTCCCGAATACAATGCATTTTTGTTTGTTATTTTCATTTATTTATGATCTTTTTGTACCTTACTTATGCATTTTTGTACACATTGCTTGGCTGGAGAACCGTATCGAAAAAGGCGAGCAAATTCTTAAGAATGGTAGCGTTTCGGCTCATGTATTGCATCAGAAAGTGTCAATTACGTACATTCACCTTGAGACGCCAACTGAATCGAAGTTCTTCCCTAGCCCCAGGTGTGAACTAGGCATGTGGAAAAAATTCAGTCTGGTCCAGATTGTGATGCTGCCGTCCCACCTCATTAGAATTTCCTAAAAGAATATGGGAACTGAAACAAAGTGATACTTTGATATCTACACTTCTCTAAAATTTTGTATCCATGGGGACAGCCATTTTGCTGTATGTACCATAGCCCTTTGTGCACAGAGTTACACAGGAAGTGAGATATGGTTGGTTCCTGCACAATTTCTAAAAGCACCCCCCCCCCCTTGTGTGTAGGAGGTATGTATCACAATTTGAAGCTCCTTCGGGCAGGTTTGCATTGTTAAAAGCAAGACAGGGAAGGGAACATATCCCATAAGCCCAATGGTCAAACCTAATTGCAGAAAGGTTTGTAGATCTGTGGACTAAATTGTAGATCTGTGTTCTGTCCCAAGGAGTAGTTTGACGAGAGAAAAGAAGAGGCTTTGCTGTAAAATCTGGCATGAATCAGAATGCTCTGCCTTTTCCTAGTGCCTTTTTACTTGCTTTTCCAAGAGGAGAGGGAGGGAGAGGTACAAATTTAAAAGGCCCTCACTTTGGCTCCAGTCAGAAAAGTTGTAAATATCATCCTGTAGTTCTGACAGGAGGTTTTAGGAGTTTGAAAGATTCCCTCCCTCCCTACCAGACACCCTGGATGTTTTGATGGAAAACACTCTACCGATGCAAGGACTCACAATTAAGGTTTGCTGGCTCTGTCAATTTTAGTTTTTCACATTTTTGCAGTCCTCAGTTCAGTCATCCACATTTCCACACCAGTTTGGAAGAACATGAGAAGATTCTGCGAGATCAGGCCAATGGCCCTCTAGAGTGGCTGGGGGAACCCAGCCAGATGGGTGGGGTACAAATAATAAATTATTATTATTATTATTATTATTATTATTATTATTATTATTAGTCCAGCGTCCTGTTCTCACAGTGGCCAACCAGGTCCCTGTGGGAAACCCGAAGCAGGATTTGAACATGAGAGCAATCTCCCCTCCTCTGCTTTCCAGCAACTGGTATTTAGAAGTATTGTTGTCTCTGACTGCGGAGGTATAGCATAGCCATCACAGCTAGTTGCCATGTGATTCATTTATTCACTTGTTTAAAAAGTCCTGCTGAAAATTCATCAGTATTAGGAGTCCCTACCAGAGAGGGTGGGACGCGGGTGGCGCTGTGGTCTAAACCACTGAGCCTCTTGGGCTTGCCAATCAGAAGGTCAGCGGTTCAAATCCCCACGATGGGGTGAGCTCCCGTTGCTCGGTCCCTGCTCCTGCCAACCTAGCAGTTCAAAAGCACGTCAAAGTGCAAGTAGATAAATAGGCACCACTCCGGCGGGAAGGTAAACGGCGTTTCCGTGCGCTGCTCTGGTTTCGCCAGAAACGGCTTAGTCATGCTGGCCACATGACCCGGAAAATTGTCTGTGGACAAACGTCTGCTCCCTTGGCCAGTAAAGCGAGATGAGCGCCACAACCTCAGAGTCGTCCGCTGTTACCGGAAAAATCCGAGGGCTCCCTTGGACAAAATAAAGACACCGATCAGGATAACGTGGAGCAAAACAGCAGCCTGTAGGCTTGGCCTTTATTGAACTGTTGCAACAGGGTGTTCCCCTCACTTGCAGGAGAGAGGAAAGACCCAGAAAGATAGTGTGCAAGACCTTATAAAAACTTTTGAAATTCCCATCCTCTAGGTCAAGCCCACCCCCAGAAACATCAGGCATACATTACAGAAAGGAGGGGTTGAGGGAGGAGTTGGTGGTAACCTGAGTGTCCTGTCACCTGGCTGGTTCCTCCTTTCCCCCTCCCCATTAGTCACTTCCAGGAGACAAAGGGGAGTTGGCAGTTTCCTGCCCCCAGAGGGAAGATCTGACCATTGTCCTTTGCTTCAGTCCATGCTGGATCCACTCCCATATGCAAGTTCTTTGTGATCTTGATGGTCTTCTGTCTAGGACCATCAGGGTTGGCATAGCAACTGGGCAGGGCTCCTGTGGATATGCTGGGATGGTGAAGGGATTATGGCTGACCAGAACCAAGCCACCCCCCTTTGATAGTCCTTGTCATATGGAGTAAAATAAAAATGGAACAGTGCAAATCCGATGTATGGTTGATTTTTCTATGAATTTATAACAGAAGTGTGGCATATGTAGTGTGTGAGTGTGAGTGTGTGAAGTTTGTACAAACTGAATGATTGGGGTGGGGTTTCCTGCTACACCGCGACTGGACATAACTGTCAGGGGTCCCTTTACTCCTTTACCTTACCAGAGAGGAATGGCAAATCAAGCTGTTAGACTACGCCGAAATGGCAAAACCGACCTGAAAGCTCAGGGATCAAGAAGAAAAAGGGGAAAAAACTTCAAGATAGAATGGGGAAAAATTATAATTTATTTAGGAGACCACTGTAAGCAGATGAAAACATTAGCAAGATTTTAATCTTACTTGTAATGTATCAAATACTATGGACAATATGGTTAGATTTAAAATATAGATTATGAAATAATATGCAGTTGAAAACGCTGACAATAGGACCCATGGACGGGAAGGGGAAAGTCTTGAGGTTCGGATAAATCTCTCTATATGGATATGTACTTGGTTTTGTTATAAACTTATATTTGTAAAATCAAATAAAAATGATTTAGGAAAAGGAAAAGGAAATTCACCAGTATTTTAGTGTAACCTGCTCCCAGTTGTTTGTAGGCAATTCTGCCTAACTTGCACATTTTAGTGAAGAAGAAGAAGAAGAAGAAGAAGAAGAAGAAGAAGAAGAAGAGTAGTAGGAGTAGTAGTAGTAGTAGTAGTAGTTTGGATTTGATATCTCGCCTTTCACTCCCTTAAGGAGTCTCAAAGCGGCTAACAATCTCCTTTCCCTTCCTCCCCCACAACAAACACTCTGTGGGGTGAGTGGGGCTGAGAGACTTCAAAGAAGTGTGACTGGCCCAAGGTCACCCAGCAGCTGCATGTGGAGGAGCGGAGATGCGAACCCGGTTCTCCAGATTAGGAGTCTACCGCTCTTAACCACTACACCACACTGGCTTGAAGCAATTTTTCCTGCCGTTTTCAGATAGAAAAGCATCTCTGCATGGGCCATTGGATTGATGCTGCCACCAATAAGTACACATAATATTATGAACATAAGAAGAGCCTGCTGGACCAGACCAAAGGCCTGTCTAGTCCAGCATCCTTGTGCTGGACCCGGGGGGGGGGTACCGAGAGGCGTGGTCAGAGTCCGGTCCTGGGTTGAGGGTCTGGAGACTGCCAAAAGCGGGGTCCAAAGCAAGACGCCGGGCATGGTCGGGAACTCCGGAAGAACAGGTCTGGGTGCTGGCAGAAACAGGTTTCCAACGACATTGCTCCTGCAACCTGGGACTGGGCTGACTGGCCTTTATCTCCTCTGGGGCCTAGGGCGGCCCCGGCCCACAGGTGACCCGCCTCTCCTGGTCTTAAGGCGAGCACTCCTCCTGAGAGAACTTAGTTCCCTCCGCCTCTCTGCCCTGAGCCTCTGCAGCTCAGGAGAGGCTGGAGGGTTACTGGACCCAGGGGCAGCTTCACCTTCCCCTGACAGGGCTGGGAGAGGCACACCTGCAGGCAATGGGTCCTCGATCACCTCCGGAGTCAGAGTGGATACATCTGGTGTCTGCTCCTGAGGATCTGGCACAGGTGCAGGCCCTTCAGATTCAAGCCCCTGCCCCGGCTCAGCCGGCCCTGGAGGCGGGGACTCCTGTGCAGGCTGGGACTCCTCAGGTTCAGCTTCTGAATCAGATTCCCAGGCCATCACAATCCTCTTCTTCCAGAGGCCAACCTGATGTCTTAGGACATGCATGTGAAAGCACTCTGCCCACCTGTGATTCCTGGTATTCAGAAGCATACCGCCATGGACTAGCTGGACACAGAGGAATGGTGGGAAGAACCAGCTAGGGAATCACCAAGGGCTCAGATTCCAGGGAGTGGAGGTGGGACAATCAGGAGTGGTCAGAGGGGGAAGACAGGGAATAGGGGGTGTTGGAAGCTAAGGTGGTAAGTGGGCTTAGTGAGCAGGGAGAGTCTGTTGCAGAGATAAGTCCGGAATCACAGACAGAAGCTGAAGCAGGAGAGGAGGAAGGCTAAGGGGCAGTCATGAGTCAGGCTGCAACAAGCTCACCTCCCACCTCTGTCTTCCACAACCAGAGGAGGCATGAAAAGGGCAGAGGAGAGGTTGGCTGCATGCAGGCATAGTCTCCTATTGCTTGGGGGAAACCCTGTAGAGGAGGGGACTTAGGCAGCTGTGGGGAGGCGGGGACCTTCAGTCTCAGCAACAGCTTCATGGGGACAAGACCTACCAGAGATGAGTTGCTTTGCTAATTAGGCCTGACAACCCTTTGCAGATTGTGTATTTGCTAATAAAGAGTTAATTCCAACTTGCACAGTGTGATTTATTGTTGGCTCGCTCCTGACACATGTTATATGTGATGGTAGGGACAGAGCATAGCCATCATGCAGAGTATTACCCTATTGAATTGTTAGAAGGAAATTTTCGATGTAGCAGAAAGATAAGGGCCATTTCCCCAGCATTTTTTTAGCCATCAGCATTTCCAAGAAAACCAGACTTTTGTTTTCTTGCCAAGTGTCCATCTGTCCGTACGCCTCTTTCTGAATTCATGGTTCCATGCCATGGTTCCATGTCATGGTTGCAGAATAGTTAAGGTTGTCCTCTGGTATTCTGAGGAATATATATATATATATATATATATATATATATATATATATATATATATATATATATATATATATATATATTTGAGTGCCCTTAGAAAAATGGCAAAATGCTGTAGAGGACTTCACATCAATATACATTACATTAAATGCCAGTCTCTTTCTTTCCCCATTTTTGCTGCTGTTTTTTATTGACTCCGTGGTGAAATCCAACAAAGAGAATGCTAAGGGAGGGAAAGTAATCAGTTCAGAATCGATACCGCATACTCCTAAGTGTGTTTCTAACCATAGAGTGGACTCTGTTTGTAACAAGTGCAGTCCATATTAGTGGAAAATTGGTTTTGTTGATCTGATCCGGCCCTGCAGGGGCCTACCTCTAAGGCGAGTCTTCTTTCTCTAAGGCAGTATTTCCCAAAGTTCTGAAACTTTGTGTTTTTAACCTGGAAGAACACTTTACTCCTCCTTATACCCCAAAAGGTCTCCTTCAAGAGCATAGAACAGGAACCACACACTTTCAGAAGAACCCATCTTCTGCTTGTGTGAGAGAGACACTATTCCGAGTGTACCTGTTGACCGGAAGCATGGGAGCACCTTCCTTTTAAAATGCAAGTGAAAAACGGAATCCATCATCATCATCATCATCTATTTAATTTATATACCAGCTTTCATATGAAGATCATAGGGCGATTTGGGGTCCCACACAGGGTCTACCCTAGCCTTGCCTGAATATTCTTGGAATTGAACATGAGACGATCTGAAGACGCTCTACCAAACAGCTGCAGTCCTTCCTAGCATTGATTGCAGAATCCAGCGAACCAAGCCTCAAAGCTCAATTCTTCTTTTAAATTCCTTTATTTATTCCCAGTACATTTCTGAGCACAATTCAAAGTGTTGGTGCTGACCTTTAAAGCCCTAAACAGCCTCGGTCCAGTATATCTGAAGGAGCGTCTCCACCCCCCACACTGAAGTCCAGCACCAAGGGCCTTCTGGCGGTTCCCTCGCTACGAGAAGCTGAGTTACAGGGAACCAGGCAGAGGGCCTTCTTGGTAGTGGCACCCGCCCTGTGGAATGCACTCCCACCAGATGTCAAAGAGAACAACAACTACCAGACTTTTAGAAGACATCTGTTTTTTATATATATAAAATTTTATTGGTTTTTCACAGTTTTTCTAAACACAAACAATACACAAAACAAACAAACAAACACACAAACAAACATGTATAATTTCATATCCTTTTTTTCTTAAACTTACTTCGCCGACTTCCCCATACCTCCCCTTTCTACATCCCAATTTCCGAACCTATTTCAGCAAATCCTACCCCTTGGTTTTATCAGATTTTCCCTTATTCTTTTCTTTTACTTAATCTTTTACAGCTGTAATCCCTCTTTTTCTAAAACCTCAACATTTTAACATTCATTAATTTTATAATACTTCTTAAGATAAATTTTGAATTTCTTCCAATCTTCATCCGCCGTCTCTTTCCCCTGGTCACGGATTCTGCCAGTCATTTCAGCCAGTCCCATGTAGTCAATCACCTTCATCTGCCATTCTTCCAGAGTGGGTAGATCTTGAGTCTTCCAATGCTTTGCGATGAGTACTCTTGCTGCTGTGGTAGCATACATAAAAAAAGTTCTGTCTTTCTTTGGCACCAATTGGCCGACAATGCCCAAGAGAAAGGCCTCTGGCTTCTTAGGGAAAGTACATTTAAGTACCTTTTTCATTTCATTATATATCATTTCCCAGAAAGCCTTAATCTTCGGGCACGTCCACCAAAGGTGATAGAAAGTACCTTCAATTTCTTTACATTTCCAACGCTTATTGTCAGGCAAATGGTAGATTTTTGCTAGCTTGACTGGGGTCATGTACCATCTATATATCATTTTCATAATATTTTCCTTTAAGGCATTACATGCCGTAAATTTCAAACCGGTGGTCCACAACTGTTCCCAGTCAGCAAACATAATGTTATGACCAATGTCCTGTGCCCACTTAATCATAGCTGATTTGACTGTTTCATCTTGTGTATTCCATTTCAGCAACAAGTTATACATTCTTGACAAATTCTTAGCATTGGGTTCTAACAGTTCTGTTTCTAATTTTGATCTCTCCACCTGGAAGCCAATTTTCCTGTCTTGTTTATAAACCTCCATTATTTGATAATAGTGGAGCCAGTCTCGTACTTTAGTCTTCAGTTTCTCATGACTCTGTAATTTCAATTTATCACCCTCTTGTTCCAAAATTTCCCAATATTTTGGCCATTTAGCCTCCATATTGAGTTTTTTCACTGCTTTAGCCTCCATTGGCGACAGCCACCTTGGAGTTTTATTTTCCAACAAATCTTTATATCTGATCCAGACATTATATAATGCTTTCCTAACAATGTGATTTTTAAAGGCTTTGTGCGCTTTAACCTTATCATACCATAGATATGCATGCCATCCAAATACATTATTAAAACCTTCCAAGTCCAAGATATCTGTGTTCTCGAGGAGCAACCACTCTTTCATCCAGCAAAAAGCTGCTGATTCATAGTACAGTTTTAAGTCCGGCAGGGCAAATCCCCCTCTTTCCTTTGCATCCGTTAAAATCTTAAATTTTATTCTGGGTTTTTTGCCCTGCCAGACAAATTTCGAAATGTCCTTCTGCCACCTCTTGAAACAGTCCATCTTGTCAAGAATTTGCAGTGCTTGAAACAAAAATAACATTCTAGGCAATACATTCATCTTAATAACTGCAATTCGGGCTAACAAGGAAAGCTTCAAATTTGACCATATTTCTAGGTCCTTTTTGACTTCTGACCAACATTTCTCATAATTATCTTTAAACAGATTTACATTTTTAGATGTCATATTGACCCCTAAATATTTCACCTTCTTAACCACTGTCAAACCTGTTTCATTCTGGAACCTCTCCCTTTCCATGGCTGTTAATTTTTTCTCCAAAACTTTAGTTTTTTGTTTATTCAGTTTAAATCCGGCAACTTGACCAAATCCTTGAATTAATTCTAAAACACTTTTCGTACTAGTGTCTGGCTCTTGTAAAGTAAGTACTAAGTCATCTGCGAAGGCCCTTAACTTATACTGTTTGGCTCCGACCTGAACCCCTTTAACCAGCTGGTCACTTCTAATCATATTTAGCAAAACCTCCAGGACAGATATAAAAAGTAATGGGGAAATTGGGCACCCCTGTCGTGTCCCTTTTTCTATTTTAAATTCTTCCGTTACCACGTTATTTACAATTAACTTAGCCTTCTGTTCAGAATATATTGCACCCATACCATTCTCAAATTCTTGCCCTACCCCCATCCCATGTAGATTCTTCTTCATAAAACTCCAAGAAATATTGTCAAAGGCTTTCTCCACGTCCACAAATATCAAAACCGCTTTAGTGTTTATATTCACCTCTAATAATTCCAAAATATCTATAATATTCCTCACGTTATCTGATAAATGTCTTCTTGGGAGAAAGCCTGCTTGGTCCTTATGAATCTCTTCCACCAATACTTTTTTCAGTCTTTTTGCCAAAATGTCTGCAAAAATTTTGTAATCCACATTAAGTAGTGATATAGGGCGGTGACTTTTAGAAGACATCTGAACGCAGCCCTGTTTAGGGAAGCTTTTAATGTTTGATGTATTACAGTATTTTAATATTTTGTTGGAAGCCGCCCAGAGTGGCTGGGGAGGCCCAGCCAGATGGCAGGGTATAAATAGTAAATTATTATTATTATTATTATTATTATTATTATTATTAATTCATCGCATTTGCACCCCACCTTTGTCTTTGGGAGCTAAGAGCCGTGTACGCAGGTCTCCCACATGACCACAATCCAGGTGATCCAACTCAGACCTGATTAGCTTTGACGATGCTGCTGAATCATGTGACTTCAGACTGTGCCCAGGTGGAAAGAGTCTAGGGAGAGGAAGACCGGAACCTTTTCCAAGTACTTAATGAGAGTTTTGCATCCAACAGAAGAACTGGGCTCTCTGAATTTTCAGATGCCTGTAGGTAAGTTATTGTCAGCGGAGAACTCCGGCGACGGCTTTTGCAGATAACAATAAAGAAGGCAGTTAAATCCACACAACCAGTTAGTACCCAGCAGAGAAACCTTTTTAGAGTGGAATGAATTTGGGGGCTGTTTTGATCGAAGGAGCTCTTAACAGAAAGGATGGATTCTATTAAAGAACCAGCGCCTTTCTGGGGGAAGAGGGCATTATTCCGCACCTTGGGAAGTTTTGTCGAATTAAACTCCCGAGGCAGGGGAGCATCAAAGGAAAATGGGCTGGCGGCTTGATCAAAGGGAATTAACAACATGACTTGCTCTCTTCCCCCAAGAAGAAGCAAAGAAGAAATCTCTCTCTCCACCTGCATTTTTAGTTTCATATGAGAAGTGCGAACCTGGATTCCCTGACACTTGTTTTGCTGTTGCACACTTGGTTCATGTAAAGGTAAAGGGACCCCTGACCATTAGGTCCAGTCGTGACCGACTCTGGGGTTGCGCGCTCATCTTCCTTTATTGGCCGAGGGAGCCGGTGTTTGTCTGCAGACAGCATCCGGGTCGTGTGGCCAGCATGACTAAGCCGCTTCTGGCGAACCAGAGCAGCACACAGAAACGCTGTTTACCTTCCCGCTGGAGCGGTACCTATTTATCTACTTGCACTTTGACGTACTTTCGAACTGCTAGGTTGGCAGGAGCAGGGACCGAGCAATGGGAGCTCACCCCGTCACGGGGATTTGAACCGCCGACCTTCTGATCAGCAACTCCTATGGTTTAACCCACAGCGCCACCCGTGTCCCCACTTGGTTCATACATGAGAGCATAAGAAGAGCCTGGCGGATTGGGTCAAAGGCCCATCTAGTCCAACATCCACTTCTCAAAATGGCCAACCAGATGTTTGCCAGCAGGACCTGGGTGTAACAGCCAGTTACATATAAGCTGAACAAGCTATAGCTTAGGGCCCCACTCTCTTGGGGGGCTGCAAAAAAATTAAAGGAAAAAACAACTGGATGTACATTTCCGAAATATAAGATAAAAAACAAAATAAAACCTACATACACCAACAGTGTTTTGTGTTTTGTAGGCTCCTGTGATGTAAGTAAAGGGCCCCGCCTGCTAGCCTGCTCCCTAAAATATCATGGGTTTGCTCATTTTTATATATAGGGTGCCTACATTCTGCATGTGCAAATGGCTTTAGATACCTATTAGGTCCATAAATTACCATATAGCATATATTCAACACAAAAACAGCGACAATTTGTTGTTGACAAAGGACAGCTGGACATATAAAGGGCCCTGTTACCTTCAGTAGTTGAGGGCCTCAGGAAACCTCAGTCTGGCCCTGGGAACAACATACTACTTCTGGCAGTGGAAGCAGAACAGACTCCTTATGACTAGTAGCCATTGATAGCTTTTTCTTCCACATAATACTGGTCTTGAAAGACCTACATTGACTCCCAGTACATTTCCGAGCACAATTCAAAGTGTTGGTGATGACCTTTAAAGCCCTAACGGCCTCGGTCCAGTATACCTGAAGGAGTGTCTCTACCCCCATCGTTCTGCCCAGACACTGAGGTCCAGCTCCGAGGGCTGCCTGGCGATTCCCTCACTGCAAGAAGCCAAGTTACAGGGAACCAGTCGGACCAGGATCGGTGTAATATGCTCAAACCATCTTGCTCTGGCGAGCAACCTGGCTGCTGAATTCTGCATTAGCTGAAGTTTCTGAACCGTCTTCAGAGGCAGCCCTATGTATAACGCATTGCATTGTTAAACATTAAAAGCTTCCCTAAACAGGGCTGCCTTCAGATGTCTTCTAAAAGTCTGGTAGTTGTTTTTCTCTTTGACATCTGGTGGGAGGGCGTTCCACAGGGCGGGCGCCACTACCAAGAAGGCCCTCTGTCTTGTTCCCTGTAACCTCACTTCTCGCAATGATGGAACCGACAGAAGGCCCTTGGCGCTGGATCTCAGTGTCTGGGCTGAACGATGGGGGTGGAGATGCTCCTTCAGGTATACAGGACCGAGGCCACTTAAACAAACAAACAAACAAACAAACTGACATACATCAGCCTGGTTAAATGCCAACAGTTGTGATACATGCACCCAGGACTCGGGTGGTTGCACATTTACCTGCTACCCCTCACCAGGTGCAGAGAACAGCTTTGCCTTCATCCCATCTTTGCCTGCCCAGGTGTGTGTGTAGAAACTGAAGTGGTGCAAATTGTGGCAAGGTCTTGACCTACTCTCTGTCCCTGGTGACGCCGTTGATCCAGCTACTAATAATAATCAGCATGAATCCATTCTGGTTCTGTTGGTCACATCAGAGTGTGACGGAATGTTGAGCGAGCTGACTTTTGATAAACAGCACTGCCATTAACCGTAGAACCCTTCACAGTTAAGTCTATATTGATTAGATCAACCTTAAAAGCTGTTATTAGTCAGGCATAAGGAACAGACTTTGCGCGCATGAACACACATGCCAATGTCAATGCGGCTATAAAACTCTACCCTGTGAGAAATAAATTGCAAGTCAGGTTTTTCAGTTCAAAAGTGTGGCAATCTTTGGCATTATGGATTAAAAATCAAAGCCCTCGACCGGGGCCAACTTACTTTGCTCAGCCACCCATACATAACTGACTCCCAATCATCTCCCAGGGATGTTTTTTTCATGACTAATTGAATTAGCAATTGATTTGTATAATGTGACCTTCTGGAAAGATGAAGACATAATCAGCTACCCACTGGGGATTCAGATCACTCAAACCCACAGAACACTGGAAATAGCGCATAGAATACCTGCTACTTTCTGCATGCATGCTTGTTTATGGGACTGCTCCTTTGCAGGTAGCGCTGAACTAAAATAAGTCCTCACTTTCCATGAAGTTTCCAGAAGTGGTAAAAATCAATGCCTTCCTGGTCATGTATCGCTGTGATTAGGGATAGACGATAATTTATTTATTTATTGCCTAATTTTTAAAGCGAACCAACCTAATCATGAGGTTCCAGATATATTGTGCCCTTTTTCTGAATTTTGCAACACATTTTGGGTTCACACATTGTGCACGAAAACTGTATTTCATGGGGAAATGCATGCACAATGGATATGGAATGTGTACAGTTTCAATGCGACTTTCCCACACATTTTTAACCCGTCCCCAAGGAGACAGACTGGACTTCAGACTGACTGCATGCAAAATTGACATGGACCAGAAGTTAGGTGATCTGTCCGTCCCTAACTGTAACTTATGGGTTGGGGACCCACACTGAGATTCAGAAAGTATCTGCTGAATGTGCCTTATATTACACCTGCACCTCAGAAATATTAACAACAACATTATTAGATTCAGCAGCAGCAACGAAAACATTGACTATTTCATTGCTTTAAAGTTAGCTGGCTTCTGTAAAAGAACCAGGCATATACAGTGGTACCTCGGGTTAAGTACTTAATTTGTTCCGGAGGTCTGTTCTTAATATGAAACTGTTCTTAACCTGAAGCACCACTTTAGCTAATGCGGCCTCCTGCTGCCGCCGTGCGATTTCTATTTTCATCCTGAAGCAAAGTTCTTAACCTGAAGCACTATTTCTGGGTTAGCGGAGTCTGTAACCTGAAGTGTATGTAACCTGAAGGGTATGTAACCTGAGGTACCACTGTATACAGTCACTTGAAGTTTTCCCATATGTAACAGACCATCCAAGTGTCCCTGTTTTCCAGGGACATCCTTGATTTAGAGAAGCCGTCCCAGTTTCTGATTTCATCCCAGAATATCCTGCTTTTTCTTAGGATGTCCCTATTTTCATCAGAGAAATGTTGGAGGGTGTGGAGTTATCCAAGCTGTCTGAAGGCAATCCTGAATAGGGAAGTTTCTTTTTAATGTTTAGCGTTGTCTTATGTTTTTATATATGTTGGAAGCTGCCTAGAGTGTCTGGGGCAACCCAGCAAGATGTGTGGGGTATAAATAGTAAAATTATCATTCTGGAATGGGACCTCCCTATTTTCATCGGAGAAACGTTGGAGGGTACGATGGAGAGGGGCAACGAGATGAATGAAAACCGTGAGTTGTAGTTCAGGAAGTGGAGGCTAGGGGGCAATAGCACATTAGGTAGGTAAGCAATCAAGCTATGAAGATTCATGAAGGTCAGTATAAAGATGTATCAAGGTTCTTGAGCTGATTGGCTGCCAGCCATGCCAATCACACCCTCTGGCAGTCAGTCCAAGGCACAGCCTGGGTCTGAGCCTGGGAAATGGTGCTGTTTAATATCATAGCAGAGCTAAGGTTGCCACATGTTGTTATTATAAGTTACAGCCACGAGTCGCTTACTACCTAATGCGCCTTGATGCAACTCACAAAAATTCTGCACCTAAGAGTTAAAAAGAAAAAAGAAAAAGGATTGAGGTAGGCAGGATTGGCATTTTCTGGGAAGATACAGTGGTACCTCGGGTTTCAAATGTCTTGGAAGTCGAAAGTTTCGGTTTTCGGACACCAAAAACCTGGAAGTAACTGCTTTGGTTTTCGAACGTTTTGGAAGTTGAACAGTCTTCTGGAACAGATTACGTTCGAAAACCAAGGTACCACTATACTGGAATAGCAAATGATGTCCAGTGTGGTGTAGTGGTTAAGAGCGGTAGACTCGTAATCTGGTGAACTGGGTTCGCATCTCCGCTCCTCCACATGCAGCTGCTGGGTGACCTTGGGCCAGTCACACTTCTCTGAAGTCTCTCAGCCCCACTCACCTCACAGAGTGTTTGTTGTGGGGGAGGAAGGGAAAGGAGAATTAGCCGCTTTGAGACTCCTTCGGGTAGTGATAAAGCAGGATATCAAACAAACTCCTCCTCCTCCTCCTCTTCCTCTTCTTCTTCTTCCAGACACTATTAGTTGCAGTCCAAAAGAGTTTCTACAGTCAGCTAAGGTCAAAACCAAAAATGCTTTGGCCTCCCTCACCCAGATTAAGCCCTTTCCCGGGGTGTGGCCACTGTCGCATGCTGACAGCTTCTAGGAGCCACAGGTGAGAGCTGAGTGCAGGGTGGGACCAAAGGTGGAAAAACTACCCCAGGAGCAATATGTGTCCCCCACCAGGGGTACTGCCCCTTCCCAACACCCCATACACTCCAGTTACTAATGACATTAATATCCAGGCCTCAGCTATTCTGCTGATCTCTTAAACAAATTAATGGAGGACAGGGTTATCAACCAACCATGATGGCTAAGTAGAGTGGCGACTCCCCGTCCCCCCCCCCGTAGAAATAGACGCATGACACAATTATTAAAGTTAATGGGCTAAATAAGGCCACAACTTTATTGGTTGCAGGTGATTAGCGGTATTGGCTTAGGCATTGGTCCTAACAGACTATATCCAGCTTCAGCCTGTCTGCTTGAAGTCCAGGAAGGGTTAACCACCAGGAGGGGGAGTCCTGCTGATGCACATCAACTAGGAACCCGCACAGGGTCACCGCTTGGGGGCGTGCCTCAGGCCGTCACCTCCATAGGCTTCGGACAGGGCCACGTCCCCCGGAATCCTTTATCGGATTACCCTTCAATATGCTGGGCAGGTGATGGCGCTTCCTCCCCTCTTCCATCCACAGAACAATACCAATGCCTAACCGCCAATACCAAGAAAGTTGTGACGATTTGCTACGAGGTAGGCGAAAACCAAGTGGCTGGTGCCAATTTGCCAAGTGGAAAAATTCCTACCAGGCCCCTCAACGGCGGCCAACCAAGGTCCATAGCAATGTCAGGGAACAAAAACCTTAAAGGGCGGGAGGGTGAGAAACAGGAACAGCTGATAGGCGGGAAAAGAGGGAGATCCCCGGTTGCACCTGCCTTAAATAGGGCAGGCCACGCCCCCAGAGACAGCCGATTGGCTGGCCAGGGGGTGACGCGGCTGGGGATTCCCCCAATTGCGCGGGGGCTGGACTGCAGCCGCCGCATGCGTGATGAGGCCATGACGCCCGCAACCCCACCTTCTCTGCAGGGCAGAAGTGGCTTTCTACCTTCACTGTCAGAGGCTTCTGAAAGCCAGTTGCTGGGAATTATATGTGAGAAGAGCACTGAAATGTAAAGAATGAGAGGCACAAATACAAGATGGGTGACACCTGGCTTGAGAGCGATAAATGTGAAAAGGATCTAGGAGTCTTGGTTGACCACAAACTTGACATGAGCCAACAGTGTGACGCGGCAGCTAAAAAAGCCGATGCAATTCTGGGCTGCATCAATAGAAGTATAGCATCTAGATCAAGGGAAGTAATAGTGCCACTGTATTCTGCTCTGGTCAGACCTCACCTGGAGTACTGTGTCCAGTTCTGGGCACCACAATTCAAGAAGGACACTGACAAACTGGAACGTGTCCAGAGGAGGGCAACCAAAATGGTCAAAGGCCTGGAAATGATGCCTTATGAGGAACGGCTAAGGGAGCTGGGCATGTTTAGCCTGGAGAAGAGGAGGTTAAGGGGTGATATGATAGCCATGTTCAAATATATAAAAGGATGTCACATAGAGGAGGGAGAAAGGTTGTTTTCTGCTGCTCCAGAGAAGCGGACACGGAGCAATGGATCCAAACTATAAGAAAGAAGATTCCACCTAAACATTAGGAAGAACTTCCTGACAGTAAGAGCTGTTGGACAGTGGAATTTGCTGCCAAGGAGTGTGGTGGCGTCTCCTTCTTTGGAGGTCTTTAAGCAGAGGCTTGACAACCATATGTCAGGAGTGCTCTGATGGTGTTTCCTGCTTGGCAGGGGGTTGGACTCGATGGCCCTTGTGGTCTCTTCCAACTCTATGATTCTATGATTCTATGATTCACTGTTGTGCTCGTGTCTGGCTGTCAGGCTTCCCACAGGGATCTGGGCGGCCACCACGAGAAGTGGATGCTGGAATAGAAGGACCATTAGTCTGATTCCGCAGGCTGCTCTTATGTTTTCTCTGGCCTTTTCCTCCCACCTCCCTCATCAGCTCCCTTCTCTTCCAGCTCCTCAAGTGACTAAAACACCACTTCCTTTTCCTTGGCTGATGGTTAACCCCCATTTGACACTTTACTTCCAGCTGACTGCAGACTCCAGTCAATCAGAGCCTGCTGTCACCCAGCCCAAAGCGGCCAAATTTACCTGCCTCATAAAATCTTAAATCAACAGCCTCTCTCTTCTGGCAGAACCTGTCACCAAGCGCTACTGCTACACAAAGCTTGCAACACCATCCCCGAACAAGGCCTCCAACTCTGTCAGGAAAGGCTCTTTGGGCTCCGAAACATGAGCATAAACAAGCACATGTGCAGCGTTTCTCCACAGCATCCGATGGCATCTGGGAAGGCCACAGGTGAATGAAAAGAAATATACAGGTGAAACTTCACAGGAGACATGTATTGATGCGGCCTAGCGCTGCTCCTCTTAATGAATGCTGCAGAGGTTACAGTTGCCTGCTGACTTCAAGATTGTGTTATTTGGGGTAGGCTTGACACACAGACACCCTGAGGCAGTGCTGTGTGTCAAATTACAATCTGTCGCGAGGGCAATCGCACCCCAGTTGCACACTGTCAGGAGTTGCCTCTTTTGACTCGGTGAAGCAACAGGTGACTGCCTTGTTCATAATTGAAAGCTTGAGGTTCCAAATCGATTTAGTCTCGCTGAGTGGGCACCAAGGCTAGGAGGTTATATTTAATTTGACTTAGCATCCAGCAACAGGGGTCCTTCAAACGCCCCAGACCCTCCAAGTGCCCCCATTTCGCAGGGACAGTCCCAGATTTACAGAAGCCATCCCAGTTTCTGATTTGATCTTGGAATGTCCCACTTTTCCTTTAAAAAAAAATTAAAGGACCCCTGACAGTTAAGTCCAGTTGCAGATGACTCTGGGGTTGCAGCACTCATCTCGCTTTACAGGCCGAGGGAGCCAGCGTTTGTCCGCAGACAGTTTTTCTGGGTCATGTGTCCAGCATGACTAAGCCGCTTCTGATGAAACCAGAGCAGCACATAGAAACGCCGTTTACCTTCCCGCCAGAGTGGTACCTATTTATCTACTTGCACTTTGACGCGCTTTCGAACTGCTAGGTTGACAAGAGCTGGGACCGAGCAACGGGAGCTCACCCAGTCGCGGGGTATCGAACCACTGACCTTCTGATTGGCAAGCCCAAGAGGCTCAGTGGTTTAGACCACAGTGCCACCCACTTCCCTCACTTTTCCTTAGGATGTCCCTATTTTCATGAGAGAAATGTTGGAGGGTATGGGATTATGCAATCCCCGAGTCAAGGAGATAAGTAACTATACAAGCTTTGGAAGACATTTGAAGGCAGATCTGTAGCATAGCGGTCAACGTTTCCCTTTTTTTAAGGGAAATTCCCTTATTCCGAATAGGATTCCTCGCAAGAAAAGGGAAAAGTTGACACTATGACCTGTAGAGGGAAGTTTAATGTTTTACTATGTTTTTATATATGTTGGAAGCTGCCTGGAGTGGTTGGGGCAACCCGGTCAGATGAGGGGAGGTTTAAATAATAAAATTATCATTATTATTGTTATTGTTATGGAATAGGATGGCCCTATTTTCATCAGAGAAATGTTGGAGGGTATGATGTCGCCCCACTCTCAAGGCCTTTTCAAGACTGCTTCATTGAGCTTAATATGCATTCTCATCCTGTTTGTCCCAGAGGGACACCCAAATGTTGCCCCTCCGACGTCGTTCTTATGGGTAATTAAGGCTCAGCGTCGCACCCTTAATTCCACACCAACATTGCAAACAGAGGCTGACAAGGAGACTTGGGAAGAGCAGCTGCTCTTTTCACAGTGGCACAATAACTATCTCTTTAATGGGGAAGGGTGCGGGGGTGGAACAGTGAGCGAAAGACTGAGAGAGGCAAGGAACGCAAAAAAAGAAAGGGGGGGAAATAGCGAAAGCGAAAGCACCTGCTCTATAAACGACACTGCGGTGTTCCAACACAGTGCAGCTAATCTTCTGCCGCCTGTCACATTAATTGTTACAAAGCTACAGTTGATATAAATCTATTTGTCCCTTGGATAAAATAAATCAGGTTTTAAGCACCGCATTTATCTCAATGAGATGAAGCAAAAGTGAGGGGAGGGAGGAAGCTCTGGCCAAATTTATGCCATGGGAACCTGGGTGCTGGGATATTTATGGCTCCCAAATCTGCTTGACTGGGGAGGGAAGCGCCTTTGTGGATGCGGAGAAATAAGCTCCCCCAGTGTTCACTGGAGGCCTGCATCAGTGAGACACGGTGGCCCCGATTCAAAGCAGATGGGGAGACCAAGGTCCATTTCGCAACTGAGGTTTCCAGCTTTGAATCTCACGTCTCACTGTCCTCTCCTTTCCTGCATCAGCGTCGCCAGAAAATGAACGGAACTTTCTTTGTTAGGTTGTATATGTGGGTTGTGTACATGCCCACTAGTAAAGCAAGTATGCATTTAATAATAATAATAATAATAATAATAATAATAATAATAATAATAATTTATTTATACCCCACCCATCTGGCTGGGCTTCCCCAGCCACTCTGGGCGGCTTCCAACAAAATATTAAAATACAGTAATGCATCAAACATTATAAAAGCTAGCCGGGAAGGACTGGGCGATGGGCTTCGTGGGGTGGTGAATGCTTCCCTCCGTGAGGGAGCCTTCCCAGACCCACTGAAAGAGGCGGTTATCAAACCGCTTCTTAAAAAACCATCTTTAGATGCGGCCACGATGGCCAACTATCGCCCAGTCTCAAATCTTCCATTCCTGGGCAAGGTGATTGAGCGAGCGGTTGCCGAACAACTCCAGGCACGCCTGGAAGAAGCGGACCATTTGGATCCCTTCCAGTCGGGATTCAGGCCTCATCATGGGACTGAAACTGCCTTGGTCGCACTGGTTGATGATCTCCGGCGGGCTAGGGACAAAGGTGAGAGCTGTTTCCTAGTTCTGCTGGATCTCTCAGCGGCGTTCGATACCATCGACCATAGCATCCTTCTGGACCGTCTTGAGCGGCTGGGAGCTGGGGGCACTGTTATACAGTGGTTCCGCTCCTTCCTCCTGGGCCGTGTTCAGAAAGTGGTGGTGGGGGATGAGTGTTCAGACCCCTGGGCTCTCACTTGTGGGGTGCCTCAGGGTTCTGTCCTCTCCCCCATGCTTTTCAACATCTACATGCGGCCGCTGGGAGAGATCATCAGGAGGTTTGGGCTGGGTGTTCATCAGTATGCGGATGATACCCAGCTCTACCTCTCTTTTAAATCAGAACCAGTGAAGGCGGTGAAGGTCCTGTGTGAGTGTCTGGAGGCGGTTGGAGGATGGATGGCGGCTAACAGATTGAGGTTGAATCCTGACAAGACAGAAGTACTGTTTTTGGGGGACAGGAGGCGGGCAGATGTGGAGGATTCCCTGGTCCTGAATGGGGTAACTGTGCCCCTGAAGGACCAGGTGCGCAGCCTGGGAGTCATTTTGGACTCACAGCTGTCCATGGAGGCACAGGTCAAATCTGTGTCCAGGGCAGCTGTTTACCAGCTCCATCTGGTACGTAGGCTGAGACCCTATCTGCCTGCGGACTGTCTCGCCAGAGTGGTGCATGCTCTGGTTATCTCCCGCTTGGACTACTGCAATGCACTCTACGTGGGGCTACCTTTGAAGGTGACTCGGAAACTACAACTAATCCAGAATGCGGCAGCTAGACTGGTGACTGGGAGCAGCTGCCAAGACCACATAACACCGGTCTTGAAAGACCTGCATTGGCTCCCAGTACGTTTCCGAGCACAATTCAAAGTGTTGGTGCTGACCTTTAAAGCCCTAAACGGCCTCGGTCCAGTATAACTGAAGGAGCGTCTCCACCCCCATCATTCTGCCCGGACGCTGAGGTCCAGCGCCGAGGGCCTTCTGGCGGTTCCCTCATGCGAGAAGCAAAGCTACAGGGAACCAGGCAGAGGGCCTTCTCGGTAGTGGCGCCCGCCCTGTGGAATGCCCTTCCAGCAGATGTCAAAGCGATAAACAACTACCTGACATTCAGGAGACATCTTAAGGCAGCCCTGTTCAGGGAAGTTTTTAACGTGTGATATTTTATTGTATTTTTGGTTTTTATGGAAGCCGCCCAGAGTGGCTGGGGAGGCCCAGCCAGATGGGCGGGGTATAAATAATAAATTATTATTATTATTATTATTATTATTATTATTATTATTATTATTATTATTAGCTTCCCTAAACAGGGCTGCCTTCAGATGTCTTCTAAAAGTCTGGTAGTTGTTGTTCTCTTCGACATCTGGTGGGAGGGCGTTCCACAGGGCGGGTGCCACTACTGAGAAGGCCCTCTGCCTGGTTCCCTGTAACTTGATTTCTCACAGTGATGGGAACCTCCAGAAGGCCCTCGGCGCTGGACCTCAGTGTCCAGGTAGAACGATGGGGGTGGAGACGCTCCTTCAGATATACTGGACCGAGGCCGTTTAGGGCTTTAAAGGTCAGCACAAGCATAGGTTCTCTCCTTTTGGCTGTGATACAGCAAGAATCCCTTCTCCAAACCCAAGACTCAGGAGGCAAAGGAACTCCTGAACCCCAGAATCGTATTCCCCAGACTCCTGGGCTGCCTAGGTGTAGGATTGTGGGTAGAAACTAGGCTATTGGTCCAAGCTCTCTGAAAGACTTCCCTCATATGAACCTGCCAGGGCTCTGAGATCTTTGAAGGAAGCCCTTCTCTCAGCCCAGCCACCCTCACAGATGTGCTTGGGATGTGGGAGAGCGTTTTTTCAGTGGCTGCTTCCAGACTTTGCAACTCCCTCCCTGGAGAAGCAAGACAGGCTCCCTCCTTGTTGTCCTTGCACTGGCAGGTGAAGAAGGCCTTCTGATTCCGACAGGCTTTTGGGAACTGACTGAATTTAATGAATGGGTTGGTGCCATGCTGTTCTTATTGCAATAATTGCAAAGAATCATAGAATTGTAGAGTTGTAAGGGACCCTGAGAGTTATCAAGTCCAGACCTCTGCAATGCAAGAATATTTCAAACTGATTTTATATATGCATATAGGCAGGGCTTTCAGGCCGAGGGAGCCGGTGTTTGTCCACAGACAGCTTTCCAGGTCATGTGGCCAGCATGACTGAACTGCTTCTGGTGCAACGGGACACCGTGACAGAAACCAGAGTGCACAGAATCGCCGTTTGCCTTCCCGCCGCAGAGGTACCTATTTATCTACTTGCACTGGTGTGCTTTCGAACTGCGAGGCTGGCAGAAGCTGGGACAGAGCAACAGGAGCTCATCCCACCATGGGGATTTGAACCGCCGACCTTCTGATCGGCAAGCCCAAGAGGCTCAGTGGTTTAGACCACAGTGCCACTCCCGTCATATGAGCCTATATGTGTATTATAGCCATGTGTGTCTATATATGTACCATAGCCCTATACATCTATATTTTTCTGAATGGCAGTCCCTACTGCAAATTCCTCCCCTTCCACAAGGGGAAATGAAAAGAACATCTCCATATCAGGACTACTCTATTTTCACTACAGTTTAAAACAGTACAAGCTGCTGATTAAAACTTTTCTGCTCAGTTACACTCAGAAAGAGCCTCCTTGCAACAGAGCTGCTATACCTCACCTTTAAACCCAATGTTTTTTATTGCAGTACAGGTTGCTATTGTTGCTGTCTTTTCCGGCTTGTTGTTATCAGCTTGGAGTCCTCAAGGTGGAGACACGTTAGAGGGAGGCTTAAGGATGTAAACGTTGGGGAACTTTAGGGAACTTTCAAGAAGAAGAAAAACACATCAGAAATCCAAAAGGTTTGCTGGGTGTGACTCTTAAGGGCCAATTTGGCAAAAGTTACAGATAGGTAGCCGTGTTGGTCTGTCATAGTCAAAATAAAAGATACACTGAAGAATCTGAAGAAGTGTGCATGCACATGAAAGCTCATACCAAGAACTAACTTAGTTGGTCTTTAAGGTGCTACTGGAAGGAATTTTTTTATTTTGGCAAAAGTTGTGAGCATAAAATTGTCCCGCAGGAAGGATTCGCTGTCCTCGTTCAATATTAAACATGCTTGTTGCTGCTGTTCTTGAGCGAGCCAAAGGAAGCAGATAGAAAACACACTTTATTTTTCAGATAATGTATATGGGAAAATGCAGATAAAAGAGACAGATTTTCAAAGGAAATCACAGCAGGCGGGTGGCAATAATATGCAATCACCCAGCATGCCTGTAAAATCTCACATTTACATATGCAAACAGGGCTACCGCACAGGCAAATCAGGGCATAGAATTGTTCCTCCTTTCTCTCTTGCTTAGATGGATGGTTTGACAGATTCCAAGGCTGTGCATTTCCAGTCCAACTGTCACAGGCCTGATATTCACTGAAATTTATAAGCGCCACCTGGTCAGAAACAGTGACTGTGTGTTGCAACGAAGCTTGATATACAAAAAAAAGAGAGAGTTGTTTTTCTAAATGCTTAGGGCATGCTTTCGCTAAAACTAAATCAGATTGTTTCAATGGGCAAGGAAAAGCGTCTCGCAGTAGAATAAGGAGGACTTAAAAATGCTTCTGTTTGGTGCTAGATCATATCCCCAACGTATTTTTCTCTAAGGTTATATCCACAGCATACATTCAAAGCCCTCTTATATGACTTTAAGGGTCATGGCTCACCCCTGGAAGCTAGTCTGGTAAGGGTGCTGAGAGTTCTTAAGAGACCCCTTGCATATCTGTAATTTTGCAGGACTCTTAAACAAACTACAGTTCCTACGATTCTGGGGTGGGGGGTGGGGAGCCATACCTGTTAAAGGGGTAGAGAGTGTTTTAAATATATGGTGCATTTGTGACCTCAGGACTCAAGCTCTTCAGATACATTAGTAAAAGTCCTTTGGCAGGTAGGGCACAAGCCATCTGGTTGGCTGCTGTGAACACACAATTCTGGACTAAACGGGCCATTGGTCTGACCCAGCAAGCTCTTCTTATGCCCAGCTGCCACAGGCTTCAGACCTGGTAAGACCCCTCTTAACACTATCCAAGTGTACAATTGAAGGAGAACGAAGGGGTGTGTGGTTTCAACTGAATGTTGAAGCCCCAGGCCTTAGAGGAAGGGACACTATAGTCTAACATGTGTTAGAAAAGTTCTGTAAGGCAGGCCACATCTCTCTGGGGCAGACAAAGAAGCTGCCTTAAACCAAGCCAGGTCATTGGTTCATTTATCTCAGTGTTGTCTCCATGGACCGGAAATAGCTCTCTGGGATTTCAGACAAAAGTTTTTCCCAGTCTGACCTGATGATATGAAGGACATACTCTCCCACATGTTGAGAAGAAAATATGAGATGCCATCTTCCCACGCAAGTCATGTGACCCACACAAGATCATGGCCCTGAATAAAACTTTTCTTGGGGCCACCACCCAAAAGCATGTGTTTTGGGGTGCAGTACAAGATCACAGCCCCCCCAAAGCACTTCGGAGAGCGAGATCGTAGTGCCCAAACTGGCCATTGTGCTCTTGTGCAAGAAAACAGGATATCCCAGTTTTGTTGGGACACTTGAGAGGTATGCAAGGTTTGAAACTGAGACATTCTACAATGCTCTACTACTGAACCACAGCCCTTTATTCTTTTTCTTTTTTGCAAAGTGTAAAAAAAATTCAGAGGCTGTATACCTCCGAATACCAGTTACTGGTGTCCATGAGCAGACAAGGGCTGTTGCACTCATGCCATTTTTTCCATATTCTCAGCGGCATCTGGTTGGCCACTGTGACAACAAGATGCTGCCCTGAGTTGACCTTTTCACCTAATCCAGCACGGTTCTTATGGGGACCAGAAAAATAATGGGATGAAGTTGAAGGATGTGTTTAAAAGCCACAGTACATGAATGGTGGCTACAGGCCTGAAATCCACTAGGAGTAGATCCCACTCAACCCCTTAACCTATTAATTCCTGGCTACAACCCGAGTTTGGACTGGGATTTCCCACTTTTTCCTAAACGTGTAGTGCTTTTAGGTGTTCAAAATGTTTCCTAAATGCTTTCCTAAATGGTGCTTTTAAATATGTTTTTATTCCATTCTGAATTTTCTGTTTTAACATTTTGATGTTTGCTGCCCTGAGCTCCTTTGAGAATGCACAAAGTTGTGTGTGGATTTTTTAAAACCCGGAATAATCTGTGAGGTTTATGTATGAAACACTGCCAACCACTAGGTGGTGCTGTACTATGTCCTTAGCCAGGGGAAGGCCAGTGGTGAGCGAGCTCTTTCCCTTGGTGCATCTATTGCTCCAGGTATCTGGACAGCATTATGGCACCTTCTGAAGCTAACCCCAACATTTTGACACAGAGGTTTGCAGGATATTATTATCCTGTTCAGGAAACACTTGATAGAGAAATCCAGAGGAGAACTGCAAAAGCAAAGATCCATTAAATTGCTGAGCCAAGAAGTGAGATGAACAACCAGCCAGCAAATACCTTGAACCAGGCATGAGAGAGAGAGAGAGAGAGAGAGAGAGAGAGAGAGAGAGAGAGAGAGACCATCCTTTTAGCACCAGGATGGTTGGAGCCAAGATGGGTGCGGAAACGCCCTGTTTTCAAGCAATTGCCAAATGAAGCCCGAATTCTCCAAATCCTATCAACATCCTTGCAGCAACTCTCCTTTGAATTATCAGGCACAGATTCTGCCAGGCATGCTGCAGTCTGACCACAAAACATGCCAGCAATGAGGCTACAGAGGCCATCGCTGCTATTGTCTCTTTGTTGAGGTTTATCTTCCAAGCGCCATAGATCATCCCTTTAATAGTGTGTGACTGGGGCCATGTTCCAGTTAAGCTGCCCCTCCCCTTTGAACAGTGGGCAGGTCAGACATCTGCTCCCAGCAGCTGACTCCCCCATTAAAATGATTATTTGCGGCCATGCACTCAACTTAGTTAAGTTTCGATTGTCTCTGCTATCACAGTTGAATTGCTAATGTGGCTTAGAGGGTGTTAGGAGCTGCTCGGCCAAGGAATTCATAAGAACTCGTGCAAGGACTGTATTCTGCTCCAGAGTAGCATAACAAAGCATTCCATACACAAACAATACATTATATTTAGTTCAACAAGTGGGGAATATTATTTGGAGAAAAATTATTGGAGAACAATAGTGTTCCTTGCTGGAAAGCTGGACCATAAAGAAGGCTGATCGCCGAAGAATTGATGCTTTTGAGTTATGGTGCTGGAGGAGACTCTTGAGAGTCCCATGGACTGCAAGAAGATCAAACCTATCCATTCTGAAGGAAATCAGCCCTGAGTGCTCACTGGAAGGACAGATCCTGAAGCTGGGGCTCCAATGCTTTGGCCACCTCATGAGAAGACTCCCTGGAAAAGACCCTGATGTTGGGAAAGATGGAGGGCACAAAGAGAAGGGGACGACAGAGGACGAGATGGTTGGGCAGTGTTCTCGAAGCTAAGAACATGAGTTTGACCAAACTGTGGGAGGCAGTGGAAGACAGAAGTGCCTGGCGTGCTCTGGTCCATGGGGTCACGAAGAGTCGGACACGACTAAACGACTAAACAACAACAACAAGTTTTCCTTGCAAACGGTGTGTTTGTACACATCATCGTGGGAGCTACCGCAGTAGCTTCAGGTATTGGAAACAGGAAACCGACAGAAGAACTATACTTCCTGGTCCAATCTGGAGCTTTCAAGCTCACAGCCCCAACCGTCCGATGCTCAGGGGCTAAAGCTGTTCTGGCCTTGCCAATTAAAAATTGATATGCAGTTTAGATAGCAGCGATCAACCCCTTGTGCCAATATACACGGAATGAAATAAAAATAAATTGATAATGGGAATCACAGTGGGAGCATCTCATCTAATACAACTATGATTTTCAGAATGTAGGAACAATTAAAATGTTCTGCACATTATTTTGAAAAGTGCAGCAGCCAGCAAAAGGAAAGGAAAGGGCAATTAGAAAGAGTTGAAAATGCCAAATGTTTCATAAATCTAGTATTTTAAATTACCACATTTAACCCTTTTGCTGTTGAAAATGAAAGTTAACGAGGTTGCAAAATGACTGCTTTCCCTCCCTAACAAAGCATACAATTATTTTTTATTCAGAAACTAAAGCATGGTTTGTATCTCTATGTGTATATTTATGGGCTTGTTCGTACATTCTGTACGCAGCTTGATTTTGCTACAAGGTGTGAACTAGGGATGGAGGAGAGATTTGTTGAGTTTGCATATTTATCTGAACTGAACCTACCCAGTTCACACAATAAAAGGTAAAGGGACCCCTGACCATTAGGCTAGTCATGATCGACTCTGGAGTTTTTGCGCTCATCTCGCTTTATTGGCCGAGGGAGACAGCGTACAGCTTCCAGGTCATGTGGCCAGCATGACTAAGCCGCTTCTGGCGAACCAGAGCAGCACACGGAAACGCCGTTTACCTTCCCGCTGGAGCAGTACCTATTTATCTACTTGCACTTTGATGTGCTTTCGGACTGCTAGGTTGGCAGGAGCAGGGACCGAGCAACGGGAGCTACATGAACCCAAACACAGCTTTCTTCTAAAATCTGCAGTTCTCCAAATTTTTGGATGCTGATCTCTACCCAAAGAATGCATACAGAAATGTACATACAGTGGTACCTCGGGTTACAGACGCTTCAGGTTACAGACTCTGCTAACTCAGAAATAGTACCTTGGGTTAAGAACTTTACTTCAGGATGAGAACAGAAATTGTGCGGCAGTGGGAGGCCCCATTAGCTAAAGTGGTGTCTCAGGTTAAGAACAGTTTCAGGTTAAGAACGGACCTCCGGAACGAATTAAGTTCTTAACCCGAGGTACCACTGTTTTACTGAAAATACTATGTAAAATTGCATTCTATCAGAGAGAAATTGCTTGGAGAAATCTGTCTGTCTCGTGAGTGCTCCTTTGAAGGTCAAGTCAAACCATTGGAGACTTACAGCACCTGTTGTGGCTGTAGAGACTGATACGGGAGAGACATGTTTTGTTGCAGTTGGGGCAGAGGATGGCGCCCGGTTGTGCTGATGCCATTGCACAATGGCATTTCTTCTCCCTGAGCTCCTCCCAATGTTCATTCCTCCTCTGGTCATTGCTATGGATGCCCAACCTGGCTGCCTGTCCCCAGGCACTGCAGTCGTCTGCAAGGGATGCCTGCATGGCAGGGTTGATCTTGCCAGCCTACATGTCACCTTTGCAGACATATTTGCAACATGGAGTTGGTCTGCCAACTGGCCTGGTGCCTGAAGCCAGCTCTCCATAGAGCACATGCTTTGGACTCCTGCCATCTTCCATTCTGTGAAACATGACCAAGCCAGCGTAGATGTTGCTGAGACAGGAGTGCAAACATGCTGGGAATGTGGGTTTGGAAGAGCACATGTTTGTTTGAGGCTCTGTCCTGCCATGTGACACCCCAAATCCAGGGCCGGATTTAGGTTTGATGAGGCCCTTAGCTACCGAAGGTGATGGGGCCCTTTATATGTCCAGCTGTCCTTTGTCAGCAACAAATTGACTCTGTTTTTGTGTGTTGAATATATGCTATATGGTAATTTACAGACCTAATAGGTATCTAAAGCCATTTGCACATGCAGAATGTAGGCACCCTATATATAGCAATGAACCAACCAGTGATATTTTAGGGAGCAGGCTAGCAGGTGGGGCCCATGACTTACATCACAGGAGCCTACACAACACAAAACACTGTTGCTGTATGTAGGTTTTATTTTATTTGTTTTTTATCTTATGTTTTGGAAATGTACATCCAGTTGTTTTTTCCTTTAATTTTTTTTGGGCCCCCCCAAGAGAGTGGGGCCCTAAGCTATAGCTTGTTTAGCTTAAACGTAAACCCAGCACTGCATCTTGATATGGGTTGTTAGCATCACATTCTCTGTATCCTTGAGGAGAAGGTCTCATCTGTGCAGGAATGTTCTCAAAAAATTTATTGGTTTTCACAATATTATAAACAAACAAACAAACAAACAAACATACAAGACAAACAAACAAACATAACAAACATAAATCATAGCCTTATTGAAAATTACAGTTATTAACTTTGTTAAGTGACTTCCTCGCTTCCCCTTGGTTGAATTTCATTGCATGTCCTTTAAACGGTTTTCCAAATCCCAAGTTTTATGAAATTTAACTTAAACATTAACATCCTTAAATCTTTACCTTATATAATTAAACATATTAATTCATCACTTAACATAAACAAAAGCCTAAGCCTATTAGGTATCTGCAAGCTATTTCTGGTTAATTTAACAACAAATTTAACCAAATAATCATTAACTTTATTCCATTCTTCCTGATATTCCTCCTCCTTCTGGTCGCGGACTCTTCCGGTTAGGTCGGCTAGCTCCGAAAAATCCATCATCTTCATCTGCGGAGAAATGAATGTACTAGGGGAAATTGCGTACATAAATGTGTATACCAAGAGGAACGTGTGCAAACAGTGTTCAAATTTTCAGGTGGGTGTTTCTTTTTTAAAACTGCAGGCGGGTAGGGGAATGTGGTGAAGTGGTGAAGTGGTCAGTCAATGTGAGAACAGGATTCTGGACTCGATGGGCCATTAGCCTAATGGTACATGCCAGTTCACCAGAAGCGGCTTAGTCATGCTGGCTGCTTGACCCAGAAGCTGTACACCGGCTCCCTCGGCCAATAAAGCGAGATGAGCGCCACAACCCCAGAGTTGGCCACGACTGGACCTAATGGTCAGGGGTCCCTTTACCTTTACCTTAATGTACGGGGACACGGGTGGCGCTGTGGGTTAAACCACAGAGCCTAGGGCTTGCCGATCAGAAGGTCGGCGGTTCGAATCCCCACGACGGGGTGAGCTCCCGTTCCTCGGTCCTTGCTCCTGCCAACCTAGCAGTTCAAAAGCATGTCAAAGTGCAAGTAGATAAATAGGTACCACTCCAGCGGGAAGGTAAACGGCATTTCCATATGCTGCTCTGGTTTGCCAGAAGCGGCTTAGTCATGCTGGCCACATGACCCGGAAGCTGTACACCGGCTCCCTCAGCCAATAAAGTGAGATGAGTGCTGCAACCTCAGAGTTGTCTGCGACAGGACCTAACAGTCAGGGGTCCCTTTACCTTTACCTTTACATGATGGCCATATGAGGGAAATCCTAATTAGGCCAGAATCTTAACTCAGGTGGAGAGGCAAAGGTGTTCTGAACTCCTTTTGACACGCTCCACATTCATGGACAGCAATGTTTGGCCACCCACCCACAAGGTCTCTGTCTTTCTGGGGTTCATGATCAATTTATTGATCCTCATCTAGACACTGGTCCAGAGCTTGCCCAGACTCCCCTAAGATGTGCAGTCGCACCTTGGAAGTCGAATGGAATCCGTTCTGGAAGTCCGTTCGACTTCCAAAACGTTCAGAAACCAAGCACGGCTTCTGATTGGCTGTAGGAAGGTCCTGCAGCCAATCGGAAGCCACGGAAGCCCCTTCGGACGTTCGGCTTCCAAAAGAACGTTCCAAAACTGGAACAGTCACTTCCAGGTTTCGATCGTTCAGGAGCCAAAACATTCAAGAACTTCCAAGGTACGGCTGTAATAGAGAAATAGAGTTGTGTATCATTGGTGTCCTGATGACACCTTGCTTCAGATTTCCCAATGGCTATATATATATATATATATATATATATATATATATATATATATGCAAAATAAAAAAATTCCTTCCAGTAGCACCTTAAAGACCAACTAAGTTAGTTCTTGGTATGAGCTTTCGTGTGCATGCACACTTCTTCAGATACACTGAAACAGAAGTTGCCAGACCCTTCTATATAGTGAGAAGGTGGGGAGGGGTATTACTCAGAAGGGTGGTGGGAATGGGTGATTGGCAGATAGCTGAGATGAGCCTGTTGACGACTCTTAACGACTGCAATAGGTCTTACAGGAAAAGGCAAGGGGTGAGAAGGTGAAAAATGGCTTAGTCATGTATAATGAGATAAGAATCCAATGTCTCTGTTCAGACCAGGTCTCTCCATGGTTTTAAGTTTGGTAATGAGTTGCAATTCAGCAGCTTCTCTTTCCAGTCTAATATATATATATGGTTAACAATAATGATGATGGTGATGATGATGATGATATTTACACCCTCCCTATTTGGGTGGTTTCCAGCAGATATAAAAACATAATAAAATATAAAAAAAAATCCCTAAACAGGAATTTTGCTGTGCAGTTCTCCAGCCAGGCAATGTGTGCAAAAACCCATATACATGAGTAAAGTGTGAACATATTGGTGAAAATGACATAGAAAAATGCATTCTGCTAAGGGAAACTGCTTTGCAAAAATAAAATAAAAATGTGCACCTTAAGCAAAGTTGAATAGATAAATCTGCACTAAAATACTAATTTTCATGAGGACTTTTTACTTTTAACGCAAACTGATGTGGAAATGCGGATAAGTGAACATAACTACGGAACACCGGGAAAAAGAAACCGAGATTGACAGATTCACCTACCCCCTAGTGCACACTCCCTCCGTTTGCCAACAGCTGGAAGTTTCCCTCCAGCTTGAAGATCCAGTGATTTCTAGCTGTCACGCAGCTGTTGCAGAGACTCATATCCTCTCCCAGTTAGAAGACACAACATTAAGAAAAGTCAAGAACCAAATGCCTATTCATGTTTCAATTGCGCTTTTATGCCTGGCTGTAAATTCTGCCTTCTGCTTTCTCCCTGGTCCCATATGGCTGTTTCTGTAAGCTGATGAGATTGGGGCAGGGGACTCCCACAAAAGATATTTGAAAAGTTTTCAGGACCCTTTTTCAAAGAGGCATCTTGGTTTAAACCCATCCCCCTACAAAAAAAAACCAAAAACCTTCCTTTCCAACATGCTCAAAAGCCATTGAACTGTTGTTCAGACAAGCCTAACGTCGACCGTTGCACAATGGCGCTCATAAATTACTCACACCTTCTTTTGTGACTCCGATCCCAGCCGCTGAAAAAGCATAGGCATGAGCACACAAACACAGCGGCTTCCAGCTCTGTCCGCCCGCCCAGCCCAGCAGTCTTTTCTTGCCCTGTTTAACCTTCGTCACCACTCCCATTCAAGTTAAATCGAATGCTTAAGCAGCCGAAAGCAGGCGGCGTGATTCAGGGGCCCAGATTGTTAAGTGGGCCTCCTGTTTAAACCTTTGCTAATATTTGCAGGCGTGTTTTATGTCAGACGGCAGGAGACCAGGCCTAAGCATTGGCTGCCATGTGGGTAGCGCAAAAAACAACAACAACACACCCCACAATTTCTTTCTTCTGCTTCTTACAGAAGAAATCTCCTCCCCCACTGCCTAGACAGGCACAGTTTATGCTAAGGATGCCGTCAGGCTCATGATTGCAATGGCTCAGAACACAATCTGTGTGCATGCCTTGATTCTGCATACACACACAAAAATATTGCTAAACAATTTTGAGTGTGGAATTTAGGGTTGGATGCGGAGTACAGCATCTTGTGAATGTCAGCTTTCTTTCATTTTTTAAAAAGAAAGGTTCTAGTTTTCAAAATACCCTAACGTAGGGTTGCCTTATGTCTGGGTTTTCCCAAACCTCACCAGGATTTCAGTGGCGGAATTCCCGAAAAGCAGTGGGTTCATCCTGGATTTTTGGCAACATAACTGAAAAATTGTGGCGTCCCCCCCCCAAAAAAAGCTTACCAACTTGGGAATTTGCTTCAAAAAGAAGAAGAAGAAGTCAACAAATTGTTTGTGTCCAGGTTTTCACTTCTTGAAATATGGCAACTCTACCTAACGAGTACCAAAAAAAATCTAGCTGTACTTTGCTGTGACATAAGCTTACATGGACTTTGTGTCTTTCATTTTTTTCCTTTTTGCTGCAGGAGACTCTTTATTTGATTTTTTAAATTGGGTTTTATAAACAACAACAAATTTTATTTATACCCCACCCTCCCCAGCCAGAGCCGGGCTCAGGGTGGCTAACACCAGTAAAATTACAGTAAAAACATGATAGGAAAAAAATCAATTTAAAATACAGGTTAAAATGCAATTTAAAATGCAGCCTCATTTTAAATGTAGCCCATAGATCAAAACCATAAGGGGAGGGAAACATAAGGGTCAGACTGACTCCAAACCAAAGGCCAGGCGGAACAGCTCTGTCTTGCAGCCCCTGCGGAAAGATGTCAAGTCCTGCAGGGCCCTAGTCTCTTATGACAGAGCGTTCCACCAAGTCGGGGCCAGTACTAAAAAGGCCTTGAGCCCTAGCTGAGACCAATCTAACCACCTTGCGACCTGGGACCTCCAAAATGTTGTCATTTATGGACCTCAAGGTCCTCCGTGGGGCATACCAGGAGAGGCGGTGCTGTAGGTACGTGGGTCCTAGGCCGCATAGGGCTTTAAAGGTCAAAACCAGCACCTTAAACCTGACCCTGTACTCCACCGGGAGCCAGTGCAGCTGGAAAAGCACTGGGTGAATATGCTCCCATGGCAGAGACCCTGTAAGGAGCCTCACCAAGCATTCTGCAGCCGCTGGAGTTTCTGGGTCAGCTTCAAGGGCAGCCCCGCGTAGACTGTATAACGTTATACAAATAAGTATACCAAGTCTTCTCATGCCATTTGTATATCACGAAAATAGCATGATAAACGTGGGGAAATATCTTTATGGCACAACTCCTGGGGAAGGGCCGTAGCTCAGAGGTGCTGCATTTGATTTCCCTGCAAGAGTCCTCTGGTTCAATTCCTGGCATCTCCAGGTACGGCTGGGGATTTCCCCCTGTTTGAAAAGCTGGAGAGCCTTTGGTAGCCACTGTAGACAATACTGAGCTGGAGGAACCTACGGTCCCAGCTGGTATAAGGCGGCTTATACCAACTCCTTCCGGCAACTCCTGCAGCTAAGCTGGTGCCAAACGTCTTGCTCTGCTTTCCATTGGACCACATCAGCGAGTCCCAGAGGTGAGTCTTGTTGTCTGGGCAGCCCTGGACCCTGGGGTGCAAGCCTAGGCTCGCACCCCAGGAAAGTCACTTGGGTGCTGCTAACACAGCACTTTGATTTCACCTCCAAAGGCGCACTCCATTGCATCTCAAGACAAATGGATGCCAACAAGAAGGCCTGGCAGATATCTAGGCCGACACGTGTCCGTGTTGCTTCTCTTCATGGGCCTCCTCGCAGCATTTCAACATGCTTGCTTTTCAGAGCACGTTGTACGATAAACATACTCAAAATGGAGACAGAAGGAGAACAGCTTGATCGCAGCCTGCTGCTGCCCTCTAATCTGCCTGCTGCAGCTTCTGCTGTTGCTATTTTGGCTGCTGCTTCCTTCAGAGTTGCCTTCCCTGTGCAACTGCTTCGTCTATTAATTGGGGAGTCAGGGGGAACGATGGAAATCCAGTGGGAAACCTGCCACAAGTTGGCATTAAGAAGGGGGAGGTCACAATCCTGTGGCGAATGGACCAATGAATACAATAAAAAGAAAAAAGAATGTATAAATATGACTGTCTGTTGTTTTGTCATTTACAAGAAAGGAGATTCCTGACTAAACATCAGGAAGAACTTCTGACAGTAACAGCTGTTCAACAGTGGAACGGGCTCCCTGGGGAGGTTGTGGACTTCCCTTCCTTGGAGGTTTTCAAACAGAGATTAGATGGCCATCTGACATGGATACTTTAGCTGAGATTCCTGCATCGCAGAGGGCTGGACTAGATGACCCTCGGGATCCCTTCCAACTCTACAGTTCTATGATTCTCCCATTCAAAGGGGTAGTAAGTGGCTGAAAGGTAAAAAGGTAAAGGACCCCTGGATGGTTAAGTCCAGTCAAAGGCGAATATGGGGTTGCAGTGCTCATCTCGTTTCAGGGCAATGGAGCTGGCATTTGTCCACAGACAGCTTTCGGGGTCATGTGGCCAGCAGGACTAAACAGCTTCTGGCGCAACAGGACATCGTGACGGAAACCAGGGCGCACAAAAATGCCGTTTACCTTCCCGCCGCAGCAGTACCTATTTGTCTACTTGCACTCGTGTGTTTTCAAACGGTTGGCAGGAGCTGGGACAGAGCAGCGGGAGCTCATCGCGGGATTCGAACCGCCGACCTTCCAATCAGCAAGCCCAAGAGGCTCAGTGGTTTAGACAACAGCACCATCCGCTCCCTCTGCTCTGAGTGGTTGTACACCTAGGTGGCCCCAGCAAAGGTTCTTTCTGAGCTCTGGGGCCCTCAGCCAGTGACTGATCTTGGAGACTTCCAGTACCAGGCCTGACTTTACTCATTGACTCCGTTGAGGGTGCATATCCAGCCAAGGCAACGTTCAAAACCACCCTGAGTATGTTGTGGGAGGCACATCCACTGCCAAAGCGCAGAGCTCATACTTCTTAAACCCCTACCCTCCCTTCAGACTCTTTTCCAACTTGGTCAACAACATGCGGCTCTTTCAAACCCAATCCCCAACAAACTCAGCCTTGTTGGGTCACAGCAGCCTCCCGCCACTAAGTCACCAGAGCTTTTAAAAAGTCAAAAGAGAGAGAGAGAGAGACTGAATTGAATTAATTCTTCCACACAATGCCCCACCAAATTAAGCTTCTGTAGTAAAGGTTTATTGACTGGGAAACAATGGCCCCTTAATCCCTTAGATGCTGCCAAGGTCCAGAGCCGTTGCTGCTAGCTAGCTGGCTTCTAAGTGATTATTTCTTTAGAGAACTATCCCCCCCCCAACCCGATCCCCTCCCTGCTCTTTTTTCTCACTTGGCCCCCACCTTTAATGTAATCTCAAAGGTTATCAAAGTCCTAAGTGGCAGAATAGCCTCAGAATCTCATTTAGAACTTTTCAGGCGAGGTGACCTTAGTTCTTCACTGTCTGGAGAACCGTATTGCCTTGTGGCCGTTTGTGGGGTGGTTGCTCATTGCATGGGATGGGCACTTCATGCCAAGGCTGAGCTTAGAGGGTGAGGCAAACCCTTTGGAGGCATTGTGCAGTTTACTTGAGCAGTGGTGGCGGTAGGGGAAACAAGCCTGTCAGAAGAAAAGGTCCATCCTCTCTGGAAATGCCAGCAATCATTTCAGTCTTATACTTCGTCTCAAGCAGTGAATGGAGAGATGCCCTGAAAAGATTCTGAACATTTTATTTTTTTATTTTAAAATAATTTCTATTGAAGATTTTCACGAAATACTAAAGAACGTGCAATGTCTCTCTTTGTTGTTCAAATTATTAAAGTCTTTTGGTTATGTTCAGTGTAAAGACAATATGGTATCCAGGGGTACGAGGAGAGAATAGAGGGGAGAAAGTGGGTGATTAACTAATTTTTCGTTTTTCCAACTTGGTATATCCGTGAGGTTTTTGTGTCAGGGTCATTTGGTTAGGTTCTCTTTCTATACATTTATTGGTTTACATAGGCAGTGAGAGAAGGTTGAGGGGGGCTCAGGGTGTGGTTGCTTGCCTTTGATTGACTGCAGTGAGATTCGCTTGCATGTATGGAAATATTATTGGGTCTAGTTAGCCATATTGATCTGTATGGATTCTGTTGGTAGATCCCTGCTATTGCTTGTCCCTTAAGGTAAAGGGACCCCTGACCATTAGGTCCACTATGGCCGACTGGGGTTGCGGTGCTCATCTCGCTTTATTGGCCGTGGGAACCGGCGTACAGCTTCTGGGACATGTGGCCAGCATGACTAAGCCACTTCTAGCGAACCAGAGCAGCGCACGGAAACACCGTTTACCTTCCCGCCAGAGTGGTACCTATTTATCTACTTGAAATTTGAGGTGCTTTCGAACTGCTAGGTTGGCAGGAGCAGGGACCGAGCAACGGGAGCTCACCCCATCGCGGGGATTCGAACCACCGACCTTCTGATCGACAAGTCCTAGGCTCTGTGACAGCGCCACCCGCGTCCCTATCACTTGTCCCTTATTGCTTAATAATAATAATAATAATAATAATAATAATAATAATAATAATAATACTTTTATTATGTATACCCTGCCCATCTGACTGAGTTGCCCCAGCCACTCTGGGCAGCTTCCAATACAGATACAAACATAATAAAATGTCAAACGTTAAAAAAATCCCTAAACAGAGCTGCCTGTTCAACTGATCATTAGTTGGAATCTCCTTTCTTGTAACTTGAAGCCATTGGTTCATGTCCTACCCTCCAGAGCAGGAGAAAACAATTCTCTTGAAACTGCAGTCCACTTTCCCTCCATCGTGGGACCGAAGGCAGCATATCGTGCTCATGTGGTCCCTCATCTGCCGACACTGATCCCACTCAGGTCTGCTTAGCTTCTTCATGTACCTTCAGATCATATACCCTGAAACTCTTGGAGTTTCTCAGATCCTGACAGAGGGCAGAGAGAGAAAATCACACACCCACACCCAAATTTACCTGAGATGTTGCCAAAGTTTTATCCGCCCTGAATCTTCTGCTATTTGGATTTCTCTGACCTTAAAGAGAAGATGCAGCCTGTTATTGGGTTATACAGCTCTCACTTTCAGACACCTGCCAGCTTCCTTCTCCCTCTGCACACCTCTGATGTTGCTCTGTGGATAAGGGGACTGTCTCCCGCACCACCTGTCACTCACTCCACAGGTATGGCACAGTCAAGTGTCAAAGTTCACAGTTGGAAGCAGTGATAACCTGCTCTTTCTGCAAGGCAGCAGGGATGTAATCCCCACCCCAGGGTGTTTTCTTTTGAGTGGCACTCACTGGTGCTATTTCCGCTCGAGTTCACTGCCTTTCCGCATAAAGGGTTTGTGTCTAGCTTCTTACGCAGCTTGTTCCATGGACTCCACTGATGCTGAAAGAGACAACTTGATTGACACACTTTCTGCCCATCTTATCTGGGGAACTGGAAAGTTTCCTCCACCCTGCCCTCAGAAGCACTTCTGTGTATCAAAGCATGGCGAATGCTTGCGGGGAGCACAGCTACTGGAAATGTCTAGACGATATCCCAGAAGATGCAATAAACATATGAAACTGATTGCACCTTTTTCTATCATGGGGGAAGACGAGATGCACGAAAAAATAAAAATAAAAAATGGCATGCTGTGTGCGCATCCCATCAACCGAAGCAGGCTTCCCCAAAACCAAGTGCCTTCCAGATGTTTTCAACAACTCCCATCATAAAGGATGAGACTTCTCCCTGTCTATTGGCTATGATGGCCATTGCTAACAGGTGGTTTTGTGCACAATGGCTATGTTCTGCTTTTACTGGCAGAGCAGTGGTGTGGCGTGGGTTGCCAGAGTCCGGGTGTATGTGGAGAGGGACGTGGGAGGGAGGGAAATGGGCAGAGTATGCATGCACAGATAAGAAAAGTAGAGTCATTCCATAGTCTGGAGAGGTCACTTCCTGGTCCACAAGGAGAAGATGTTTTCAATGGAGCCCAGCAACGGAAGTTCACAGCTGTATTGAGACAGCACCGGGTATTGAAATTTTGCACCCCCTAACAATTTTGCACCCGGGGCAACTGTGTCAGAGGCATCATGCCTCTGAGTACCAGTTGTTGGAAGTGCTGTTGTGCTGATGTCCACCTTACAGGCTTCCTCATAGGCGTCAGGTTGGCCACTGTGAGAACGGGATGTCATTGGCCTTATCTAACAGACTCTTCTTATGTCCTGATGTATAGTGCACCCCCTGAACCAGCTGATCAGTGCTGTTGCTGGTTTTGTCACAGGGTTTTGTGTGTTCATCCCCAAAGGCAGGGTTGAAGGGAAGATCATCACAAAGACCACCTGTTTGTACATTCAGCTGGCTAAGAATTGATGTCTTTCCAACTAACGTGGAAACTGACTATTGTATGCCCTGTACTCGCATAATGAATTCCCATTGATTCTCCCTCTCCCTTTTGATTGCAAGCAAGTTAATGCATTAATGGTCTTAGGAGCATCACCCTTATCCTTTTAATATGTATGTTCATTATTGGTTTTGCATATAATAAGGACAAACATTTTTTTTTTTAAAAAAAGATGTAATTGTTAATTAATTCCAGCGATCATCACAAAATGAGGGCAGGGTCATGTGAGAAGCCCATTGTGGTTGGTAATGAGCAGGGCGGCACTCATAATTAGTAGTGTGAGAAGCCCAGATTGGTAAATTAGGACAGGATAGCGAGAGAGTTTCTCCGTACTGGAAATTAACCCAAGAGATTATAGGAGAGACAGGAACATCCCATGCATGGCCTGGAAAAAGTGGATGGAGAATGATGGACATTCAATGAAGCCGATTGTTGGAAGATTCAGACAAAATAAAGTCCCTCAGCACATATTTAAACTATAGAATTTGCTCCTTCAAGAAGCAGTGATGGCCACCAAGTTGGATGGCTTTGAAAGAGGATCAGACCAATTCAATACCATGATGGCTATGCTGGTAGCTTCGAGACCACTATCCAACCATCTCGTCCTCCGTTGTCCCCTTCTCCTTGTGCCCTCCATCTTTCCCAACATCAGGGTCTTTTCCTTCTCATGAGGTGGCCAAAGTATTGGAGCCTCAGCTTCACGATCTGCCCTTCCAGTGAGCACTCAGTTGAAAGAGGATTAGACCAATTCAATACCATGACGGTTATTCTCTATCTCTACTGTTGGAGGCAGCAATGCTTCCAGATTTCAGTGGCTGGAAACCATGCGAGGGGAGAGTGCAGTTGCACTCAGGTCCCGTTTGCTGACTTCCCATTGGGACATGTTGTGGGTTGACCACTGCAAGAGCATGATGCTTGGCTATATGGACCACTGGCCTCATCCCACAGGGTTTTTCGTATGATCATTTTTGCAATTGAAGGCTAGGATTCCAAGAGCTTGTACAGTGGTACCTCAGGTTAAGTACTTAATTCGTTCCGGAGGTCCGTTCTTAACCTGAAACTGTTCTTAACCTGAAGCACCACTTTAGCTAATGGGGCCTCCTGCTGCTGCTGCGCTGCTGGAGCCCGATTTCTGTTCTTATCCTGAAGCAAAGTTCTTAACCTGAAGCACTATTTCTGGGTTAGCGGAGTGTGTAACCTGAAGCGTATGTAACCTGAAGCGTATGTAACCTGAGGTACCACTGTATGTAAAACACTTCTAGATGTGCCCACTGAAAGTCTGAACTCGGAATAATATTGAACTAGATGTGGACTAGTCAACTGAGGCAAGAGGGAGGTCCTGTTGGTGGGTCTCCTTGGGTTCCCATATTTGGATGGGGTTTTGTCTGGAGAAGCAGTCAGGATCGGGGGACCCACCAGCCTAATTAGATCTGGCAAAGGGCCCACTTGGGCCCATGAGCCTATTCCCCATAGACAACTCCCCACTGCCCCACACCTGATATCACATCTGATAATGTCTGGTGTGAAGCTTTACAAAATACTCCCATTGGGCCCAGAGGTATTGCTGACAACGTGCTCCAAACCTCCAGATAACCCCACTCAGTGTTTTCATGTAGATGTTAAACAGCACAGGGCATTCAGCCCTGAGAAACCCCACACTGAAGGCTCCATGGGACCGAAGAACCTTCCCCAAATCAACACCCTCTGGGAACATGCACCCAAGTAGGACCAAAACCACAGCAAAGCGGTGCCACCCACCCTGAGCTCGTACAGCCATTCCAGAAGGATACCATGGCTGATGGTATCAAAAGCTGCTGAGAGGTTGAGGAGAATTAATGGGGACACATTTCCCCTGTCTTTCTCCCGACCTAGAGGTGACCAAAGCAGTTTCTGTGCCAATACCAGGCCTAAACCCCAACTGAAATGGATCTAGAAAGTTAGTTTCCTCCAAGAGTGCCTGGATCAGGTCTGTAACGATTTGCTCAAGAACGATTTGCTCAAGAACCTTGCCCAAGAAGGGGAGATTAGCAACTATCCTGTAGTTACTTAGATTGTCTGAATCCAGTGAGGGTTTCTTGAGAAGTGGTTTCATCGGATACCCCTTATCTAAGAGCATGTTTCCTCCCGCCTTCAGCTGTATCTCTTTATCCAGCTGCAGAGATAGTTAGATTCAATTGATTTAAAAGATTTCGTTTATCAGATGACAGCTGCAGAAACAAAGCAAGGTCTTGCTACTTAAAAACAAAATTCTCTTTTAAAAACTCACAGTGCATTTTCTCTCTTCAATTATTTAGCACACAATCTTGGCCCCATTAAAGGCAGACTTAGTGGGGCTTGTTTGCAAGTTACTGAAAACATGCAGCTTTTTAATTGCTGGCTGAGGCAGGGGTGGGGGGTGGGGCGGAAAAACAAGGAATACTTTCCTACCCCCCACTTTCAACTTCACAGTGGTGCTTAATTACAAGCTAGAAGGCAAAGAGCCAGGGACCCAAATCACCTTTCTCCATGAGAACAGCAGCCACAGATAGCAGAGCAACTGTTCACTGATTTGGTAGGTGGAGCAGAAGAAGAAGAAGAGCATGGCTGGATCAGGCCAGTGGCCAGCTAGAGGCCTATGAAAAACCTGTTACGATATGGATGCAATGCGGCAGCGAGCTGCAGCTAGCTGGAAAGCAAAACATGATGGGAATGTTGGGACTGTACCGTGGGAACAGAGGGACAGTCTATTCACAGTGCTGAGCACCGGATTTAGCTCAGAGTGTAATTTGACCTGTACAGGAAGTACAGGAGGTGGAGTTTGTCTCTCTGCTGTTGGAGTTTGAAGAGAGCAGACGTGTTTCTCTGTAATGCTGCAAAGACAGAAATAAAGGCATGTAAATACATTTCTGTCTATCTCTTTCCCCTGCCTGGGGGCAGGGAAGAGTGGTGTGTTCTTCTCACGCTTGAGGAGGATCACCGATCGTGACCTAGCCTGGATCCTGCTCGGGAATGCAGACAGGGAGGTCAACAGGAGATCAAGCCGGGTGCCTGGAGAGTGGCCAGTTTCTCCAAAGAGGCAAGATTTCCTGACAAAACCTTACAAGAGCTGAGTGAAATTTCGCTCTCCCCATTTGTGATTCTCAGAAACCCACAAATTTCAGAGGCTTAATGCCTCTGAAAGTGGAGGAAGAACCAAGAAGAATTACCGACGAAAGAAGAATGGAGGATGAAACTGATGGACTATGCAGTGCTAGATGAATTAACAGGAAGGATTCGAAACCTGCGGGACCAGAGATTCTCAGAAGATTGGAGTAAATATACGAACTATTTGAAAAGTAATTGTAATGAACAGGATTGCAAGAAGTTTTGTAAGGAGGATTATTTGAAATACTGTGAAAAAGACTATGAAGAAAATTATTAAAGGTAAAGGGACCCCTGACCATTAGGTCCAGTCGTGACCGACTCTGGGGTTGCGGTGCTCATATCACATTATTGGCTGAGGGAGCCGGCGTACACTTCCGGGTCATGTGGCCAGCATGACTAAGCCGCTTCTGGCGAACCAGAGCAGCACACAGAAATGCCGTTTACCTTCCCGCCGGAGCGGTACCTATTGATCTACTTGCACTTTGAGGTGCTTTCGAACTGCTAGGTTGGCAGGTGCAGGGACCAAGCAACGGGAGCTTACCCTGTCATGGGGATTCGAACCGCCAACCTTCTGATCAGCAAGCCCTAGGCTCTGTGGTTTAACCCACAGCGATTAGTTAATGATAATTAAGAATAATAGAAAAATTAGGAAATGCAGAATAAGTGATAAAAATGGGAAATCACCAGAGGTGTTGACGGAAGTCTAAAACATTGTATAAGATGAGAAGATATGTTGTATGACTGTTGGAACTGATATGTTAAAAAATTAATAAAAATGTATTTTTAAAAAAAAAAAAAGTGGAGGAAGAACAAAAACCATCATGGCAAGTATCTTTATCTTTTTACTTTAGGAGTTCATACATACAGAGAACTGGTACTCCTATGTTCATAGTTAGGGCTAGGCAGGTTGCATGGTTAGCCCTAAAAAATGATCTACAATTGACTCAATCTACTTCTGGGTTGCTAGACTGCAGTTAAGATTTGCTGAGTTATGAGCATACAACCTTGGCTGCTGGAAGTGCATGCCGCTGGATCAGGGCCAGTCTATATTTCTCTTTAATGTGTCCGTCAACAGTAAATTTTTCAACAAAACTTTCAAAATTTAAGAGTTCGGGTTCAACAGGTTGTGCTTTCGAAAGGGCCTTCCCTTCACTTAGTGTTGCTGGATAATAAGAACAAATGTTGTTGTTTAGTCGTTTAGTCGTGTCCGACTCTTCGTGACCCCATGGACCAGAGCACGCCAGGCACTCCTGTCTTCCACTGCCTCCCACAGTTTGGTCAAACTCATGCTGGTAGCTTCGAGAACACTATCCAAGCATCTCGCCCTCTGTCGTCCCCTTCTCCTTGTGCCCTCCATCTTTCCCAACATCAGGGTCTTTTCCAGGGAGTCTTCTCTTCTCATGAGGTGGCCAAAGTGTTGGAGCCTCAGCTTCAGGATCTGTCCTTCCAGTGAGCACTCAGGGCTGATTTCCTTCAGAATGGATAGGTTTGATCTTCTTGCAGTCCATGGGACTCTCAAGAGTCTCCTCCAGCACCAACTGGAGCAGGAACCGGCAAGCCACTCCAGTATCCCTGCCAAGAAAACTCCATGGACAAAGACAACAGGCAATAAGAACAAATACAAGACCCTGAATTCATTCTGCAGAAATCAACCCTGCCCAGGAACTCTGAGCCAAAGCAAGGCTTAATCCCATTAATTCCCTTCCACATCTTGGAGCAAGGAGATGATGACTTTCTGTACGCAGCCTGCAGGCTTCCAAAGCTTTCTGGCTCTGGTGACACGGCACTAATAGTGTCCTTGGTGCAGCGCAGGGACTAAATCAGTGTCAGCTCCAAACCTCTTTGGATCGCTGCGTGCAAAGTGGAGCGTTGCCAAAGCCTGCTGAACCAAATGACGCGCCATGATCTTGAAGCACTCGTCAGAACGAAAGGCTTTCCTCCTTTGATGCTGGCCACTTTTTAAGCAGCTGTTTATTTGCAGCCAACTGTACTTTTGACATGTCAGAGACCAAGAACATAATAGGGTTTTTTTAAAAAAAACACACCAACCCAAACACCTAATATGGCAAATCCTCTAGGGATGAATTACTGGTATCAATCATGCCAGTTATGCGGCCTGGCTGAATAGTGGCCCCAGATAGATAGATAGATAGATAGATAGATAGATAGATAGATAGATAGATGATAGATGATAGATGATATAGATGATAGATGATAGATGATAGATGATAGATGATAGATGATAGATGATAGATGATAGATGATAGATGATAGATAGATAGATAGATAGATAGATAGATGATAGATAGAGATAGATAGATAGATAGATAGATAGATAGATAGATAGATAGATAGATAGATAGATGATAGAGATAGATAGATAGAGAGAGAGAGAGAGAGAGAGAGAGATAATTTATTAAGGTAAGAGACTAGCTTATAAAACATAAAACACACTTGGGGGTACAATCCCAGAAGGAAAACAAACATTTAAAACAATGTACAACAATAAATTTAAAATTTATAAATGCAATAAGTGTATAGATACTTAAAACTTTAAGGTAAGCTACCACAGAGAGATGACCCAGAGTCACCCATGGAACCGAGTTTGGGGATTTTCTTAACAAACTAGTTTGGGTTGGGGGATGGTCTGTGCCCCTTCTAGAGTTCTGAAATATACTCGGAGTCGAGTGTGGATTTCATGCTCTTTATTCAGCTCATAGTAGTGAGGAATGCCAGTTCCTCCAAAATGTCTGCTTTACATACATTATTTACATAATGGGCCCCGCGTGATTGGCTAATTCCGGGATTCTCCTGTAGGCTAATCAGGTTGCAGATTCACTTCCACCTGGAACTGGATTGGGTGGCTCCTGCGGACCGATCAGACTGCTGCATTCTGAATCCTATTGTTCTAGGACCAATCAGACTGCTGCATTTTGGATCCTATTGTTCTAGGACCAATCAGACTGCTGCATTTTGGATCCTATTCAACTCAGTACATAACAAGTTCCTATGATCATTTACGGCACCGTGCATACCCCAGCTCTACCACTGTTACATAAAAGCAGGAAGCAGGCTTCTAATGTCCTGTGTTGCCCAGAGCCAGGCTGGGTGGGGAATTTCACTTTTCGGCCAGCCCCAGAGCCCACCCAGTATGGTGAGAGATTCTGCCCTCCCGCACTCGGGTCCGCGCTCCCCTTATAGAGGGAGACACTGCCACGACTCTCCGGGGCTAAAGAGAAACGAGCATGTTAGCTGCCCGGTCTTAGCACATGGACGACTGAGGAGGCGACAGCACTGAGGAGGTAGAGTCCCAGCAAAGGAAGAATGGATACAGAAACTTATGGAATATGCAGAAATGGCGAAATTTATCGGAAGAATAAGAAATCAAGATGACAAACTTTTTTTTATAAAAGATTGGAAATGGTTCATTGAATATTTACAGATGAATTGTAAACAGATAAGAACATTGGCAGGATTATCGTAATCACCTGCAGTTTCATAAGAGTATATATTTGAAGAAGATGAACGAATGAGCAAATTAAGTTAATTTGGATGTGCAGAAGATATTAAAAATAGATTTAAGGAACCGCAGAAAGAGGGGGAAGGGAGTCAAGTTTTGAAATGTCAAAATGATTGTAAAATTAGTGAAATGTACGCTATCGTCAGGGAACTGACATCGGAGCTAGAGGCGGAGGGAAGGCTCTCAAATGATGCTGGAGAAGGGCCCAGCAGGGAGAGAGGCAGCTCCACAGATGGGGAAGCAAATCAGCGCAACACCAGGGATATAGAGGGGCTGATGGGGGAATCGGCGAGAGGGCTCCAGGACTCTTCACTGGACACCAGCGGGGAGAGCACGGGTCCTCCGCTACCCACGCCCACCCTACACAGAAGACTTCCGCGCAGAGAGAGTAGGAGGAGACTGGGTGTCAAACAACTTTTATGTTGGAAAAGATTTAAGAAACGCCCACTGACGGATTCTCTAGCGACTGAGGCAGCCACGAAGTGAAGGGCTGTCCAGACAGAAAGGTTTAACAAGGCAACAAAGCCAGGAGAGGTGGCAACTTACACATGAGCAACCCCATACCCATTACAGGTATAAATAACTTTTTTTTAAAAAAAAAAAAAGGGCAGGGGGAAGCACTGAGGAGGTAGAATGGGCTGCAGCGTTTTAGGAGGGGGAGATGGTTACACACACACACACACACACACACACACACACACACACACACCACCCAATGCCATGACTCAAAAACAGAGCACCAGGCAAAGGGCTGTGCTAGATTCATTTTCTAGTTTCGCTGCCTTTTATTTCTAAGGAATCATCTACATGTGGCTGGATTAAAAGGGGCATTTCTCTCCCCCCCCACCTTAAGTGGTGAAGTCTGTTCCCCCTTCTCACTCACACCTGGCTCAGCTGCCCTATGGAGGCTCAGCCTCATGTTGTCCCTGGGGAGGGTGAAGAATTGGAGAACTGGCAGCTTCCACCCCACCCGGAAAAAAGCACTGGCTGTACTACAATCCCAGCCATTAATCGCGGGTGGCGCTGTGGGTTAAACCACAGAGCCTAGGACTTACCGATCAGAAGGTTGGCGGTTCAAATCCCCGCCACGGGGTGAGCTCCCGTTGCTCGGTCCCTGCTTCTGCCAACCTAGCAGTTCAAAAGCATGAAGTGCAAGTAGATCAATAGGTACCACTCCGGCGGGAAGATAAACGGAGTTTCCATGCGCTGCTCTGGTTCACCAGAAGTGGCTTAGTCATGCTGGCCACATGACCCGGAAGCTGTACGCCGGCTCCCTCGGCCCATAAAGCAAGATGAGTGCCGCAACCCCAGAGTCGGTCACGACTGGACCTAATGGTCAGCGGTCCCTTTACCTTTACCATCTTCCTAAACTGGAGCTCCACCCACCCTTAGTAGATCTTGGTATAGCTACCAATGATTCTGGCAGCATTGCAGGAATTCTCAAAGCAAATTTATCTGCAGCTGGGGGTGCATGTTCTTTGAAAGTGTTTCAGTGACCATCTCTTGGAACAGAGGCCTCGGCTGCTACATTTGGCAAGGAAAAGATGAAGTCCTAATGACTTTTGGAGTTTGTGCTGAAATTACATTTTTGGCGCCATTAAATCCCACTGCATGCTGCAAAGGATATATAATGCAATATCCATCAGATGAAGGCAAGACTGCAAAGCTTCCTGGCACTTGAAATCGATAGAGCCTGAAAAGAATAAGAAAAAGTGGCTCCAAGTGATTTAGGATTAGGCGTGCATCTCCTTTCCGTGAGCTCAGATCCATTTGGAAAGGCATTAATTCATTAAAGGGCTCTTGAAGGAGGCCATCAGCCGGTGTGGTCTCAGCCTATGGAAGCCTCAAGGAAACAGAGAGCAGAACAATGGAGAGCAGGGAGGGATGGAGAGATCAATCATCCTTCCTTGGGCCAGACAGGCTTCAAACTAGCCGTCACTCAAGAGGAATGAGAAACACTGCTTCTTTTTCTGCAGTGTACTTGACCGGCTTTTGCAAGTTCTCTGAGGACCACAAGGAATCTCCTGTCACTGCATTGGAAGCTTTGTTGTTGTTGTTTAGTCATTTAGTCGTGTCCGACACTTCATGACCCCATGGACCAGAGCACGCCAGGTCCTCTTGTCTTCCACTGCCTCCCGCAGTTTGGTCAAACTCATGCTGGCAGCTTCGAGAACACTGTCCAACCATCTCATCCTCTGTCATCCCCTTCTCCTTGTGCCCTCCATCTTTCCCAACATCAGGGTCTTTTCCAGGGAGTCTTCTCTTCTCATGAGGTGGCCAAAGTACTGGAGCCTCAGCTTCAGGATCTGTCCTTCCAGTGAGCACTCAGGGCTGATTTCCTTCAGAATGGAGAGGTTTGATCTTCTTGCAGTCTATGGGACTCTCAAGCGTCTCCTCCAGCACCATAATTCAAAAGCATCAATTCTTCGGTGATCAGCCTTCTTTATGGTCCAGCTCTCACTTCCGTACATCACTCCTGGGGAAACCATAGCTTTAACTATACGGACCTTTGTTGGCAAGGTGATGTCTCTGCTTTTTAAGATGCTGTCTAGGTTTGTCATTGCTTTTCTCCCAAGAAGCAGGCGTCTTTTAATTTCGTGGCTGCTGTCACCATCTGCAGTGATGATGGAGCCCAAGAAAGTAAAATCTCTCACTGCCTCCATTTCTTCCCCTTCTATTTGCCAGGAGGTGATGGGACCAGTGGCCATGATCTTCGTTTTTTTGATGTTGAGCTTCAGACCATATTTTGCACTCTCCTCTTTCACCCTCATTAAAAGGTTCTTTAATTCCTCCTCACTTTCTGCCATCAAGGTTGTGTCATCTGCATATCTGAGGTTGTTGATATTTCTTCCGGCCTTTCGCATGATGAATTCTGCATATAAGTTAAATAAGCAGGGAGACAATATACAGCCTTGTCATACTCCTTTCCCAATTTTGAACCAATCAGTTGTTCCATATCCAGTTCTAACTGTAGCTTCTTGTCCCACATAGAGATTTCTCAGGAGACAGATGAGGTGATCAGGCACTCCCATTTCTTTAAGAACTTGCCATAGTTTGCTGTGAGCAGTAACTCCCATTGCTTTCAGAGCGAACCGCAGCTCCCTGTCGCAGCGCATGCTACCAGGTGCATTCCCCAGCATCTCCAGGTCCAGCCTGGGGGATGCCCCTGTTTGAAACCTTGGCAATCCACTGCTAGCCACTGTAGACAGTACTAAGCTAGATGGGCCAGTCATCTAACTCGTTATAAGACAGCATCCTATTGTCAGGCTTCAGGGAATCTGATCCCTCCCATGGTAGCAGCCAAGAAGCAGATAAACAAGAAGAGCTCTTACCAAATCACTAATTCAGTTTGCACACACACACACACACAGAGAGAGAGAGAGAGAGAGAGAGAGAGAGAGAGAGAGAGAAAGGAATCTGGTCTCTCTTCGAATAATAGCATTGCTCCGAGTAAAGTCCCACACACTCCATCTCTCCTATTCTACATCATCCCTGCGTCAGCTGATCTGTTCCTCTCCCAATATTTCCCAGCTCCTCCCCTCTACAGCCTCTGAACTATGCCCTTCTGCAAACCACTGTTCTAATTCTATACTGTCCTCCTGTTCTCAGGAAGGTTCAGGAGAAGAGGAGGTGGTCCCCACCATTCTTCCTCAGTCCAGCCCCTGACACCTATGTTCCTGGGTACACCTCTGGCATAGCCAAGTCAGGTGATCATGGGAAACAGGAAACAATGTATTTAAGAAGATGTGCCACAGGCAGAGATTAAAACGAATTAGCTTTCAGTAATTCTTTCCAGAGATGTTGGATGTGAGGCCCAATCTGGCGCAATCTAGGGATGTGTCCACTCAATTCAGTCGAAGCCCATATGCTCAATTCAGTTTGGGCTCCAACCAAAATGAGTGCATAGCTCAGGTTGATAGACAGATTGTCTGGAAGCAACAATTGACTAGCGCCCCAGGTCATCCAATGAGCTCCATGGACAAGTGGGGGATTTGAACCTGGGTCTCCCGATCCATAATAGCTGCATTCTATCTCTGCTGTAGGAGGCAGGATGCCTCGGAATAGCTATTGCTGGCAATCTCAGGTAGGAAGATTGCTGTTGCCCCCCAGGTTCTGCTTGTGGGCTTCCCAAAGGCATCTGCTTGGTCGCTATGTGAACAGGATGATGGATGAGATGGTCCTTTGGCCTGATCCACCAGGGATCTTCTTATGTTCTCACCCTAGTGCAATGACCTAATCACTGCCATTCCTGCTAGGAAATCTGTGGGGGTCCTGAGAACCAGCACAACACAGAAGAAGATTTGCTAACTATCCTTATTGTTAACAATTATGCACATAGCATCCATCAATGCATGTGGCAACTTGCAAAAATTAAATCAAATGACCCCCCTGCTGGAACTGTACTTTCTGAAATCCAAACGAAGGAGAAAACATTGGGAATGACAGGAGGCCCAGGATAAAGCCTGAATGCAGGGCCAATGCAAATATCTGCAGGGACAGGGGAGTGGGGACTTCCTAATGACTATGATCATCCCAAAAGGGACAGCACTTCTTAACCCAATGCACAGAAAACAGATACTCCAATGCACTGAGGTGCCAAAAAGGGCAATAAGGAATTTGTCAGTTTTTAATGAATGAATATGCCGTCCTAATTCCAAAGGGGTGGCTGCATCCTGAGCACTGTAGGGCTGTGGCTGTACTCAAGGACTTGATATATTTGCCTGCTTATTTGTATAGCAACGTCAAGATGCATCACACTTTACAGGACACAGGAGGACAGGTGTCAGCCCCAAGGAGGAAACAATCTAGAATTCAACACTGGGGAGACAAAGAGGGAGATGGAGGCTGGAGTAGACAGGACCGTCAACATTTTTGTGCAAGTGTCTCATAATACGCACATTTTTGCATGCAATTTTGTCTGACTTGCATACTTTTGCAAGCAACCCCCCACCCCCAATATAATGCTTCTCTTTTTTGCTCACTTTATACATTTTTGCACACCTTGTTGGGCTGGAGAACTGCATTGCAAAATTCAGAGAAGTGTTTCACTGACTGCCACTTGAGCTACATGCACACCAAACACTTAAAGTGTTACAATACCACTTTAAATGGTCATGGCTTCCCCAAAGGAATTCTGGGAACTGTAGTTTGTTTAAAGCACTGAGAGTGGTTAGGAGAGCCCCTATTTTCCTACCAGAGCTACAGTTCCCAGAGTTCCCTTGGAAGAGGGATTGATGGTTAAACTACCTTGGGAATTGAAGTTCTGGGAGGAGAATAAGGATCTCCAAACAAATCTCAGCAGCCCTCTTAACACACTACATCTCCCAGAATTCTTGGGGAGCACCTGGGACTGTTTAAAGCGATATCGTAGGGTTTTAAATGTACAGTGTGAATGTGGCCTTGGGTAGATTGGTCTTTACATGTGGACTGAACCACGTTTCTCCCCCAACTCCAACTGGGCTCACAAAGCAAGCAGCCTTTCAGCCCCCTGAAGGTAATTTTAAAGCTCAGCATCTCATCTTTGTCCCTGCCGTGTGGGGCCAACGCAGAACAAAAGCTCTGCGGAGGAATGAAAGTGGAAGTGTGCACAGGGACGCGGCAGGGACATTCCCGAAGAAAGCGGTGCTGCCGTCGGACCTCCAGCTCTTTCCCTAGAGAGCGTCCGTCAGCATCTATAGGACCCGAAAGAAGGGCAAACCATAGACAAGGCTGTGAGGAAGGCCTGTCAAGTGTGCAGTGATTGAGGTCCAGGCAATGGGTGGGAGGGGCGGCAGAGGTGGTGCGCGAGATGCAGGGTCACCCTGAAAGAGCATCTGTTGAGGCACGAGCCATATGGAGCCTTTATCCTTTCCTGGGGAGGCACGAGCTTCCCCTCCCCTCCAGCCTCCTTCCCCATTGTGCCAAGAGAATGCAGAGGCCTAACTAGGGATGGGGAGAGGGAGGGGGGACAGCTGCCATCCCAAATGCCTTTGCAGACCCACGGCTGGCAGGAACACATAAAAGGGTGTTATGTGTGCCCCCCTCCTCTGATGAGCTCTTCCCAAATTGCCTCCTCATCAATGAGCTACTCAAAGCATATTGAAGAGGCCGAGAGATGCTTAGCTTCTTCCATCCCAGCGTATACAAATCAGCCCTTACGCTCATGAGAACGCACGCCTTAGCTGTGTCCAGAGTGGATTATTGCAATCTGCTCTATGCCGGGGGAACCTTTGATGACCCTTTGGGAACTTCTGCTGGTCCCAGAATGCAACAGTGGCAGCAGCAAGTAGGTGCTCACGTCAGGGGTCCCATCAAATGTACTCTGCAATGCCAGCACCGCTTGCCAATTTGTTTTCAGGCACAATTCAAAGTGCTGGTGATTTGGACGGGGGGAGACATTTGATTCCGTTTGCATTTACAGTAGTACCTCGGGTTAAGAACTTAATTCGTTCTGGAGGTCTGTTCTTAACCTGGAACTGTTCTTAACCTGAGGTACCACTTTAGCTAATGGGGCCTCCCACTGCTGCCGCCATGCGATTTTTGTTCTCATCCTGAAGCAAAGTTCTTAACTCGGCGTACTATTTCTGGGTTAGCGCAGAAATAGTATCTGCATCTTAAGGCAGCCCTGTTCAGGGAAGTTTTTAATCTGTGATATTTTACTGTACTTTTGGTTTCTATGGAAGCCGCCCAGAGTGGCTGGGTAAACCCAGCCAGATGGGCGGGGTACAAATAAAATATTATTATTATTATTATTATTATTATTATTATTATTATTAGTATTATTATTATTAGCGGAGTCTGTAACCTGAAGCGTCTGTAACCTGAAGCATCTGTAACCCGAGGTACCACTATAACAGTGAATCTTTAATCTGCACGTTCCAAAACATTGCGGGAACTGAACCAGGGTCATCCTTTGAAACTCACACGTCTATGAATTTAGAGATGCGGTTTCCTCACACACACACCCCACCCACCAAGCAGTTTCTCTCTCTTTTGTTCTTTGTTTTGCTGCTGCGTTTGTAGCACAACAACCTCTCCGCGGCACAAGCCTGGCTAGTGTTTACGGAGGTCCTGGGCTGCCCAGACAACACAACCACCACCACCCCTTGGCCTGGCTGATGTGGTCCAAAGGAAAGCAGAGCAAGACGTTTGGCACCAGCTTGGCTGCAGGAGTTGCCAGAAGAAGGTGTACAAGATGCCATCCAACTGCCTTAAGGACTCCACTCCAGATTTGTGTAGCATTTACACCTTCGCCTTTTCTTCTCCTGCAGTGCAGCAAGTATAGATTTTTCCTCGGAGTTTACTCCTCAAGCCTTTCTCATGAATGAGCATAGCCGCAAAGGAGCAGAGGTTTTGGAGCAGAGTTTTCCTTCTCCTTCCAGCCAAGTAATATGTATATACTTGCATATAGCATGGAAACAGTGGGCATAAATATGCATCTAAAGACATGATGTCAAGGGAGCCTCACCAGCTCAGGAGACAACTGATGATATTCCTCAGTGCCCAAGCTAAAGGATCTAATGGTGTTTTCTATAATGTGTTGCTTGTGCTATAAAGATGTGTTTGTGTGCAAATCAGCTCAAGGATGACTGTAATAGTAGGGCTGCCATATTCCCCAAAAGTCCAGACAAAGTTTTTGAGCTGGTTTTTGTGTGTGTGTGTGTGTGTTTTTGCGGGGGGGAGGGAACACTCCCCCTCCCCCCAAAAAAATCATTTGGGGGCTTTTCTTTGATTTTAAAAGCATTTAAAAACAAAACAAAAACAACCTCCCCTACGTGCCATACATCCGGGTTTTCACAGACATTTTTCCGATTCAGCAAAAATCCGCCCGGATGCCATTTTGCATTCTGATTCCTGGGTATGTCCAGGAAAGTAGCACAAATGGCAGCCCTACAGAATAGAGAGGGCGCACCTTCCACCATTGTTGCAGGAAGTTCAATCAGGTATCACAAAGCAGTTTTGCATATGAAAGTGTTGGGTAAATAATAAAGAATAATGAGGATGGCATTTTACCATCTCTCAGGAACGGAGGGATTAATCGTTACAGGCGGGGGGGGGGGGCGGGACGAGAAAGCCCTCCCTTTTCTTTGAATATATGCAAGTTTTTGAAATATGGTTATTTAAGGATGTGTTGGAGGGGAGTAGTAATCCAGAACTAATTACACAGCTGTTGAAAAGCCCAGTAAATATGTGTTACTCAGGGACATATAATACCTTTGATGTAGTTGTAATCCGACAGAAGTTATTATAGGTTTCCACAGCTGCGAAGCATTCCGGCTTAGTGGGGATTTCTCCTCTCTCTCCCCCCCCCCTTTTCTTTTGCTTTCACTCTGTGGCAATTGGTAGAAGCAGAAAATGAAAATTGTGCTGCCAAAGCAAAAGGACGATTCTCCCAGTAACATAGTAACACACTGCCTCTGGGGAGAAGAGAGAGAAATAGAGATTTTGCGGGGGGTGGGGGTGGAGAGAGATGGAGAAGGAGAGAGGCAGAGAAGATGCAGATACAGAAGAGCATTAACCTGTCGCGAGGCTTAAGGGGGCTTAGGAGATAATAAAACTGCCTCTGTGAATCCAGGCCAGGCTCGATTTCAACAAGGCTTTGCCATCAAGACAATGCAGAGCTTTAAATAAAAGAAGTGCAACTTTCGCAATGGAGTGGGGGGGGGGATTCTCGAGGCACTTAGGCCTGGGAGGGAGCCAGTGGTCTTCACGCAATGCACACCACATGCACACACACACACGGTATATACTGGATTTTTTACAAAAGGAGGAGAAATGTAGCAAGGACAACAGCCCGATAGGAAAACACATTCAACCTGTTATCATTTAAATTGATCAGCGAAGCAAGAAGATCCTGGGGATTTGTAAACCTGGAGGGGAGGGTGGGGGGGAAGTAACAGCTGGAACTTATGGCTGTTTCCATTCCCCAATGCCTCCAGAATTGCAGCTCAGGGATAAAGAGATTTCACACAAGCCCATCAGGCATTAAATGGATCATTTGCTACATCTACTGGGCACTTCATTACACTCCACAGTGTTATGCCTGGGGCGGGCAGGCTGCTCCCCACAGGCCCCACGGTCTGAGACACAGTCTTGGCATGGAAGAACAGCATAAGGGGGGGGGGAGTGGGGAGCTGACCTTGCTGCAGGGATGCCACTGGGCAGCCAGCCCAAATCGCTGCTGTTATTCCAATACATCCCTGTGTGTTAACCTTTGCTTTGCTGCTTCTTACTGAGTAACTTCAGAGACCTCCACCCTGATGCAACATAGACTCGTAATCTGGTGAACCGGGTTTGCTTCCCCGCTCCTCCACATGCAGCTGCTGGGTGACCTTGGGCTAGTCACACTTCTCTGAAGTCTCTCAGCCCCACTCACCTCACAGAGTGTTTGTTGTGGGGGAGGAAGGGAAAGGAGAATGTTAGCCGCTTTGAGACTCCCTAGGGTAGTGATAAAGCGGAATATCAAATCCAAACTCTTCTGTCCTGTTCATGATGGGAATGCTATGTACAAGTATGTGAAATTGTCCTGGTACCTTTGCAACGGCCTAGGGAATGGATGGGTGAACCTTCCTCCCTCTAGATGTTGCTGGACTCCCACTCCCATCAGCCCCAGGCAGTATAGCCAACAGTCAGGGATGATGGGAGATGGAGTCTAAAACCAGACAGAGGGCCACCGGTTCCCTGTCTTTGCTCTAGACTGCAATGGCAGCTGTGGTGCCCTCCTTGTGGAATATCCTCCCATCAGATGTCAATGACCATATAACACTGGTCCTGAAAGACCTACATTGGCTCCCAGTATGTTTCAGAACACAATTCAAAGTGTTGGTGCTGACCTTTAAAGCCCTAAACGGCCTCGGCCCAGTATACCTGAAGGAGCGTCTCCAACCCCATCATTCTGCCCAGACATTGAGGTCCAACACCGAGGGTCTTCTGCTGGTTCCCTCACTGTGAGAAGCAAAATCACAGGGAACCAGGCAGAGGGCCTTCTCGGTAGTGGCGCCCACTCTGTGGAACACCCTCCCATCAGATGTCAAGGAAATAAACAACTATCTGGCTTTTAGAAGACATCTGAAGGCAGCCCTGTATTGGGAAGTTTTTAATGTTTGATGTCTTCTTACGTTTTTATATGTGCTGGAAGCCGCCCAGAGTGGCTGGGGTATAAAGATGATGGTGGTGATGATGATGAAGAACTAGAAAGAGCAAGAGTTTTCTTGGAAGATTTAGGGCATGCAGAAGAAAGCACTTCTTTATGATGGCCTGGGACTTGGACTCGGAGCCAGAGGAGTCTCAGTCCTCACCAGACCCTTTGCCTCTGGCGGCATCTGAACCTAGTCCGGGGCCTGATTCTGAAGAGCCCCAGTCTGCACAGGTTCCCCTGCAACAAGCACCAGCTGTGCTGAGTCAGGGCCATGGCTCCAGATTGTTGCCTCCAGCTGGGCAATCGCTTACAGCTGCTCCACTACCAGTTGGGTCAGGAGAGGCTGAGGTGGCCTCTGGGTCTGGTAACCCACCGACGTCTCCCGAGATGCAGAGACCGAGGTCTGAGAGAAGGAGAGACCTGAGTAGTCGCAGGAGGAGTGCTCGCCTTCGGGCGAGACAGGGAGGTGAGTCAGGACCAGCCTTTACCACAACAGAGATAAAAGGCTGCTGGTCCCCGCCCCAGGTTGCAGGAGAAACGTTGCTGTTTGCCAGAACCTACTTGTGATCCTGTGCCTGACCTTGCCTGGTTTCCTGCCTTGGCCCTGTCAGACTGACTCCTCGCAGAACCCTTGAATTTGGGACCGGACCTGGACTGCATTGCTCGGGTTACCCCCGGGCCCAGCACATTCTTCATGCAGCGCATAGTCAAACTATGGAAATTGTTTCGGCTCCCTGGTTTCCCACAGGCATCTGGTTGGCCACAGTGAGAAAAGGATGCTAGATGAGATGGGCCTGATCCAGCCTGCTATTCTTTTTTTCTTATGTCAGCAGGCCTCACTGAGTTACAAAGGTCGAAGGAGACCCAATATCAAGGAGTGAACCTAATCATGAGAGCACCCAAGCACCATCTCAAGGTGGGTAGGACTTCATCAACCTTTTTATTCGACCGTCAGTCAGAAAAAAGTACATTTGTCAATACACAGTTAAAAGCTCCAGGAAGATTTTAGAACTTAGCCAACACTAAAATGGGCTAAACAGATAGCCCCGTATCAATACAATCAATTAAAGTCTTGCGATGCTTAAAAGCTAAAAAAAGAAATTTGGCCACCAAGGAAGGTATAGCTCTAGTGACGTTATTCAGCAAGCGTAAAACCTGGTTTTCTCCAGGTAGGAAGCTAGATTGACATAGGAGTGGGTCTATAAAATTTTGTCTAAGCTCTGCATAAGAAGGGCAAGTCAAGAGAATGTGTTCGGTGGACTCAACCACACCCATGGCACAATGACAGGTTCTCTGGGCGTATGGTACTCCCCTGTACCTTCCCCACAATATGGGTAGGACTTAAAGGGGTTCTTCTCTAGCCTGCAGTTTTGCACTGCTTTGCTGCTTTGTTCTTGATGGGTCTTTTTTGAGTCAGGCAAGGACCAGCAGAGAAGATATGGGAACTTATATGAGCAGATTTTCCAGAAGCCTCAAATTGCCTGCATTCCTGTGATCCGGGACCGAGTCTGACAGAAGTGGGTGTGGAGTTTGGAACAGACAGGGTTAAAACTCCGTGGTGTCCTGTATCTGGGAGGAGCTTGACGCAGAGAAGTGCGTCACAGTCTGTGTCGCTGTTCAGACTTGCTTTCGCTTCTGGCTGAGACGCAGCTCAGCTGCAGAGAGGCAGTGTGTGCTTTTGGAGCACGGGAAAGATGCCGGAAAGCTCTGATGGAATGTGATGGATTTACTGCTCTGTAAATAAACGCTTCTAGAGATAAGAACCGGACTGTCTTTGGACTTGATTTATCCCTCATCTCACACGGACGCAGGACCGCTGCTACTCTGCTCCCTGCCAGGTCAGCCTCAAGCCCCAAAGCAGAGCTGCACAGGGGAAGCGCTGACTGGACGCAGGATTAATTTCCCCAAAGTGGGATCTAGACACGCACATATTTAAAAAACGCTGTGAAAATTCTGTCTTAAAAATATGCATTGAATTTTCCAGAAGCTCACCATCGCCATCTAGTGCCACATTTGTATAATGCACTTAAAGCACACTTAAAACGTTATATTTGCAGTTGTATAGCTGAGTCCAACAAAGGTCCGTACAGTTAAAGCCATGGTTTTCCCAGTAGTGATGTATGGAAGTGAGAGCTGGACCTTAAAGAAGGCTGATCGCTGAAGAATTGATGCTTTTGAATTCTGGTGCTGGAGGAGACTCTTGAGAGTCCCATGGACTGCAAGAAGATCAAACCTGTCCATTCTGAAGGAAATCAGCCCTGAGTGCTCACTGGAAGGACAGATCCTGAAGCTGAGACTCCAATACTTTGGCCACCTCATGAGAAGAGAAGACTCCCTGGAAAAGACCCTGATGTTGGGAAAGATTGAGGGCACAAGAAGAAGGGGATGACAGAGGACGAGATGGTTGGACAGTGTTCTTGAAGCTACAAACATGAGTCTGATCTGACCAAACTGCGGGAGGCAGTGGAAGAGAGAAGTGCCTGGTGTGCTCTGGTCCATGGGGTCACGAAGAGTCGGACACGACTAAACGACTAAACCACAACAACAAGCTGAGTCCAGAGAATCTTCTGTTCCACGGATGTCCCCTGAATCTTCAGAAAGGACTCAACATGCCCTACAGAATGTGCAGGCTTCCCAAGCTCACTTCCTTGGGATCAGAGGCTGAAATTCTGTTGTCTTCAATGTCAGAATCCCTTGGTATAGAAGTTTATGGGAATCAATAGCAGGGAGAGGATTGACTGCTTCCCACAATCATCTGTTTGGCCACCATGAGAACAGGAAGCTGGGCTAGATGGTCTTTTGACTTGATGCTTTCAATTCTTCTTATGTGGTGCTTGCCTCACCATGTTCCCCTCAGTCCATAATCCTCTATGTGTCTGCAGTGTGTGTGTGTGTGTTTTAATTGGAACACTTAGATCTTCTGCCCCTAAAGCAGGTGAGGGGAAGAGAGCAGGGCAAGGGGCAAGTGGAGAAATATTTGTGCTGCAGCACTTAGTTCTTCTCCCTTTCAAGTTTAAAATTTGCATTCCAAATTTGCCTTCCAAAACTTTAAAATCCTAGTGAACAGTTGAATATTTGCAAGTATCCATTCCAGGTTTAGTAGGCACTGAGCCATTGTTTCCAAAGTTCAACATGAACATGAAAGCATGCAATCATTTGCTTGCGGGGATTTGTAAGACATAAAATACAAAAGAAAGTCCACAACAGCCTGAGTAGGAGCCAGATCTTTGATATGCGAAAGCAGCCATAGAAGCCAAAGAATTTGCTGACTGATAAGGAATATATGTGTCCGTGACTGTGTGTGTGTGGTGTGTGTGTATGGGATTTGAAGGGGGAAGGGAATGAGGAGTCAAGCAAATGCTCCGAAATACATTTTCCTAGTTCAGCTTTGTTTTCAACATTCCCAGTCATGGATCTCTTTGGATTTGGAGATATATTTTTTTTAAGTGTCAGGGAGGAAACAGGCAAGGGATACCAGTAAAGTCTCTCCAACTGGCCCCTTTATTTATTTATTTATTTATTTAATTTATATTCTGCCCTTTACCCAGAGGTCTCAGGGCAGTTCACAGAGCAAAATCGAAGTATAAAACCACAAAATACATAATCAAAATAAAAACAACCCAATAACCACCACCACCACCACGCCAAAAAACCCCACCCTCCACATTTTAAAAGGGCATAGCTTAATAGCTTGGGGCCAGTTTACTTGCGAGAGCACCTTATGTGCCCACTTGACGACTCCAATCTGCAGAACTGGCACTGTTTTAGATGCTACATAATACTCAGGTACGAAATACCTGAGTTTGGCAGCGCAAACACTTTGGGACTCCCTGCCAATTGACATCAGGGAGGTGTCTTCCCTGTACAGTAGTACCTCTGGATGCGAACAGGATCCAGAAGCAGAATGCAACCCGTGTCTGCACATGCGCGGGTCGTGATTCGCCGCTTCTGCGCATGTGCGTGACATCATTTTGAGCATCTGCGCATGCGCGAACGATGAAACCCAGAAGTATACTGTTCCATTACTTCCGGGTCACTGCGGAACGCAACCTGAAAAGGCTCAACCTGAAGCATCATTAACCCGAGGTATGGCTGTACTCTTTTCCGCACCTGCTGAAAACATTTTTCTATCCAGATGTCCACAATGCTGGCATGCGTCTTTGTTTTTTACGTTATTGTTGATTTCAATTATTTTCTGAACATTTTAAATAGTTGTGTTTAACTGTTTTCTGCTGATAATGCTATTGTTTTGCTCTTTATGCAAAACACTTTGAGGCCTTATTACAATCAAATGGTTTGTAAATCTTGTGAAATAAATCTTGTGAACACGGGCAGAAGGGCAGAAAGGGCGGGGGGAGCTGCTATTGCCGGAACCCTGAGCTGGTGTTTGCTCCTCCCACTGACCAGACATAAATGGGAGCTGCCAGCACAGAGATCCAAGATTTGGGCATGAGCTCTCAGCCAGCAGCTCAACAGTGAGAAAATAAGTTTCTGTTGGCCCCAAATCGATCTGGTGAAAAGGAGATCCCTCCTCTGAAAGCACAAGTTGAAGAATTTGCCAGTTGTACTTTTCGTTCCCATATATTCAATAAACGTTTTCCAATCTTCTTTAAACGCGTATTCTTCTTGTTCTGCGAATTGTGCATATTCTGTCAACTTAAGTTGCCATTCTTCTTTAGTTAGACCTCACTTGTTTTCCATTTTTGGGCTAAGAAAACACAGGCCGCAGTAGTAGCATACATAAATAACCTTTTTCGACACGTGGGAATTTCATTCGGAGTTATCCCCAACAGAAAGGGCTCTGGTTTTTTTGAGGGAAAGTACTTTTGAACATTTTTTTCGATGCATTATGGATCGTTTCCCAATACTCTTTTACCCTTTTGCAAGTCCACTGCTCTTAATGTTCTCAATCCTGAAAATGTAAGGGAGTGTCTTGTCCAATATTAACCCTCTTGAGAACTGAGATAGAGTGTTAGCACTTTATCGCAGGTTTCTTCACAGGTTGGGGCAAGATTAACACCCATCTCAGAAGCCCGCTGTGATATAACAAGGCTTTTAGTGTGGCTGCCCCTGTTCTGTGGAATAGCATCCCTGTCGAAAAGTGCTTTGGGGTGGGGGTGAGATTTCATATGGGTCATGTGACTTGCCCCGGGAGCACAGCCTGGAAGATGTGTGTCCCAGTTTTTGGCCTGGATATGTCTGAGGGTTACAGATAGAAACCCAGAACTGGCTTATATAGTCAATAATATCTTGCAGCTTAGCATTGGGCTTTTCTGGAAGCCCATAAATCAGCAAGGAAAGATTTGGTCTTTTAGCCAACTGACCTTGTCAACGGGAACATCAACATCCAGCAAAGAAGAGGGTTTTGAAGGAGGAGCTTGCTGCGCTGTACAGTCATTTATATACTTTGCCATCTCCACCGCTTCCCACTGAGTGGGTGCTTAAAAGCTTATTGCAGCCGGCTCACTTCCAGCCCTGTAGTGATCTGTAGAGTAATAAAATGTCTGCCCAAAGCACTTCAGTTAGCTTGGGAATCCTTTTATAGATTAGCCATGAGAAACAGCCAGAGCATCAAAAGCACAACATTAGCTTTTTGATGAGAAACAATTACAGGCCAGCAACAACTCAGAGCTGACAGTGCAGTGGCCCCACTCGATTCAAATGCACTACACACACACACACACACACACACACACACACACACACACGGAGTGGATTCCTCCCCTCACAAAATACCCAGAGATCTGCTGCCGGCAAGGCTTCCAAATGCATATTGAACCAGCTTTTTCTGTAATGCGCTTAAAATCACCGTGAATTCCTTCAGAACAGGGAGCTTCACTTGGCAGGGATTCAATGTCAAACTAATTAGACGGTTGTGAGCTTCCCAAAAGATGTCGCCCCCCCCCCCTGAGAGCGGGGAGCTCAGCAAGTGAGGTGCCTTCGCTATTAATGCTGTGGAATAAAAAATGCCCCTCCCCCTAGAATAGGTCCAGGAGGCTGTTGTCATAGTGGGGTGTGTGTGTGTGTGTGTTTCTTCCCATCAAAAGATGATAACACGCAGCAGTTGCCAAAGGGAACGCAGTAAAACCAAAACACCCACCACATAAAATGCTGGTTCCAGGTGTTAAATCATAAATTATTTCAGCGGTATGTTGATCTACATTTTTATAGGGTGTTCGAAATGGCAGAGACTGTACTCTACACTAATTGTTGACCCACACCGCTGTGATCTCTTTTCCCTGAGCTGTAAATGTGTGTGAGGGATGCAGCCACTTCCATGACGTTTGCTAGGAGAAATAAAAAAATTCCTTCCAGTAGCACCTTAAAGACCAACTAAGTTAGTTCTTGGTATGAGCTTTCGTGTGCATGCACACTTCTTCAGATACACCGTGTATCTGAAGAAGTATCTGATTCTTCAGGTATCTGAAGAAGTGTGCATGCACACGAAAGCTCATACCAAGAACTAACTTAGTTGGTCTTTAAGGTGCTACTGGAAGGAATTTTTTTATTTTGACTATGGCAGACCAACACGGCTACCTATCTGTTGCTAGGAGAAAGAGTGAGATACCCTTAAGAGGCTCGTTGTTGCGACCTTTGGCTCTCTGGATGTTGCTGAACTACAACTCCTATCTTCCATGGGATTTGTAGTTCAGCAGCATGTGTAGGGCCAAAGGTCCCCAACACCTGCGATATTTAATAATAATCATAATAATTTATTATTTATACCCCACCCATCTGGCTGGGTTTCCCCAGTGACTCTGGGCAGCTTCCAACAAACTATTAAAATACAGTGGTCTGTTAAACATTAAAAGCTTCCCTAAACAGGGCTGCCTTCAGGTGTCTTCTAAATGTCAGGTAGCTGTTCTTCTCTTTGATATCTGGTGGGAGGGCGTTCCACAGGGCGGGTGCCACTACTGAGAAGGCCCTCTGCATGGTTCCCTATAACTTGGCTTCTTGCAGCGAGGGAAACACCAGAAGGCCCTTGGCACTGGACCTCAGTGTCCGGTTAGAACGATGGGGGTGGAGGCGCTCCTTCAGGTATATTATTATTATTAAATTTCCAAGTAGAAATTTGGTAGAGCATGAGACTCTTAATCTCAGAGATGTGGGTTCGAGCCCCACTTTGGGCAGCTAGACAGGTGACTGGTAGCAGCCACCAGGACCATACAACACCAGTCTTAAAGGACTGGCTCCCAGTATGTTTCCAAGCACAATTCAAAGTGTTGGTACTGATCATTAAAGCCCTAAATGGCCTCAGCCCAGTATACCTGAAGGAGCGTCTCCACCCCCATTGTTCAGCCCAAACATTGAGGTCCACCTCTGAGGAACTTCTGGCGGTTCCCTCACTGAGATAAGTGAGGTTACAGGGAACCAGGCAGAGGGCCTTCTCAGTAGTGGCACCCATTCTGTGAAATGCCATCCCATCAAATGTCATACAGATAAACAACTATTTGACTGTCAAAGGTTCCTTGGCCATTTTAGAACCCTTCTTTTAGGCTTCTGAGGCATGTGGGAAACTTACATGGGGATGAGTCAGTGGTCAGAGCATCTGGTTTGCATGCAGAAGGTTCCAGGTTCAATCCTAGGACTATCCAAGAAGGATTAGGAGACACCCCTTCCTGAAATTCTGGAGAGCTGCTGTCAGTCAGTGTAGACAATACTGAGCCAGATGGACCATTGTTACGACTCAATATAAGGCCACTTCCTGTGTACACGAAAACAGGGGTCTCCCCACTTCAGATGGTCACCCTCCAGCTCATGGGGGTGATAAGAGCAATAATTGTGGTTGTTTGTGGAGTCAGCAGGCTCATCGCCATTGTGTGAACACACACACACACACCTGCCTCACTGGTTCACTCTACAAAGCTAGGGAACAAACCCCTGAATCATAGAATCATAGAATTATAGAGCTGGAAGAGACCACAAGGGCCATCGAGTCCAACCCCCTGCCAAGCAGGAAACACCATCAGAGCACTCCTGACATATGGTTGTCAAGCCTCTGCTTAAAGACCTCCAAAGTAGGAGACTCCACCACACTCCTTGGCAGCAAATTCCACTGTCAAACAGCTCTTACGGTCAGGAAGTTCTTCCTAATGTTTAGGTGGAATCTTCTTTCTTGTAGTTTGGATCCATTGCTCCGTGTCCGCTTCTCTGGAGCAGCAGAAAACAACCTTTCTCCCTCCTCTATGTGACATCCTTTTATATATTTGAACATGGCTATCATATCACCCCTTAACCTCCTCTTCTCCAGGCTAAACATGCCCAGCTCCCTTAGCCGCTCCTCATAAGGCATCGTTTCCAGGCCTTTGACCATTTTGGTTGCCCTCCTCTGGACACGGTCCAGTTTGTCAGTGTCCTTCTTGAACTGTGGTGCCCAGAACTGGACACAGTACTCCAGGTGAGGTCTGACCAGAGCAGAATACAGTGGCACTATTACTTCCCTTGATCTAGATGCTATACTCCTATTGATGCAGCCCAGAATCTGAATCTTAGACCATTGCAAGTGATATGCAACTATTACATTTCACTAGTAGTTGGGAGAAGTTCATTTCACACTTTTGACCAGAGCAGAATACAGTGGCACCATTACTCCCCTTGATTTAGATGCTATACTCTTGATCAAGATGGCTTGTGTTGAAGCTTAAAACCAAATCACCACATTTGAGCTCTTTTGTTCTGACCAAACGCTCACTGTGAAAACGACACGCGGCTTCTGCACTCAGCGGACCCTGAAGGAGACTGAGAAATGTGCCTCAGGAGAGTCTCCCGCTGAGCGGCGTTTTAAAATAAGCAAAGGGACGCTTTCAAGTCCTTCCTCCTTTCCGCCCCAACTCACCCTCAACCCCCTGAGTTGAAACAAAGGCAGGAAGACATGGGAGAATGGAGGAGGAAGTGGCAACCAATTGATAAAATGCCCCCCAAGTGAAACGCAGAGGAGCTGAGAAGTGCAGATGTTGGGAGAAGACCTGTTGATCATCCGATCCATTTCCCCAGCAAGGCTTCCTGAGGCAGCCCACATCCTTGGGATGGTCCCCAGATGTCTTTTGTTTTCAAGAGCCATCGTTTATTTGCTAGGGTCTCTTCCGTCTTCCAGGCAGCCACTGCTCCAGGATTTCCTGAGTCATGACACTGAACACCAGGAGAGAGGATTAAGGATGGGCTGGCAGGAAACGACTTTTGTTGAGTGTTGCTGCAGCACCACACCTAATGAAGAGGGTAAAATTTTATAGGGGTGGGGGGGTCCTGGGCATGTTTATGCAGGACTAAGGCCAGTAGAGTTTACTGAGTCTTACAGAGCAATCTGGAAGCAGCAGGGGTGAGTGGAACAGCCAGTTGAGACCCACATCTGAACGCCCGCTGGCTTACACTAGCCAGGATGGAAGGTGGAGGGGCAGTTTTTATGGACCAGGGAGATATTCCATTTTCTTTGCAATCAAAGATGAACCTACCTGATTTGAACTTTCCAAGACAGCATGCGAAGCAAGACTCGGCGAAAGTCACGTTTGCAACGCAGCTCTCCCAGCCAACTATTGTGTACCCAAATGCAACGCACCGGAATAAACCATGCATAGAAATGCAGAGATTGGCGACGATAACAAATAAAACGCATCACATTCGGGGAAGCTGCTTTGCAAAAATGGGTGCATTGGCCAAACGAAGTAGAAAAAATGTGTTCGGAGAAATCGGCACTCAACCACTGGTGAATTTTCACGAGGACTTTGAAAAAAATAATCTCAAAATGATGAGGAAATGTGGAGAGCTGGACTTAAGTTTGGAAAAATGAGGAACTGAGGGAAATCAAAAACTGACCTATTTGGCCATTCCTAGTGGTTTTTGAGTCATTTTTGGCAGTGCCAGATTTAGGCTGGTACAGTTGATGCCTCCGGATTGGGTCCCTCTCTGTGTAATGGTCTTAAAAGGTAAAGGGATCCCTGACCATTAGGTCCAGTCGTGGCCGATTCTGGGGTTGCACTGCTCATCTCGCTTTATTGGCCGAGGGAGCCAGCGTACATGCTGGTCATGTGGCCAGCATGACTAAGCCGCTTCTGGCAAACCAGAGCAGCGCACGGAAACGCCTTTTACCTTTCCACCGGAGCAGTACCTATTTATCTACTTGCACTTCATGCTTTCGAACTGCTAGGTTGCCAGGAGCAGGGACCGGGGATTCGAACCGCGACCTTCTGATCAGCAAGTCCTAGGCTCTGTGGTTTAACCCACAGCACCACCAGCAAATTCATGGCCCGTCTTGCTTTGCCCCAAAGACTTCTGCTGTGGAGCCCACCCAACAGTGGAGCCTGGTGATACCTCTGGCCTATCTCATCCTGTGTTAATGATCAGGGGGGTTAAAACTACAGCCTGACTCCCAAGTACCTGTGCACCTTTAATATTTTCTTTATTTCAAACATGAGTACCCCCATCTTTTCAATTTTTCCCCATGTGCAAAGCTGCTTGCATAAGGCCCCATCTGCACTATACCCTCAAAGCAGCATCAAACCACTTTAAACAATCATGGCTCTCCCCCCCCCCCAAGGATCCAGGGAACTGTAGTTTATTAAGGGTGCTGAGAATTGCTATGGAACCTCCTATTCCCCTCCCACACACAGAGCTACAATTCCCAGGGTGGTTTAACAATCCATCTCTCTTTCCAGGGAACTTTGGGAACTGTAGCCCATGGAGGGCTGAGTGTGGGTAAGCACCAGAACACTTACTGACCATTGCAGGAATTGGAAAATTCGGAGGGAGAGGGACTGGAATGGAATATTGCGAAGAAGGACATGACTGGCTGGTTGAAACTGCGAACAGGAGTACAATATTTGGCTGCAAGTATCATTTGTCAGTCTAATAGAACCACTACTTCCATTAGGCAGGGTGATTGGTTCCATTTGAGAGTCTAATTCAGGGTGCTGGCGCGCAGCTTTAAGATCTCTTTAGTGTTTGTTTCAGTCATTGGCAAACCAACCAAGGCCCTCTGTCCCTATTTGACTTTGATCATTACCTGCTCAGAGAGACTGCGCTCTCCCCTAAATTGGAGCTCTCTCGTGTCTATATAGTCAAGTACTTCGTGGTGAAAATAGAAATCATTAAAATTTGCAAGCCGTATCACTCGGATGGCTCCAACGACCTGTGGGACTGCCCCACTTTTCAGGCAATTGAAGCACTAAGGCATAATTTATGTGCTGCAGGAGATATTTCCATATCACAGAGATCACTCCTTTCCCCGTGATGGCTTGTGAAGGGATGCTGCTGGTGTAAGAAGCCACAGAGAGACGTCGATTACATAACAACTTGTTTTGACATGTCTAGTGCATCTTATTTATGGTGATAGCCCAAATGTGCGGCTTTAATGCGCCTGAGCATTATTTCCAAGGCTGCTTTCACCAAACCGAAATGGGATCAGAGAGAGCGGATGTTTCACAATGAATCAACGTCCTGAGCCACCACTGACAGTTTGGACAAGCAGCCTCCGACGCAGAGTTTAATTTTTATTTTAATTATTATTTATACATGAGAAGGATCTGTGTCCATTAGGGGGAGGCTCAGAACATGAAAGAAGACACTGGAACTGGAGGTGGTGGTGGAGGAGGAGGGGGTTGCAGCAACAAAGAACAAAGAGTAAACGAAGAGTCAGAGGAGCTCATAGGTGTGTCCTGATACAACTGGGGCCAGTATGCGCAAAATCATGCGCACAAATGCATGCTAAGTATTTTATTTTATTTATTGTTACTTTTATATTCCAAAAATCCGCGAGAAAAAGAACATGTGCCAAGATGCCAAAAATACTTTATTTTCAAAGCAGCCCAGCATGTTTCTGCCAATAATTAGGAACACAGGAACATAGGAAGCTGGCTTATACCAGATCAGACCATTGGCCAGTCTAGTTCAGCACTGTCTACACTAAGGTAAAAAATAAAATTTTTAAAAAGGTAAAGGACCCCTGGGCGGCTAACTCCAGTCAAAGGCGACTTTGGGATGCAGCACTCATCTCGCTTCAGGGCAAGGGAGCCGGTGTTTGTCCACAGTCAGTTTTCCGGGTCAAGTGGCCAGCATGAATAAACCACTTTGGGTGCAACGGGACACCGTGACGGAAACCAGACCACATGGAAACGCTGTTTATCTTCCCGCTGCAGCGGTACCTATTTATCTACTTGCACTGGTGTACTTTCGAACTGCTAGGTTGGCAGGAGCTGTTACACAGCAACAGGAGCTCACTCCATCGTGGGGATTCTAACCACCGGCCTTCTGATCAGCAAGACCAAGAGGCTCAGTGGTTTAGACCACAGCGCCACGCGTGTCCCATTGTTTACACTGTCTGGCAGTGGTGCCCGCCCTGTGGAACACCCTCCCATCAGATGTCAAGGAAATAAACAACTTTCTGACTTTTAGAAGACATCTGAAGGCAGCTCTGTTTAGGGAAGTTTTTAATGTTTGAAATTTTATTGTGCTTTTATTATTCTGTTGGGAGTTGCCCAAAGTGGCTGGGGAAACCCAGCCAGATGGACGGGTTGTAAATAATATGCTCTGTTCTTCTCTGTGCTAAGCTGCAGAATTTTGATGCAAAGGGGTATTAATCAATGGTAGCAATATGCCTTGTATTCATTCATTTATTTAAATGTTTGGAAAGCTGTCCTCCTTGACACCAATACTTTCTTTTTTGTTGTGTGTGTTTTTTATATTAAAAAATCTTATTTATTTGTTCTTCACACAAAAACTGTACAAATTGTAACATAAACCGTGAGTTACTTTATCCATTGGCTTCTGATTCTTTCCTTCCATGGTTTCCATATTTACCCTTGAATGAGGCATCTTTCCAAATACTTTAAACTGGATGTGGAAATGGAGAGGAAGCTGACAACAACAACAACATATTATGGTTGGCTATAGCAATATATCTGCAGGCAAGAACTGTAACGTAACAGTTGCCACCTGCCACATCGTGCTGTGTGTCTCTCCCCAACACACGTCCAGCTTCCCCTCCGCAGATCTGTTCTCTTATTTGAGGGATGCAACATGTTTCCTGTCCAGGAAGTATCAGCGCAGGGAGAAGCTCTGTGGTATGTATCTCAAGCTGCAAAGAATACATGTCAAAATAAGCCTCTGCAGCTCTGCGTTGAGTGAATGTAAATTGTCACTCATGCCACTTTTGGCATGTCACAGTGCCGCAAGGCAGAGACTTTTCAATGCAAGGAAATCTTGCAAGGGATTCGCGAGAAGCTGCTAAAGCGGTGGTTCTCAACCTTCCTAATGCCGCAATCCTTTAATACAGTTCCTCATGTTGCGGTGACCCCTTGCGAGTGGCAGAGGCTGTTGTCGGCGGAGGAGCCCACCCCCTAAAAATGCTTGCTGACCCCTGGTCTTAGGTGACCCCTGTGAAAGGGTCGTTCGACTCCCAGGTTGAGAACCACTGTGCTAAAGGATCCCCAAAAGGGAATGGCCATTCAAATATGTCTGGGGCGGTTCAGTGTAAGTGATGCACGTTGGGGTTAAAAATAAAAAATCTCAACCTTGCAAAGACGTAGGTGGAGTTGGAGCAGGCAGTGACCAACCTGGATAAGATGATGGTGGATAAAATAAAGTCCTTCAGGGTGGACAAAAGAAAAATACTTCTTCACACAGTGCATAGCTGGCTTACTAGTAGAACATGTGAAAACAATCGAGAGGTCTTCGTGGACCACAAGCTTAACAGGAGTCAACAGTGTGGTGCACCAAGCAAAAATAGTGACTGCTGTTCTAGGCTGCACCAACAGAAGTATAGTGTGCAGATCAATGGAAGTAATAGGAGCACTCTATTCTGGAGTGCATCTGGAGTACTGTGTCCAATTCTGGGCATCACAGCTTAAGATGGATGTTGGCAAGCTGGACAGTTGGGCAGAGGAGGGCGACCAAGATGATCAAGGGTGTGGAAACCAAGCGTTATGAGGAGTAGTTGAAGGAGCGGGGTATGTTTAGCCTGGAAAAGAGGAGACTGAGAGGAGATATGATAGCCATCTTCAATGATCTCAAGAGCTGCCACATGGAGGATGGAGCCAGCTTGTTTTCTCCTGCTCTGGAGGGTAGGATTTGAACCAATCGTTTCAAATTCCAAGAAAAGAGATTACAACTAACGATCAAAAAGGACTTTCTGACAGTAAGAGCTGTTTGATAGCGGAACGGATTCCCACGAGAAGCGGTGGACTCTCCTTCTGTGGAGGTTTTTAAGGAAAGGTTGGATGGCCATCTTCCATGGATGCTCAGATGAGATTCTGCATTGCATGGGATTGGACCAGATGACCCTTGGGGTTCCTTCCAACTCTACAATTCTATGATTCTATAGCTAAACTATGGATCTCACACCTACAGAAGGCAGCAATGGCCAACTTAGATGGCTTTAAAAGAGGATTAGACGAATTCATGGAGGAGCAGGTTATCCATGGCTACCAGCCCCACTGTCAGCATGCATCTGAAATACCAGTTGCTGGGAATCAGATTGCTGTTGTGCTCATTTCCAGCTTGCAGGCATCTGATCAGCTACTATGAGAATAGGATGCTGAAGTAGATGGGCCATTGTTAACCTTCTCCTCTGGGAATTAGTCTAAACCACTTTTAATACAGTCCAAATTGGTGGCAATTATGAGATCTAGAGAAGAAGAAGAAGAGGAGTTTGGATTTGACATCCCGCTTTATCACTACCCTGAGGAGTCTCAAAGCGGCTAACATTCTCCTTTCCCTTCCTCCCCCACAAGAAACACTCTGTGAGGTGAGTGGGGCTGAGAGACTTCAGAGAAGTGTGACTGGCCCAAGGTCACCCAGCAGCTGCATGTGGAGGAGCGGAGACACGAACCTGGTTCACCAGATTACGAGTCCACCGCTCTTAACCACTACACCATACTTTAACCACATGCCATGCAAAGGAGTTTTTTCCTTAGCCAGTCTGGAATCTCCCAACGCTCTGTTTCATTGGGTAGTCCTGGGCTCTAGTGTAATGAGAGGGAAAGAAAAGCTTCAGTCTCTGGAAGGCAGAGGGTGGGAAGACAAGACCATAGTTGGGGCATTCAGGGTGGGGGTGGGGCAAACATGACAGGGAGTCCATGATGAAGACCCAAGCAAACTCGGAGCCATCCTTACTTCCAAGACCATCGATGTTGGAGAAGGTCCATAAGATAGAGTGTCCATTTTATATACCAAGCAAATGCCCACCACGGGTCACACTGGGCTGTCTCTACCATTAGGCAAAGTTAGGCAATGACCTCAGGTGGCAGATTCTGGGATGGTGGCCATCCTCCGGCTGCAGATTTTGGTAGAGTATCTGATTTCCATCCAGAAGGTCCTTGGTTCAATCTTATCTCCAGGAAGGGCATTTAATGCCCCCTGTCCAAAACCCTTTAGAACCACTGCCGTCCAGTGCTGACAATATTGAGCAAGATGGAGTACAGTCCGACATGCTATAAGGCAACTTCCAATGTTCCTATCTCAATGCACAATTCCTAAAGTCACTTTCTGCCTACCTACCTGCCCTAATGTAATTATGTCGCTTTCATTTCAACTCACATACACAACAAACTTTCTTTTAAACCTGGAAAAGAGGAGCACCTCTTTGAACAGGGTGGCTATAAGGAATGTCATTTCAGAGAACGCCCTGTTTCGTTCGTGCTCTTCTCTATCTCCACGTGGGAAATGGCAGAATTCTCTGAAGAAACACACTCCTGTCTGGCGCCTTCAAAACCCTGACTTGGTCCCCACTCTCTCTTTCCTACCACAGGCAGCCGTTCCCCTTGTATATCAACGCAAGCTGAATAGAGCAGTCTCCAAAATAACACCCAACAACTTCAAATGCAGGGTTGTATTTTTCACGTATCAAAAGAAGTTGGTGTGAGAGAGACAGCTAAAAAAAAAAAAATTCTAAGCAACATAATTATGCTAAGGCTGTCTGCTTTTGAGGTGCTTTCTGCAGTATTCATTTAAAACACTCTTAGACCACTTTAAACAGAGTCCTGGGAAATGCAGGTTGCTAAAGGTACTGTTGAGAGTTGACAGGAGACCCTCTAAATCTCCCCCCCCCCCGAGCTATAATTTCCAGAGCGGTTTAGCAATCAGTCCCAGGGAACTCTGGGACCTGGAGCTGTGTGAAAGGAATAGGGGTCTCAGCAGCTCCCTTAGCAAACTGCAATTCTCAGGATTCTTTGCCATTATCCATAGCTGTTTACAGAGCCATAATAGTGGTTTAAATGTGTAGTGAAGACAGGGCCAGAATCATGCTTTTGAAATTGGGTTAGTTAGTTTTGCAGATCTTCTGGTTCATTATGTTTAATAAATACAGTGGTACCTCGGATTAAGAACTTAATTCATTTTAGAGGTCCGTTCTTAACCTGAAACTGTTCTTAACCTGAGGTACCACTTTAGCTAATGGGGCCTCCCGCTACCGCCGCGTGATTTCTGTTCTCACCCTGAAGCAAAGTTCTTAACCCAAGGTACTATTTCTGGGTTAGCGGGGTCTGTAACCTGAAGTGTCTGTAAGCCGAGGTACCACCGTAGAACCATTTTGCCACCTAACGGCCTCTCGGGTCTTCCTCGTGGGTGCACTGGCAATGCATAACCTCAGAGTTAGGGAGGTTTGAGGCCCACATACCATCTGGGGACCATATGCCAGAGATATAATAATAATAATATAATAATTTATTATTTATACCCCGCCCATCTGGCTGGGTTTCCCCAGCCACTCTGGGCGGCTCCCAACAGAATATTAAAAACACAATGAAACATCAAACATTATAAACTTCCCTAAACAAGGCTGCCTTCAGATGTCTTCTAAAAGTCAGATCGTTGTTTATTTCCTTGACATCTGACGGGGGGGGGGGGGTGTTCCACAGGGCAGATGCCACTACCGAGAAGGCTGTCTGCCTGGTTCCCTGTAACCTCACTTCTCACAGTGAGGGAACCGCCTGAAGGCCCTCGGAGCTGGACCTCAGTGTCCGGGCTGAACGATGGAGGTGGAGACGCTCCTTCAGGTATACAGGAACACCACATGCACATTTCATCATTGTACAGTTCGCTAGTATCTACACACGCACAGTCACACATTCCTCTCCAGCTTCTGCCTGGGCGAGCAACTCATTATCACAGTTTGGTGAGACTTTCTATCCAGGCAGCAACACTTGGCGTGTGAAGCAGGACAATTGGGGTGTGTGGCTGAAGTGGGGGGGAGAGACCTGAGGGTCAGATAGAGAGGATTTTGGGGGACAACATCTGACCCCCAGGTGTGAATCTCCCTTTTCTCTTGTGAAAGCCAGAATTTCCAGCTATTTCACCCCTTCTCTGGCCGCCAGCAGAAGCCTATTTGCGAACCACTTGTAGGCTAATGTCAATCTGAATCAGATTCCACATGGAAAAAAATAATAATTTGCTCCTACCCTGCTATTCCCTATCTGCTTGTTCTCCCCCGGGCTGTTTTGAGAGTCTGTCACACTTACCTGCAAAGATACCTATTATAATACAGGCACGAGGCAAAATAAGTGTTGCTTTTTACGGTTCTTGAATGACATTGCTGAGTATTAGAGAAATGTCTAATATCACGTATCATTCAATGTGAATTTTCTGAAGAGATTCCCAAGGCCGTCCTTAAACGAAACCCAGAACAGTGGGAAGGAACTTTTAAATAGAACTGAATGGCGTTTTGCCGCTTTCCACAGAGCTGACAAGCAACATTATGCAATCCTTAAAAAGGGTTTGCCAGCTGCTCTTTTTTTAACAAAACAACAACCTATGCTTACCATTTCTTTCAGGGGGCCTTCAGCTTGAATGTGTGTGTTTGTGAGCGGGGGCTTTTTTCTTCAGACAGAACCGGCCAGAACTTAGTTCCGGCACCTCTCAGGTGGGCACCATTGTCAATATAAGAGAACAAGGGAGGTGTTCATGGTGAGTTCCAACACCTCTTTTTCTAGAAAAATAGAAAGGTGGGATAGAAATGCTATAAGTAAATAAATAAAATCAGTCATCTGGCTGTTCATGCAACATACATAAAGGGACCCTTGACCATTAGGTCCAATCGTGGCCGACTCTGGGGTTGCGGCGCTCATCTCTCTTTATTGGCCAAGGGAGCCGGCGTACAGCTTCCGGGTCATGTGGCCAGCATGACTAAGCCGCTTCTGGCGAACCAGAGCAGCTCACGGAAACGCCGTTTACATTCCCGCCGGAGCGGTACCTATTTATCTACTTGCACTTTGACGTGGTTTCGAACTGCTAGGTTGGCAGGAGCAGGGACCGAGCAACGGGAGCTCACCCCGTCGCGGAGATTCGAACTGCCGACTTTCTGATTGGCAAGTCCTAGGCTCTGTGGTTTAACCCACAGTGCCACCCGTGTCCCGCAACATACATAATGGAGGCTTGTTTGCAAAAGAGCTTCAGTCTTTTGTAGGTGTTCCATTTTCTGTCCCCTGTAAGTTCAAACAATTGCATCCTCTTCTCTCATTCTCAGTCTCTCCTAATTCCACCATGCATTCCTCTAGACAAGCAATGTGTGCGAGAATGCTTATATTAGGACAAAGCATGCATATATATTTGTGGACATACAAAAATGCATTACATTAGGGGAAATTGCTTGGCGAAAAATGTGCTCATTAGGCAAAACCGCATATAAAAATGTGCCTCATGGAAGGACTTGGCACTGAAATGCTGATCCGCTTCAGGCTGCCAGTGGGGAATCTCCCATTTTGAATAACCCTCTGTCTTAAAAAACGAACAAAGCAAACCTCTGTCCCTATGGAGAGCTAGTTCGTTAGGGTGGCAGTTTATAGCCTGCTCCACGATGTGTTGGTTTTCTGCGCGCAGGGAGATTTGGGGGGAGCGTTCAAATGTCATTCCCCCAGTAACGCTGTGAATCAGGAAGAGTCCATCGGCAGCTGTGATTCTGTTGACCGTGCAACTCTGTTCTGGCTACTCCCTGCATGGATCCAGCGTTGAGCAAATGGCTATTTGAATGCAGATGGTGCTTCTTGCAATAGGAGGAGGAGGGGAAGGAGGCATGGCTGTGTTAACTTGGCTACTTAGCAACAGCTCCATATGCCCCCCTACTGCTTCCAGATAGCCTCGGAGCGGCAAGGGAGTGAGCCTGCTGAGAGTCACCGCAACCGTTGCATCTTAAATGCCTGTTGCAGAAAAGCAAATAGCAGGGGGAGACTTTGGTCACCTTGGGTGATGCCCTGAGTGTGTTAATGTACAGTGGTACCTTGGTTCTCAAACTTAATCCGTTCCGGAAGTCCGTTCCAAAACCAAAGCGTTCTGAAACCAAGGCACGCTTTCCCATAGAAAGTAATGCAAAATGGATTAATCCGTTCCAGACTTTTAAAAACAACCCCTAAAACAGCATTTTAACATGAATTTTACTATCTAACGGGACCACTGGTCCGTAAAATGAAAGCAATAAACAATGTGCTGCAGTCACACAAGCAATCATTCAGTAGCTGAACTGGGTTCCACACAGTCACAAAAACAAAACAAAAAGAGCCGCAAAAGCAAAAACAAAAACACAAAATAAATAGCAAAAACAGACAGACTTCAGCATAACACTAAAAATGAAAGTGTGGCACTCAAAACTGAAGTGTGGTACTCAAATAGGAAGTGTAACACTCAAAACGGAGCACATTTGGCTTCTGAAAAAAGTTCACAAACTAGAACACTTATTTGCGGGTTTGCAGTGTTTGGGTTCCAAGTTGTTTGCGCACCAAGGCTTTTGAGAACCAACGTACCACTGTATATGGGTTTATGCATGCAGAGAAAAAGGACAAGAAAGGGTTAAGTTAGGTGTGCTGGTTAATTTTGGGCATGCTTGTCCTGCACCTGCAACAGGTTCAGCATGTGAGAGTGAGTGAGTCAGCAAGCATGAGAGAGTGACTCAGCACAACCAAAAGGATAAACATGCTCTGGTTTGAAGCGGGTTTGCTCTCGGACCCTTCCCACGGCTGGAGTCTAGTCTGTGTTGAAACACTGCAAGGAGACTGTATGCCGCTGGGAAGGCTGTATACTACAGCTGTATGTACCGTATTTTTTTGCTCTATAAGACGCACCAGACCACAAGACGCACCTAGTTTTTAGAGGAGGAAAACAAGAAAAAAAATATTCTCAATCTCAGAAGCCAGAACAGCAAGAGGGATCGCTGTGCAGTGAAAGCAGCAATCCCTCCTGCTGTTCTGGCTTCTGGGATAGCTGCGCAGCCTGTACTCGCTCCATAAGATGCACACACTTTCCCCCTTACTTTTTAGGAGGGAAAAAGTGAGTCTTATAGAGCAAAAAATACGGTAACTGCTAAGCTGTGGAAAGGCATTGTACTGTCAGTAAAGGAACCAACCCTACCTAAAACTGTCCGATGTTTTCCTGTTCTATTGGCACACTCCGCTGATGTGTGGAACGAGCACTCTGCACATGCCCCAACAGAGCCAGGCCTACATTTAGTGTCCCAAAATGGATCTTCTCAATTATGGATCTTCTCAATTTTGCACGCGCCCCCCCCCCAACTTGACACCCTGTGGTGAAGCTGCATGCTCTGGCACCGCGAGCAGAGAGCAGCTAGGGGTGTGGCTGGAGCGTGTCCCGGGGACGTGACACGTCGCCCATGGGGGTGTGACTCCCGGAGCGGTGGGGGTGCCTGGTGTGTGTCCAGGGGGGCAGCTGCGATGGTACCCCCCTCCCCAATGATACCAGGGGTGGTGCGCTCCCCGCTCCTCCGCCAGTACACCACCCTAAATCCAGCGCTGCAAATGGCAAGGAAAGTTCGGCTGCCAGGGAGTAATTCAGCACACTTTAGAGGTCCCGGGCCCTAAGGAAGTCAGATTACCCTCAACCAGGGCCAGGGCCTTTTCAACACTGACTCCAGCCTGGTGGAACGCTCTGTCTCATGAGACCAGGGCCCTGCGGGATCTGATTTCTTTCCGCAGGGCCTGTAAGACAGAGTTGTTCCGGCCAGACCTTGGCTTAGAACCAGCCTGATCCCCTTCCCCTCTTTCCTTTTTTCCTTTCTCCTTCTGTGATGGAACCCCTATCTGGGGACTCCCCTGGCTTTTCTGGCCCACGCAGGACCAGTCCGGCCTTGGTGCAGATTTGACGTTTTCTCCCCCCAAACAGTTTTTGATCTGGGCTTCTACTGAAACGAGGCTGCATTTTAAGTGGTATTTTAATTTTGTTTTTAAGTTGAATTTTAATCAATTGTTTTTATACCTGATGTTAGCTGCCCTGAGCCCAGTCTTGGCCGGGGAGGGTGGAGTATAAATAAATATAAATAAATAAATAAATAAAATAGAATAGAATAGAATAGAATAGAATAGAATAGAATAGAATAGAATAGAATAGAATAGAATAGAATAGAATAGAATAGAATACGGGTAGATGGAAGGGCTTGCTGTTGCCAGCCCCTCAAAGTGTGGAAGGGTGGTTAGATTGCTGGACTGGGACCTCAGGGTTCAAATCCTGACTCAGCCAGGAAGCCCATTGGGTGACTTTGGGCCAGCCCACTGTCTCTCTGCCTAACCTACCACACCAGGTCACTGTGAGGATATACTGGGGAGGGAATCCAGGGTTCACTACCTTGAGCTCCTTGGAGGAAGTGGGGGGGGGAATACGAATGTGATAAAAACAAAATTAAAAATAAACTTGCACCGAATGTAAATGCAAGCTGCACACTCCTAAAAGCTGCCTGAAGCATGAGTTAGAAGACCGGCATATTTTAGGTCTGTACGGCAGAGTTTGTGCATCTGTCTTCATGGGCATGTTAATTTTCTAGGTGCTGCTGAGTTTTTCGACTGTAGCCCATTTGCAGGTTGCTGGCTTGAGGTGCTGGAACGTCACGTGCAATTGGAGCCGTGCAGCGAATCAGCAGCAGCTCGGAGCTCTTTGGGATCCTCTTGGAATGAAAGGTGGTCCTGCGTCAATATATATTAGCAGCGTTCTCCGTTGACAGTTTTGCAAGGCTCTCTTGAGCGGAAAGGAGTTGTTTACCATCAAGCAAAGCGGGCGTTGCTGGCTTGGAGATCATCTACATTTCAAAACACTGTCAAATCCTGACAAGGAGCACATTGTGAAAGAGAGAGAGGACTGACGTTGCCATTTCATGAAATGTTGGGCTCTTCTTCAATTGTGTTCCCCTTCCATGTTGTCGAGGTGAGAGGAGGAGGAGGCATTCCAGAGATGCTCTGCTCAGGATGACCTCCCGTCTATGGTATCAGAACAGCACCCCTCTTTGTTGTTGTTGTTGTTGTTGTTGTTTAGTCGTTTAGTCATGTCTGACTCTTCGTGACCCTATGGACCAGAGCACGCCAGGCACTTCTGTCTTCCACTGCCCCCCTCAATTTGGTCAAACTCATGCTGGTAGCTTCGAGAACACTATCCAACCATCTCGTCCTCTGTCGTCCCCTTCTCCTTGTGCCCTCCATCTTTCCCAACATCAGGGTCTTTTCCAAGGAGTCTTCTCTTCTCATGAGGTGGCCAAAGTACTGGAGCCTCAGCTTCACGATCTGTCCTTCCAGTGAGCACCCAGGGCTGATTTCCTTAAGAATGGAGAGGTTTGATCTTCTTGCAGTCCATGGGACTCTCAAGAGTCTCCTCCAGCACCATAATTCAAGAGCATCAATTCTTCAGCGATCAGCCTTTTTTATGGTCCAGCTTTCACTTCCATACATCACTACTGGGAAAACCATAGCTTTAACTATACGGACCTTTGTTGGCAAGGTGATGGCTCTACTTTTTAAGATGCTGTCTAGGTTTGTCATTGCTTTTCTCCCAAGAAGCAGGCGTCTTTTAATTTCGTGGCTGCTGTCACCATCTGCAGTGATCATGGAGCCCAAGAAAGTAAAATCTCTCACTGCCTCCATTTCTTCCCCTTCTATTTGCCAGAAGGTGATGGGACCAGTTGCCATGTTCTTTGTTTTTTTGATGTTGAGATTCAGACATCTAGGAATGGGCAATTTCGGTTTCTCTCATTTTGCCAGTTTAGTTCTTCACATTTCTACATCAGTTTGCAACTGGGGAGTCCTCATGAAAATTCTCCAGCCTTTTTGTGCTATTTTCTGCTCCTACATTTACACATTTTTTACGTGCAATTTTGCCTAATATACACATTTTTGCAAAACAGTTCCCCCTAATACAATACATTTCTGTATGTTATTTTCATGAATATATGCACACTTAACCCTACTGTGTGCATTTTTCTACACATTACTTGCCTGGAGAACTGCATTGAAAAATTCAGAGCAGTGTGAATTTCAATGGATGTTCATGTTTTAGTTCACATATTACTTTGGGAAGTGCAAATTAAATGCATTCACATTTCAATGTGAACTGAATCAAATGCCTCGACCATGCATACATTCTTTTAAAAAGGGCGGTGCTGACAATTGCAACATGTCATTGTTGCATCAGTAGTGCGGCCTAGGACCCATGTACCTACGGGACCGCCTCTCCTGGTCTGCCCCGTGGAGGACCTTAAGGTCCACAAATGACAAAATTTTGGAGGTCCCAAGTCGCAAGGTGGTTAGATTGGTCTCAACTAGGGCCAGGGCCTTTTCAGTACTGGCCCCGACTTGGTGGAACGCTCTGTCACAAGAGACTAGGGCCCTGCAGGACTTGACATCTTTCCGCAGGGCCTGCAAGACGGAGCTGTTCCGCCTGGCCTTTGGTTTGGACTCAGTCTGACCCTTATGTTTCCCTCCCCTTATGGTTTTGATCTATGGGCTACTTTTAAAATGAGGCTGCATTTTAAATTGCATTTTAACCTGTATTTTAAATTAGTCCCGCCCCCATTATGTTATTACTTTAATCTTACTGGTGTTAGCCGCCCTGAGCCCAGCTCTGGCTGGGGAGGGCGGGGTCTAAATACTTTTTATTATTTATTTATTTATTTATTTATTTATTTATTTATTTGTTGTGCATCGGAGGTGGAACTATGTCCAGTTCTGGGCAGCACAATTCAAGGAGGATATTGACAAGCTGGAACATGTGCAGAGGATGGCGACCAAGATGATAAAATGAAACCAAGCCTTATGAGGAATGGTTGAGAGAACTGGGTGTGTTTAGCCTGGAAAAGAGGGGACTGAGAGGATTCTCCTTCCTTCAAGGGTTTTAAGCAAACATTGGATGACCATCTGTCATGGATGCTTTAGCTGAGGTTCCTGTATTGCAGGGGGTTGGACTAGATGACCCTTAGGGTCCCTTCCAACTCTATGATCCTATAGTGGACTATCTGCACATCATTCCCTTTTATTAGTTGCTCTGTGGTGCTTCCCCAGGGATACCACATTATTGCCATCTAGAGGGGTAACAAACATGCTACTCAAAAACCTTCCCTACGGAACATGTGTGGCATTTAAAATTAAAGGAATTTTCCTGGATGCAACAACAACAGCCAGGGTTCTGGTAGCAAAGAACTAGAAAAAGTGAAAAGATCCCCACAAAAATAGAATGGCAGGCCAAAATGATAGGATATATACAGCTGGCAATGATGTCAGGGAGAGTTAGAAGATATTTGATGCAGAAGGTACATAAAGAATGGATAATATTTAAAGATTTTTTGAAAAATTATTGCAACAACGACAATCTCCTGGCAGACCTCAAATGATTCTTGTAAAACTAAGGTGACAAACAACAAAGTAAAATAAAAAAATTCCTTCCAGTAGCACCATAGAGACCAGGTGCTACTGGAAGGAATTTTATTTTATTTTGTTTCGACTACGGCAGACCAACATGGCTACCTACCCGTAACTAAAACAACAAAGTACTTTTGATAAGAATTGGGTAAGCAAAAATAATAATTAGGTGCTGTGTGTAAAATAACAAAATGAGAAATAGTATACTGAGAATAATCGGAAGTTAACTTTATTTATTTTAATCTCTTCTTTTTCTTCTTTTTTTCTTTTCTTTTCTGTAAAATAGGTATGTGTAAGATTTGTGACTGATGATGTAAATAATGTCTTGCTGTGTGTTGTTATGTATTGGTATGTGAGTTTATGTTGATTGTTGAATAAAATGTTTCTTAAAAAAATTAAAGGAATTCAGCAGGAAGCTATGGGGCATGCACCAATTTGAAAGGAAGCAGTATGTCCACCTAAAATATTTGCAGATGCAAACAGTATTAAAAGTGGAATCACATTTAATCACCTCAGTGAGCACAAATCTTCACAAATGCAATTTAAAGGACATCTGGAGTGGTTTTCGATCCATGGGACAAGGCATGGCAGGACATAGACTAGGTGGCCTTCCATCCCTGAACAAATGAAAACTACAGGTGAATGGACATTCCTCCCCCTAATTCTTCTTCCTTAGCAGAGGGTTAGAGTTTGGGTGCCCTGGAAAAAAACCCCATTATCTGGAAGTACGAGGGCGTTCAGTATTCCTCAAAGCACCTTGTGAGTACACATTGCAAGAAAACAGGCAGGGGAAAGAGTTTGGCTCTCACCCTGTCAATTTGCAATTTGCCAGACAGGCAGAAGCTCTCCCCTGTCTATCAAATGCATTGATTTAAATAATTACATGTCACGTTTAAAGCAGCAACAGAAAAAAACATGGCTTGGTTTTAAGAAATTGCTTGTGTGCGTTGAATAATGATCAAGGTTGGGGATTCTTAAACCAAGTTTATCTATTTTAGGGATGAGCACAACTCGACGCATACACACATACAGAGGTCAAACTTGGAGATCTGTCCCTAAAGCAATTTGTGATGGGGCCAATGTTTAAGTAGGGGTTGAAAACCCTAATTAAACATATAGTTGGGAGTGCAGTGGGGATTTCCTGACTGAGACCAGCAGGGTTCAATCCTGCTCTGCAAGAGATGCAGTATTGAGTGTGCTGCCAGGAGCAGCTCCAGCCTACTCACAGAAGCACCCGTTTGCTTTGGCCAGTTCCGTGACTCAGGATGAAACCCCCTCCATGCCACTCTTGAAAAGGGGAGCTTGGCATGTGTCAAGTGTCGGGACAATGTCTTAGCACATGCCTAGTCACAAACACAGAGGTTGGATTCAGCTACTGATTTGCACACCTTGTAACCTGATCGATGTTTTGGGCAACTGTAATGAGCTTTGGAATAAAGCCTTTGGAAATAATCGTGCTGGGAGTCCAAGCGTTGGGTCCACGAGTGGGAGCCAGGGCAAAAAGCTCCAGGTTGGAAGCGAGGGTTGGATTAGGAAACAGGAAGCACGGCTTCCTGTTCTGGGTAATACCCAGAATTCTTTGGTACATATGGAAGGAACCCCGTTCTATCATTAATATGGCAATGTGACCATGTGTCTTGCTTCAGAAAAGGACAGTCCTCTTTTCAGAGGAGTTTGCTGTTTCAAGGACTGTCATGTCCAAGTCTACTTTAAGGATGAAGGGACTCTAGAATAATAGATTCTATGATTCTATGCTTCTTGGGAGAAAAGCAATAACAAACCTAGACAGCATCTTAAAAAGCAGAGACATCACCTTGCCAACAAAGACCCATATAGTCTGACCAAACTGCGGGAGGCAGTGGAAGACAGGAGTGCCTGACGTGCTCTGGTCCATGGGGTCACGAAGAGTCGGACACGACTAAACGACTAAACAACAACAACAACAACAACAACAACAACAACAACAACAACATGGTTTCCCCAGTAGTGATGTATGGAAGTAAGAGCTGGACCATAAAGAAGGCTGATCGCTGAAGAATTGATGCTTTTGAATTATGGTGCTGGAGGAGACTCTTGAGAGTCCCATGGACTGCAAAAAGATCAAACCCATCCATTCTTAAGGAAATCAGCCCTGAGTGCTCACTGGAAGGACAGACCCCGAAGCTGAGACTCCAATACTTTGGCCACCTCATGAGAAGAGAAGACTCCCTGGAAAAGACCCTGATGTTGGGAAAGATGGAGGGCACAAGGAGAAGGGGACGACAGAGGACGAGATGGTTGGACAGTGTTCTCGAAGCTACCAGCATGAGTTTGACCAAACTGCGGGAGGCAGTGGAAGACAGGGGTGCCTGGCGTGCTCTGGTCCATGGGGTCACGAAGAGTCAGACACGACTAAACAACTAAAGAACAACAACATGATTCTATGATTCCACCTTGTTTCTGAAGCTCCAGACACCAGCCAATTATTGGATCTTTAGAAGCCCCTGCAGCAGGGGCTGCACAAACAGCCCTTTGAGACAGGCTTCTGAAGACCCCCTTGCCTGAAGACAAGGTCCCTCAATACGCCACCAGGTGATTGACAGGTGGGTGACTCTGCCCACCTATCACATTTGGCTCCTGGGGGGGGGGGTTGGGGGGGAAGTTGCTCCTTTCTTGGCTCAGAGGTTTCCATATGCTGATTTAGATCATGCCCTAACCAGGGAAGGTCTTGTCTCTGGTACCTTAGGCCGAGAAATAACATTGTCCTTCTTAAAAAAAAGAAAGAAAGAACATGCAAATGAAGGAGTAGCTGTCTTAATTCTCAGCGACCGCCCGTGTCAATTTTCTCAGGCTGTAGCAAGTTGTCGCCCGTTTGCTGTCGCTATGCCTGCGACACTCTCCTTGCGGCAGCAAAGTACAGATATTACAGTATTGTGTGCCCCTTCAGCACTTGGTTGGTGGATAAAAGGCTCCTTTTCATTCTTCCCCCTTGGCGCTGACAGAAGGCCTCTATTGCCCCTCTTTCATCGCAAACAAAGGTTCTCACACTGCCGCTGCCCCCTCCCCGAGCGCAGAAATCTTTTGTACGCGCAGAGACAGTGGCGAAGGAGCCTTCTGGTCCGTGCCGTCCTGGCGGAGGGGGATTAATAAAGAACAAACTCTCCCTTCTGCAGCAGGCCTGATGAAGGAGCGGAGCCATAATGCCTTTCTATCACACCAATTACAGCATCCATTGTTTTAATGGCAGTGCTGTTGGGAAACGGGGAGAGGCCTCGTCCCAAAGAGGTAGCCCTGCGCATCGGAATAAGCTATATATTATATCGGTGTCAGATTAGCTGGAAGAACTTCGGAATGCTGGGGGCCAGGGGAGTGCGGCTTTTGCTATTTTCCCTCTCCCCCAAACTGTCTGCCTGCAGGTTTTTTTGTTTGCTTTGCAAGATTATGCAAATTGGGACAGCCCTATAAAACAAAACAAAAAAACCCAGCTCTTCCTTCTCTCTTTCATAGCTGAAGTTCCACCAGGGCTTGCAAGATGCAGGACAATGCTATGCATTCATTCATGTGAGTCTCGCTCTGGAGATCAAATAGGCAGTAGTAATGTGGGTTATGCAGATACAGTGGTGTCTCTGGATGCGAACGGGATCCGTTCCAGAGCCCCGTTCGCATCCGGAAGCAAACGCAACCCGCATCTGTGCTACTGCGCGTGTGCGGGTCGCGATTCGCCGTTTCTGCGCATGCGCAGGATGTCATTTTGAGCATCTGCGCATGCGCGAGCATTCCATTACTTCCAGGTCGCCACGGAGCGCAATCCGAAAATGCTCTACCTGAAGCAACTTTAACCCGAGGTATGACTGTACTCTGATTTTTTAAAAAGTGTTGCCTCAACATACCAACCAAATACCCACCTCAGGTCAGCCCTGCCTCCAGGAAAATTGAGTCCTCAGTTGGTAGATGCTGAGAGGAAATGTCGACAGACCCCCAAGCCTTCGCTCTGCTTTGGGTGCAAAAGGTCCCAGGTTCTGTAACCAGCATCTGCAGGTAGGGCTGGGAATATCCCCTGCCTGAAACTCTTGCTGCCAGTCAGTGTGGACAATACTCAGCTACATAGGCCACTGGGCTGTCTCAATATAAGGCAACTTCCTATGTCCCTAAGCCTGCTGTTTGGAGGAGAGAGCTGTGTCTGCTACAAGACTTCCCATGTCCATGTGAAACGGGCCTTAGGAGATTTGGGGGACGTTATCTACCCTATTGCCAGTGTTGAATGGAGATTGACCTGCTAATCCAGACATCTTCTCTCTGTGGAATGGGGACAGGGCGCCATCTTGTTTTTTTACCTCAGGCAACAAAATGGTGCTGGCTAGCCTTGGCCTTACTTTTCAGTACCAGTGGTATTTTTCACCCCCATTGGTATTTATAAAAGGGGGGGACCCTTCCAATAGGTTTAAGGGGCTAATCCTATTTTGTTTATATGTTTATTACATTTATATACCACCTTTATCTTCCAAGGAGTTCAAGGTGGTGTACATGGTTCTACCATTTCATCCTCACACCGACTCTTTGAGGTAGGTTGGGCTAAGAGATGGTGGCTGGCTCCAAGGTCAACCAGTGAGCTTCATGTCGGAGTGGGGATTTGAACTCTGATCTCCCAGGTCCTAGTTCAGGGGTCAGCAAACTTTTTCAGCAGGGGGGGCGGTCCACTGTCCCTCAGACCTTGTGGGGGGGGTGGACTATATTTTGAAGGGGGGGAAATGAACGAATTTCTGTGCCCCACAAATAACCCAGAGGTGCATTTTAAATAAAAGGACGCATTCTACTCATGTAAAAACATGCTGATTCCCAGACCGTCCGCAGGCCGGATTGAGAAGGCGATTGGGCCGGATCCGGCCCCCAGGCATTAGTTTGCCTACCCACGTACTAGTTCAACACTCTAACCATTGTGCCACACAGCGACCCTAGGAAGTAGGTTAGGCGACAAGATAGTAACTCTGGCCCGAGGTCACCCACCGATGTGTGATGGTCAAGTTACCCAGGCAGTGCATGAACACTCTGTTTGTGGTTTGCATTTTTAAAAACACATGGAAAGCAGCCTTAGCGGCTGCAATCAAAGCTGAATCTAAACAGGTCAAAGAAGCAATTCAGCTAAACACATTGCAAACTCATACAGGGAAATCCAGTAGGGAAAGATGGGGACTCCACAGCGCCATCTGGTGTCACAGTGTTATATTGCATATGCAACACATAGAACACATTTTTTTCTTTAGCTGAGTCCCAGGTGCAGACTACCCCTTCCTTCTCCTGCTATCGGTCTTCTCAAAATCACCCCCCAAGCTGGTTTCTTATCCACAGCTGGAAAGTTCTCTTGGGAAAGGGAAAAGCTTGAGCAGGGCAATTTTTTAGGGGCCCAAGATGGGAAGGGAGGGTGAGGGTTAAGCAAGTCTTGGTCCCCACCATTCCTTTCCTCAAATTGGCAGCCCCTTGTGACTGCTTTTCATTTTATTTTTTTAAAAAAGCAGAAAATTGTTACTACAAGTCCCATGCAATGATTTTTGCCTTCAATGGACATTTAAAAACAGCCATTTCTGCTCCCAGCCTAACATTGCTCTCTACATTGCAGTGGTCCTTGTAGGTTGCTCAACAAAACTATTTGCATTATGGTGAACTGAAAACACCTGCAGGTTTTCCTCTTTCCTTTCAAATGTCAAATATGGTGACATCTGGAATTTTTCAATATCTGCATGATGCTCCTTCATTAGTGTTTTGACATTTAAGTCGAAGCGGAGAAATGTTGACAATCCCTCAGCTTGACTGGCGATGTAGTGCTAATATTTTGAGGGAGGAGATTCTGTGCTAGGAAATATTTTGTGTTTCTTTCAAAATCAGCAAGTGGTTTTTTGTGTGTTTTTTTAAAAAACACAAACCTGATAATTCTTCACAACTGGATTGTTTGAGATACAAAAGGCAATGGCTTTCTTATATCACAGAATGCCTTATCTCTTTAAGATCAGTCATTCAGAACTATTTAATTTTATATAATTACTTATTACTAGATTTATATGACCGCCTATCAACACATGTTCCCTGAGCAGATTACATTGTGAGCAATGCAATGCAAAATACAGTACAATACATGGGTGGAGCACATTGGCTGAGCGAGGACACAGAACGAAAGAGAGGGCGCCATTTTGTGAAACGAAGGCCTACTTATCCTCTCGCAGAAACTTTACCACAGATAGACAACTTGACCTTACGCAGGGATTTGTTGGTAGAAATAAAAGCCCAGCCCACAACTTTAGCAACAAGGTCACTTATACTGGAACGTGCTATACATTAGGGTTGCCATTAGTTCTAGAAGTAAATTTCAGGACATGAAAATTGTTGAGCTATTTTCACCATTTAAATCCCAGACATGCCCAGGAAATCTTAGACCTGTGGCAACCCTACTGTATGTAACATTTATTGACAGTACAGTATTTGACAAGTTATAGAGTGGCTTCCCCCATGTGGCGAACCAGCAAATTGCAGGTGACAGTTTCTCAAGAAAATACCTCTAACTCTGCCTAAGGTCGGTGGTTCGAATCCCCACGACGGGGTGAGCTCCCGTTGCTCGGTCCCTGCTCCTGCCAACCTAGCACTTAGAAAGTGCATCAAAGTGCAAGTAGATAAATAGGTACCACTCCGGCGGGAAGGTAAAGGATGTTTCCGTGCGCTGGTCTGGTTCGCCAGAAGCGGCTTAGTCATGCTGGCCACATGACCCGGAAGCTGTACGCCAGCTCCCTTGGCCAATAAAGTGAGATGAGCGCCGCAACCCCAGAGCCGGCCACGACTGGACTTAATGGTCAGGGGTCCCTTTACCTTTACCTTTTTACCCAGGGTGGCTATTGGACCCTCTTGCACTGGTGCACAAAGGGGGGTGGGGGAGTGCACTGCCCCGGGCACCGTTTGGGAAAAAGGTGCCATCGTGGCCGCCCCCCAGGATGCACGCCGCACGCTGCGCCTTCCCAGGATGCGTGCCGCAAGCCGTGCAACCCCGGACGTGTCCCATGCCCCCGGGATGCTTGCCACGCCCCCGTGGGCAATGTGCCATGCCCCCGGGACACGTGCCAGTCAGGCCCCCACCTGTTCTCCCCTTCGCAGGCTGCAGCATGTTGCTCCACCTCTGCCCTTCCTGTTCTGCTTGAGCCTTTCCTGAGCAACCAGGTCTTCCTGAACTCCAGCATGTCTCTGTTGGGATACTGCCAGGGAGACATTAGCCATCATGGCCCCCAAGCTGCCTCCAGACAGTCCATCGATCTCCCGTAGATACAGTATCAGTCAATTAGTGACACGAAGCCTCGGAAATAGCTTTCCACATTCCAGAGCTCGTGCGCGCTCTATCAGCAGAGTTCGTACAGCGAAAGATGCACTCAGGAGAGCATATTTACAAGTTTATTCAGCGTTGGTCAGAACAAAGAAAAAAACATGACTGCCTGCTTCGACGTCTCAGGCACAGAGAGAAAACGAAAGCATAAACATCCTGTGAACAGGAAATACACAGGCTGTGACACAACAACCTGCTCCCTTTTTAAGGTGGAACGGAAATATCCTAACAGTCTCTACATCCTTGTTCTTGGATTCTGGCCCGCTTCCTCCTCGATCCTGCCTCCTGGTATAGGGGCCGACTCCTAGGGGCCGAGGTAATTTCAGTCCCCCAAAACGTTTTTATGATGGGGCCATGCACCCTCAATATTCAGAGGACATCACACATCGCCGTGTCGGGCCCCCCATTTCTCTGGAGAAGCTGGCACCTCTGCCTCCTGGTTTCTCCTTTGGTCTTGACCTACTCTTTTGTCGTAATTACTGGCATCTATGCACAGCTCCAAGGCTCACTTCAGATTGTTAGCCCAGGCAAAAGCCTTCTTTTCAATAACTGTTCTACCTTTTTAAAGGTCCCTGGTCTTCTCAGAGGCCCAGGGTTTCTCTTAACTTCAGGAACCACTTGGTGGTCTCTAAGAGCTTGGGCACTCCTTTCATCACAGGACTTTGACCCGGAAACTACAATTAATCTAGAATGCAGCAGTTAGACTGGTGACTGGGAACGGCCGCAAGACCACATAACACTGGTCTTGAAAGACCTACATTGGCTCCCAGTACGTTTCTGAGCACAATTCAAAGTGTTGCTGCTGACCTTTAAAGCCCTAAACGGCCTCGGTCCAGTATATCTGAAGGAGCATCTCCACCCCCATCGTTCTACCCGGACACTGAGGTCAAGCGCTGAGGGCCTTCTTGCGGTTCCCTCACTGCAAGAAGCCAAGTTACAGGGAACCAGGCAGAGGGCCTTCTTGGTGGTGGCGCCCACCCTGTGGAATGCCCTCCCATCAGATGTCAAAGAGAAGAACAACTGCCAGACTTTTAGAAGACATCTGAAGGCAGTCCTCTTTAGGGAAGCTTTTAATGTTTAATAGACCACTGTATTTTAATACTTTGTTGAAAGCCGCCCAGAGTGGCTGAGGAAGCCCAGCCAGATGGGCGGGGTATAAATAATAAATTGTTATTGTTGTTGTTGTTGTTTCTGCAGTGTAGTGGTCCCTACTGTACTTGTTTGTCTTTTCTGCCCTCACCACTGGAAAAAACAGCCCCAGAAAATTCGCTATGCCTTCTTTTTGTCTCCTCTGACATTGTAGTAGTAGATAATATGCCGCCCAACTGTGTTGCCCCATCTACTCTGGGCAGCTTCTAGCAAATTATAAAGAATGCAATGGAACAGCAAACATTAAAAGCATCCCTTTACAGGGCTGCCTTCAGATGTAAGACAGATTTCCTTGTCTTCTTTTTTATCTCCTCTCTTTTCCATTTCCCTCTCTTTCTCCTCTTCACTGTGCCTCCACATTGCCTCTTTTCCCAGCATCCTTTCCCCACTCCCTCCTCCCAGCACCTGCTTCCCACAGCTCCTCTTTCAAGATGCTCCCTCCACGTCACTGACCCATCACTCCCCTTCCGTTTCTCCCATCTCACCTTCTCACCATGTCCTGACAAATTGTTCACCAAGCAGGTGATATATTTCTTGGGCTTTTCCATCCAAAATCCAAGTTTTCAGAGATCTTAATGTGTAGTGTTCTTGGAACCTTGATAAATGTCAACTGCTGACTCCTTGTAAAACATATCATGCCGTTGTTCTTGGGAGTTATTTTCTTCCAGTAACTTATGTTTTTTTGAAAGCAGATGGATCCACCATGCTTTCAGCTTAATCTACTTAAACCTGACTGTATGCTAATGCCCATGTAAACAAATACCTCGGTGGCCATTAAGATGAAAGCAGATAATAATACTGGGAAGAGATTGTTTGTGACCCTTGGGACAGCAAACATAATGTTGAGCTTGGCATCATTAATCTTGTGGTCAGAAAAGCACTGCATCAGCATGTTTAATGAGGGAGTAAAATGCCAGCCATAAAAGTTTTCTTCTCAGAGAGAAAGACAAACATAAATCTCTGCAAGTTCCTGCTCTGCAAGATTTTAGTTTGAAACTTGCAGATTCTAAGGCATAGCTCGGCCACATAGCGTAACCACAAGCTTCAAATTTTGTCCAAAGCATAAGATTCTACAGACTTCAGGTGTTCCTCCACATAGGAGCACCATCTCAAGAACATGAGAAGAGCTGGCTGGATCTGGCCAATGGCTCATCTGGTCCATCACATTCTCATAGGATGGATGACCATACTTTACAGAGTGCAGTTCTCTATTTCAAGAGTTGTCTGGTCTAAGAACCCTAAGAAGAGACCAGGAGTGGCAGGTGCCAGTGGTGAAAATAACACAAATGTGATCCAAATTGCCCTAAAAAGTCACAGGAAAAAACTACATTTCCCCAGTAATTTCAGCTTTGTTTTTTGAATGTAGGTGATAGATGTGATAGCTAGGGGGACATTGTCTGTACTCACCACCAGAAACAAGTAACAGCTGTGGCTTCCTTGTGTAGAAAGCAATACCATCTGCAGAGGTTGTGAGGTATCGCATACCTCACAGTGATAGCTTGCTGAGGGACAGGCGATAGTCTTTGGAAATGTATCAGGCCTCTCGGAGACTGATCAATTGTTTCCTGTCAGACTCCATCTGTCATTAGGAAGCAATCATTTCATTCCAGCCGCATAATCCCAAGGCTATGAATGGTCTAACCTGGATGATTTATCTGAGGTGAGAGAATTCAGTTCATCGGGGAACTGTCTCAGCTAACATAATATTTGATGCTAACACTTAAGATAAAAATGTGGGGAAATCTCCCTTTTGAGTTCTACGTGATATATGAGGTGGATGTACTAGACTCTGGGCTCTGACGTAGGACTGGTTGGTGGCTTGAGCCTAGATTTGCTAAATTCATTCTCTTCATATCTACTTCTGGAACATAGCGCCTTATGCCAGTTCAAACCATTGCTCATCTCTAGCCTGCTGTAACCTACCTACAATTCTGAGCATGAATATCCCTGCAGGTTCTCACAGATGTCTTTGCCACCTTCTTCTTCGGCGATCACTCGTAGTTGCGTAAGATTGTCTTCCATGAACACAGTTTTAACACTGAGTCCGTAAGTGAATGTGGAGGCCAATTCTGGATCCACACGTCCTTCCACAGTGGGGACATAGGTTTCTGGGCAGGAGTTGATCACGGTGAGCGTTTGCCAAGCGTGCCTTCCTCTTAACATGTTTCTCCCTTTCGTCCTGAGTTCAAGCATCTTCAAAGCCCATGACACCTTTGATAAAGGCTGTTCTCCAACTGGAGTGCTTGCAGGCCAGTGTTTCCCAGTTGTCTGTGTTTATACTACATTTTTAAAGATTTGCCTTGAGAGAGCCTTTGAAACTGTTTTGTTGACCACCAGCATTACTCTTTCCATTTTTAAGTTCAGAATAGAGTAGTTGCTTTGGAAAACGATAATCAGGCATCCGCACAACATGACCAGTCCAACAGAGTTGATGTTGAAGAATCATTGCTTTGACACTGCTGATCTTTGCTTCTTCCAGTACACTGGCATTAGTTCTCATGTCTTCCCAAGTGATGTGTAAAAATTTTCAGAGGCACCATTGATGGAACCTTTCGGTTTTTGAACATGCCTCGGAAATCAAACATGCCACACGGTTTCCTCTGAGTGCAGGATCGTGAGGCCTGGCTGTCGGCTGTTGAGTTTTCGGTTTTCGAACGTTTCAGAACTTGAATAGTCTTCCAGAACGGATTACGTTTGAAAACCGAGGTACCACTGCATTTGGGGAAATCTATGGGTGTTTAAAGTGACATGAAACAGCCTTAAATGTATAGTATAGAAGTAACTTAAGATTCCATGGGAGTTGTTCTTGGGTTTTTTTTTTTTTTTTTGCCACAACAAGACTAGCATAGCTACCCCATTGAAAAGTATCAGTTGTATTTCCTCTTCCAAGAAGATGGGCACATTCAGGCCCAAATCCAGTTAAGCCAAAGTACTTGGCTTTAGACTAACGGAACTAATCCGACTTAAATCCTAGGACTTTAGCTTAGGACCCTGAGTTGTGGATTGGGTTGTTAATTACTCCTGATGGTAATCCTGAGGCTTCTATAACCTGGAGTAGTTTTGTCAACTGGTGGAGATAGAAAATGACTCCTCCATGACATTTGCAATGCCATCTGTTCACTGCTGCCTATTTCTCGTTCCCGCAAGATTAGGAATTGGCTGAGCACGGATTCATGGAATGGGAAGGGTGTATTGCTGGAACAGCAGTTTCTCACCCGCTTCACCTTCTTCAGGCAAGAGAGGAAACATTAGATATGAGTCGCAGGTGACTCAGAGGAGAATGTGCAGATGATTGCACAAGAGTAAAACCCCTCTGTGCCTGGCTTAAAGACAAGAGCCAACTGTTGACAATCCCCAACAAATTTAAAGAGGGATTACAGAATTACCGCTCCCCCTCCAAATTCTTTGAAACCTCTTTTAATCCAGGCTATTTGAGTCCTTTCCACTGGTGCTGCTCTGACCATCTTCTTCCTTGGAGGTTTTTAAGCAGAGGTTGGATGGCCATTTGTCATGTATGATCTAGCGCAGGGGTTGGCAACCTAAGGCCCATGGGCCGCAAGTGGCCCATGGGGGTCATTTAACCAGCCCATGGACCCCAGCCACCCGCTTAGGGGCCCCCGCCGCCCAATCGGTTGGCTCCCGTGCGCCACGCTAAACCGGCGCAGAGCAGAGCGAGGACTGCTTTCCATGACTCTGGCCGGCTTCCCATTGGCTGCAGGAGCTTCCTGCAGCCAATGGGAAGCTGCGCACGCCTCTTCCGCACCGGAAGGAGCGCCGGAAATAGCGTTTGCGCATGCATGCGTGCGCGCACACGTACACACCTTCTGGCCGACCGCAGCATCTGCGGGACCGTGAACCGGCCCAAGCCAGAAAAACTTTGCTGATCCCTGATCTAGTGAAGATTCCTGCATTACAGGGAGCTGGATTTGATGACCCTCGAGGTCTCTTCTAATTCTACAATTCTATCATTCTATCATTCTTCATCAGAACGTGAGAAGAGCCCTGGTGGATCAAGCCAAAGACCCATCTGGTCCAATGTTCTGGTCTCACAGTGGCCAACCAGATGGCACAATGGGAAACCTGAAGGCATGTCCTTAGTACAACAGCACTTCCCCCTGTTGGGATTCCCAGCAATTGAGTGGCTTATTGCCTCCAACAGTGGAAGCAGAACATAGGGGTTTGGGCTAGTAGCTATGGATAGCCTCATTTTCCATACGTTTACCTAATCTTCTTTTAAAGCCCTCCAATTTGGTGGCCTTCACTGCCTCTTGAAGGACCTAATTCCATAGTTCAGCTATGAGCTGAGTAAAAAAATAAATAAATGCTTTCCTTTTTCTGTCTTGCATCTTTCAAAATTCAGCTTCATTGGATGTCCACAAGTTCTAGTGTCAGGAGAGAGAAAGAGAAACTCGTATTGCCTTCTTGTTTGTCCCTTTGTTCCAAATCTATGGAAGTACCAGATCACAAGTTACATCCTCCATGTAATTCCACTGACAATAATGCGAACTGAGAATAACACAGGCTGCATCACACACAGGAAAATTTGTTTGCTTATCAGTTCAGGTGTCTTTGCGGGTACCAGGATAGTGCATGGGATTCATTTCACTTACAAATAAGCACACATTTACAACTATGTTCTGGGGGGGGGTGGTCCTGCAAGGGTTTGCAATGTGACTCTGCCTGTGGAGTGATTTCAGTTGCGCATCATTCAACAGTAACTGTTATTTATTTAGATTTATTTTATTCATTACATTTCTATACTGCTCTTCATCTGAGGATCACGGGGCGGTTAACAATATAAAAACACAGAAATACATAATGTAGTAATCAATACCCCGGCCCCACCCCCACCCCAATTTAGAAGGCCTTATATTATTTAACTAGCCAAAGTCCGAGGAGAAGATAAATGTTTTTTGCTTTGCAGTCGTACCTCGGGTTACAAATGCTTTGGGTTACAAACTCCGCTAACCCGGAAGTAGTACCTCGGGTTATGAACTTTGCCCCAGAATGAGAATGGAAATTGCGTGCTGGCAGCGCGCCGGCAGCAGGAAGCTCCATTAGCGAAAGCGTCCCTCAGGTTAAGAACGGTTTCGGGTTAAGAATGGACCTCTGGAACAAATTAAGTTCGTAACCCAAGGTACCACTGTACAACAATGGCACCAGGCAAGCCTCCCTGAGGAGAGCAGCTCACAAGTGGGGCGCCACCACAGAAGAGGTCTGTTCTTCTGTTGCCACCCTCCGGACATCTTACAGAGGGGGTGCTCAAAGAAAGGCATCAGGTGATGATTTCAGGGTCCGGGTCAGTTCATCTGGGGAGAGGCAGTTCCCCCCTTAAGTAAGGGAATGGTTTGGCTTATGTTCAGGCATGCAGTGGAAGGAGCCAAAATCTAGCACTGTGTTCACAACAGGATGGATCCAGAAGAAAATTGGCTCATCTCCAGTTTTTAAAATCAAAACCCCTCAAATGCTATTCCATTACTGCAGGGTTCTAGGGCGTAAACAGCAACATATGTTTGTCTGTGTCGTGTGTGTGTGTGTGTGTGTGTGTGTGTGTGTGTGTGTGTGTGATCAGAACTTGCTTTGTTTTTCTTCCAAACACGACGTGGCTAGCATATCATGCTCAACCCTCTTTTCCGGGTGTTTTTCGCAAATAAATTCTCTCAGGAAGTGCTATTTGTTTTGACAAACGTTTTTGAAATCTGTCATGTGGAATAATGAGCTTTCAAATGATGCACTCAGTGATCTAATTCGCACAGTATTGTTTCTGCTCTTTAAGCCGGGTAGCAGACATCTTGATACGAAACCCAGTGAAGGCAGCAAACTCGAACGCAGCCGCCCACCCACGGTGCCACTCATACCACCCGTTCTACGGATATGTGCCTGGCTGTGATGGCACAGGGGAGTGTCTTGAGCTGCTGCATGTGTGACACGCAAGGCAATTCCGCCCATGATGCTGCTGGTCAACGCTCTCCATCCAGCACACATGGAAAGCTCGCCCCTTCTCTCTGAATGACACTGGGACAGTTTGTGGGGAGAGCTCTTTTTGAGGGCATAAACTTTCTGGGAAGGCAGAGACATTCTTACAGTATATTATCGCGTTCCCACCTGAAATATACTCGGAGTTGAGAGTGGATTTCATGCCTTTATTCAGCTTATAGCGGTGAGGAGGAATGGAAGTCCCCCCAAAGTATCTGCTTTATATACTGTACATTATTTACACAATGGGCTGCACATGATTGGCTAATTCCGGAATTCTGCTGTAGGCCAATCAGGTTGTGGATTCACTTCCATCTGGAGCTGGATTGGGTGGCTCCTGCAGACCAATCATACTGCTGCATTGTTCTAGGACCAATCAGACTGCTGCATTTTGGATCCTATTCAACTCAGTACATAACACCACCACAATAAGGAGCTCAAGTTGGCATACATGGCTCTCCCCACATCTCCCTATGGAACTCCCTGCCTCTTGAAATTAGGCAGGAACTTTCGCTATAACCTTTTAGATGCCTGCTGAAAACCTTTCTGTTTCAGAGCACCTCCCTAGACTAGGGATATTGAGGAATTCCAGCAAAAACAAAAAATGGGAGCAACAATTGCCGCTGCTCACCTGTTTGTCTCGTGTCCGGAATAGAAGCCCATCCAGTCAGCATTCACTGCTGTTGTTGCTCTCATGCTGCAAAAAAGATACACACACACACAATTTGCATTGTGCTTCCTTTGCACTGGAACGAACAGGGTGGACTAACATGACGATAACACAGCACGCCTAATTTACGTCAGCTTGGCTGTGTTTCTCAGAAAGCAAGGGAAATGGTGGGCGGGTTTTTAAATAGCCGAGGCCAAAAAGCAACCTGCAAGCTTAGTGAGACCTCGGCCTGACTTGGGGTGCCTTGTTAATGGTGTGAGCCAACTTAGAACTGTAGAGTTGGAAGGGTCATCTAGTCCAACTCCTTGAAATGCAGGAATCACATCCAATCTCCAAAAATCACCATCCAATCTCTGCTTAAAAACCTCCAATGAAGGTGTCAGGATGCTGTCGGCAGCTCCCGGCTGGTTGCCCAGGGAAGTATAAAGACAAGGAAAAGTTTCTTACAGTCCTTTTTTATTTCAAACTTTACAGACAGAGGCTGTAATGGTGTTGTCCTGAATGAATCTCCCCCCCCCCCTTCTCTCCCATTCATCGTCGTCGTCTCCTCCTCTACGGATGCTGCTACATGTCCTCTGTCTTTGAGCTCTTTGCTCTCCTACTTTTAAGGCTCGCCAGGTTCTGGGAGATGGTGGGTCTGGACTGTTTTCTAGTGACAACGTGCCAGCCAGCTGCTGCTCTGGGTCTGCCTGCTCCTCTTCTCCCATTATTTCCCAGCTTTCCCCCTCATCTGCCTCTGAGCTGTAACCTCCTGCAAACCCCTGTTGTAAATCTATACTGTCTTCCTCTTCCTCCTCCCTGGAAGGGTCAGGATGGGGAGACAGACTCCACCATTATTCCTCCTCTGCCCAGCCTCTGACCGAAGGAGAGTCCTTCCCGGATTCACCCTGATTCACCTTGTAATTTGGGGTACACACACACAGCTGATGCATGCCGCCCAGGACTTACAAAGCTAGCCCAGTATCGCCCACACAGGCTGGCAGCAGCTGGACACTCAATCTCAAGTCTTTCCCCAGGACTGCTGCCTAACAGTGACTCTGGCACCATCTCCTATGCTCTATCGCTGCTCCAGGCCCCTTGTCTGAATATGTGAAGATCTGTTTTGCTCATTAATCAAATCGCCTGTGCACTATGTGACCCACCAAGCTGCTTGCAAACTCCTAGCACTGCGAGGTGGCCCACACAAACAGGCAGCGTCATTCAGCAATTGGTAAGCTGCAGTTCATGACCGATGAGGTGCGTTTGGCTGGAGTGAGACACAGATTTTGCAGCCCTTCCCACTCCTGTTCCCGGTGGTGAGGGAACACTCAGCTACTTCTTGTTCTTATCCTATTTGCAAGATGGTTCGAGTGTGACTCATTCGAACGATGTGCACAGGGTTCCTCTGGCAGTCTGAACAAGCTCCAGTCCCTCCTGTGTACAACATGTTCTCTCCCAGATAACATCATTTTAACTTCATTCAAAAGCACATTTTCTGTCGCAAATGTCAAAAGGCAGCCTCATCATAAACTGATAGCGCTGCGTTGAGGGTTCACAAGTTAACAGTTTGGGCATGAAAGGGCAGCTTTCCAAGGCCCCAGTTTCCTTGAAAGGCTCTCTCACTTTCTCACAGCTGTTAGCAACCTGTTTATCACCTTAAAAAAAAACCCTGCACTTAAAATAAAATACCAGTGTCTTTGGGAGTTGGGTCAGGGAAGCTGTCATGCCGTGTAACCAATTAGATTTAGTTGTATGTTTACCTCATGATTTGGCTGTGAGGATTGCAGTGCAGGGGGGCTGGTCTTAGATGGCCCTTCCAGTTCTACAGTTCTATTATTCTATGAAGCCAAATCAGAATGAGGGTAGGAACTAATGTCCTCACTCTAAAAAGGCTTTGTGATAAAGCCAAGTAATCACATCACAAAGTCAGTCTCATGCTCTCTAAGAAGCTGAACATGTTCTTCTCTGTTCATATCTTTCCCTCCACCGCCACCCCAAACCATTACTGAAAGGGAGGCTCTTTTCCCGAGTTGTGAAAGCTTCTATGAAAAGCACGTCATGTTTCCACTCAATCATATTCTTTATACTTAAAAAAAAACCTAACCTGTATTCATTTTGCTAGTTCTCAGGTCATGTTTTGACCACTTAAGAATGCTGCCACAAGACACATGAATCGATTCATCCTTTTAATTGATTGATTGATTGATTGATTGATTGATTGATTCCTTCATCACACAGTGGGGTTTTATTTATTTTACTGAATGTCTGCTGGCGTTGTCACCTGAGAAGGGATGTTCATTGCCATTGGTGCTGGACATGGGATGCAGAGCTGGCCTCTTGAGCAATTTGCACCCATTGATACTGGGTCCATGCAAGTGATGCTGCTGGCTGATTACTGAGAAATATTGCCTTGAGTCAAGAAACGTGTTTTTGGAGGATTTTCCTAGAGCCTTTCAACTTGTGCATTGTCTCCTACTATGACCCTTGTACAAGTGGTAACCTGATGTTTTTGTAAGATAGATTGGATGCTAACTTATACTGACTCAGACCATGGTCCATCTAACTCAGTACTGTCTGCACTGACTGGCAGTGGCTGTCCAGGATTTCAGACTGGGTCTCTCACTGGAGATCCCAGGGTATGAACCAGGGGCCGTTTTTATGCAAGGTAGATGTTCTACCATTGAGCTATGACTCTTACACTTTCTGTTAGGATATAGAGAGTTGGAATCTAGATAGCAATTGTGTGTGTGCGTGCGTGTGTGCGTGTGTGCGTGTGTGCGTGTGTGTGTGTGTGTGTGTGTGTGTGTGTTTGGATCAGGTTGTTGTCTTGTTGGGCTGTGTATGTGATAAAGGGGAACCATACCAGGGTGAAGGCATCTTCTATTTGTCCCCATGTCAGCTTCAGTTTGTTGGTTAGTTTATTTTATAAGGCCATTTCCCATACTATTTGATACCATTGGTCCATGCTTACTCCTGACAGATCTCCCCAGTGTCTGGTTGTGATGTTTCTAGCTCCTGAGAGTAGGTGGGTTATGAGCTCTTTGTGATGTGAGTGGGCATTATTATCTTGGAAGATGTTTAGTAGAGCCAGTTCTGGGGTGACTTCTAATACTTGCTTAGTTAATTTGCATATTTCTTGTATGATTGATGTCCAGAAGAGTTGGATTTTAGAACATTCTCACCACATGTGGAGGTATATGCCTGTGGAGATGCTTCCTCTCTAGCATTTGGGTGAGGTTCCTGGGTGTATTAGCGTTAGTTTCTGTGGTGTTAGATACCACCTGTAAGTTAGCTTCAGAGTGAGTTCTTTTCTTTTCACTGATATGGATTTAAAGGGAGGTTTAGACCACATTCTGGTCCGTTGGGTGGGGTTAATCTCATAACCTATGTCATCCTCCCATCGTTTTTGGATTCCATCGAGGGGGTTTCTATATAGCAATTTTGTTGACTATAGCAAGTTAGGTAAGTGAATTTTTAAATCTCTAGGATGAATTAGGGGTGGGAAAAGTTCTTCCAACCTTGCCAAATTTCAGCCTAGAGCAAAGGAACCTGCAGTCCTTCAGATGTTGCTGGACTCTTAACTTCCATCAGCCCAGCCAGCATGCCCAATGGTCAGGGAGGATGGGAGCTTTGGTCCAATATTATCTGTAGGGACACCAACACCCCCAATCCTGCATTAGCAGAAACCCACATCTGAAACTCACCCCTGGGCTGGTGTGGTATCCCCTTATCTCACACACTCCCTGAAGACTGCTTATTTTGGACTTGAGAGGGAAATGTGTAAAAGTAGCCCTTGTTTGCTTTCAGAGTTAACAAAGCCTCACACAGCTTATTCCCACCCCACAGAACTGGCTCTCTGGGGCAGCTTGTTGTGTGAGATGGTTTGGCCCGGTTGCTTTCCTTCCCAGTGACCCATCCTAAACCCCAAAGCTGTACATTTCAATCTCTGCTTCCCCAAAAACAAAGCAAACCTCCCAGCGAATGTGTTTGCAGCCAGTGGGAGGCTGGGATTGTTGCTTTTTCTCCCAGGCCTCCCTTTGATTTACCGATCCAAGGACGCAGCAGACATGAAGGTCCAGTCGGCTTGGTGTGACTTTATATACATAAGAATGAGAAAGGAAAACAGCTCACTGCCACCCACTCTAAAGTTGCATCTTCAGCACAGACAGGAAGCCGCAGCAGAAGTTGGAAAGGCGTTTCAACGGTGAGTTTTCTTGGAACCTGGGGCACCTGGAAGCAATCATAAACATGATATGAAATGTTAACCTTTCCTCCCTTGTTCTCCTCTTGATCTTACTCTACTCTGTTTTAAACATTAGCACCGTTGGTGAGGATTAGTCCCAAACAAAGCAGTGCATTCATTCTCCCTCCTTGTTCCGTTTGAGAAGCTAGGCGACAAGGCTTGGCAGTCGGAGACAAGAAAGACATCTCTTCAGGTTGGCTTTTTGTTGAGCGATTCATTCCGCTGAAGAGTATTGTTCTTTCAGCTTCTTCTTCAACACAGCCAAAGGCAGCGGTTGGACGAGGTGGAATTATTCCAGCAAATCAAATTCTGAATCTGTCTCTCCCATTGATTCCGCAGGAGATATCGGAAGCAATGGATCTGCAACGGAGGCTTTGTTTTTCTGTTTCAGGCAAATCTCGTATTTAATTTGCCCTCTGCCTTTTCGGTAATGCAAGCTCCCGGAGCAAATTAGGTTCCCTATAATGAGACACGAGTAGACAGCTTCCTAGCGGAAGTCCATGTCCAGACAGCAAGGCCTAGAAATGAATAACAACACATGGTCCCCATTTCCAGCCTATGTTGACCAAAACAAATGATCAATCAAAACGCAGGAGCCATATAAATAAGGATATTATAAGATCACCACGTAAAATGAGAGAGGCTTAGAGACTTTAAAACAAAACAAAACAAAACAAAACAAAACAAAACAAAACAAAACAGAGATGCCGCTAGGGCTTGGGTTTAGATGCAAGTTTTGGGAAATGCAAAAAAGTCAACCTTAACATAGGTATAAGCTGCCTTATAACGGGTTATTTGGCTACTTGTCCATCTAGCACAATATAATTTAATGGACAGTGCTTCTGGGTCTTGGGCAGAACATCTTTTAAGAGCAAGTCTGTCAGTTAGCTTCGTCAGTTAGAGAAAGTTATGTTCATTTTACAGATGTGGGACATGGCGTTAGATTTTTTTTTATGAGGGACTACCCTAAACCCTAGAAATTAATAAATGGTAGGATTTTGATTATTTGGGGTGTGAAAATGACCTGGCCATTAAGAAACAATAGGGGGCCATTGGGGGTCATTAGACAGGCAAGAGAACTGTCCCTCCCCCTTGCCCTGATGTGTGGACAGAGACTGGGTGTGAGGTGACAGGAAAAGAGAGCTATTGAGCAAGCGTTGCTGGAAAGAAGAAGAAGAAGAAGAAGAAGAAGAAGAAGAAGAAGAAGAAGAAGAAACAACAAAGAAGACTGGGATCCTGGGATCCATCTTGGGCAGGTTGGCTGTAGGCTGGCTGGGAGAGATGCCTTGGACCGCAGGGCTGCTCTGCTGTGGGGGACAAGCCCCTCTTGAAATGACCATGCTGTAAGATCTGGACTCCCTCCCTGCAGGCTGAAGGTGTAAATAGGTGAACAAACCATATTTCTTAAAGCTACAACAATATCCTCCATGTCTCAGTTCTCCAAAGGACCACAGACCCTGGAACCCCTTGGGCTCTTGCCACTGCTTGGCAGAGAGAGGGGGAAACACCCAACTTTTCAAACAATATATATATGGGTGTTTGCTTGCTAATGTATTTTCTGTTCTAATTTACTTTCGTTGAATCTGCAACTTCATGTTGAAAACAACACATGGCTCCTGGTGTTAAATACATGATGTGAAGGGACTATGGAATATCTGAGGGTCCCATATACTCCATTTCCCTCTTTTTTTATTCCTGCCCCTCCTCGTTCCCCCACCCGTGCATTTAGAGCCTTGGGGAACAGCCAGTGAAAACAGTTCAATTGCAGACTAATGCAAATATAGTACAGAGAGACAATTCGTGATCTGAGTTGAAACAGGGAAGGGGAACATGTGTTCCCTTCCAGCTGTTGTGGGGCTCCAGCTCCCATCGCCCCAATAGTCAGGGATGATGGGGGTGGCTCCCATGGATGAATTACAAGGGACCATTTTGAGTGGAGCAGGCTTAATGCAACACTGCAGAGAGACAGCAGCCTTGTTTAGAAAGGAAGCGCGGTGGCCGTTCTGTGGCCCTTTTGCATCTTTCATGATGTTCCTTCTGCAGAACGTTGGCCGCCCTGAAAATGACCTCCCGGTGTCCTTGGGAATGTATTTCTTCATGCAAGAGTTCTTCTCTTGCTTGAGATGTCATAGAATCATAGAATCATAGAATCATAGAGTTGGAAGAGACCACAAGGGCCATCGAGTCCAACCCCCTGCCAAGCAGGAAACACCATCAGAGCACTCCTGACATATGGTTGTCAAGCCTCTGCTTAAAGACCTCCAAAGAAGGAGACTCCACCACACTCCTTGGCAGCAAATTCCACTGTCGAGCAGCTCTTACTGTCAGGTTCCCTTCCATTCTGTTTCCATTCTGTGTTCCCTTCCATTCTGTTTCCAGCTCAAAAGACGTCATTCCATGTTGGGATCTCCTCGGTTCATCTGCTAAAATGAGCCTGTAGATTGTCTGAATGAGACATAGACCCAAACTGGCTGGTACTGGATTGCAGCTTCCTCCTCCTCCTCCTCTTCATGCTCCAGCTTGTCTGGAGGATTCAGACAGAAAACAAGAACGCCGTCAACACTGTACGCTGAATAGCATAGCAACCCTTTGCTCTGCCACCACAGTTGGAGGCAGTAAATGATTTCTGAATAGCAGTTGCCAGAAAACACAGGGGGGGGGGAGGGTGTTCTCCTGCTCAGGGTCCTGCTTGTGGGGTTGGCCACTGTGAGAACAGGATGCCAGACGCTTGCATTTTAGTTGGGGAGGATAGGTTTTATTTTGTTTTGAATGAGAACTGAGATTCTCCATAACCCTTCCCAACTAAAATGCAAGAGACCGGCCATTAAAATTGGTGAAAAATCTTCTAGCAGGTAAAAGGAATCACATAAGGGAGGCAAAAACATCTCAGTGCTGTGAGCAATCATCTCTTTCTTGATTCTATTATTCCATCCCTTTGCATTACATTCAGGTGCATGTAGTAGTAGTTGTTGTTGTTTAGTCATGTCCGACGCTTCGTGACCCCATGGACCAGAGCACATCAGGCACTCCTGTCTTCCACTGCCTCCCGCAGTTTGGTCAGACTCATGATAGTAGCTTTGAGAACACTGTCCAGCCATTTTGTCCTCTGTCCTGCCCTTCTCCTTGTGCCCTCCACGTCCCAAATTATTATTATTATTATTATTATTATTATTATTATTATTATTATTATTACAAACAAAGCAACATTCAACAATCCATCGGAATCTAATAGTAAACAGTAAAATTAAACATCAGCAATAGCTTGCTGAACGAGGCCAATGGCCCATCTAAATTAAGATTACCAGTCGTCCCCGTTTCCCGGGGACAATTCCCCGGATTTACAACTCGGTCCCCATACAAAATGCACTGAAGTTGAAAAGTGTCCCCAGATTCATTGAAAAAAACCTGGTAACCTTAATGTAAATTCAGCATCCTGTTGTCACAGTGGCCAACCAGATACCTGTGGGGAAACCCACAAGCAGGATCCGACCACACGAGAGCCTTCTCCTCTCCTGTCGTTTCCAGCAAATGAAATTTAGAAGCATCACTGCCTCCAATTGTAGAGGCAGAGCCCAGCCATTATGGCCTGTAGCCATTGATAGTCTTGTTTTTAATTTCTATATGTTTTTAACTTGCGAACCACTCTGATATCTTTTGATGGAGGGTGGTATTTAAAACTAATAATAATAATAATAATAATAATAATAATAATAATAATACAGAATGCAGCTACTGGGACTCTTGGCATCGCACTAAGCTGGAGCTGCCCTGCTGCCTCTTTAGAGATTACTCTGGAAAGATAATAATCATTTTCTCCTCGCAGCTTAGTAGCCCTGCGGCGATAACGGACTCTTCCCTTCAAGCAGCCAGAATTTTGCAAGTGCGTTTTGCTGCTGCCAGCGTGTTCCAGTGGGGACCTTGAAAGCCTATTCTCTGGGCAGATGGACTGCTTTCGCTGTGTATCGCTCGAGAGCCTGCGGGAGTCGGGATGCAAAAGAAGAAATTGGCTCTGGATGTTCCTTAGCGTTCTCCAGAAAGGGAGAGATGGATAAAGAAGCCTGGATTTCTCTGCCTGACCTAATTTCTCTCCCATGCAAGGGATGGCATATCTTGCCGCTTTGCTGCCTGGCTTCACCCCCTCCCTGGCTTTCCTGCTTCTTATTATGTACACCAACCTGGTGCCCTCTGGCTGTTCTGAATTATAGCTCCCATCAACCCCATCCCCTGGGCTGGGCCTGGTGGGATTTGTGGTCCAAAGCAGCCGCAAGGCACCAGGTTAGGAAAGACTGATTTAGACCCTAACAGATAGCTCAGTCGGTTAGAACATGGTGCTGATAACACCAAGGTTGCAGGTTCGATCCCTGGGTGGGACAGCTGTGAGCGTGCACCCATATACAGCCCACGTCTTCAGCGCCTGCATGGGCAGGGTGTTGGGAGCACCTTCTCTGACCTTCCAATCACAGAAACACAGGAGGAGCAGAGCAGCATTCCCAAGGAATAGGTCCTGGTGCAGTGGACCCACATTGCTATTGTTAGCACCTCAAAAGCAGCAGAGTAACGGAAGCAAAGCTGTGGAGGTTTTGTTGCATACCTAATTGAAATATACTCGGAGTCGAGTGTGGATTTCATGCTCTTTATTCAGCTCATAGTAGTGAGGAATGCCAGTTCCCCCAAAATGTCTGCTTTACATACATTATTTACACAATGGGCCCCACGTGAATGGCTAATTCCGGGATTCTCCGGTAGGCCAATCAGGTTGCCGATTCACTTCCAGCTGGAGCTGGATTGGGTGGCTCCTGCGGACCAATCAGACTGCTGCATTCTGGATCCTATTGTTCTAGGACCAATCAGACTGCTGCATTCTGAATCCTATTGTTCTAGGACCAATCAGACTGCTGCATTCTGAATCCTATTGTTCTAGGACCAATCAGACTGTTGCATTCTGAATCCTATTGTTCTAGAACCAATCAGACTGTTGCATTCTGGATCCTATTGTTCTAGAACCAATCAGACTGTTGCATTCTGGATCCTATTCTTCTAGGACTAATCAGACTGCTGCATTCTGAATCCTATTGTTCTAGGACCAATCAGACTGCTGCATTTTGGATCCTATTGTTCTAGGACCAATCAGGCTGCTGCATTTTGGATCCTATTCAACTCAGTACATAACACTAATTTATTTCTACTGATTAAACAAATAAAAGAATATAACATGTACGAGAGAGAGCTCTCTCATGCTGCCATCTTGTCTCTAGCTAGATCAAAGAAAAACCGGCACAGTGCTAGGGACAGAAGTCTGGAAGAGTAGTCACGCCCCCCCCCCGCCCCCCTTTCTCACAGACAGGAAGCAAAACAAGCATGATCCAGTGATCTTTGCAATGGGAGGGATGAAAATACTGACAAGCTGCACATTCCTCATTGCAGGGGGTTGGACTAGGTGATCCTCAGGGTCCCTTCCAACTCTACAATTCTGCGATTCTATGATTCAGTCACACTGGTGGAGCCATGCCGAAATGCCCTTTCATTTCACCACCAGCATGTCAGCAATGTCAATTGGGAAGGCAGAAAGACAGGCAATGTGCAGTGAAATGGGGCCGGGCCTTTTGGGTGGTGGCACCACCAGAGCTTCTCACTGTGCCCCCTGTTTTCTTTTCCCATAATACTTCCAATAAGTAACCTTTTAAAATGAACCATGGAAAGAGAAGAAGGGAAGTCACTGATATCTTAAGGATGTACAATGAGTATTTTAAATTGTAAAGCAGAAAAATTTAATAAAAAATATATTAAACAGAGAGAGAGAAAGGCATTCACAGGTGGATAAAGGTAAGGGCTGTAGCTCAAGGGCAGAGAATCTGCTTTGCATGAAGTAGGTTTCAGGTTTGATAATAATAATAATAATAATAATAATAATAATAATAATTTATTATTTATACCCTGCCCATCTGGCTGGGCCTCCCCAGTCACTCTGGGCGGCTTCCATAGAAACCAAAAATACAGTAAAATATCACACGTTAAAAACTTCCCTGAACAGGGCTGCCTTAAGATGTCTTCTGAATGTCAGGTAGTTGTTTATCGCTTTGACATCTGCTGGAAGGGCGTTCCACAGGGCGGGCGCCACTACCGAGAAGGCCCTCTGCCTGCTTCCCTGTAGCTTTGCTTCTCGCAATGAGGGAACCGCCAGAAGGCCCTCGGCGCTGAACCTCAGCGTCCGGGCAAAATGATGGGGGTGGAGACGCTCCTTCAGGTATACTGGGTCGAGGCCGTTTAGGGCTTTAAACGTCAGCACCAACATTTTGAATTGTGCTCGGAAACGTACTGGGAGCCAATGTAGGTCTTTCAAGACCGGTGTTATATGGTCTCGGCGGCCGCCCCCAGTCACCAGTCTAGCTGCCGCATTCTGGATTAATTGTAGTTTCCGAGTCACCTTCAAAGGTAGCCCCACGTAGAGTGCATTGCAGTAGTCCAAGCGGGAGATAACCAGAGCATGCACCACTCTGGCGAGGCAGTCCTCAGGCAGATAGGGTCTCAGCCTACGTACCAGATGGAGCTGGTACACAGCTGCCCTGGACACAGATTTGACCTGTGCCTCCATGGACAGCTGTGAGTCCAAAATGACTCCCAGGCTGCGCACCTGGTCCTTCAGGGGCACAGTTACCCCATTCAGGACCAGGGAATCCTCCACACCTGCCCACCTCCTGTCCCCCAAAAACAGTACTTCTGTCTTGTCAGGATTCAGCCTCAATCTGTTAGCCGCCATCCATCCATGGCATTGCCAGGTAGGGCTGGGAATACCCCCTGCCTGATGCCCTGGAGAACATTGGACCTTCTGCATGCGGAGTAGATGAGCAATGGTCCTTCCTGATGCTCCATTGAGCCCTGCAAGCCAGTGCAGGTCAGACCAGCAGCTGCAAGCTCCATCTGCCTCCCTGGAACACGTTATCCAGCTGTTGATCCACAAGGACACGGTTGCTCCTGAGACAGGACGTGCCGGTCCTCTCCTCCAGGCTAGTGGGGGTTCATTTCCTGGCTATTGTCATGTCCTCCTCCCTGCTGTCACAAGCAGCTATTAAGCAATCCAGTTACCTGGCAGGAAATAGCTTCTTAGGCTCACCTTGGACTCACCCTGGCGATAGACGCAAGCATCCCGCATATCCGTGACATCTCGGCGGAGGAGGGAGCAAATTGCTTTTCAAGCCAAAGCAATGGCAATTATTAAAAGCATCGACCTGAATGAGGGTCGATGTTTTCATCTGAAAACAAAATCATTCACAATCTGCTGTTTGTTGCCATCCTGGCAAGCCCCCGCGCTGTGATGACTCAATTTGTGTGTGTGTCACTTTCCCAGTCTACGTTCCACCCAGCCTTCCTCGTTCCTTGATGAATTGTGGCTTGTAGCTATCAGTCTGGAAATTCCAGGGAGAGGTAACATCCTACCAGCCAAAGTGAAAAAAGATAGAAAAGATATGCATTGAACTTCCTCAAACTGTGCAATACCTTTATCTGTAGTGAGTCTCCTCTGCTTCAGTAGCTCACTTTAACCCCACCACCACCACCAGGTGGGCCATTGGCCTGATCCTGCAGTCTCTTCATGTGTTTTTTGTCAGCATCGCCCTTGAGCCAGTGCCACCAACTGGACTCACACACTTCAGCCCCGACTAGGCCAGGCGAGCTGGGTAGCACTTCCAGAGACCACCTTCTGCACAGGAACAGGTCAAAGTGCTGTGGACTCACAGCTTAGAGTTGTGAGCACCGGATTTACTCCAACGAGAAGACAGTCATCGTACAGCAGAGTATAGCAGAGTATATAAACGACTCGGAGAGCAGCTCTGGAGAATATCTTCTTTATTCTATCTACAACTATAATACACCACTATGTACAGAGCTAAATGAGGTCTAAGCAAAAATGCTGAACTGCACTGAGTGTCTGCAGCTGCTCTTAGCAGCAACCTTATCTATACACACGATCTCTCTCTAACACTCAGTCTCTCTCTCCCTCTTTGATGTGAGGCTGGAATAAGTAGTAGAGAGCAGAAACCGCCCCCTCCTCTCTGGAGAATCAGCAGAGAACACCAGCAGATTCTTGGATATGGGAGGGGTGAAATCTCCTCATTTTTATGTTCTGGGTCCCTTCCACCTTTTTGTGTGATAAGAGATCAGAATCTAATTAACTCTTTTGTTGATTTCAGCATGTTACATAAGAAGATAGAGCAAGTGATGGAACCCCCATTGCCTTCCTTGCTCTCTATCCTATTTATTTTTATTTTTATTTATTGCATCTATATCCCACCTTTTTGTCCAAGGAGCTTGAGGTAGGGTGTGTGGTTCTCCCTCCCCTCATTTAATCCCCACAACGACAACCCTGTGAGGTAGGTTAGGCTGTGAGGTAGTGAGCGGCCCAAGGTCACCCAGTGAACTTTGTGGCTGAGCGAGGTTTTGAATGCTGGTCTCCTGGGTCCTAGTGGTAAACTCTAAACCAGGGGCCAGCAAGATTTACCTCGGCTGGGCTGGTTCACTCCAGTGGAGATCCTTTCGTGGGCTTTATCAGGTGCGTGCCTGTGATTTCTGGCGTCTGTGTCTGCGCAGACGCGATTTCCAGCGCTGCGGAAGTGAGTTCCTGCGCCATGCTGCGCCGGTTTAGCGCAGTACATGGGAACTCGCCGAGCAGGCAGCTCGGTTTGGGGGTGGCTCGGGGGCCGGTTAAATGACCCCCGTGGGCCGCTTGTGGCCCATGGGCCTTAGGTTGCCTACCCCTGCTCTAAACTCATTCCGCCATGCAGGCTCTTGCTTGTGCCATACAGAAGGAACACAGCTGAAAAGATTGCAAGGAAAAGTTTCCCCTGGCACTAAAATAAGTGGTTATGAGTGAATGAGGGAGCCCATCTGCTGAGCGGCACGAAGGTGCCACGTTCAAGAATTGCCTCTGAGGTTAGAAACCCATTAAGTAGAGAAGAGTGAAAACAAAACGCAAGTCCCCGGTTGTGTAAAAGAGGCGCACGTTCCATTATTGTGACAGCAAAAATAGCCAGCCACATATTAAAACCTATTTCAAGGTGTCCTCTTTTGATCTGAAACTGCCTGTGTGGATTCCCCCTCTTAAAACACAACAGATGTGCGAGAATGATTGCACCCCCCTTGCAAGTTGCCTGCCTGCTTTGGGGATATTGCCTGCTTCTTTCAGGTGTGAGCAAGGTTAATTTACCTCCTCTCTCTCTCCTTTGCCTCCTCTCTCCCCTCCCCACTCCCTTTCTCGCATTTCCTGGCTCTCATGCTTGCTTTTGAGCCTTACAGTCCTAGCAACCTGAAACTGTAGTCATGCTCCGGTAAGTCCAGCGGATGTGAGTTTTCGGTGCTGCTCGCCTGAGGGTCAGGCCGCTGGCGCAAGGTCAGTGTGCGAGCCTCTCCTTCCTGCGGGACAGTCTCTGGAGCAGAACCTCCCTCGTCATCCGCTTTTGAAGAACAGGGAGAAATAAATAAACGCACCCCCACTCTTTCCATCTCACTGTGGATGTCATTTGAAGTCTGGGCACGGATTCTAAGGGTCAGATGATACCTAGCCGTGTTTACTCCCAATAGGAGCTGCCTGTGTGCATCTGCTTTGCCGGTCGAGTTAGCGCACTTCTCAAAGAGCTCAAGCGCATGGGGCTAAAGCGCCGAAATGATTTTTGCAGAGCTGCACTGAAAGGCGATATTGTTAAAACAGGCTCCCTGCATTTCCCCTCGCTCATATTGTTCCATCTTTCTGCAAGTGAGCAGAAAGGGTTTTCATAGAGCCCTGCAAGTTCCCCTATACTGCAGTGTTTCCCAACCACTGTTCCTCGGCACACTAGTGTGCCGCGAGATGTTGCCTGGTGTGCCGCGGGAAAAATTAAAAAATTCGAAAGATTTTTTTTTTAAGTCAAATTTTCGATTGGGGCACCGTCACTAGATGACCCCTGGGGTTCCCTCCCTCCCTCCCTCCCGCTCTGCGCCTCCCTCCTCCTCCGGGGAGGCCCTTCCTGGCTCTCGGACAAGGCTTGGCGGCTGCCACTCACTCACTCGCTCGCCCACCTGTCCCTCCATCCCTGCACCCGGCCTCTCCCCCTCCGTCCCCGGCGCGGGGGCTGCTGGGATCCGTAGTCCCCTCGCCCTTGGGCTCCGCGCCCGCGCGGGGTGCGCGAACTACGTTTCCCAGCGTGGCCTGGTGGGCCGGGCGTTTTGTTTGAAGCGCTCTTCTCCCAGCCATGGAATGAGCGCGGCGGCGGCGGCCGGGCGGGCAGGGGCTCTTCCGCGCAGACCCCGCGCAGCCTGCCTGCGCCCCTGCGGAGATCGGGCGGCAGGTTGGAGCCCGGGGATCCCCGCGGAGGCGGAGCGGCGGAGGCGGAGGCTGCCCCCCAGGTAGGGCTGCGTCGGGGGTTTTTTATTTTTGCAATGCTGCATCTGCACTGGAGGGGACGCATCGGACCGCGGGGAGACCCCTTGGCGGGCGTGCAAGGCAATGCATGCGTGCAGGCGTTGCATGGAGTGCAGTGCAATGCAATGGCAACGCGGCGCCCTGCATGCATGCATGCAACTTCCACCGGCGCTCCGGACTTGGCAGGTGAGGGGGGTCCCCAGTGGGCAGCAGAGAGAGCCGGGAGGGCGAAGGGGAGCCGGGGGGGAGCAGCGCTGCTCCCCGAGCCGAGCCCGGGGGGAAACTTCGGCGTCGTTGCGCCGGGTGTTGGAAGCGGAGGCTGGCGGGGGCCCCTCACCTGCAAAACCTGGTCGCCTCTCATATATTTCGTGCATTGCATTCATTGCCCGCTTTCTCCTCCAAGGAGCTCCCGGGGGCGCGCGTGGTTCTCCCCGTGTTATCCTCGCAACAACAGCCCTGTGAGGTGGGTCAGGCGAGTGGCCCAAGGGAGCACCCAGGGATTGTCCTGGCCAGGTGGGGTGATTTGAACCCTGCTCTCTGCCCGGTCTTCGTCCTCATTTAGCCCCCACATGTGCATGACTGTGCATGACTGAGGTTTTCCCCCCTCGTCTTGGCTATGGTGTGAGTCTGTGCTGTTAATTAATGGGGTTCTGCCTTCGGAGAAGATGAGCCAGCCCTCAAGGAGGTGATTATGTAATTTGCTAGCAATTCATGTCCCTCCCGGCGTGACGCTGCGCACTGACGTCACGGGGCTGTAATGGTGGTGTGCCTCGAGATTTTTTTCATGAAACAAGTGTGCCTTTGCCCAAAAAAGGTTGGGAAACACTGCCCTATAGCTCAGGAAGGCTTGCAGTTACACTTGCCACTAAATTAGTGGGTGGGGAAGGACCTCTGATGGATTGGTTTTTTAATTCTATAAAGCTGCAGCAATCCATGGAAGGAAACACAAACCCCTTTCACACTCTACCTTTGAAGAGCAACTCTATGAAAAATGGAAAGTACCAGAATTACCAACAATACAGTGGTACCTCTAGTTACATACGCTTCAGGTTACATACACTTCAGGTTACAGACTACACTAACCCAGAAATAGTACCTCGGGTTAAGAACTTTGCTTCAGGATGAGAACAGAAATCGTGCTCCGGCGGCACGGCAGCAGCAGGAGGCCCCATTAGCTAAAGTGGTGCTTCAGGTTAAGAACAGTTTCAGGTTAAGTACGGACCTCCGGAATGAATTAAGTACTTAACCCGAGGTACCACTGTAGAGAAGTGGCAGATGAAGATGGTTGATTATGTGGAACTAGCAAAACTGACCTGTAGAATCCGAAATCAGGAGGAAGCAAAATTCCAAAATGATTGGAGTAAATTTATGGAGTACATAAATAATAACTGTAGAAATTTGAAGACTCTGGCAGGACTGAAATAAATCTTACGATGTAGATATGATTGGATACAATAAGAAACTGTGGAAAAATAACTGACATAAGAAAACCTGTTGAAGGGAGGGAAGGAAGTCAGTGCTCAGCAGAGTGTGGGGAAAGAATGTGGGGAAATGAATTTTACTGTATTTTGTTTGTTTGTATTAAATGAAACACCAATAAAAAGCATTTTTTTTAAAAAAGAAGAGCAACTCTATGGGACACACCTCTTAAAACGGAGCAATGAGGAGATAAGGGATTTATAAACAGATGGATTACAGTTTCACCAACTAAATGACGCTTTCAAGACAGATGAAAAGAAAGGTTTTCAGCGTGAGGTATCAAAAAGATATGTTAGAAAATAATATCAAATTATTGTCGAAAACGTTCAGCTTGCCCTTAGAATGGCATACAAAAGATGAACAGGTTAAATCTGTAATGATACACTGTAATGATTTGGGACACAATATCCAGATGGCAGATCGGGAAAAGTTATGGAAAACAGACCTGAAATTCATGGCATGTCGTATACTGAAAGAAAATTATATGAAAATGATGTACTGGTGCTATTTGACTCCTAGTAAGTTAGCGGAGATGTGTTGAACAAGTACAAATACCTGCTAGAAATGTAAAGAAAAAGATGGTACCTTTTATCATATGTGGTGGTTGTGTAAGATAATAAAAGATTTATGGGAGATGATATATAACGAAATAAAAAAATGCTCAAAATTACTTTTGTTTAGAAAAACAAACAGAAGGCTTTTTAAAAAGGAATTATAGGTACCAATATTCCAAAGGAGCAGAAAAGGCTTTTCATGTTTGCGACAACAGCCGCTCAGAGGTTACTAGCTCAGAAATGGAAAGAAGAAAGAATCCCTAAAAGAGAGGAATTGCAAGTTAAGCTGATGGACTATGCTGAAATGGCAAAACTGACCAAAAAAACTCAGGAACCAAAAAGATAAAAACTTTAAGAAAGAATGGGGGGGGATATAATTTATTTAGGAGACCACTGTAAGCAGATGCAAACATTAGCAAAATTTTAATAACGCTTGTAATGTAACAGTTATTATGGATAATATGGACAGATACAAAATATGGATTGTGAAATAATATGCAGTTGAAAATGTTGACAAACAGGACCCATGAAGAGGATGGAGGGAAGTCTAGAGATTCAAAGTAATCTCTATATATGGAAATGCGTTTGGATTGTTATAGTTTTATATTTGTAAAATAATAATAAAACCATTCAAAAATGAAAGGAGCAATGTTCAACGCCATTCACAAAAGCTTGCTTGGAGCTAGATACAGAAAAGCCATGGGCATAAGATGACTAAGGGAGGTTGTCTTGCGTCAAGTCAAAACATCAGCCCAATTGGCTCAGTGCTGTCTCAGTGCTCTCCAGGGTTTGGGGCTGACAAGACCATGTGGTCTTGTGGTTGTGCTGCCCTACAAGTCAGAGATAAAGTGCCAGCCGCTGACTGTCTTTAAGCTGCTATTATGGTTTCGTGACTTAAGTCATACTCAGAAGAGACCAAGTAAAGAGAAACTAAACCCCATTGCTGAGGCAACCCAACCCATAGGCCCTCACCCTCATCCAGCTGCAGGTAAATACGTGGGAGGAATGTGAATGTGCAGGCCCCACCCATTCACATCAAAAAAAGTGTTCCAGAAAAAATGGAATCCGTTCCGGAAGTCTGTTTGACTTCCAAAGCATTCAAAATCCAAAGTGCAGCTTCTGATTGGCTGCAAGAAGCTCCTGCAGCCAATCGGAAGCCCTGTCGAACAATCGGCTTCCAAAAGAACATTCAAAAACCGGAATGGTCACTTCCATATTTTGATTGTTCGGGAGCCAAAATGTTCGAGAACTAGGCTGTTTGAAAACCAAGGTACAACTGTATATAGGAATATACAAATTGCTTGCATGGATCCCTGGGCCAATCAGAATAAGGGGTGCCAAACAACATTAGTTCCCAAGTCATGTTACAACATTTTAGCACCCCTCATTTTTGGAGTTTGAAAGTTGAAGAATTCAATTAAGTATGTGCTAAGGTAAACGGCGTTTCCGTGCGCTGCTCTGTTTCGCCAGAAGCAGCTTAGTCATGCTGGCCACGTGGTCAGCTGTATGCCGGCTCCCTCGGCCAATAAAGCGAGTTAAGCACCGCAACCCCAGTCAGTCACGACTGGACCTAATGGTCAGGGGTCCCTTTACCTTTACCTTTAAGGGAGCATGCAATGGGGTTGTACCCCCTGACTTCCCAGAGGTTTCGGAATTAAAAAATTGTAGGTAAAGGTGTGTGTGTGTGTGTGTGTGTGTGTGTGTGAGAGAGAGAGAGAGAGAGAGAGAGAGAGAGAGAGAGAGAGAGAGGTGTGAGCCTGGGAGATCTCAGCACGACCCCTTTGCCCCAACCTGGTTGCTCCTTGTTGAAATATGAATGCGTTTCAAGGGGAATATACAGGGGCACATGACAGTGTGACCAGGAGATGTGACAAGCTGCATGCAAAGGTGAGCTAACCACCTATGGCGCTGAGTAATTTAGAAGCTGTAGGCTCCTCTGGTTGTTCATTTCCAGAGTGACAGGACAGAAACATGTATCGTTCCAGCTTGTGTCCTGCTTAAAGGGCAAAAGTCCCAGGTGACATCTTTGCCACTGCATCTTTACAGCATCGTAAGTGGGGGGAGGTGGCAGGAACACTTGTTCAGCTGGAAATGTGAGCGGCACGGAAAACTCTCTTTTTACAAGTGTTCTTGGTTGGAATGATGCTTGGGAGAACAAGGATTTCCTCGCTCGATCAGGCCAAACTTCTGTCTTGTGTAGGGATGGGCTGAGAAGCTTGACTCTGTCCCAGCTCAGTGCTGTGATATTCAATCATAGGCCTGTTTTGTCCTCTGTTGTGCAGGTGGGAGGGTGTAAGAATTTGCCACACTTCCATTGTGAATATTTCACTTGCATTTTTCACATAAATGTAGGAATGTAAGAAGGCGTTGTTTTCCATTCTGGCGCCTTCATTATACACCTTTAAGCACCAGGCAGAAACATTTATCTTCAACCAGGCTTTTGGCTGATTAACATCTGATGCCCTTTTAAATGTGCTGGGGGGGGGAATTATTGCTTTGTTTTTGTTCTTCTTTTTATTATGTATTTTGGGTTTTTATGTTGTATTTTTATGTTGTGAATCACCCCGAGATCTACAGATGAAGGCAGACCCTCCAAGTGTCCCTATTTTCCAGGGACTGCCCTGGATTTACAGAAGCTGTCCCGGTTTCTTATTTGATCCTAGAACATCTCACTTTCCCCTATTTTCATTGGAGAAATGTTGGAAGATATGGAATTATGCACACACACACACCGAGCCATCTGAAGGCAGCCCTGTATAAGGAAGTTGTTTTTTTAAAAAAATGTTTAATGTTTTATTATGGTTTCAATGGAAGCCACCCAGAGTAGCTGGGGCAACCCAGTCAGACGGGTGGGGTAGAAATAGCAAAATGATGATGATGATGGAATGTTGTTGTTGTTTAGTCGTTTAGTCATGTCCGACTCTTCGTGACCCCATGGACCAGAGCACGCCAGGCACTCCTGTCTTCCACTGCCTCCCGCAGTTTGGTCAAACTCATGCTGGTAGCTTCGAGAACACTATCCAACCATCTCACCCTCAGTCGTCCCCTTCTCCTTGTGCCCCCCATCTTTCCCAACATCAGGGTCTTTTCCAGGGAGTCTTCTCTTCTCATGAGGTGGCCAAAGTATTGGAGCCTCAGCTTCACGATCTGTCCTTCCAGTGAGCACTCAGGGCTGATTTCCTTAAGAATGGATAGGTTTGATCTTCTTGCCGTCCATGGGACTCTCAAGAGTCTCCTCCATCACCAGAATTCAAAAGCATCAATTCTTCGGCGATGATGGAATAGAACGTCCCTATTTTCATTGGGGAAATGTTGGAGGGTATGTGAAAGGTGGTGTACAAATTTAATCAATAATAATAGTCATAGTAATGTATTCACTGCATTGCTTCCGTTCTGCTGCAGTCCATCTTCTGCAAAAAAATGCTGTTCATCTTGCTGTATTGAAATTGCACAACTTACGCAATTCACAATGTAAGGCACATTGTCATTAGATTACTCCCCTGCTTTCATTTCAGTGCACAATAAACTCCTTGTAGATGGGGGGAGGGGAGAAAGGTAATCGGTTACATATCATTTGTGGATTGAAAGCAGCAGCAGCAGCACATACTGATTATGTTTGCTGGATTGATTTTCCATTCTAGACATGGGAGCAATACGTGAGCACGGGCAATTCTTGTTCCTGCTCCTGCTTCTGTCAGAACTCTCCAGCATCTCTACATAAAATGCACATTTGCAATGCGTTTCTTCCCCCCTGTAAAATGTGCATTTCACAGAGATTGAATGGCCACCTGTCACGGATGCCTTAGCTGAGATTCCTCCATTGCAGGGAGCTGGACTAGATGGGGTCGCTTTCAACTCTGCGATTCTATGATTCTAACATCGGGGGAACCCAAGGATGAGAAAGGCTGGTGTAGTGAAATCAAGCCCACTTCTGACACCGGGTGGCTTGGCCTCTGGTGACAGAGACCCAAAGCGTCCGGGAACTCTGTGCAATGTACATTTCTCTGCAACATGCATCCTTCTGTCCATATACCCGCATGGACCCCTTGACATGGTGACGGGTGTCCCTCTCTTTTTTCTATAATCCCAGCTAACGCTCTTTGGCACCGCTTAATTTGATCGGCCCAGAGATTCATGCAGCAATTTGTAGATCCCTATATATTAGACTTAATCCTGATATGATTTCCTCAGAGACAAGTTTAATTCAATAGCCGATGTATTCGATTCAGGAGCTGTCAAGTCGGGTTTAGAGCAAGAGTGATGTGATTTGACAAGCGGCATATCCAGCGCAATAGGCAGCATGTCTTATTGCGGCAGCCAGGCATCTGCTCCTGATACTGATCTTTTCTCCGAAGAAAAGGGATGAATTAATATCAGCAACAGGCAACGTCGCGGCTCCACTGCCCGGCGAATTCGTTCTTTGCTGTGCCGTTTCTCCGCCCGGCGGAGGCAGGTGTTCCCCAATTAATAGATGTCCCTTTGTTGTCTCAAATCAGGATTTGGCAGGATATTTCCCCCCCCCCAACCCCCTCTGCGTGGCATTTCACTGCAATTCCATATGCAAAGCCTCAATTAACCTTTTGAAGCAAAGGTACCTTCTCATCCAAAGCAAGAGCACCGGGGACCACAGATGATATTATTATTATTATTATTATTATTATTATTATTATTATTATTATTGGAAAGAATATGCTTTTATTAGTGAATCTATGAAAGCCAAAGGAAAGTAGGGGAAAGAGTCACAGGAGATGAATGGAGCTAGGTGGTTAAACTAGAGGGGAAGGAAATGGAAGACTGCGTCCTTTTGAAGGACAAAAGAAAATGGAGCGTTCCCAAGAGTGGAGAGCTGCCTTTCCCCCTATTATTGTATTTCGCAAATTGCACAAGACACTGCAAATGCACTAGATTTCTGGCCATTTGTAGGAAAATAGCTATATTTTGTCTAATACCTGAAACTTGATAGCAGTATTACAGAAGGCTTCTCCCACCGGGTTATCCTGAGCATTCATTACCTCCCTTTGCAATACTCAGTCATTCAGCCTGCAATACCTTGCACACAAAAAGAGACTGATCCAGAAGTCACGCATCATACGCAATGGGCACGTGACTGGTTTCATCACAGAATGGGGAGGGGAGTGGTTTGTGTGCAAATCGACCCCTAGATCTGCTCGTTAGCCAAGTCACTTAAATATGACCAATGGAGACCAGAGAGAAAAGTCCTGGTAGGACTTTACTGAGCAAAACTGGGCAAAAAACAGTGAGGCAAAAGGGAGGTTTCTTCTTTCTGACTTCAGACCTTGTACATACTTAGGGGACTTTCAACCAAACATACAGAGGAAAACTCCCTCAAAATGACACAGTCCATCAGGGCATGTGCTAACTCAGCAAATTGTATGCTGCGCTGCTTGGTTGCTAAGCAACAACTCTGCCGCCACTCACCTCTAGGTTAGCTGAATTACCAATAACAGATTTAACTTTTAAATCACACATTGAATGATCTCTGAAGATATTGAGAGTGGGTTGATAGACACATGCCTGCACACACCCTATCACTTTGAGCTGTCACCCTTTCTTTGAACCCCTGAAGAGGGCTTGTGTCAGACAATTGACCTGAGTATCTGCTAATTTGCACCTTCTGAGCAGATATAGTTAAGATTGCCCTGCAATCTTGTGGTCTTCACATCTTGCGGCAGCAGGTTTCTGTTTGCTCATTACATGCTGCGTAACAAAGAGGAGTTTATAGATTTCACTGTCACAAAGATGTAGTGGCCGGTGATTAAAAATGAGGAAGCAATAACAGTGTGTGGCCTGAACCCTTACTACTTCAATAAAACCGGAAAGCAAGCAAGCATTTGCACTGGTACGAATTTACCTTGATAATCTCAGGTTAACAGGATTTTGTTTGATGAACACAAACTATACTCGGGGAAGGGGAAACATTCTGCAAAGGGAAGGTTTGACTTCAAAGATGCAGTTAAGATTCAGATCTTTTAGATCAGCCATCTAGCCTCTATTACTCCCCCTTCCTCTGATTTCTATATATTACCTTTAAAAACCCACTTTGATTAAAAAACGCTTGGTAATATTATTCAGATGCAGAAAAGCGGTCGTTTTTCATCTCATTGATTCTTGAGATTACATTATTTTTCCAATCAGCTTCTCATACATGCCACAGCAGAGTAAATTATAAGGAGTTAAGAAGTGTACATAGTATTAATTAGATGTGGGACATGCAAAGCTAATTTTAAGTGACTCCAGGGAAGCCCCTACCATTATGCTTATGAAGCAGAGTCAAGGAACCACTCAACGTGAAAGCCCTTTAAAAATATTGTAGCGCTTTAGAAACCGTACTCTCAACCAGAGTGGCACGTTGACAACAAAATTAGGTCCTTCCATTTAATGTAGAAAAGAAAAGAAAAAAAGAAAACACCTCCAGAAGCAGCAGAACTTCCTTAGTTACTGCATGAAATAAATTCAGTTAATTCTAAGGAAAATCACCAGAATAGCAACGCATTAGCCAGGAGCTAGAGACACATACAAGGGACGCGGGTGGCGCTGTGGGTTAAACCACAGAGCCTAGGACTTGCCGATCAGAAGGTCGGCGGTTCAAATCCCCACAACGGGGTGAGCTCCCATTGCTTGGTCCCTGCTCCTGCCAACCTAGCAGTTCGAAAGCACGTCAAAGCACGGCGGGAAGGTAAATGGTGTTTCTGTGCGCTGCTCTGGTTCGCCAGAACCGGCTTAGTCATGCTGGCCACATGACCCAGAAGCTGTACGCTGGCTCCCTCGGCCAATAAAGCGAGATGAGCGCCGCAACCCCAGAGTCGGCCACGACTGGACCTAATGGTCAGGGGTCCCTTTACCTTTACCTTAGAGACACATACAGTGATATAGGTTTCTGGCTGATGAAAGTCTCCTGCAAGAGGTGTGTACTAAACTCCAGATCTTATAGGATTGCCCATTAAGCACTTGGCATCTGTCTGTCTCGGAAGACAATGGAGCAGTGTACCTTTGGCAGTGAAGTCAAGCCATTGGCGAGTTACAGTGCCTGCTGTGGCTGTAGAGACAGAAACGGGAGAGACATGTTTTGTTGCAGCTGGGGCAAACGAAGGCATCTGGTTGTGCTGCTGCAGATGCACCATGGAATTTATTCTCTCTGCGCTTCTCCCAGAGGTCATTCCTCTCCTGGTCACTGCTAACCTGACCCTCTGTCTCCTGGCACTTCACACGTCTGCAAAGGATTCCCACAGGGTGCGGTTGATCTTGCCAGTCTTTTCACATCACATTTGCAGACAACATTGTAATACAGAGTTGCTCTGCCATTGGGCCTAGCTCCTGAAACTAGTACCCTTGAGGATCCTGCCATCTTCCATTTGTTGACATGATTGGGCACTGAACCAAGAGGGCACCACAACAAATATGTATACCCAGACATATATTCCCAGTATCCCTATTTTCCAGGGACATCCCTGATTTCAAGAACCCATCTCTGTTTCTGATTTGATCCCAGTAGGGCGATCACACAGGGTCCCCAGATGTTTGACGGCCTATTGATCCCTGTGCCACCACTGTGATGGCTTCCCCGCTGCCACCAACCTGTTTCGGGTACACACGGAGTCCAGACAGTTGTTAACATTAACAAATAATCAAGTTTATTTTATAGGCATGAACAAGTTTATGGTTTCAGTTAATTTTTCTTGGCAGTTTCTTAATCTTAGTTTCTTTACTGACCTATACATTCCTAACAACTTCAAACTGATTATCCCAACTATCTATCTGACTCCACCTAACAATTCCTCTCACTCTCTCACAACACAACTCAACCAACCCACAGACTTATCCTCCCTCTTCCTTCTCCAACTCCCAGCTGACTTCCACACAACTCCAACCGTAACTCTAACTCCTCCCCTTGGGTTCCCCTGGCCAATCACTTCACACTCATTTAACCCTTTCCTTATGACAGACCTAGGAGGCAAACGCCACACCGGGATTGTCCCACTTTCCTCAGGACGTCCCTATTTTCATTGGGGAAATGTTGGAGAGTATGGAGTTATCCAACCCCCGAGCCATCTGAAGGCAATCCTGTGTAGGAAAGTTTTTTAATGGTTTTAATGGTTTTATATATGTTGGAAGCTGCCCAGAGTGTCTGGGGCAACCCAGTAAGATGTGTAGGGTATAAATAGTAAAGTTATCATTACGGAATGGGACGTCCCTATTCTCATCAGAGAAATGTCGGAGGGTATTGTATAACTCAAGGTGAGAAGTGGGAGGGGGCGTGCACAGGAATTTGGGAGCTGCTGAAATTTGGAAGCCCAGCGTCTGCCACTAGTAGCATCTGCTTTAGCCCACAGAGAAGGGAAAGTGTTATGTACTGAAGTTCTCACCCTGGGCCAGCAGGGGGATACTGTAGATAGTTTTCACTCAGGTCCACATATGCAAATAAGGAATTGAAAGTGACGTTCAGTGATTAGATAGTTACAGAAAATGGTTACTGTTGCGTTCTAGTGGAGCTCTATATAAGCAGGCTGGCTGAACCCTTCAGTTCAGTTCTTTTCTGGCCTGTGAATAAACAAGAGCTGTTTGAAGAATCGCTGTGTCGTCTGATATGTTCACCCACAACTTAACAGAAAGCTTTAAAGAACAGCTTTTGAGGAACCGTAACAGATCTTGTTTATCAGCTCCTGGGCTTCCTGTCTCACGTGCATACAAGCACGGGCTTACTTAGCCAACTGCTCAAAACAGGCCAACTTTGGGCTGCTCCTGAAGAGAGATGAATCTGAGGAGACGGGCTCTGGTGCGAGGATGGGGAGCAACGGGCCTTAATAACTGCCTTCAGGATAACCAAAGAGGGTATATTTTAAGTATGACTACATGCAGGGCAGCCCACCCCTCCGGACATCTCCTACCCATTCCCTAAACATCATTTGGTAACTATAGACAATGATTTATTCTTTTTTTTTAAAAAAAAGAATGAGACAGAGTTTCGAAGACTGGAGGAAATGGATCTGTCAATCATATCTTTGCTTTGGTGGCTCTGAAAGTGAGCGGCAGTTTGGGGGGTGGAGTGGGGGAGTCACTTTCTCTAAAATGTGCCTTTTCAAAAGGGATTTCTGTGGAATTATAAATCATGTAGCAAGTTTTTGCGTAGTTCCAGGGCATATAATGCTTAGCTGATCATATATTTTTTCCCTATCCAACTGAAGCCTATGCCACCATCCCAGAGATAACAAAATTCCTAATTAACACCCTTTCATTAAAATCCCACGTCCCCCATGGCCAGAATTAAATGGTGTCTGCATTGCACCAAGCTTCTTAATCGTGTTTTTAAGGTCATAAATCTTATCAATTAATATTTCAGAACTATTCATCCTATTTCTAATATTCCAGTTGCTGGGCAAACTCTTGCGAATGATTCTTTCTTTTTTTAAGTAGGGTGGGTTCCCCCCCCCCCCCTTTCAACAGATTCAAAATAATTGCTTTTCAGAATTGCTGATGGGGATTCAGGAACTGCAAACTCTTAAGCCTGTAAATGTGCTTAAGAGATTAAATGAAGGAAATGGAGCTGCTCTGATAACTGCCCACTTTCCGTATGTCTTCAGCGTCGTCATGACTTGGAAGATGGCCGTGGGGGTAAGGACCACACCTCAGCTTCCCTTGAGCAAAAGGGTCATGCTTTTTAAACAGGTTCTGCATGTGTAATGGGCAGAGATGGACTTTTTTACTTCGGTTTAAAAATTTGTTGGAGGCCGCCCAATGTGGCTGGGGCAACCCAGTCAGATAGCTAAAGGTAAAGGGACCCCTGACCATTAGGTCCAGTCGTGACCAACTCTGGGGTTGCGGTGCTCATCTCGCTTTATTGGCCGAGGGAGGCGGCGTACAGCTTCCGGGTCATGTGGCCAGCATGACTAAGCCGCTTCTGGCGAACCAGAGCAGCGCACAGAAACACCGTTTACCTTCCTGCTGGAGCTATACCTATTTATCTACTTGCACTTTGACCTGCTTTCGAACTGCTAGGTTGGCAGGAGCAGGGACCGAGCAATGGGAGCTCACCCCATTGCGGGGATTTGAACCGCTGACCTTCTGATCGGCAAATCCTAGACTCTGTGGTTTAACCCACAGCGCCACCCGCGTCCCTAACCCAGTCAGATGGGCAGCATATAAATAATAACATTATTAGTATTAGTCTTGCTGTTACTTTCTCCTTTGCCGAGAGTAACCCTTTTGCCTCCCTGTTCCAAGGACCAGAGTAAAGGTGGCTTCGCAGGAGGCACTCAGACCACATCTAGGCAGTGCTATTTTTCTAGAAAAAGGGGTTCTAGAACTCACCATGAACGCCTCCCTTTTCCTCTTATCTTGGCAATGGCGCCCACCTGAGAGGTGCCAGAACTGAGTTCCAGTGAGCTGCATTTTTTTTCAGAAAGAAGGAGGAGGAGGAGGAGGAGGAGAACAACAACAACAACAATTACCTTGTCCATCTGGCTGGGTTTCCTCAGCTACTCTGGGCGGCTCCCAACAGAATATTAAAAACACAATAAAACATCAAACATTAAAACTTCCCTAAAGATGGTTGGCTTCAGATGTCTTCTAAAAGTCAGATAGCTTTATTTCCTTGGCAGCTTATGGAAGGGTATTCCACAGTGCAGGAGCCACCACCGAAAAGGCCCTCGGCCTGGTTCCCTGTAACCTCACTTCTTGCAGTAAGGGAATGGCCAGAAGGCCCTCAGAAGTGGACCTCAGTGTCTGGGCTGAGTGGTGCCAGAATTCACCATGAACACCTCCCTTGTTCTCTTATAATGGCAATGGGGCTCACCTGAGAGTTGCCGGAACTAGGTTCCAGTGAGCTCTGGCTGGGGAAAAAAGCCCTACATTTTTTCCCAGAAATGCAGCAGAAATTTGATTTGAATCAGTTTCCAATTTGAACTTTCCAAATCAGTGTGTGAACCAAACTAGAAGCATCTTTTGAAGTTTTGAGAATTTCAAAGGATGTCTAAATTTCGGTTCTCGTATTGCTAGTGACTGCCCTATTTCTGTGCCTGAGGCGAACTGGGAAGGTGGCAACTCCCGGCCACCGCACCACTGCCAGAGCTTCGTTTACTGGGCTTGTTCGAGAGTGGCTTCCGGTGAGATCTCCAGGAACTCTTGCAGGATCTTGTGCAATCTTACTGGAAGCTGCCGCCGCCACTGCTTCTCCTCGCTTTGGCAGGGTGCCGTCCCATGGGACTCTGCTGTGTGAGGCAGCTGCCTCAGCCTGCCCAATGGGTGGGCCAGCCCTGGTTAGTGCAAATTGCCTTTAACTGTGAATGGAATCAAATTCCTCCCCCAGCCCTACTCTTTTCTTTCCCCGCTGCTGACATCAGAAACATCAGCACCTCAGTCAGCAGCTAACGTTTGCCAGAAGTAGCTGAGAAGCTGTCTTTGCAAAGAAGATGGAGCAGGGATGGAAATCTGAGACCCAAACCTCAGTGGGGAACTTGTGGCCCTCTGGAGAATGTTGGACTACAACTCCCATCACTGCTAGTCCAATGCTCAGGGATGATGAGAGTTGTAGTCCGTCAACATCTAGAAGGTCACAGGTTCTCCAATCCTGTTTTAAGTTTGGGAATCAACATTTTAAATGTGTGCCATTTTCATATCACTTTAACTGTCATGGCTGCCCCACTAAAGATTCCTGGGAATTGTAGAACTTTTGTAACCTAGGAACAGCGGGAAGTCCAAGAGGCCAAATGGATGGGTGGAGAGTGTCATGTTTCGATGAGCACCTTTTAGAAATAAAGCACAATCCCTTCTTAATTATAGGTGCCACTTCGGAGGTGGCTGGCTTCTCTTGCCTGGGAACTGAGAGTGTTTTGACAATCATCTGCCAAAGACCCTGCTGAGATCTCGAAAGAGGCATGTCAGGCATGGCTCAAAGAGTTGAGGGTTGGCTGCAGTCCCACTGGGATGCTTCGAAGAGGCGGTTCTGGCTGTTCGCTTTGAAGCTTCCACTTCTTCTCTTGCTTCGAGGAAGGTGTACTCCAAGTACCTTCAGGAAAAAAGAGGATCTTGGTTGGGAGGAATGGGAAAGAGACTTCTGGCTGGACTTTATGGAACAATTCTCAGTTTCAAGAAGTCCTTTTTCTGAAGGGTTTTCGGGGCAGAGTCCAGTTTAAAGAAATACAGTCCGAAAAAGAGCTAGACAGGATGAGATGGCCATCTGCCCTACCTTACAGGGAACAGCCCCTCTATTGGAAGGGGTGCCTAGTCCAGTTTAAAGGAGGGAGAGGGAGATGGGCCTTGGAGCTGTGAGCATCTAGACAGCAGATTGAACAGGTACACACACCTGGCTGTAGTCTCCCACACTACAGTGAGATGTGTCACGTTTTCCCATTTGAATAATAGTGATTGGCTGTCAGGGCTGGACAATGAGGAGTGGTGGGAGGCCCCAGTTGGAGACCCCCTCTTAAAGAAGCCTCAGAAGAGGAAGGCTCAGACTCAGGGGAGTGGAAGTGGAACACAGAAGACAGGTCAGAGGCTGAAGAGAGAGGGGCAGAATGGTTGGGTGCTGAACAAGCAACAGGCTTGAGTGAGAGAGAGGAAGAAGAGGCAGAAAGCGCTGTAGACATAGGACAGGCAGCTGAGGAGCAGGTGGGGTCTTCCTCCCCTCTCATCCTCCTACAGTATGTACGCCCCTCCTCCCAAAATCAGCTCCTGGGGGGCGGGTCTGTGTTGCTGGTTTGAACTTGTTCTTATGTCTTATGTCTTATGACCAGAGATTTACAGAAGATTGGAAGAAGTATATGAATTATTTGAAGAGCAACTGTAATCAACAAATTAGGCTAGTAGGACTACAAGAAGTTTTGTAAGGAGAAATATACGAAGTGTTACAAAGTAGAAAAAGATAGAGATATTGGTTATGAGTTTGAAATGTAATAGGGAAGATAAGAAATGCATACTGAGAGATTAGATTGGAAAATTTTCAGGCAGGATTGATGGAAGTCAAAAATTTGAATAAGATGTAAAAGTATGTTTAATTACTGTTGAAAATGATATGTTAAAAAAACTAATAAAAATTATATTTTAAAAAAAGAACTTGTTCTTATGTCACTGTGAACTGTTGCAGGGCCAGATCCTGGTGATTCTGGGCACAAATGAAGCTCCATCTCCACCCCAGGCAGCCTGTGAGTCACTAAGCAGACCAGCAACTTGCTACCCAGGAGCCACCTGGCGCAGGTGAGCAGAATGTCAAACACGGTGGCTTTCTGCACTGCCTGGAGAGAAAAATGAAGTATGCAGGAACTTTCATCTGTAACTCCTGTTCAAGGCTTTGGATGCCCTCCCTCAAGGTATCCTCACAGATCCGCTTTAATTAACCATTTACCTACTGTAACATGGCCTGGGGCTCTGGAAATGAAGGCACAGATGCTTTGTTGTTGGCCTGTGAGCATAAGTACAGTAACATGAAATCCAGAGGCCTCACTCGCCTCTGATCCCCGTGAAGTGCCTGTAAACCAGGCCAGACTAAGAGCCATGTGCTGAATTGTCTCAGGCAGCTCTGATAGACACAGCTGGGGCGAGACCTTGTGTTTGCCTCCCAACAATATCACACATCTCTTATTAAAGGGCCTATGGACCAATCCCCAAAGTGGTGGATATAGATATAAAACATAAATAACTATTCCCTCTACAAACATATCTTCTTCCCACACTATGACCTCTTTCTGCTCTTATGCTGAAAGCATAAGCAACAGCATCCGGAGATTATAGAAAGTCAGAGCAAATTTTTGCTCCTGGATGTTGACGTATCTGTTCAAAATGGAGATGGCAGAATCTGTCAATTTTTGTTGTCTCACTTTCTCGTTTTCCCAATCTTAAATTCAGTTTTCTGCATTGCTGCAGCAATATGTGATGCGTTTGTTTATTTGTTTGTTATCTGCATGAAAATTCTTCAGCATTTCAGTGAGAATTTCCCCAAATAAACTCATTTTTATACACAGTTTTAACTGTGTGGTGTAGTGGTTAAGAGCGGTAGTCTCGTAATCTGGGGAACCGGGTTCGTGTCTCCGCTCCTCCACATGCAGCTGCTGGGTGACCTTGGGCCAGTCACACTTCTCTGAAGTCTCTCAGCCCCACTCACCTCACAGAGTGTTTGTTGTGGGGGAGGAAGGGAAAGGAGAATGTTAGCCGCTTTGAGACTCCTGAAGGGGAGTGAAAGGCGGGATATCAAATCCAAACTCTTCTTCTTCTTCTTCTAAAGTACACATTCTGGCAAGCAACGTGTCCTAATGTAATGCATTTTTGTATCCCTTCTTCCCCTTGCCATCTTCTGCTTCTGCCCCTGATTTTGGACTCCTCTCTACCACTGACTCTCCCAGCTCACTTAGCCCTATTTACCCCTTCAGCTTCTGACACCTCTTCTTCCCAGTCTTCTCCCACTGACCATTCATCATTGTCCCACTAAGACTCCCCGGGCTCTGAGCCAGGCACACTGAAATTTTCAAGGAAGGTGCCAGCCACCCCCACCACCTCCACAATGTGCTGACATCACTCTCACACGCCACGTGACATGCTCTCATGTCACACGCATGCCACATGGCTTGCATGTGTGACATGAACACATCACGTGGCATGCATGCATGGTATACACGTATTGCTGCAGAATATTGAGGGAGGCTGGCTCCTTCCTTGAAATTTTTGATGGGCAAATTTTTGATATTGGCAAAACCTACTGGTGTTTCGCAACTTTCTGACTAGTTGCAGGACCTTAGCTAGACCTAGCAGAGAAAATGCAGAGTTCATGAAAGCAATTGGCAACTTGGCTGCAGACAGGATGGACGAAGCAGGAACCAGGAACTTGTAGTTAGGTGTTTATTATATACATTGGACTATTTACAGGAACAGAACAGAACACGGATCTTGACATTTGCTCTCTCTGACACGACTCACAACTCCTAAACCTCCAACTCGTACTAACACATTCCAGTTAGTAGGCCATTAATCAGAGAGCTTGACCAATCATGGAGCTGTCTCCATGCCTCTGTATCACCAGGCAGACTTACTCCTTCACATTGCCTTGGCTGTCGGCCAAACCCTAATTGACTCTGTGTGCATAGCTGCACGTATTCAGATTCCCAACACCTTCAACCCCATGGTCCCCTCGATGACATCACTGCTCTGAACTTTCTTCCTTGGTGGTTCCACAGCTGGTTCCTCCCACCATTCCTCTGCGTCCAGCCAGTCCCCAACACCTAGCACCATAGTTGTGGTGGCCATTGATGCTGCCCATTGTAAGATCATACCATGCCCTGATGTGCAATTCTTGCCCCCACCAAAGGGCCTTTTGAGCAACAAAGGCAAGATTTGATTTCTCCCTGCTCTCTTTCCGTTACCCTGTGGATCTGTGGCTTTGCTCCGCCGATACAAGCAGCACAGCCAAACACCTTCTGTGCATTAAGAGGAAGCACACTGTTCATTTTCATTTGCTTCGTGTTAAATCAAAGCAGCCCTGACATGTGACTGCAAACCTTCTGTTCAGGAAGCACAGGCCTGGGCCACAGCTAGTGTAAATTGTTGGGTATAATTTCATTGGATCATAACTGAATCATGCCAGCTGATGTTCTAGCCCTCCCTCTCTCGATACAACTTAGCTTAGATTGATTTCAAGAAAATCAACCTGCTGGAAGGAATCTCTGAAGTGTGTTGCGTACCTGATCTCCAAGGACCGGTCTTGCCATCAACCGAGATGAAGCAATTGCTCTGGGCAGGAGATGATGAACCGCTCGTGTGTGTGTGTGTGTGTGTGTGTGATTTCTCATCTGTGTTTCTTTAAAAATTAGCAGGAGAAGTGCAGCGGGGGGTGTCATTCTTTAAAAAACAAGCATGGTACCTTTAAAAAAAAACCTATACCACTTCAGACTGCATAGGAGTGTACAATTTATGAATGCCAATCAACATTGTGTGTGTGTGTGCATTTTTTCCCAGCAAGTAGAAAAGGAACATGTCAGTGAGAAAAACTTTTGCCCAGCCTCAGCTCTACTGCACTAGTCCTGTACTGGCAGGTCTTGTTTAAACCACCTTGTGTAAATCACCTTGCGTTCTGGACCAGGAAAAAGGCAGAATACATACATATATATATATATATATATATATATATATATATATATATATATAATCATGGAATCATAGAATTGTAGAGTTGGAAGGGACCCCAAGGGTTCTCTAGTCCAATCCCATGCAATGCAGGAATCTCAGCTAAAGCATCCATGACAGATGGCCATCCAACCTCTGCTTGAAAACCTCCAAGGAAGGAGAGTCCACCACTTCGTATGGGAGTCTGTTCCACTGCCGAACAGCTCTTACCGTCAGAAGGTTTTTCCAAAAGTTTAGTTAGAATCTCCTTTCTTGTAACTTGAAGCCATTAGTTCGAGTCCTACCCTCCAGAGCAGGAAAAAACAAGCTTGTTCTATCTTCCACGTGACAACCCTTGAGATATTCAAAGATAGCTATCACATCTCCTCTTTTCCAGGCTAAACATACCCAGCTCCTTCAACCGTTCCTCATAAGGCTTGGTTTCCAGACCCTTGATCATCTTGGTTGCCCTCCTCTGCACATGTTCCAGCTTGTCAACGTCCTTCTTAAATTGTGGTGCCCAGAATTGGACACAGGACTCCAGGTGTGGTCTGACCAAGGCAGAATAGAGTTGTACTACTACTTCCCTTGATTTGGTCACTATACGTCTGTTGATACAGCCTAGAATAGTGCCAGCTTTTTTTGCTGCTGCATCACACTGTTAACACTGTTAAGCTTGTGGTTCACCAAGACCCCTAGATCCTTTTCACATCTGCTACAAGTAAGCCAGGTGTTTCTCATCTTATAGTTGTGCACCTGATTCTTCCTGCCCTAGCGCAGAACCTTACTTTCTTCCCTATTGAAATTCCCTTTGTTAGTATGGGCCCAGCTCTCCAGTCTGTTAAGGTCATTCTGATTCTGTTTTCTATAGCATTAGCTACCCATTCCAGTTTAGTGTCATCTGCAAATTTGATGAGCATCCCCTCAATTCCTTCATATAAGTCATTTATAAAGACGTTGAACAACAACAGGCCCAGGACAGAACTCTGCGGCACCCCACTTTTTTCCAGGATGACGAGGAACCATCAATGAGTACTCTTTGGGTTCGGTCACTCAACCAGCTACAAATCCACCTAACGGTTACCTCGTTCAACCCACATTTTAGCAGCTTTTCTACAAGAATATCATGGGCTTTATTTGGGGGAGACAGGTTGAAAAAAATGCCTTTAAATGTAGGTTGAGAATTCCAGGAAGGGAAAGTGGGCAGATCCTCTTTCCCGTGGTTCCCATTGTACTCCAGTTACAGCCGTGCCCAGGGATTAGATCAGCATTTGAGCTTGAGCCAGCTCGTAGGTTCAGGCGGTTAAACCTTGGGACCAGCGGAAGGGAAAGCAAAATAAATAACAGCCGAATAAATAAACTGCGCATTAGCACCAGCATGTCGCACGCTGCAATCATCAAAGAGATGCCTTCTGACCTGGCGAAGATCCCATGCAGCCCCGTGGACAAACGCAAGAAGCCAATCAGCTCCAAATTTGGCACAAAGCTTCATGCAAACATCCACTAATTAATCCAGCCAGCTCCCTGCAAGGCAGGAAGGTAGCTATTAATATTCCTGTTTCTGCACAGGACGCTAATGGTAATGGGGATACAGGCACAGAGGTAATCATGATTGGGATTTGTATTAGAATAGTTGCCCCCACAGGCCACTGAATTTCTAGGTGATCATTTGTTAAATGTTATAATGCATGACTCAGTATATATTTGTTGTGGGGGGGGCGGTGGAGAGAGAGGAAGCAAGGAAGATGATTTGCAGCACATGAAACTCATAATAAAAATAATTTAATAATAATAATATTTCATTATTTAAATGCTGACCATCAGTATGGGTTGCCCCAGCCACTCTCTGCATGGCTTCCAACAAATTAAACACATTATCACAAGATAGCTCATGCATCTTACCTCCATGCACTTGGTTTTTTTTAAAAAAAAATTAATAATTTTTAATTTTAATAATTTTAATTTCAATTTTCTGCATCTCTCCAAAGGTTGCATCCAACCAAGTTCTGCTTTGAATTGCTTTGAGTTTAATTGGCTACAACCCAGCTATATTCACTCAATGGAACTTCCACATTCAGGCATAGTCTAACCCAGTCTAACAACTCCCATCATCCCTAGCTAACAGGATCCGTGGTCAGGAATCATGGGAATTCTAGTCCAAAAAGAGCTGGAGACCCAGGTTCTTCCAGGGAAGATTCTTTCTCGTTCTCTTGCTTGGTCAGAACTGGGGCAGATCATAGGACAGGCTGACATTGAAACTAGGCCAGGGGAAACACATTCCCTGCAAGGGACAAAGGCCTATATTTAGGATGAAATTGGTTAAAAGTCCAGTAAATTACAAGTTATAGTTCCAATTCATGACATTTTTGCAAGCAATTTGTGAGTGTTACCTCCACTAATATATGCATTTATATGAACAATGCATGCATTTTTTTGTAAATATTCTTCAGCTGGGCAGCAGCATCGCAAAATTTGGAGAAGTGCAAATTTTGAAGGGTGATCCGTGTTTCGACTGACACATGGGTTTGAGACATGGGAATTAGGTAGTTTCTCATTAAAATGCAAACAAAAATGCAAATTTCTCCTTCATTATTTATTAGCATTACCTGTCTTTATTAAATTTGTATAGCACCCTTCATCTGAAGACCACAGGGTGGTTCACCATATCCATACTTCACAGCAACAATGGGCTCAAATTAGAGGAAGATGGTTTGGGTGGAATGGTAGTAGCAAGGCATGCCAACCCAGGACGGGTGGCGGGATTCAATCTTTCTCTCCCTTCCCCCCAACTTGTTCCTGATATAGATTTTCGCTCACCCCTTCTTCTTGGGCAGGGAAAGAGGTGTCGTTTGGGGGTCCACCTCAGGTGGCAAAATGTCATTTGTTGGCACCGGTTAGAAGTCAATAGAAGCATGCCCCCCCCCCCCGTCTGATTCCACCATGGTGGAAGGAGATTTGGGGGGGGGGTTACAGCTGGGGAGAAAAAGTTAAGCCTTCCTTTCCGAAGCTCTGACCTCCCCCATCAAAAGCATCCGGAATCAGACTTCAAATAAGCCTGCTATTGTACTTAATACAAACTGGTTTGCTAAGCTTAATTGAAGTGAGGGAGGGGTAATTTGAGGTTTACCGTCCCCCTGTAGTGGCCCCTCCAAAATCACCCTTTCTCCTGCTGCAACTTTATATGAGAGGAAAGTCTACTGTTGGCGCCTCAATGGAAGGCCTTTTTCAAGGCTAATTGTTGCAGGGAGTGGTTTTTCAAGAGACCGCAGCTGGTTTGCAAATGTGCCCATGCGCCCATCAACATTGTCAACCCTTGCATTGATCTTTAAGGTACCACATAACTCTGTGGTGTTACTGTTGCAAAATGACTTTCTCAGTTACCGCCCCACAATTCTCTCTATCTCTCCCTGTCTCTTGCTGTTTGTGCGAGCGTAAACTTTTCGAAGACACCATCAAATTAAAAATTCTTTTCAGAAGCCTCTTTAATAGAGGCTGGAAGCTAAGTGGAGATTGAATTTAATTTAGGCCAATTCTCTGAGCTTCAGATAAAGGCCCTCTCTCTCCTTCTCTCGCTCCCCACCCCACTTTTTTTTCTAATCTAGTGGCAGGCCAGATAAAAATACCCCTCTTCTATCCTGCAGGCAACTTCGTTTCCTGGCAGAGTGGAAAATAGATGTGGGCGGGAGGAGAATATAATTGAACGAAAGTTGCCGTATAGAAAAATGCACATTGGAGGTGGAAAGTCTTTTGGGATTGGGTGCGCTGCTTTAATTTGCGTTTCTCAGTATGTCTCCCTCGTGTTCCTTTATGGAATTGGAGCCAATGTCTAATTGCCAGGGACAGTCTTAGAAAGCAGCACAGGGGAGTTCAACCAGTGCTCTCCCCCCAACCAGGGAAAATAAATGCTGGAACTCCCCATAAAGTTATTACAGTAAGTTGCCGGGCGACTCAGAGCAGCCCTGAACAGATACTGGTTTGCAAACAGCCTCATTCACTGCCATGGAGGTGCTAAAAACTACAGCAAACTGCCTCCCTAGCTGGTTGGGGGGGGGTTGCCCCTGGTTCTGGTCAAACAAACATGCCCCTGCCTCCCTCATTCTCTTAGATTCAGGTGGATGACTAGGGCAGCTCAGAAGGGCCCTTGTGCAAATGCGCACATGTGCCATCGTAGAGGCCTGGCTGGAATGCTTAAAGCCCACCACTGCTACATGGGAGATGGAAAATATGAACTGACCTCTCCTCATGCCTTGACCAATCACAGCTAGGAGTAACTAGGAACTATGTGGAATCATAGGTTTAAAAACGTGTAGACTTGCACACAAGGGACGTGGGTGGCGCTGTGGTCTAAACCACTGAGCCTCTTGGGCTTGCCAAACAGAAGGTTGGCGGGTTTGAATCCCCATGACGGAATGAGCTCCCGTTGCTCGGTCCCTGCTCCTGCCAACCTAGCAGTTCGAAAGCACGTCAAAGTCAGGAAGGTAGGAAGGTAAATGGAGTTTCCGTGCGCTCTGGCTTCTATCACGGTGTTCTGTTGCACCAGAAGCGGTTTAGTCATGCTGGCCACATGACCCGGAAAGAAGAAGAAGAAGAAGAAGAGTTTGGATTTGATATCCCGCCTTTCACTCCCCTTCAGGAGTCTCAAAGCGGCTAACATTCTCCTTTCCCTTTCCCTTCCTCCCCCACAACAAACACTCTGTGAGGTGAGTGGGGCTGAGAGACTTCAGAGAAGTGTGACTGGCCCAAGGTCACCCAGCAGCTGCATGTGGAGGAGCGGAGACGCGAACCCGGTTCCCCAGATTACGAGACTACCGCTCTTAACCACTACACCACACTGGCTGTCTGTGGACAAATACCAGCTTCCTCAGCCTGAAAAGCATGATGAGCAGCGCAACCCCATAGTCACCTTTGACTGGACTTAACTGTCCAGGGGTCCTTTACCTTTTTAGACTTGCACACGCTGGCTGGCTTCCATTTTGACTTGAAATGCTCGTTTTGGGCTTTTTAGAAGTACGTAAAGGCAAGAAGCAATGGGGGGAGATCCAGTCCACAATGGCGCCCATCTGAGAAGTGCCAGAACTGTGCTCTCTGGCTGGGGGGGGGGGGGGGAGAGCATTGAGTTTGACTGTTCTGTTGTGAAACAATCATGGTCCCTTGGAAATGACCGAGCTTCCTGCCTTTTTCTCCATTTCAGTCATCTAGTCCAGCCTTTGCAAACCTGGCGCCCTCCAGATGTTTTGGACTACAATTGCCATTGCTAATTAGAGCTGCAGTGCAAAACATCTGGAGGGCATCAGAGTCGTGTAGGCTGAGCAAAAACACAGTGATAAGGTTAGTTTATTTGCCTATTTGCCACCTGTCTGTATGCCGTTGTCCATGCCGTTTTTGTTATTATTTTCCTTCGCTTGAGGCCCTGGCAGTAACTTGGTGGGGCTGCATCTGTATGCGCTTTCAAGGTGATTGGTTCCCTTGAATGGAACGATTTGAAAAACATGATATGAAAAATAAAAGGCCTGCCTAAGGCAGATTCCTTTTTGAGGTGTGAAGTGCAAAGCTCTTCCGCTTTGAACCAAATGAAAGCCTCGGCTCATTGAAGGCATTACGAAGCTTCTATATTTGAATACCGAGACAAAACACATTGTTTTTCTTCTAATTCTCCCAGATTTAGGCCAGGCCATGGAGGGATGTAAACAGAAGCAAGAAATCTCACTTCTGTGTGTGGTTCAACACATTTATATACCACAATATGCAAATGAAACACAGTCGTCATTTGAAATGTGCATTTCTGTGAATTGTGCAGTACTGGCCTCCAGCCTTGTAATGTGTACAGAAATGCATATGCAATATCTTGAGAGGGACCAAACCTATGACAAAAAATGGGTGAAGTCACACAAAAGTTACACTTTGGTCTGCCATCTTGATTCAAAATGGAAGCTGGTGGCCCAACATCAGTGGAAACTGCCAACCCTACCTCAGAAACCTTTGTGCTAAATTTAGTGACAATATTTTGAGAGGCAGACAAACCTAGACAGACAGACAAACCACTTCCCCAAATATATAGTAGAGATAGAGGATAGATCGATAGATATAGATAGATAGACACCTCTGTCTGTCTATCATCTATCATCTATCTATCTATCTATCTATCTATCTATCTATCTATCTATCTATCTATCTATCATCATCATCATCATCATCATCTATCTCTCTGTCTATCTACCCTTCCCTCCCTATTTAACGTCTTCCAAGATTTATCCAAATAATAGCAACACTTAATCTGGGTTCCATGAAAACATATAATAATAACAGTGTATTTTAGTCAGGAATTTATTAGGATATGCAATAATGATCCTCACAACAAAATGACATACATCCACAATATCTATGGTATGGGCTCACCGGAGAAGTCATTTTTCAAAATTAATTTCCTAGGACATCTTAGCAATTGTCTCCCGGCACGCTCATGTACCTCGAGAGCAAAGTTTAGTAACTACTTGCTTCCTACAAAGCAAAACTGGGTTACACTCAGGCTTAGACATGAAGAAGAAGAAGAAGAAGAGTTTGGATTTGATATCCCGCCTTTCACTCCCCTTCAGGAGTCTCAAAGCGGCTAACAATCTCCTTTCCCTTCCTCCCCCACAACAAACACTCTGTGAGGTGAGTGGGGCTGAGAGACTTCACAGAAGTGTGACTGGCCCAAGGTCACCCAGCAGCTGCATGTGGAGGAGCGGAGACGCGAACCCGGTTACCCAGATTACGTGACTACCGCTCTTAACCACTACACCACACTGGCTCTGACAAATGACAAAACCAGGTTGCTATTAACAGCAGACAGATGTGGTGTTTCTGGGTCCCATTAGCTGGCGATGTTCCCGAGGGCGACCATTTATGTATCATCATGAAAGGGGGGTAACAGAGTGTGCAGATTTGCATTTTAAAAAATTGGTCGTGCCAACTTTCAAGCATATGAGAGAACAATTTAGCAAATCATAGTTTCAGCAACTTAAATCGAAATGCAAGACATCTCACCAAAGTGGAGAAGACTGTGGCCAGGTGACCTATTTGCCTGCTCAGTTTTCTGCCCAGGTGTTCACAGCCCCAAGGCTCCTGTGCAGGACTGTCTTAAGCATATGTGGCTCCAGGGTGCAAAGATCTGCCTGGCGCCCCCCCCCCCGGTTGCCCAGTCCCAGGCGTGCAGGAGGGCAGAGCCAGCCGGCCGCCTGAGCGTCTCGCTGGCTTGGTCGCCCCCAAACTCGCGGCGCAGAAGAAGAGCCTGCCACAGCAATCCGACCGACGGGCAGACTCTTCCCCAGACTCAACTCTCAGGCCTGGACTCTCAGCCCGGCACCTGGGTGCCCCACACCCCTAGCTCCTATGGGTAAGACGGCCCTGCTCCTGTGTTCCCTTAGTGTTAAATTGAACTTGGACCAGGCAGTCCTTTACTTGGAGGGATTGATAAAGAGGCTCCTTTCCTTCTGCTTCTGATAATGCTAGATTGGCTTGGGGGGGGGGGACCTAAGCACCTTGCAGCTCCTTTCTTCACCCCCGTTTCTCTCTGACCTAATGGATGTAGTCAGCCCTGCACAGACGGTTTTGAAAAAATACATTACTGGCCAGTTCTCCCCTGATCTCTGGGCCCTGAATGATGCTCCTATTCATGTTGCAATCCTAGCACTCACAGTCCTTCCCCCAGCCTCATTATCTTTAATTTAGTTGCCTCCGTCTAGCTGCGGTCAGTCCATTTCATCCTGCTCTCAGACCACAGCATTTTCCCCATCGGGAAACGAGAAAGCTATGGCCAGCCCAACAAAGATGCAGCCATGCTCTGGACCTGACTTTCACATAAGAAAGTGCCCTAGCCATCCAGCCATGGTTGTTGGGGGGTGACGGTGTCAAGGGGGACAGTTGCTCTCCCTGGATGATCCCTCACCTTCAGATTCCCAGAGTCCCTTTTTTAAAAAAAATGGAGAACATTTCTAGTACAGTGGTGCCTCGCAAGACGAAAATAATCCGTTCTGCGAGTCTCTTCGTCTAGCAGTTTTTTCGTCGTGCGAAGCAAGCCCATTGACGGATTAGCGTTATTAGCACTATTAGCGATTTAGCGGTTTAGCGGCTATTAAAGGCTTAGCGGATTAGCGGCTTAGAAAAAGGGGGGGAGCGAAAAAAAATGGCAAGGCTCGCAAGACTTTTTCATCTTGCAAAGCAAGCCCATAGGGAAATTCATCTAGCGAAGCAACGCAAAAACGGAAAAACCCTTTCGTCTAGCGAGTTTTCCGTCTTGCAAGGCATTCGTCTTGCGCGGCACCACTGTATTTGTAGAAAATAAGGTATGGGGCAAAATATGCATGCATTGTGTTCTCTCTCTTAGAAACTAGCTTCCCTCTTTCTTTCTTTCTTTCTTTCTTTCTTTCTTTCTTTCTTTCTTTCTTTCTTTATATTTGATTTGATTTTAAATAGTATAACCATATTACAAACAACAATTTGCAGTCCAAATATCAAGATTACTCTGAATCTCCTGACTTCCCCCCTTCCTTTCCATGGGTCCTGATGATAATATTTGCAACTGCATATCAATATGTATCCAAATTTTTATCCTCCTAAATTATCCAAACTTTCTGTTACTTTACAAGTGTGGTTAAAAATCCTGCCAATGTTTTAACTTGCTTGCATTGGTCTCGTATGTAAATCATAAATGTTTCCCATTCTCTTTTAAAGTTCTTGCCTTCTTGATTTCTGAGCTTCCTAGTTAGTTTTGCCATTTCGGCAGAGTCCATCAACTTGGTTTGCCATTCTTCTCTGGTCGGAGTTGTTTCTTCCTTGCATCTCTGGGCTAATAGCATCCGTGCAGCTGTTGTCACGTACATGAACGGTTAGCTTCCCCCTTTCAATGTTTTACTTTATACAGTCATACCTCGGGTTACAGACGCTTCGGGTTGCGCGATTTCAGGTTGCGCACCGCGCCAAACCCGGAAGTATCGGAACGGGTTACTTCTGTCGGGAATCAAGCCTTTATCAGGAGAAACTGGCAATTCTCCCAGGCACCCGGCTTGATCTCCTGTTGACCTCCCTGTCTGCTTTCCCAGCAAGATCCTGGCAAAGGTCGCGATAGGCGATCCTTCTCAGCGTGAGAAGAACACCCCCCTCTTTTCTGCCCCCCCCCCCGGCAGGGGAAAGAGATAGACAGAAACATATTTACATGCTTTTATTTCTGTCATTGCAGCGTTACAGAAAACATGACTGCTCTCTTCATACTCCTGCAGTTGAGAGAGAACAAACACTTCCTGTCCAGCTCATATTACACTCTGAGCTAATTCCGGTGCCCTCTGCACTGTGAATTGACTGTCCCTCTGTTTCCCACGGAACAGTCCCAACATTCCCAATATGTTTTGTTTTCAAGCTACCAGCAGCTCGCGGCTGCATTGCTTCAATATCGTAACAACGTCTGGGTTTTGGTGCTTGCGCATGCACAGAAGCGCTAAATTGTGCTTTGTGCATGCGCAGAAGAGCAGAATCGTGACCCACGCCTGCACATATGCGGCACTGTAGGTTGCAGATGCTGCGGGTTGCGAATGTGCTTCCCGCACGGATCACATTCACAGCCCGAGCGTCCACTGTACACACAGACTCACATGGAAACATTCCTATAGACATCCATCCATGCCACAGACACCCCCAACACACAAAACCAAAAGAAGAAGCAAGCTTGAGCCTAATGCTACAACTGTTGAGAGAGAGGCAATATTTTCAGTAGGCAATATTTCATGTGAATCCTCCGCGATAGACATGCACCCAGTTTTAATAGGAAAGTGCCATATAATTCAGATGGATGCTGGAGGCTTGATGCTGAAAATACCTCACTGAGGCATATGACATGGGCACTTCCAGTGATATTTTCTTCTTGGTCTGAAGTTAATTCTGTATTAACTTTGCATTTTGTCCTGGAGAAACGGCTAAGGGAGCTGGGCATGTTTAGCCTGGAGAAGAGGAGGTTAAGGGGTGATATGATAGCCATGTTCAAATATATAAAAGGATGTCACATAGAGGAGGGAGAAAGGTTGTTTTCTGCTGCTCCAGAGAAGCGGACACGGAGCAATGGATCCAAACTACAAGAAAGAAGATTCCACCTAAACATTAGGAAGAACTTCCTGACAGTAAGAGCTGTTTGACAGTGGAATTTGCTGCCAAGGAGTGTGGTGGAGTCTCCTACTTTGGAGGTCTTTAAGCAGAGGCTTGACAGCCATATGTCAGGAGTGCTCTGATGGTGTTTCCTGCTTGGCAGGGGGTTGGACTCGATGGCCCTTGTGGTCTCTTCCAACTCTATGATTCTATGATTCTATAAATCCTTGATATTTGTGTATTCCTGTAACAGGAGGACAGGAAAGCCCAAGTCGGTTTTGCAAGCTCACCTAGAAGACAAATACCCTTTGCTGCATTTGAACATATTTCTCATAAATGTCATTTTCATTTCAATATCTCTCAGGACACTTGGATAGCATATATCAACTTAATGTGCTTAAACTGAAATGGATGCGCTGGTGGGTTTTTTAGAATGGCTGTTTTCTTTTCCTTCCTGTCGTGTTTCTTTCTCTTCATTTTGGTTAAACTTACTACTGTTAACCGTGCAGGATTAAACCTTGCGGAGACAGTCAAAATCTTAGCTCCACCCCCACCCCACCCCCACTCTAGTGGGATAACATTGAATTAAGAAAGCTTGTTTTTTTAAAAAAAAGAATGTTTATTAAGGTTTCACAAACAATAAAAAGTTTCCAAATTTAAACATAAGAAAAGCTTCAAGAATAAAAACATACAAGAACAAAATAGATAAAAAATAGGCAGTAAAAAACAATTAGCAAAAGAAAGGAAGGAAGAAAAGAAAAGAAAGAAAAGAAAAACCAAAAAGCAGAACAGAAAATAGGTTAATATTTTCATCTCTTATACTTCATTCACTAGTTTCTTGACCTCCTCACACCTCCCATTTTGTATTCCAGTTCTAATATTAAATTCAGCAAATCCTTACCCTCTAGCATTTATCCTGAATTAAGAAAGCTTGGTTGTAGTTTCCTTTCAAGTTTAAATCAATATTATTATCCATTGTCGCAGCGTCCCTAAAAGGCATGGGGCCCAAAGGCCAGAGCCTGTTCTGCCTATTTGGCAATCTGGCAGGTAGGGGAAGAATTAATCATTCAATTCCACCTTCTGCTTATCCACTGAAATCACCTCTTTTCATCCTGCCAGTTGGAGGGTGTTCAGCAGAAACCTCAGTTGCCTATTTTTCGCACTTCCCCAAATGTTGTGATGCAGCTTTCCAACCATAAAATGCACGTGCTCCCAGGCAGTGGCGTAGCATGGGGGGTGCGGGGGGGCCGGCCGCACTGGGCGCAACATCTAGGAGTTAGGGTTAGGGGCGCAAATCCACGGGTTAGGGGGCGCAAATTACTTGCCTTGCCCCGGGTGCTGACAACCCACGCTACGCCACTGCTCCCAGGGCAGGGGGGATTTTCCCACTTGCTGGTGGTATGTGCACCAGAGGGGCTCCAGGTGAATTTCCTCTGCAAGCAGTGAAGGTTCCGCTGTGGTGGTGCCACCCCGCAAAAGGCCCTGTAAGGTTAAGAAGGGGGGTGCATTTTTAACGTACTGTCGCCACAACAAGCCTTTCGGAAACAAAGGCGATGAGTGTTATTAATAAAATAAATATGACTGTCAAGTGAGAGAAATAATGTGTTAGTGAATGGGGAGGAAAATGCATTAGGGTAGAAGCACCCTCTGTTCCCAAGTGGTGCAGATGAAAATGACTAATTAAAGAATAATATTTCATTGGCTGCCAACTCAATCAAAGTTTAGATAGACAAACCAGCAATTACAGGAAGGAGATAATCAGTTATGCATTTAAAAGACTATCTGCCAAGCAACTTGTCCTTTAATTAGATGTGCAATTTTGAAAGAAGGGGGGGGTGGATTGTTCGGAAGTGAAGGAAAAGCAATAATCATATGAAGAGTGAAGCCTCGGTTGGGTTTATCTCCATCTAACAGGAACCAATTAAAACACAACAATAAATCACAATTGTTTAGATTGTGTTCCGTGATTGCAATTAAAAACACTGCATTAGCTACCACAGATGGAAAAAGATGGCCTAGAGAGAGAGAGAGAAAAGTTTTAAAAGTGAATGAATAAATAAATAATACATGTTTAAAAACCCAGAGGCGGTGCAGATGTAGTTTTCCCTGATAAACCAGTGTCTGGGTTATATTATTTCTGCCTATATGGGGGGGGGGTGTCACATGACTGGTTGCTGCTCCCCCCCTAAAAACACACACACAAAAACCAGTTCCCTCCACATAGAAACCTAGCCTGTCAAAATGTTTATGTTAGGAGAAATTTGCGATCAAATGCTGACAAATTTTCATGGGGGAGTTGAATTTAGGAATGGAAAAATGAGAAACCGAAAGAACTATTCTGCCAGTTATCTAACTTTCCACGTCCAGGGATTTTTGGGGGGATTTAATCAGGCTAGTTGCCACAAAATGCTGTGTTGCTTCTTCTAGAGGGGTAGCAGTACGTCTTGGACAGTGTTGTGTGTGTGCTGTGATCCACCTCAGTGAGTTCTCCTTTGCTCTCCTAAGCTCCTGCACCTACCCGTACGCGTATCTCTCTTTCATGACAGTCCCGTAAGCCACTTTAGGAAGGCTCCTGGGAGCAGCTTATGCCAGGGCAGGGAAGCTGTGGCCCTCCAGATTTTGTTGTTAGACAGGGGCGAATCTTTCAAATCCCATTTCTTTCAGTTTCTCATTTTCCATTCCTAAATTCAACTCTCCACATTTTCAATAAGGAAATTATAAAAAAGAAACTGAACACCTTCAAGAAAGGTTGAGGACCAGTCTGGTGTGAAAAATATACCTTATTTTTCACTCTATAAGACGCACCAGACCACAAGATGCACCTAGTTTTTGGAGGAGGAAAACAAGAAAAAAAATATTCTGAATCTCAGAAGCCAGAACAGCAAGAGGGATCGCTGCGCAGTGAAAGCAGCAATCCCTCTTGCTGTTCTGGCTTCTAGGATAGCTGCGCAGCCTGCATTTGCTCCATAAGACGCACACACATTTCCCCCTACTTTTTAGGAGGGAAAAAGTGAGTCTTATAGAGCAAAAAATATGGTACATGAGGACAGTAGAGATTGAGCTTGCATGCATATGTCACTGCGATGTTCACACATGGAACCTTGCACCTAAAGTCCATGTGCAAACTAGGGCATTGTGCTCCAGTTCACATATTCTTTTGGAACATACAGATTAAATGGGAATACATTGGAATCTGAACCAAATCTCTCTTCCCCTCCCAGTGAGTGCGGAACGTGAGTTTGCAAAAGGTCTGGTGCCTCACACAGAAGCCCTCGATTCTCAAACACGTGCAAGAATCTTGCGTCTTTGATGAAGCTCCTTTGCAGAGGCAGGATTGGATCGTGGGCCTCATTTCAGTGTCAGGTGTGCTCTGAAGAGTGCATTTGTGGGAAGGCAGGGCAGAACTGTTTCGAATAAATAAAACAAACATGGCAGAATAAATGAGATCAATATTGTGAAGAGGGGGTGTGATGGCCTGGGATTCCGATTCAGAGGATGAACCGGAGGAATCCCAGCCTGCACAGGAGTCCCTGCCTCCAGGGCCGGCTGAACTGGGGCAGGGCCTTGATTCTGAGGCGCCTGCACCTGTGCCGGATCCTCAGCAGCAGGCACCAGCTGAATCCATTCTGGCTCCAGAGGTGGTTGAGGACTCAGTGCCTACAGGTGAGTCTCCCCCTGGGTCCAGTAACCCTTCAGCCTCTCCTGAACTGCAGAGGCTCAGGGCAGAGAGGCGAAGGGAACTGGTTTCTCCCAGGAGGAGTGCTCGCCTTAAGGCCAGGAGAGGCGGGTCTCCTGGGGGCCGGGACCGCCCCTGGCCTCAGAGAAGATAAAGGCCAGTCAGCCCGGTCCCAGGTTGCGGGAGCAACGTCGTCGTTGAGTACCTGCTCCTACCCGGACCCAGACCTGACCTTCCAGTGTTCCTGTCCCCGCCCGGCTTCCTGCTTCGGACCTTGCCTTGCTCCTTGTGAACTGTTTCCAGGCTAGTGACTCAGGACTGGACTTTGACTACGACAACGGTAACCTTCCCCCCGGGACTAGCACAGGGGGTTACGCAACTGTGGTCCCCTGCCAAACTGAGGACAGAAGAGGACATTTCCTTTTCAAAGCTCTCAAATCCCTAACAGAAATAGAGTCCGTTTGAACCAGAGCCCAACAGATGCCATGGACCTGAGGACATTGTTCTCCTCTCGGCCAGGCAGGAGAATAACAATATATCTGGCCGTGTCAGGCCTGCAGGCAGAGCTGTGTTTCATCTAAAGGCTGCTGCAGGAGAATATAGCATCATTGTCCTGCTACAGCTGTGCCTAGCATTGCCATATTTCAAAAAGTAAAAACCAGGACATCCCAAAAGTTTAGACAAACCCCCAAGTTCTCAAGCTTTTTTTTATTTACGGGGAAACCTGTGGTTTTTCGATTGACTTGCCAAAGATCCAGGACAAAGCGCCGGCTTTTGGAAATTCCCCTCGGACGTCAATTCTGCCTTTGAAATCCCAGTAACGTCCGAGAAAATCCAAACATATGGCAGCCCTGGTTGTGCCTAACCTACTCGAGTTATAGCAGGTTGGCACCGGCCCCCTCATCCCAACTAACTGGATTTTTAAAAAAATGACTTCCTGCAATTGAGTGGTTTGCTTGGGATCTCCCCCCCCCCACACACACACACCCCGACTCTCCATTTGCAAAGGGCATGTCAGGACACTCCATTCTAGCTGACATCTGCTTTTGTGCTCTGCTCAACTGGATTCTTGCTGGAGGGCAATATATGTAAAGCATAGGCATATTGCAGAGAGCATGGATCTCCTTCATAGCACAGCAGATTCTCCCACAAATCAGGCACACGTTTGCTTTGAGCAGAAGCAAATGCTCACAAGTCCTGAATGAAAGAGTGCCTTCGAGTGCCTTCGAGGGGACCCAAATGCCCCCCCAAGTCCTCTCCATCTGCTTGCTCCATTGCTATATTTACATTTATCGGGAATTATAATAATAATAAAAATTATTTATGCCCCGCTCTCCCCAGCCTCAGGGCAGCTAACACCAGGTATAAAAACAGTTGATTAAAATACAACTTAAAAACAAAATTAAGTACAACATTAAAACACAGCCTCATTTCAGTAGAAACTCAAATCAAAAACTTTTTGGAGATGAAAACGTCAAATCTTCACCAAGGCCAACTATCCAGACTGGCCCTACATGGGCCAGAAAAAAGCCAGGGAAGTCCCCAAATAGGGGTTCCATCGCAGAAGGACAAAGGAAAGAGGAAGGAGGGGGAGGGGATCAAGTTGATTCCAAGCCAAAGGCCAGGCAGAACAACTCTGTCTTACAGGCCCTGCGGAAAGAAATCAGATCCTTCTTCTTGCCCTCTTGCTGCCTTTCCGAGATCCAGCCAAGCAGGGATCACATTGCAAGTGTAATAACATCACGTATCAGAATACGATGTGGTGTAACGAAGCCAATTCAGAGTGAGCACAAAGCATGGCCTCACTCGGAATGAGCAAAGGGTGATGAAGAGCACAGCTGCAAAATAGAGGGAAAGATGCTTTCATCCACCAAACAATTTGGTGGGAGCAGAGAGGGCTCTTGTGCTCGGGTTCTGTTTGTGGACTTCCCATTCAGGCATGTGGTTGGCCACTGTGAGAACAGGATGCTGGACTAGACGAGCTATTGGCCTGATCCAGTGGGTTCTTAAATGTATTTTTTGCATGGACAAGTGGAGTCCCCCCAAACCCAGGCGACCCCCGAGAGGAATAACGACTCAAGACAACATGCTATGGGATTAAAATTGGCCACAACTTTATTACGTTTCAGAGGTAGGGAGACCTTGGCTCAGGCATTGGGCGTTTATCCTTCCCAGTCCCCAGTCTGGCGCTGACTGCCGCTTCGCAGGTAAGATTCGCCTTCTGTTGTGTGGGCAGGACTGTCCCTCCCGTTACCTGGCCAATCCCCTGGCAACGCCTCCCCAGGTGGGATTGGGCGATTGGCAGAGGAAAGCGGAGACTTCCAGGTATCCAGTCTGGGGAGGATGAAGCCAGCCCGAACTACCAGAGGCCGCACTGGGATCCAGGGGGCTGCGCACGACCACGCAAAAGGCGCCCCCATTTGATGTGGGAGCGGTCATTCTTGGAAACTTACTCAGCTGCAAGGAATTGTGTTCTGAGAGGTTTTCGTGGGAAATTATTCCACAGCGCAGTTTGAAACACTGTTCACAGGCTGAGAGCAAATCAATATGGATATACGATGCAAAGTGCTATTTCTCCTGGTAACATGATAACTTGTGCCACAATGAAGCAATGGCCCATTCAGGTTTTCCCCCGAAGGCTCCAGGATTAATAATGGGGATTTTTGTTTTTCCTATCAACATTCTACACGGTTGATACCAGAAATGGGCTGCACAATGATAAATGTATGCAGTGCATTGTATCCAATGGTGGTTTTCCCCAAACAACTCAGCTCCAATAACGCTTCTGCTCATGCAAAGAAGGGCACTCAGTTTTAAGCAATCTCCCCATCCTGCAACACATTGCTGCATACTCCCCAAAAGGCAGTGCTCTTGAGGGCTGGGGGAACGGGGAACCTACTAGAACTACATGGGATAAGATACAATGGATTGCAAGTAAGTAGGAAGGATTGATGAAAATGAAGTGCCTTGCCTCCCATGAGCTTTAAAATTAGGAAGGGCTATAGCTCAGTGGGTAAGGGACGCGGGTAGCGCTGTGGATTAAGCCACAGAGCCTAGGACTTGCCGATCAGAAGGTTGACGGTTTGAATCCCTGCGACGGGGTGAGCTCCCGTTGCTCGGTCCCTGCTCCTGCCAACCTAGCAGTTCGAAAGCACGTCAAAGTGCAAGTAGATAAATAGGTACCGCTCCAGCGGGAAGGTAAACGGCATTTCTGTGCGCTGCTCTGGTTCACAAGAAGCGGCTTAGTCATGCTGGCCACATGACCCAGAAGCTGTACGCCGGCACCCTTGGCCAGTAAAGCAAGATGAGCGCCGCAACCCCAGAGTCAGTCACGACTGGACCTAATGGTCAGGGGTCCCTTTACCTTTACTATAGCTCAGTGGTAGAGCATATGCTTGGCATGCAGAAGGTCCTAGTTCAATCCCCAGCATCTCCAGGTAGGGCTTGGAGAGACCCCTGTCTAAAACCCTGAAGAACCACTGGCATCCACCAACCCCACCTATAGCATGGTCAAGGGGGATGAAAGCATTCCCCTTGCTCTGAATAGGCTTTGACCATTGATTGGCTAGAATCGTTCAGGTGGCTGGTCCAGAAAGCACTGCCCTCATTCTCAACTGGCTTGGTTTGACCTTGTGGCGACTTGAGCACATAGCCAAGCTGCGTCAGCAGCAACCAAGTCAACTCCTGCAAAAGTGTGAGCGGAACGGAATGCTGTGCCCCCCGAGAACCATAAAAAAAAAAATGGTGCCCAATAGGGGAAACAGCAAACGATTTTGAAAACAGGTGAACATTTGCACAGTGAAGAGTTGCTCCCTGAAACCCCAGCAGTGCTTGTGCCATGTGAAAATCAAAATAGGCAAACATTCAGTGCAACCCTACAATGTATAAAAGACCACTTATGGCCCCTGCGAATCCTTTGCAACTTTGAAATATTATCCTTTGAAGCGGTTCCTTGCTGGCCAGATATAGCATTTTAATTGTTTGGGTGAATGCATCAGCCATCGGAATGCAAGGTCTGAAAACCTTCATGTCTAATTAGAGCTGCGAAGTGAGAGATGCCAAAGGGTACGGGGAGAGTCCCGCCGTCTATTTTTGTTTGATGGCTACGACACGTTTCTTGTTTTATCTGCCATTACACCAAACAAAGGTCTCCTGGAGGAGAAAGACAAAGAAGGACACAACCAATTCTAGCTATTCAAGTCTGAACTGCTGTATAGGAAAAAATAATTACAAAGAAAACCCCTAGAGTCAGCTGAGCAATTCCAACAGGGAGTTTCCAACCAAGAGTAACAAGAGACAAATGTTCCCTGGGATCAAACCAATAACTAAAGTGCACATTAAAAATATTTTTCATTCATGTCTATTTCCGGAAGCTATTCCCCCCCACCCTCTCCGCTCCCTGGTCGGCCACTCTCCCCTGCCTGGTCTCAGTTGCAGAAATTGTCCTACAGCCAAAGTCTTTGGAAGAGTGCCACCAATTTTCTGAACTGTGAATACGTTCCCTATTCTGGGTGGAAAGGTTTTGACTGTTACAGTGGAGTCCCGCCTTTTAACATACTGTACTCCAGGAATATCCAAGGTATTGGCTCCCAGAAGCTGTTGGACTGCAAATTCCATCATCCCTCATCATTGGCTATCCTGGCTGGGGCTGATGGAGTCCAGCAACATCTGAAGAGCATCACTTGGCAAGCCAAGGTTCTACACAGGAGGAATTTAACTTGGTGCTAAGATGATTGCTCCATCGCCACTATGCTGGTCCCGTGGGCTAACCAAGAGGCAAGGTCCGAGTCCAGTCGAAGGTGCAGTATGGAGGCAGTCTGAAAAAGTTGAAGCTGGATAGCAGGACAGGGTTCAGGCAGGAACTGACAACCAACGAAACTGCTCCCGCAACTTGGGACTGAGGCTGGCTGGTTTTTATCTGCCCTGAGGCACAGGGTGGTCCTGATCCTCAGGTGACTCTCCTCTCCTGGCCTGGAAGCGAGCACTCCTCCTGCGGGAACTTAGTTCCCTCCGCCTCTCTGCCCTGAGCCTCTGCAGCTCAGGAGAAGCTGGAAGGTTGCAGAGGCAACCTCAGCTTCCTCTGACGGGGCTGAGAGTGGAGCACCTGCAGGCACCTCAGGAGCCAGAGCAGACTCAGCTGGTGCCTGCACCTGAGGATCCAGCACAGGTGAGGACCCTTCGGGCTCATTCCCCAGCCCTGGCCCAGCTGGTTCTGGAGGCGGGGAATCCTGTGCAGGCTGGGCTTCCTCAGGTTCAGCATCTGAATCCGAATCCCAGGCCATCACTGCCGCAAGCATTGGATTATTTGATATGTATATGCACTGTTCAGGAGGGAGAACTGGGAGGTTGTTCCATCAAGCAACAGTGTTCTGGGGGTTCTCTTGACCTCTCCCAGCCAATTTGGGTGGCAAGGGCAGAGGGGGAGGAGAGGTGGGAGCCCCACTGCACTAGCAGAAGCCCCTGCATGTTATGATTATGTATTGGGAGTAGAAGTCCGTATTTTTCGCGCCATAGGACGCACTTTTCCCCCTCCAAAAATGAAGGGGAAATCTGTGTGCGTCCTATGGGGCGAATGCAGGCTTTTGCTGAAGCTTGGAGAGTGAGAGGGGTCGGTGCGCACCGACCCCTCTCGCTCTCCAGGGTTCAGGAAGCTATCAGCAAGCCTTGGGAGCCCGCGGAAGTTCCCGCAGGGCTCCCTAGGCTGCGGATAGCAGCCTGCTGCCCGGAGCGCGCTGAAGCAGAGCACCCCGCGCTTTGGGTAGATATCCGCAGCCTAGGGAGCCCTGTGGGAGTTCCCGCAGGGCTCCCTGGGCTGCGGATAGCAGCCTGCTTCGGGCAGATATCCGCAAGCCCCCCCCAAAAAAAACACTAGGTGCATCCTATGGGCCGGTGCGTCCTATAGGGCGAAAAATACGGTAGTTTGATGCCCTCTAGGATGATAGCCTGCTCTGGTGTAGATCCAGGCCCCTCTCTGGTGAGAGATGGGCGAGAAGTATTACATGCTTCAGCAGGTGTGGGACATGAGTCCATTAGGCCTTGAGATCAGGAGAGTGTTTTTTATGTGCATGCTTGACTGTGGCCCTCTGAATGTGGCTCATTCATTTATTTGAAAACTCACAGGAGGCAAGGCACCTCATTTTCTGCTACGAAGCTCCCCCCACTGAGGTGCATCTGTAAAACACGGAGCCGTCACTTTAGCTCCTTATATGGCCGGCGATTCTCACGCTATCTCTGTGCTCCAGAAATATCGCCGGATGGTATTAAGCACCTGCCTGTTTGATTGTTTGCTTGCAGCTTAAGGGGACACCTTCACAGCCAAGCTAAGCTCATTGCTCAGTTCTGCCCTATCAGCAACAGAACTCATTACGATGCTACTTCAGCGCCCCGGTTTGGTCCTGCACTTTGATCAGCAAAGATTAATTGACCCAGACTGAATTAATAGTGGTGATTAAACTAAATGGGACCGCAATATGACCGAGTTACAGCCTTGCCAACATGACCATTCAGGAGAGGTTCCTTTATGCATGATTTCTTCTTAATCATTATACACTAAGACTTTATTATGGTGTTCTAATTAGGGAGACACAGCTAATATACACTAACCATTACAGTCCGTGGCATAACTTAGCAAATTATGCATAAAGTGGATGTCTTGGACACTTGGCATAGAACTTACTGTGGAAGCCTCTTGAGCTTCTTGGGCTTGCTGATCAGAAGGTCAGAGGTTCGAATCCCCATGACGGGGTGAGCTCCCGTTGCTCTGTGCCAGCTCCTGCCAACCCAGCAGTTCGAAAGCATGCCAGTGCAAGTAGATAAATAGGTACCACTGCAGAGGGAAGGTAAGCAGCTTTTCCATGCGCTCTGGTTTCCATCACGGTGTCCTGTTGTGCCAGAAGCGGTTTAGTCATGCTGGCCACATGACCTGGAAAACTGCCTGTGAACAAATGCTGGCTCCCTCGGCCTGAAAGCCACCACAACTCCATAGTCGCCTTTGACTGGACTTAACTGTCCAGGAGTCCTTTACCTTTTTTACCTTTCTTGTGGAAGCTCTGGAATGGCAGGTAAAGATGGTATTGCTGAGGTTGGGTTTGCTTAGGTACCCCTTGGTTAGATCCTACACAAGGACCTGAGAGCAGCAAGGCTGATTTAGCTGCTTTCTCACATATGTCAGGGTGAGGGGAGAGGTAAGCAATGCTAGATTTCTCTTGTGAAGCGCCCTGAGATCTTTTGATGAAGGGCGGGATATAAATCTAATAATAATATAATAAGATCAGGTTGGCAAGATCTAGCTGAATTGCTACAGAGAGAGAGAGAGAGAGAGAGAGAGAGAGAGAGAGAGAGAGAGAGAATATCCTGGTTATCAGGTTGAGGAGAATCCAGTCCAGATGCTAGGAATCAGGTAAAAGAAACACATTAGACAACATTGGAAAAATGAAGAAAGCAGAGAATCTGTCCTAGAATTACTTAGTCAGCAAAATCAAGAACAGTCAAAGAATGTCCTGTAGTTCCTTCCTCCAACCAGCAATGAGGGGAGCTAGTGCCCAGTTCGCCAACACTTGTCTTTGAAAGACATGCAGTGAGGGGTGTTACTGAATCTCTTTCGGGAGGCACACTAAACCTGACTGGAATTTCACAAAGGGGAAGAAACTCTTCTCCTCACCCTCCTTCCATTTGAATTAGGCGGGTGAACTTTACCGTACATACATCTCCATCGTATCTTGAGTTCTTCCAAAGAGGGATTAAACTTTGTGTCAGAAAAGGCAAACGCTGAACGGTGGCATTTATGTAATTTTACGCTCAAAGTACACACAACGAAATCAATGGACTTACTTGAGCCCATTGATTTAAGTGAGTTTACTCCGAGTATGACTAATGTTGGCCATCCCCTGCTGAGTGCTGGTATCCCAGTTGTAGATGAGTTTTCTACCCAAATTCCAGTCTTTTGTTCTTTGAGCCTGCCCCACTCTGCAATTTCTTGTAACAATATTTTGTGCATTACTATTCTACGCCAAATTTCTTGTTCCCGCACATGTATGACTAATGTGGTGGTTGCTGCTGAGTCCCCCAATGCTTAACAATCAACATTTTAGCTGCCGCTGGCTTAACTTTTCTGCCTTATGGTGTTAATCTGAGAGCCAGTGTGGTGTAGTGGTTAAGAGCGGTAGACTCGCAATCTGGTGAACCGGGTTCGATTCCCTGCTTCTCCACAGGCAGCTGCTGGGTGACCTTGGGCCAGTTACACTTCTCTGAAGTCTCTCAGCCTAATTCACCTCACAGCGTGTTTGTTGTGGGGGAGGAAGGGAAAGGAGATTATGAGCCGTTTTGAGACTCCTTTGGGTAGTGATAAAGCGGGATATCAAATCCAAACTCTTCTTAATAAGAAGAATTGGGGGGGGGGGACTTCTGTAGTCCAGCCACACAGGGCCAGCACTCCTCTCAGAGCTGACACTGGTCTACATTCAAGCTGCACTTGCAACCTCCACCAGGCTTAGTCAGGTAACCATGGTACAGTGGGGGCCTCACTCACTGAGGGAGCCAACCAAACAAAATGCCTAAAGCTCTGCAATCTGGTGCCAGCACAGTGTTGGTTACATTGCATTGCGATGTTACCACAGGATCCTTGTTTGGGTGAAGTCACATGTGTTGGGAAACTGTGTACATGCAGCTACTCACACAGAGTCAATTAAGGTTTGGCCGACAGCCAGAAGGCAATCTGAAGGAGTAAGTCTGCCTGGTGATAACAGAGACATGGAGACCGCTCCCTGATTGGTCAAGATCTCTCAAGTGAGTGATAATTAGTGGCCTACTAACTGGAATGCGTTAGTTCAGAGTTCAGATGTTCAGAGTTCTGTGTGTCAGTGTAGGAGTTGAGAGTTGTGTCAGAGAGAGCTAGCTAAAGATCGTGTTCTGTTCCTGTAAATAGTCCACTGTATATAACACCTAACTACAAGTTCCTGGTTCCTGCTTCGTCTATCCTGTCTGCAGCCAAGTCACCAATTGCTTCCGTGGATTTTGCGTGTACTCTGTTAGGTCTGGCTAAGGTCCTGCAACTAGTCAGAAAGTTGTGAAACACCAAATAGGTTTTGCCAATAACATGTCATTAACCAGGAAGGAGCTGGGGAAATAACAGCCACCCTGTCTTAAGTTGAATATGTAAACACACTAACCTGAGGTTCAGTCTCATTTAACTCAGTGGGGCTTACTTCTGAGTAGCATACATAGGATCACACAGCCAACACTTTGGGGTGGATTTTCTGCTCCAAGAAAACTCGCCATTTTTCATCTAAACATTGGGTGAGGAGAATATTTAATGCATCCCTCATTAAATTTAATATCCTGTTTTTATAAAGGCAAGAAGAAGGCACTCCAATGGCTTTCCCTTGCATTGCAGCGGGACAGGGGCAACGGCATGCATCTTGTTAAACAAAAGGCAATTATGTCCATTAGCAATCCTGGCAGAAGGATGCCGCATAATATCGTGGCCCACAACGGGTCTCATTTTGGGAGGCCACTTCGCACGGGGCCTTTGATAGCTGTTTCCTCCCCCCCTTCCAGTTTGAGAAGCCACGCTGTAATTTTGTATGAAATTCAAGATCAGTGCGTCTATAATATCTTATGAATAATTTACACCAACAGCCTTTCTGTGGCAGAAAGACTAAACTAATTAGGACCTGAAGGAATTTCCATGTGTTTAAGCCGCATTATATCTTCAAGGTTCTACCAGTTCAAAGTCACCGAGTCTAACTTCGGGCTTCTTATGTGTTAATGGCACTGGGAAAAACAAGTTCCGTGCCCTTGTTTTAGCCTGAGATGTGGAACAGCTAATGAGTAGGGACAGCGTGAGTAGCCAGAGTAGGAGCACCTCTATCTGCTTATCAGCACATTGAAAAAGAATCTGCAGGCTTGACGGGAATGAAAACTGCTTGGGAGCAACTCATCCCTCCCCTTGACTTGACAGACATTGGATATCAGGAATGGGTAAGGCTTAGCTGAAAACACACACACACACACACACACACACACACACACACACACACAAATGTGGCCATTTGCCACTTGAGGGCTGTTGTTAATAATAATAATAATAATAATAATAATAATAATAATAATAATAATAATAATAATTTATTTATACCCCGCCCAGCTGGCTGGGCTTCCCTAGCCACTCTGGGCGGCTTCCAACAAAATATTAAAATACAGTAATGCATCAAACATTAAAAGCTTCCCTAAACAGGGCTGCCTTCAGATGTCTTCTAAAAGTCTGGTAGTTGTTGTTCTCTTTGACATCTGGTGGGAGGGTGTTCCACAGGGCAGGCGCCACTACCGAGAAGTCCCTCTGCCTGGTTCCCTGTAACTTGGCTTCTAGCAGTGAGGGAACCACCAGAAGGCCCTCAGTGCTGGACCTCAGTGTCCGGGTAGAACGATGGGGGTGGAGACGCTCCTTCAGGTATACTGGCGAGGAACCGAAGGAGAGACCTGAGGGCTCAGGCCAATGGCCTGTCTAGACCAGCATCCTGTTCTCACAGTGGCCAAACAAATGCCTGCGGGAAACCTGTAAGCAGGATCGGAGCACAAGAGCATTCTTCCCTCCTGTGGTTTCCAGCAACTGGTATTCAGAAGCATGCAGCTTCTGATCGTGGAGGCAGAGTGTAGCCATCATTTTGCATGATTTAAGAAGTCCTTTGGGGGGGGGGTTGGCCCCAACTCAGGGTTACCCTGTGTGTTTTAAAAAAACCATTTTATTAAATTTTCCATTTTAACAATCTAATCAAATCACATTAAATATTCCAAATTATACCGATCAAGTAATCCAAATATTCTGCCAAATTATAATTATTTTTTAGTGGGACTTCCCATGCTTCAAGTTTGGAGGGTTCTGATCATCTCATATCTCTCCTGCTTTTCATAGTCATGTCCAATGATTCCGCTAATTCTTCCTGTTGTTGACCTTCCTTCTTTCACGGCCTCTGAGTTGTTCCCACAAGCGAGTTGAAACAAGCAATGGTGTCTTTGTGTGGATTTTTACCCCTAAACATTTTGTGAATCTTTGTACTTTGGTCCATTTGCTGTATTTATTTTTCCCAATTTGAACTATAGATTTGTGGTTTTCTTCAGTCAAAATGAGAGTACACCTAAACATTTTTTTTTTAGAAGGAGGAAAAAAAACACTGCCCATGCATAGAGGTTTAAAATGAAGGTATGAACTGTACACTGAACCCTTCCTGCGTAGGAGGGGTTGACAGAACACATGCTTCGCATGTAGAATGTCCCTGGCATTTCCAATTCTAGAATCTCAGGCAGCAGAACATGGTCCATAGCACTTGAAAAGCCACTGCCAATCAGAGTAGTCGGTGCTGAATCATTGGGTCAGAATGGCTCCTGGCATAAGGCAGTCCCATGTGTTTATGTTTTGAATTATGGTGCTGGAGGAGACTCTTGAGAGTCCCATGGACTGCAAGAAGATCAAACCTCTCCATTCTGAAGGAAATCAGCCCTGAATGCTCACTGGAAGGACAGATCCTGAAGCTGAGGCTCCAAGACTTTGGCCACCTCATGAGAAGAGAAGACTCCCTGGAAAAGACCCTGATACTAGGAAAGATGGAGGGCACAAGGAGAAGGGACGACAGAGGACGAGATAGTTGGATAGTGTTCTCGAAGCTACCAGCATGAGTTTGACCAGTGTGGTATAGTGGTTAAGAGCGGTAGTCACGTAATCTGGGGAACCGGGTTCGTGTCTCCGCTCCTCCACATGCAGCTGCTGGGTGACCTTGGGCCAGTCACACTTCTGTCAAGTCTCTCAGCCCCACTCACCTCACAGAGTGTTTGTTGTGGGGGAGGAAGGGAAAGGAGAATGTTAGCCGCTTTGAGACTCCTGAAGGGGAGTGAAAGGCGGGATATCAAATCCAAACTCTTCTTCTTCTTCTTCTTCTTCAAACTGTGGGAGGCAGTGGAAGACAGGAGTGCCTGGCGTGCTCTGGTCCATGGGGTCACAAAGAGTCCGACACGACTAAACAACAACAATGTGTTTATGTGCCCTATCGTTACAGGACAATGAAGCAATGGGGATCTACAGGACATTGTCTCTCTGCCCCACACCAGCTGGGCTCTGAGCTGTTAGGAAAGCAAGCTATAGTAGGGTGATGTAGCAACCGATGTGGTGATCGCATTCAGGGAAGCGAAAGGCTTTCAGGACCCTGGACAGAGCACAGGATGGAAAAGGGCTGGTGCTTCAGCAAGGTCGAGAGGGCCTTCTTAAGCCTGGCCAGGCTAGCCTGAGGAGTGCTTGTGCCTGTAAAGAGGCATTGTCTTATTCTGCAGCCATTGGACCCCCACAGCATGAGAGTGATGAGGTCTGTGCCAGGAGTAGGGATAGACCAAGCAGCCTAATTCTGTCCTATTTCTGTCTCTCCGGCACTAAATCATAGGCTTGTCCCATCCCATTTTGTGTGGATTTTTTGAAAGAACGCTTGAACACAGTTAAATGGTATTTGTCTGTATGCACCTTTAGTGTAAAATACACATTTTAATGTAAAACCTGCATTTTTTTGGTGTTTTTTAATGCCTTCGCCCACAAAATAAGTGGTTTTTTGTATGCATATTTTACATAAAATATTATTTTCTTGAAGGAGACAGAGAGGAAGAGGTTAATGGATTACTGGAAACCTTGGGAGGAAGGGATAATGTCCCCTTGGGTTTCATAAGACAAAGGCAAAGGAAAGCTGTGTAGTTGGACATGCACTGTGGACTTAAACAAAAAGTTTAAGGAACTACAGTGGTACCTCTGGTTACGTACCTAATTCGTTCCAGAGGTCCGTTCTTAACCTGAAACTCTTCTTAACCTGAAGCACCACTTTAGCTAATGGGGCCTCCTGCTGCTGCTGCGCCACCGCTGCACAATTTCTGTTCTCATCCTGAAGCAAAGTTCTTAACCCGAGGTACTATTTCTTTGTTAGCAGAGTCTGTAACCTGAAGCGTATGTAACCTGAGGTACCACTGTATAGTGGCCAGATCAAGGGAAGTAATAGCACCACCCTATTGTGCCTTGGTCAGTCCACTCCTGGAATACCATGTCCAGTTCTGGGCACCACAATTTTCAAAAGGATGTTGACATGCTGGAACGTGGGCAGAGGAGGGCAACTAAGATGATGAAGGGTCTGGAAACCAAGCCCTTTGAGGAACGGTTCTTAACCCGAGGTACTATTTCTGGGTTAGCTGAGTCTGTAACCTGAAGTGTATGTAACCTGAAGCGTATGTAACCCGAGGTACCACTGTACCGGGTAAGATTCTATGGGTCAAAAATACTCAAAAAGAAGGGAGTCCAAGATGGATGGAAGTTTCTCAAAGGTGAAATATTGAAGGCACAACTGCAGGCAATTCCAAAAAAGGGATGGGGAGCCTCATATCCATGGGCCAAATGTGTTCCTTTCTGGCCCTTGGGACTTTCCTCAGACATGCCTCAACCTTCAGCCACACTCATCACTGGCCCTATTCTATACCCTCTTCCGGGTTTTTTGTTTTTTTCCTCTCTAAAATGTGACCTTGATCTCTAATAAAGAGACCACCTCTCCCCATATGAACCTACCTGGACCCTAAGATCAACATCTTATGAGGTCTGGAGGGTGGCAACACGAGAGCAGGGCCTTCTCTGCAGTGGCTCCTCGTCTATGGAATGCTCTCCCCAGGGAAGTTCATCTGGCACCTTCATTATAGACCTTTAACGTTCCTTTTTAACCAGGCCTTTGGTTGACCTTATTGTCATCCAACACCCTTTTAGAATGCGGCTCCTTTGGGGTTTTTTCAATTGGGTTATTGTTTTTAGTTTGATTTTATATGTTGTGGTCCTGTTTGTGAACCGCCCTGAGACCTCTAGGTATAGGGCGGTGTATAAATTGAAATAATAATAATAATAATAATAATAATAATAATAATAATAATAGATGCGTTTTGCTTGAGGCATCATTTTGCTTTGCCGGAGATATGTACATGTAAAAACTTCAGGCTATTCCGGGGCTGAAGTATAGCCTGTTGCACAAAGTTAAGAGTCACATTCATTGTTGCATCACTGGCATGTGCCCCCCCCCCGAAAGTTGCATTCTAGGCAATGTGGCCCCTGGCTTGAGAAAGATTCCCCGCCTCTGCTCTAGCCTGTAACATGGGATTGCAGAAAGATAGTCCATATAGAGCTGGCTGCTTCACCGACCAACTGTGACTGGCATACCATCCTCTGCCACGAAATTGTTGGCAGTATATATTATGTTACATCCTAATAATTAGTAGGTCAAAACGGCAGCAGCTAAGACGTGTCTGTAAAGGATTGACAAAGTTATTGGGGGTGGGGGAGAAGAGGAAGGAGAGCAGAGTCTCTTTGATTGGGGGTTTTCAATCATATCATAACATTCTCCCTGGATATTTTGCACATCAAAGGAAGGAGTGGAGATGGATGGACATGAAAAGGGGGACAGCAGTTGCCAAGCTAAATAAAAAGCCTTTCATTAAACATGAAGGGCAGCAAGACCTCCTGGAAAGTTGGCTGTGAGAGTTAACTCTGAGCTTATCCCCTCTTGCCTTCTCAGGGGAAACGTGAGCGGCCACTTTCGCTTGATCTTCGGGGAAGGGAGAAGACTTGTGACCTGACACCAGTGTGGTGAGGGAGGGGGTGAAGAATCACAAAGACCAAGTTGGGATGTAGGTGGTGCAGCCAGATTAAGGGAAGGGAGGGGTAGAAAAGGGTGGACAGACCTATGGACTGCAGAAGAAGGAGTAGAGGTTTAGAGAGGGGAAATGCAAGGAACAGTCCAAATAATAATAATAATAATAAGAATAATAATAATAATAATAATAATAATAATAATTTATTTATACCCCACCCATCTGGCTGGGCTTCCCCAGCCACTCTGGGCAGCTTCCAACAAAATATTAAAATACCATAATACATCAAACATTAAAAGCTTCCCTAAACATGGAATTATTAATAATAATTATTATTCATCATCATTATTACATTGTTATTGGCCACTCCAATCTCTGCAGTGCACAATTAAGGCACGATGGAGGCTATAATGGTTTTTTTAAAAAAAAATGAAATGTGGTTTATTTACACATATTTACAATCAGAAGCCTTCAATGGAGGAGGTGCAGAACATTACAGCTCAAGAGTGTCTTCAGCAAGCAGGGGTCCAGAGCTGAAGCCAGCCATGGTTCGCTGTCTCTGGGGAAAGCCACTGCCAGTTAACCCATGGAGAATTCTTCTTCCCAGAACACCTTGCCAAACACAACGCCTCCTTCCATTTATGTTATCACACCCTGTCGCCCTGGCAACCTGTGGTGACATCAGACCCCCTGTAAACCTGGCAACCTCCCTTTCCTTCCTTCTGTCTCTGTCCAATAAGCATTTGCCTTGTCAATCACCCTTAATGGTCTGGTGTGTCACTCTCTTTGTGTCTCAATGGCACCTCTGTTGTCGAATAGAATAGGAAAAACAACACAGCCTGTATTTTTTCACTGAGCCTAGTGTCTTTTCTTAATACTCCAAATATTAGCTAAATTATAACATTTACTAATTTACAAATTTAGGGGGATCTGCCCCCCCCCAATTCATAGCAATATTTATATTGTTTATATTTATATCCCACTCTTTCTCCGATGAGCTCAAGATAGTATTCTTCTCCTTCTTCTTTGGCTATCACTCGTAGCCGAGTAAGATTGTCTTCCATGAACACAGTCTTAACAGTGAGTCTGTAAGTGACTGTGGAGACCAGTTCTGGATCCACATGTCCTTCCACAATGGGGACATAGGTTTCCAGGTGGGAATTGATCATGGTGATGATTTGCCAAATGCACCTTCCCCTTAGCTCTAGCTCGTTTCTCCCTTTCGTCCTGTGTTTGTGCGTCTTCAAAGTCCATGACACCTTTGGTAAAGGCTATTCTCCAATAGGAGCACTTGCAGGTCAGTGTTTCCCAATTGTCGGTGTTTATACTACATTTTTTAAGATTTGCCTTGAGTGAGTCTTTAAACCTCTTTTGTTGACCACCAGCATTATGCTTTCTATTTTTAAGTTCAGAATAGAGTAGTTGCTTTGGAAGACAATAATCAGGCATCTGAACAATATAACCAGTCCACAAAGTTGATGTTGAAGAATCATTACTTCGACACTGGTATACAGTGGTACCTCAGGTTAAGAACTTAATTTGTTCTGGAGGTCCGTTCTTAACCTGAAACTGTTCTTAACCTGAGGTACCACTTTAGCTAATGGGGCCTCCCACTGCCACCACGCCTCCACCGCACAATTTCTGTTCTCATTCTGAAGTAAAGTTCTTAACCTAAGGTACTATTTCTGGGTTAGTGGAGTCTGTAACCTGAAGCGTCTGTAACCTGAAGCGTCTGTAACCCGAGGTACCACTGTACATGGTTCTCTCTACCCCACACCACATTTTATCCTCACAACAAACCTGTGAGCTATATTACCCTGAGAGACTGTGACTGACCCAAGGTCAGAGGCACAGTCTTGCACCCAACTTGGAATCCTACACATGTTTTTGGACCCGATTCCTGGCAGTTTCATTCCCATCCCTGATCTGTTCTCACTGTCAGTAACCCTCCGTGGGATCAGACAGAGGTGCTTCTGCATGTGACTGTCATTCATTTCCAACATGTGATCAGTCCCCACCCCGCTTTCTGCCTCTTTTACAGGTTTCAATAAATGTCTGAATCTTGGAGGACGTTGCCAATTCCCGACAAACGTTGTGCATGTCAGCCTTCTCTGGTTTATTGTTCCCCAGCCTCCTTGTCGAACACACACTGTGAACATGGAGAATCATGTTGAGGTGACTGTCAGCATTCACTGGTGCATCTTCTCCATTCACAATATTTATCTGACTGGAGACCATTCACATGCAAATGCCGGCCTTTACCTATTGGTAGGTATTCATTCATTCACTCACCAGCTTCTCTGTCAACTAAGGGAATGGCTTCTAGCCCACAAAAGCCCACAGAAAGTCTGAAAATGCCTTGTATAGGAGCCAACCTGTTGAAGATACTAAGACTTAGGTGCAATCCCAAACCAAGAAGTAAATACTATTGAACTCAATGGGGCTTATGTGTAAGATTGCCATGATGACTATGCTCTGCCTCCATGCTCAGACACACCAATTGCTGGAAACCACAGGAGGGGAGAGGGCTCTTGTGGTCGGGTCCTGATTGTGGGTTTCTCACAGGCATCTGGTTGGCCACTGTGAGAATAGGATGGTGGACTAGATGGGCCATTGGCCTGACCCAGCAGGGTCCTCTTATGTTCTTATTGCTCTGTTAGTTAATAGAGCTGTGCTGGTCCCGAGGGTTGACCATGCGGCGAGGTCCGAGTCCAATCCAAGGTCGAGGGTCTGGTATGGAGGCTGTCCATCAAAGCTGAAGCTGGGTCCAAGGCAGGGAGTCAGGTGAGGTCAGGAACTCTGGCAGAAGAGCAGGACAGGGTACAGGCAGGAGCAGGCTACCAACAATGTTGCTCCCGCAACCTGGGACTGGGGCTGGCTGGCTTTTATCTGCCCCAAGGCATAGGGCAGCCCCGGCCCACAGGTGTCTCGCCTCTCCTGGCCTGGAGGCGAGCACTCCTCCTGCGGGAACTTAGTTCCCTCCGCCTCTCTGCCCTGAGCCCCTGCAGCTCAGGAGAGGCTGGAGGGTTACCGGACCCAGAGGCAACCTCAGCTCCCCTGACGGGGCTGAGAGTGGAGCACCTGCAGGCAATGGGTCTTCCATCACCTCAGGAGCCAGAGCAGACCCAGCTGGTGCCTGTACCTGAGGATCCAGCACAGGTGAGGACCCTTCAGGCTCAAGCCTCAGCCCTGGCTCAGCTGGTTCTGGAGGCAGGGAATCCTGTGCAGGCTGGGATCCCTCAGGTTCAGCATCCAAGTCCGAATCCCAGGCCATCACAAGAGCTCAACAAGCAATAGAAACAAGCAGAGACAGAGAACGTGTGGCCTTCCAGATATTGCTGAATTTCTCCTCCCACCATTCCATTTAACACCAGTCCTGAAAGATCTGCATTGGCTCCCAATATGTTTCTGGGCACAATTCAAAGTCCAGCTCCGAGGGCCTTCTGGTGGTTCCCCCACTGCGAGATGTGAAGCTACAGGGAACCAGGCAGGGCCTTCTCGGCAGCAGCACCCGACCTGTGGAATGCCCTCCAGTCAGATGTCAAACAGATTTCAAACTACAGAACTTTCCAAATACATCTGAAGGAAGTCCGGTATCAGGAAGTTTTTAATATTTGATGTCTCAATGTTTTTTTCATATGTTGGAAGCTGCCCAGAGTGACTGGGGCAACCTAAGTGGAATCTACACAAATATAAAAAAAATGCTGTGAAAATGTTTTTTTAAAAAACGTTTTGAAAAATATATTGAGTCTGCCATAGCTCACTGCCGCCATCTAATGTCACATTTGTATATTGCATTTTACAACATACTTTAAACATTTTGTTTGCAGCTATATAGCTGAGTCCCAAGTAGGATGGGCAGGGTATAAATAAATTGCTGTTGTTCCTGACCTTGCTAACTGGGGCTGATGAGAGCTGGAACCCAACAGCATCTGAAGACCCACCTCTGCAACTGAGTATGGTGCCACCAGAAATGGTCCATGGGACTTTTCACCATTTTCACTGCAAGTGACTAACATGGAAAATCCTTTGGGATGTTACCCTCGGAATGAGGGGCAGGCAGTCCACATCAGCCTATGGCAACAGCCTGTGGGTTTGCTGTGAACCTGCCAGGAGATTGCAGAGTTTTCAGGGAGCAGATGGTCTGCTTATGCTGAAGATTCACTCCCGCCTGGCGGCAGCTCTCTCCTTCCACCCCTTCAGCCAGGTCAGACAGTGCCTCCAGATTTGCTGCCCGCCTTCCGTCCTCCTCCTTCAGACACCCAGCGAGGGAGAGCAGTGACAGCTGTTCCCTTGGGGGAGCATTTGCTTTGGAAGGGTAATCCTGGAAGGACGGGCTTTGGGCTGCACATATGCCAGCCTGTGCAGGAATCTGTGCCATCTGGCGAGATGAGAAAGCAAGGAGGAGACGGGGAGGGAGAGGAAGGACAAGGAGGGCTAGTTCTCGAAAAGGAGAAAGACATTGCTTTCTGCAGTCTGTGGAAGAGGAATAAAAAGGGTGCATGAGATCAGAGGCAAATAAGATGCTACTCTAAACTGAGCCAAAGCATGGTCCATCTAGCTCAGAGCTGTCCACATTGGAGAGTAGGGACATTTTCAGCCTGAGGTCCACATTTCCCTTTAGTGAGGCTTGCGGGGGCCACAAACCAACAATGGTTGGCACTGGAGGCAAAAGTGAATGGAGTGATGTCAATTTTACCTTTGTTTCATAGGCTAGTTCCTGCATGCATTCGCTCAGGGATTCCCAAGGGCCAGATAAGAGAGGCCTGGAGGGCCACACTGCCCCTCCCCTGGGTCAGCTTTCCCACCCCACTCTTCACGGACCAGCAGTAACTCTCCAGGGTTTCATAGAATCATAGAATTGTAGTTAGAAGGGACCCCCAGAGGTCATCTAGTCCAGCCCCCTGCAATGCAGGAATCTTAGCTACGTGGGAATGTTTAGGGTGGCAGGAGAGGATATATTGTTTATTAATATCCTTCCTAACTTGCGCTAGCAAGTTCCTTTGCTTAGCAGAGTTTTTCATCCGCCTTTTAAATTCACAGCAGATAGCTGGTTGCAGGCTCGTGTAAGCCTCTCACTACTAGGTTCCTGGTAAGTTCCCTTATATCCTTCTTAAAAGAATAAACATGCCACAATCTTATTTAAAGTATATAAAAGATAGTTTACTCACATCAGTTCACAGATGGATTCCTGAAGGCACTTAGTTAAAAAATATGTACATGTGGATTGACCCCATATGGGAATAATCCCAGTGTCCTCTGCTAGCTGAGAAGCTGGCAGAGCAGTCCTAGCTAAAAAGCTGCCCCAACCAAGAAGTGAAAAAGAGGAAGTGTGCTACGTGCCTCGTCCTTTTGTTGCCTGGACAGGTAAGGTCACGCCTACATTCAGTCCCATGCAAAAGGAGGGATGTTCCAGCCAGGAGGAAACAGGAAGTTTCCCCTGCATGTCCACTCTAGGAAAACAAGGAATGTTGTACTTGACTGCTTCTCATGCATTGCATCCCACAAGCTAAAGCACCCATGACAGATGGCCATCAGGCAGGGAGCCTGGAGATGCCGGGGTTTGAACCCGGGACCTTCTGCTCACAAAGCAGATGATCTCCTACTGAGCTACGCACCTTCCGCAGAGCACCTTCCGCAAGTGTTTGCCGCTTTGATGTATCTGTTTGGATGGGGGAAACAGGATGCTCAATTATGCAAATAAATAAATAAATGGCAGCGACCCAGCAAAGCCCACACGGTTCATCAGGCCCAACCTAACAGCCTCTCTTGATGCCTCCATGGGAATCCTTCCCAAAGATTGGGGCTGTAAATCACAGCTAAATGGCTGCAAGATGGGGTGAGGTCCATAATGTTTTAATGTAGCAAACGGACGCTTGCAGCGTGTGAGTGTGAAGGCAGAGACCGTGGCACACGGCCATAACAGACGTCAAGCTCGGTAAATAATCACCCGGCTAGCAACAATTCATTGCTACCTGCCGAGCTTCTAGGCTACAGGAAGTCCAAATGGAATATTAAATCTGTTCTGCTTCTCTCGCTCGGTCGCAGCACCCTGTAGACCAATGGGACCGGCGTTCACGTCGCAAAAAAACGTGCATTACATCCCGTGTGTTGCGCACCCTGCTGATACAAACCGGTTCCAAGCAAACAACAGCCGTCTCCTGTTTTACTGATGGAAACAATCCAACACCATAAAGGTCGGCTCAGCAACCATTAGCAATGCTTCATGGGGGATATAAACACCCACCTGGGCTTTAATGTGCATTTGTTTGGTATTCATAATCCAGCAGCAAAGAGGACTGATCACAGGAAGCCTTTTCTTTTCGAAAGGAAATGGAGGAGTGACGTGGATGGCCATTTCTTTGCAAGGCACCCAGGGGCTCCAGTGAGCATGGGGGGGGCCGGTGCTCATAGCATGAATTAAGCAAAAGCTTCTCCATTCTCTGCAATGCACTTGGCGCCTCCCCTGTGTCCACATCAGAGTCCAGGGCAGGGTCAGAGGTCAGCGTTGCAAGGCATTGTGGGATGGTGCCCACAACCTGACAGGGAAAACGGTCACTGATTCCCCTCCCCACACACAATTTTTTATTTTCAAACAATTTAACAAATTCAATTCAATTTCAGTACAACATTCTCTTAAGATTTTGACTCCCCATCCTTACTTCAATGATGTTTCTCTTCAAATCTTTCACCTGCTGCCATATAAGAATATTTCTCGAAAGCATTTTTCTCATATCTCATTCCTTTATCAAGTCCTGCCTGCTATTTCATTTGACTATAATATTTTCTCAAATAATCCAAAAAGGCTCTGCATTCTTCTGTAAGTGTTTCTTCTTTTTGGTCTCTTATTTATGCCATCAGTTTTGCCATCTCCACTTTCATTCCATTTCTGTGTGTACAGAATTCTGGCTGCGGTGGTGGCATACGTAAACAATTTAACCAACTTTTTGGAAACCTCTGTCCCTATTATTTCCAAAAGAAATGTTTCAGGCTTTTAGGGGATGACTACTTTAAACACCTTCTTCAATTCATTATGTATCATTTCCCAAAAGCCTGTTTCTTCTTTTACAAGTCCACCACATGTGAAAAAATGGGACCCAGCCACCAAACCCTCCAAGTTTCCCTATTTTCCAGGGACAGTCCCAGATTTACAGAAGCCATCCCAGTTTCTGGTTTGATCCCGGAATGTCCCACTTTTCTTTAAGCCGTCCCTATTTTAATTGGAGAAATGTTAGAGGATGTGGACTTATGCAACCCCCAAGCCAAGGGGATAAGTAACTATACAACCTTTAGAAGACATCTGAAGGCAGCTCTGTATGTTGTTGTTGTTTAGTCATTTAGTTGTGTCTGACTCTTCGTGACCCCATGGACCAGAGCACGCCAGGCACTCCTGTCTTCCAGTGCCTCCCACAGTTTGGTCAAACTCATGTTTGTAGCTTCGAGAACAGTATCCAACCATCTCGTCCTCTGTCGTCCCCTTCTCCTTGTGCCCTCAATCTTTCCCAACATCAGGGTCTTTTCCAGGGAGTCTTCTCTTCTCATGAGGTGACCAAAGTATTGGAGCCTCAGCTTCAGGATCTGTCCTTCCAGTGAGCATTCAGGGCTGATTTCCTTCAGAATGGATAGGTTTGATCTTCTTGCAGTCCATGGGACTCTCAAGAGTCTCCTCCAGCACCATAATTCAAAAGCACCAATTCTTCGGCGATCAGCCTTCTTTATGGTCCAGCTCTCACTTCCATATACAGCTATGTATAGGGAAATATTTTTATGTTTAATGGCACAAGTAGTGAAGGAGAAGAACCACTGACACCCACTCGCAGGAACATAGAAAGCTGCTTTATACTGAATCAGACCCATGGGTCCATCTACTTCAGTGTTGTCTACACGGACTGGCAGCAGCTTTTGGGGTTCCAGGCAGGAGACATTTCCAGCGCTGCCTGGAGGTGCCCAGGATTGAACCTGGAATTGTCTGCATGCAAAGTAGATGTTCTGCCACTAAGCTACAACCCTTCGGCTTGCCTTGCCTTCTCCTCCTGGGAAGTTTCAGCGTTGGAAAATAACCATCATGTGCAGGGAACAAATCTCTGGTCTGAGCACATCCAGTGCAGCCGAACAGATTTCATAAGAAGTTGCCTTGTACCGGCTCAGCCCACTGCTCCTTCTAGCTTAGCATTGTCCACACTGACTGGAAGCAGCTCTCTAGATACCATTTGAAAAATGCAGAGTCTTGCTAATATTCATACTGATTCAGCGCTATGCGGAGCCCTCTTTCTTTCCAGTTTTTACTACGGGCAACGACCAATTTGTGTGCATCCGTTTGAGGTTCGATCGTCCACAGTGCATCGTGGTGACCCAGAAGTGGCCCGAAAAGGGGGAGGAATGTGGATCAGAACGGGGTGGGGGCAGAATGGGGCAGAGCGGGCTTATGCACACTCCACCGTTGTGCAAAGGAGTCAGGAATATAACCCCTGTGCAAACCGCTTGTTGCCTGTACTTTACTCTTCATTCCAAGCCTTTATCCCAAAGAAATCAATCACTGATGGTGCACACTCCCCCAGTCCTTTCCTGAACCTGTAATTGCCTCCAATTTCAAGCTAAAATTAGCTTTTCCTGCCCATCTAAATGAGCACTGTTAAGAGTGCTGATGTGTGGAAGCTGCGTTGTGTAAGACGGTTAAGCCGGGCTTCACTTTGACAAGAGCTTGGTACAAAATGAAAATGTTTTGTTTTTTATGTTTCCCCTCATCACGCTGCAAACTGCTTAGAAGCGACTTGAGTGGAGAAAAAGAGAGAATTCCTGAGATCGCCAAATAGGAAGTCTGATGGAGGCAGAAATAAATACAAACCTGCACTTAGAATATACCTGTTTTTGTACGTGAAGATCTGTTAGGGAGTGTTTCTGCTCCCTTGCCAGCTTGTCAATGTTAAACATCTAATAATCAACATTAGGTGTGTGCATAGAGAAGAAGAAGGTTGTGTTGAACAGGTAGTCTCTTTCCTTTCAAGCAGTACCAAATGCGCTCTACGTGGGGCTACCTTTGAAGGTGACCCGGAAACTACAACTAATCCAGAATGCGGCAGCTAGACTGGTGACTGGGGGCAGCCACCGAGACCACATAACACCAGTCTCGAAAGATCTACATTGGCTCCCAGTACGTTTCCGAGCACAATTCAAAGTGTTGGTGTTGTCCTTTAAAGGCCTAAACGGCCTCGGCCCAGTATACCTGAAGGAGCATCTCCACCCCCATCGTTCTGCCCAGACGCTGAGCTCCAGCTCCGAGGGCCTTCTGGTGGTTCCCTCACTGCGAGAAGCAAAGCTACGAGGAACCAGGCAGAGGGCCTTCTCGGTAGCGGCACCCGCCCTGTGGAACGCCCTCCCATCAGATGTCAACTACTTGACATTTAGAAAACATCTGAAGGCAGGCCTGTTCAGGGAAGTTTTTAATGTGTGACATTTTGATGTATTTTTAATCTTTGTTGGAAGCTGCCCAGAGTGGCTGGGGAAACCCAGCCAGATGGGCGGGGTACAAATAATAATAATATATTATTATTATTATTATTATTATTATTATTATTATTATTATTATTATTATACCAGAAGGTAAACAAAAACATCCCTGGAAAATAGGGACACTTGGAGGGCCTGTCCTCTCCCCATCCTGCAGCGAGGTCTGAGCAGTTTAGGGCAACTTATGATCGCCTTTCTAGGCCACGCTGACTGCCTGACCTCTACTCAACAAGAATTGTGTTTCTAGAATTAGCTTCTCAGAGCAGCGCAACTTTTATATGTAAATCGAGCCCTTATTCCCACCAGCCTCGCTGGGGTTATATCCGAGGCTAATTATGAGCTATTCCATGTGGGAAATTCATCCTGAGGTAATAAGCTAATCAGGCTTTGTCTGAAAGAACCAACTTTGGCACACAGTGCCTCCTTATTAAAGAAAACCGATCTCGATTAGCAGCAAACGTAATGATCGCCTTGTAATAAAATTCTATAAACAACCAAGCGCAGCTCCGCGGAAAACAAGCCAGGCAGACTCAGGCCATCGGTCTCTGCACCGTTCTTGGATAGCAGACGCAAGCAGACCCCTTTGGTAAATGCAAAGCAGGCAAAAGGCACAAGACAGAATAATTCGCTCACACAAACATTGCAGTCTCGAAATTATACACCAATTAAGTTGCCTGCGTTTTTGGAACCTGACAGAATGCCTTGTGATGCCCGCGTTTCACAGAGATGAAAATGGATGCAGGATGGATCACATAGAAAGCAGGATGTTTCCATAGCTTTGTGGCAGAACAAGCACTTGGCATGTAGAGGGTTCAGTCCCTGAAGACCTCCAGGCGGAGCTAGGAGAGGCCCATGTCTGAAGCCCTGGAGTGCCCCTGCCAATCAGTGTTGGCCATATTGAGCTAGATGGACCAAGAGTTTGACTCAGGAGAAGGCAGCTTTAGTCGTGTCCGACTCTTCGTGACCCCAAGGACCAGAGCATGCCAGGCACTCCTGTCTTCCACTGCCTCCCGCAATTTAGTCAAACTCATGTTTGTAGCTTCAAGAACACTGTCCAACCATCTCGTCCTCTGTCATCCCCTTCTCCTTGTGCCTTCAATCTTTCCCAACATCAGGGTCTTTTCCAGGGAGTCTTCTCTTCTCAGGAGGTGGCCAAAGTCTTGGAGCCTCAGCTTCAGGATCTGTCCTTCCAGTGACCACTCAGGGCTGATTTCCTTCAGAATGGATAGGTTTGATCTTCTTGCAGTCCATGGGACTCTCAAGAGTCTCCTCCAGCACCATAATTCAAAATCATCAATTCTTCGGCGATCAGCATTCTTTATGGTCCAGCTCTCACTTCCAACCAGTTACTCTCTGGTAAAACACTGATGCTAAAAGTGTTAAAAGTGAACCAAAAATAAAAAGTGTATTTTACAGATATTAACAAGTTTATGGTTTCTCCGATAATATTCCTGTCAGTATCTTAACTTTAGTTTCTTTACCGGCCTATACCTTCCTAATACCTTCTGACTGGTTATCTCAACTGTTTGACTGACTCCTCTTAACAAATTTTCTCACTCTCTCACACCAGACTAGCCCAACCCACAGACTTATCTTATCTTATCTGTCTCTTCTAACTCCAGACTGTCTTCTCCGCCCTAACTCTAACTCCTCCCCCTGGGTTCCCACTGGTTAGTCATTTTACAATTAGTTAACCCTTTCCCTATGAACCCAGTATGATGTCACACACCTAGGAGGTCAAATGCCACAGTCCTTGATTAGACAAATTCCTGGAAGTGGTGGGACCTCCTTTGTTGGAGGTTTTTAAGCAGAGGTTGGGTGGTCATCTGTCAGGGATTATTTAGCTGTGATTCCTGCATTGCAGCGGGTTGGACTAGATGACCCTTGGGGTCCTTTCCAGCACTACAGTTCAACAATCCTCTGAAATTTCCTGCAGGACAAGCATAGCTTTTGAGTCAAATAGCACCACTGACCGTGCCTTGTGGCATCTATACCCTGAGTTTAAGTTACCCTGACACCAAGTTATTATTGAAGGAGGGCGCAGAACTAAAACTATACTTGCATGCGTCTGTGCTGGGTATCAATAATAGACCAAACAGATGCCGTTGAATTGCAAAGTGAGATTTCGCATGATGAACATGAGAGGAGGAGTGGGGGATGCTTTGCAAAGCAGGCTGCAGTCCCTGTTGTGAATGCATAAGCAAGGAGGACACGAATTTGAGGCAAACAATGAAATGATGCAAAGGCGGTGTGAGGAACAGCATTAGCAAAGCCATATCCCTGATTTAGACACCAGCATAATGAAGGATATAAAATGTTCCATGGGGAACCCCAACAGGTCCCAGAGGTATCCTGCACTGGGACATGGAGAAGGGGCATTAAGGAGGATTAGCAGATTAATTGAGCATGTAACTTGAACTTAATTTCGAGGTAGCATTAAGATGGAGCAGACATCCATTTTCCATTGCCCTGATTCCTTGTGTAATATTCCCCACTTTGTTCCCTGGGCCCCCATTATTATTTTTCCTCCAGTCCTTATTTTGCCATCTTAAATGGGACTGAATGCTTTGCAGAGATAAGAATTTTTGCCCCAATTACCCGAAGCTACCGTTGTCAAGAACAGCTCGTGCTACCAAAACTAAATCATTTAATTTAGCCGTGCATTTTTTAAGAGTGCATGGGGTGCTAACAAGGTCATTGTTTAGTAATGTGCTGTTGTAGATATATCCCCTTCTCCGTGTATTTCTTAAGGAACCTCTACATGATACATAGAGTCTTAGAATTGCAGGGGCTCGTCCACTCCAATCGTCTGTGATGCAGGAAGTGCATAAAGCATAAATATGGGCCATGGGCCAGTTTCCAGAGCCTTCGTTGCAGTCCTCACCCCCAGACTGGAGCAGAATCCAACATTCTGCCATCAAGATGCTGATGGACTACATATCCCATGGCCCATGCTGGCTACGGTTGATGGGAGCTGGAGTCCAATAAGAGTGGTAGCGTTTTGGCTCTCATTTTTCAGTGGTGCCCTGTGTGATGCACTTGATTAAGGAAAACAGATTTGCAGAGAGAGAGAGAGAGAGAGAGAGAGAGAGAGAGAGAGAGAGAGAGAGAGACTATCTTAGGCAATATTGCATAAGAACACTTGTATATTAGGACAAATCCACTCATGAATTTATAGAACCGGGTCACAAAGTGTTGGACATGACTAAACAACTAAACAACAACCACATCTTAGTGTTGGAAGGGACCCTAAGGGTCTTCTAGTTCAACCCCCTGCAATTCAGGAATTTTCATGAGGAACTTTAATAATAATAATAATAATAATAATAATAATAATAATAATAATAATTTATTTATACCCCACCCATCTGGCTGAGTTTCCCCAGTCACTTTGGGTGATTTCCAATCGAGTGTTAAAAATAATACAGCATTAAATATTAAAAACTTCCCTAAACAGGGCTGCCTTCAGATGTCTTTTAAAGAGAAGATAGCTGCTTATTTCCTTCACATCTGAAGGGAGGGCATTCCACAGGGAGGGTGCCACTACCGAGAAGGCCCTCTGCCTGGTTCCCTGTAACCTCACTTCTCACAATGAGGAAACTGCCAGAAGGCCCTCAGCACTGGATCTCAGGCTGAATGATGGGGGTGGAGACGCTTTATGACCGAGGACATTTAGGGCTTTAAAGGTCAGCACCAACACTTTGAATTGTGCTCGGAAACGTACTGGGAGCCAATGCAGATCTCTCAGGACCAGTGTTATGTAGTCTCAGTGGTTGCTCCCAGTCACCCGTCTAGCTGCCGCATTCTGGATTAATTGTAGTTTCCGGGTCATCTTCAAAGGTAGCCCCACGTAGAGTGCATTGCAGTAGTCCAAGTTGGAGATAACTAGAGCACGTACCACTCTGGCGAGACAGTCCGCGGGCAGGTAGGGTCTCAGCCTGCATACCAGGTGGAGCTGGTAGACAGCCGCCCTGGACACAGAATTGACCTGCGCCTCCATGGGCAGCTGTGAGTCCAGAATGACTCCCAGGCTGCACACCTGGTCCTTCAGGGGCACAGTTACCCTATTCAGGACCAGGGAGTCCTCCACACCAGCCTGCCCCCTGTCCCCCAAAAACAGTACTTCTGTCTTGTCAGGATTCAACCTCAATCTGTTAGCCGCCATCCATCCTCCAACCGCCTCCAGGCACTCACACAGGACCTTCACCGCCTTCACTGGTTCTGAATTAAAAGAGAGGTAGAACTTAGAAATGAACTTAAGATTTCAAAAACAAGAGAGAGAGAAAATGGAAAAATGGAAAGACCCAGAAATTGACTGACTTGCTCATTCCTACCACCACCACTGGGTGGAAGGACTGGATGACCTTCAGAATCGCTTCCAGCTTAACAATTCTGTGAAACAGAAGAGTGGGGGTTGGAGAAAGGGCAGGGAGAAGAGAGTTTTTCCTCTTATTAAGGCCTCTCACTAGCAAACAACCACTTTCGTTCACAGAGTATCACTGGAAGTTTACAGCACCCCACGACCCACAAACCGAAGAGAAAGAAACTGCAACCCAACGGCGGATTGGTGAGCTCCTAAAACAGGGCCGTCTGGATTGAAATTCGCCGCAAGCTTTGTTTTCCTGCTCAAGGTAATCTCTGGTTTTACTTGAGAACTTTGATAAGGTGTCTAATTGCATCTGGAGAAGCCCTTAGGTATCCCAGAAATCAATTTGCCTCCCTTTTGGTATCGACCGGGGTCTGCCTGCAGATATTTTCTCACGATCCAGGATCCCAGCGAAGACTAAGAGGTTCCCATAGATAACAGAAACTCCCTTCTCTGCGCTTTCCCTGATTTAGCTGCTTCTTCTTCTCCCCTTCTTCCCAGGGCCAGTTTCTTTGCCTTCTTTGAATTATTGATTGACAGACTCAAGTGGCGCTGCCTCCAGCGCTTGCACACTTAACAGGTTTGGAGGGGTGGAAAGCCATTAGACTGTAATGGTTTCCCAGTTTCTCAAATGCACCCTGGTGGGTTACACAGCCTATTTGTAAATCAATGAATTAATTATTGTGCGGAGAAGCACCGGGAGTGCAGTGCTTTGCAACAGAGACCATAGGGTGCCCATGGAAACGGTGCCAATCGACATCTCCACACGCCTTCCAAACACTCCCTTGACACGTTGGGCTGATAGCTTTTGTTTCAGCTGCTTGCTGCCTCTGGCCAGCCTAGAGGACATTTCACACACCACACAAACCCATGGCTGGGTTATGTCTCTCCGTGCTGTGGGAATCTCATGATGGAGCCCATAATCGGTTCTGGTCGCCGAAAGACTTATATTACAACACTGAAAGGATGAAACGTCAGCCTTTCAGAAGCATAAAGGTAGCCCATGTGGTGCTCTTCAGATTTTGCAGACTACAATACCCATTGTCCATGGCCATTGCCCATGCTGACTGTGGATGATTGAAGTTGTAGTCCAAAGCAGCCGGCGTACACCAGCTTGACCCCCCTGCAATAACACAATGGGTGGAAGAAAGAACCTCCCTATATATCCTGTACAGATGTCACTGGCAAAGAGATAGCTAACAGAGCATATGGGCGGCTTCCAACAAAATATTAAAATACAGTAATGCATCAAACATTAAAAGCTTCCTTAAACAGGGCTGCCTTCAGATGTCTTCTTCTAAAAGTCTGGTAGTTGTTGTTCTCTTTGACATCTGGGGGGAGGGCGTTCCACAGGGCGGGTGCTACTACCGTGTAGGCCCTCTGCCTGGTTCCCTGTAACTTGGCTTCTCGCAGTGAGAGAACCGCCAGAAGGCCTTTGGCGCTGGACCTCAGTGTCCGGGCTGAGCAGTGGTGGTGGAGACAGTCCTTCAGGTATACTTGACCGAGGCCGTTTAGGGCTTTAAAGGTCAGCACCAACTTTGAATTGTGCTCAGAAACATACTGAGAGCCAATGTAGGTCTTTCAAGACCTGTGTTATGTGGTCTCGACGGTCACTCCCAGTCACCAGTCTAGCTGCCACATTCTGGATTAGTTGTACTTTCCGGGTCACCTTCAAAGGTAGTCCCAAGTAGAGCGCATTGCAGTAGTCCAAGCGGGAGATAACCAGAGCGTGCACCACTCTGGTGAGGCAATCCATGGGCAGATAGGGTCTCAGCCTGCGTCCCAGATGGAGCTGGTAAATAGCTGCCCCAGACACAGAATTGACTTGCGCCTCCATGTACAGCTGTGAGTCCAAAATGACTCCCAGGCTGCGCACCTGGTCCTTCAGGGGTAAAGTTACCCCATTCAGGACCAGGGAGTCCTTCACACCAGTCTGCCTCCTGTCCCCCCAAAACAGTACTTCTGTCTTGTCAGGATTCAACCTCAATCTGTTAGCCACCATCCATCCTCCAACTGCCTCCAGACACTCACACAGGACCTTCACCTCACATATACCTACCAGGGAGTCAGTTCCATTGAGCTCAGTTGACACCTGTTTCTTAGTAGATATGCAAAGGCTTCATATCACCATGAAATCATTCTATGCTGGTAGGGAGTGACTGGTGCTGCCTGGGAATTTGCAGAAACCAAAAATATTGTGGTTTTTAAAATGTACAGTATAATTTATGAGTTTGGCCTCATCAAAGCAAAAATCAATGAAGTCATGCCAATGCCATATTTTGGTTTGCCATCTTGATTGTCTAAAAGGTTGACAATGACTGCCACCCCCACTTCATGAACCCCTGTGTACAGTTCGGTGACAATATCTCCAGAGGCGGACAAACCTTTAGAGAACTGGCAGGAGGACAGATAGACAAACCACTTTCCAAAATACAGTACATTTTTGGACGTCCTGCTTTATTCTCCTAATATGGAACAAAATCTTAAATAGCAGGTCTCCTTGGGCAACAGTGTAGGCTGCATGGAGGCAACCTTTGTTTACAACCAAGGTGAGAGAAAGGAAATTCGAGTGATTCTCAGGGATAAATGGTAATTCTCTTTTGCATACCTAATATTGATGCTGGTTTATTTTCCCCAGCCAAAGCCTAATAACATAAGGGTCGAGAGACAAGGCAAATGCAAATGTTACACACACACACACACACACACACACACACACACACAGCCTGAACTGAGTACCAGCACAGCAAAATCCTCCTTTTTAAGACCCCTCTGCGACTTTGCTATTGTTCCTGTGCTATATCTTTTTGCACCATTTTGTGCATTTTTCCTGGGTCTTAGACTCATGAAAAGGAGGGGGGAAGCCCCAATGCAGAATAAGCTTCTTATTCGTTGCAATGGGACCTCATCTAGTAAAAATAATTAGACCTGCAGGGAACTGTTCCTGTGTGTTGCCAGCACCAGCCAGCGAACCCCTCAAAGCATGCCAGTTTTAGCTCAGAGGTTTACTGATGTTCTCCCAGTAGGGCTGTTCCTCATCGCGAAACCTGAATATTGCTGTAGACCTTTCATGCCTTGAAGAGGAAGACTTGACAAAAGGGATTTTAAGATTCTAGGTCAGGGAAGAAGAAAAGGCTGACGTATGAAAGGATAGCAGAATTACCAGAGGTCGGGTGGGAGGCATGGCGCAGCGATAGTAAAGGTGCAGAGGATGTTAAGTCCCCCCCTCCCAATGTTGGGGAGGGGGGGAGGAATTTCAGGGCGTGAAGATTTTACATACCTCTGCATGACAAACCTCCTTCTTTCCCAATGTAATAAAATAAAATAGAACTGAGCATCATCAGCATACTGGCGATGGGAGTTAAAGTCCAATGGCAGCGCTACATGTCCAGTATCCCTGAATATCCCTGATGGGATCACAGGTCACATCCCTGAAGTGGAAGGAGTTTGTAATTTCAGTGGACCCTACCAAGAAGAGCCGCATCTAATATCCATCCATTTTTAAAGATGGGGGGGTGGGCAATATCTCTTTCCTCCACTCCCCATTGTTGAAAGTCAGTTCATGTAAGTTTGAAAAACAATACCAACTTGATTTGTTAGCAAATCAATCAATAGCAATTCTGATTCTGCCTCGCAGACCCCAACCAGCCTACAAAGATAATGGGATGCAAAACTTCTTAATACAATCTTCTTTATGAAATCCCTGGAGAAAATTATTTGTGGGGTATGTTTTTTGTTTTTTTGTTTTCTTGTTTTTTGCACCAAGCAAACCAAGAAGCAAGTGAATACAGAAAAGAAATCCTTTGAAATGACTCACTGAAAATGCAATAAGCAGACTGTGATGGCCTGGGATTTGGACTCAGAGGCCGAACCTGAAGAATCCCAGCCTGCACAAGAGTCCCCGCCTCCAGAACCAGCTGAGCCGAGGCTGGGGCCTGAGCCTGAAGGGTCCTCACCTGTGCTGGATCCTCAGGTACATGCATCAGCTGAGTCTGCTCTGGCCCCTGAGGTGATGGAGGACCCATTGCCTGCAGGTGCTCCTCTCCCAGCCCTGTCAGGGGAAGAGGAGGTTGCCTCTGGGTCTGGTAACCCTCCAGCCTCTCCTGAGCTGCAGAGGCTCAGGACAGAGAGGTGGAGGGAACTAAGTTCCCGCAGGAGGAGTGCTTGCCTCCAGGCCAGGAGAGGCGAGTCACCTGTGGACCAGGTCCGCCCTATGCCTCGGGGCAGATAAAAGCCAGCCAGCCCCAGTCCCAAGTTGCGGGAGCAACATTGTTGGTAGCCTGTTCCTGCCTGCACCCTGTCCTGCTCTTCTGCCAGAGTTCCTGACCTTGCCTGACTCCCTGCCTTGGACCCCGCCTCACCTTTGACGGACAGCCTCCATACCAGACCCTTGACCTCGGACTGGACTCAGACCTCGCCACACGGTTGACCCTCGGGACCAGCCCACAGACCTTTGCAAAACAAAAACAAATCCTGTCAATAGAGTTTGAGGTTGAGATTAATTTTCTAAACTTATTTTATAAAGGGTAGGTGCCGACCATCAATAATACCTTAATGGAGTGGAGAAAAGATGTGAGTTGACATGTGTTTGATGGCTCACGATTTCTGGAAGATATTCGGACATTAAAGTCTAGAGAAGGAAATGCTGAAATCCAGGTAGCTATGATACGATAATCTTTATTATCATTGTCCCATACAGAACAACGAAATTAAGGCAGCTGCTGGGGCGTAGCTAGCTGCCCGGGCACTTGGGGTGGCAGGGGCGAAGCAGCTGCCCATGGGGGAGGGCAATCCACCCATGAGGGCAGGGTGAGCCACCCACCGGGGCACCGCAGCTATCTGCCCCAGGGGCGGTGCAGTGAGCTGCCCACGGTGTCCGCCTGGTGGACACAAGACCCAATCTGCCATTTCGGGCAGCGCAGGGGCCCTGAGCCACCACGTCACACCCAAGAGAGGCATGTGGCTCAGGAGCACTGCAGGCCAGGCCCCGCGGTAAGTGTTGACCCCTGCAGTGGGCCATTTCATCACCCCCCCCTCAAGGATGACATCTGGGGCGGACCTCCCCCTTCCTACACCACTGGCAGCTGCTGCACCTATGTTCCCTTTGGTGTGCTGTAGTCTGGTATATATATAGATTCTGGGACGCGGGTGGCACTGTGGTCTAAACCACTGAGCCTCTTGGGCTTGCCAGTCAGAAGGTCAGTGGTTTGAATCCCCGCAACAGGGTGAGCTCCCGTTGCTCTGTCCCAGCTCCTGCCAACCGAGCAGTTCGAAAGCACACCAGTGCAAGTAGATAAATAGGTACCGCTGTGACAGGAAGGTAAACAGCATTTCCATGCACTCTGGCTTCCATCACGGTGTTCCGTTGTGCCAGAAGGAGTTTAGTCATGCTGGGCACATGACCCGGAAAGCTGTCTGTGGACAAATGCCAGCATTGGAATGCAGAAATAATTTTTTTTCTCATATGTGGTAGGAATGTAGAGAAGTTAAAAAATTTTGGGAAATGATATATAATGAATTGAAGAAAATGTTTAAAATGACATTTGCAAAACAAAAAAAAAACAAAACCAGAAGCATTTTTGTTAGGGATTGTAGGACAAGACCTGCCAAGGAAAATAAGAAACCTATTTATGTATGCTACAACAGCAGCAAGAGTCTTGATAGCACAAGGATGGAAGAATGAGGAAACCCTGACGAAAGAACAGTGGCAAGAGAAATTGATGAACTATGCAGAACTGGCCAAATTGACATACAAATTGCGAGACAAGGACAACTGTGACTTCAAGGAGGAATGGGAACTTTTCACAAATTATTATAAAATACAACAAAATGAACTGGACTCCTTGGCAGGTTTTGAATAAACATACACAAATTTGTTGTTGATAACATGATGGACAGATATGTAAGGATATATATACAATTTTATAATATGCAGAGAAAATATGTGCAGCGAAATCAGGGAGAGGAGCTGAAGGAAGTCTTGGGGGAGGGGGGAATAAGGGGGGAATTATGTCAGTGATTATATGGTTTGATCATTTGTTGTGTGGAAATTGAGCAATAAAAAATATTTTTAAAAATGAATAGTCTGATAAGATTGCTAGATGACAGAATAAAGAAACTTAAAGTTTATTAGTCCTGGCAAACAAAGTCATTCTGAGTAGCAGCTTCACGGGTTCACCAGGAAGTGAACAAATGGAAGGTCTAAAGCTAATCAGGAGGAAAGCCTGAGAAAGCCGCCCATGGGGGGGCAGAGGCGGGGTGAGGCACCCATGGGCCGCGGTGCACCGTGGGGCCTCCAGAGTCTGCCTGCCTCCTCCCACTCAGCCGCCCTACAGCTAGAGAGGAGGCAGCGGGAGAACCGTTGGGGCAGCGTGGAGACTGCGTGCGCCCAAGCCACCACATCTCTCCCAGGAGAGACGCATGGCTAGGGCGCACTGAAGGCCCCGCAGTGAGTGCCACCCAGCATTTTGTCACCCCCTCAGTGGTGACACCCGGGGCTGCCCGCACCCACCGCACCCCCTTTCCTCCGCCCCTGCCGGGAAGCAAATCCACAGGCAGCTGCTCAATAAGGATGCGTCCTAGGGAAGGGGGCAATTGGCAGGCCCCCAGTTGGCTCCAGCCCACCGGCCGGCAGCCAGGCAATCTCCAGTCCTTGGAAAGCTGAGCACAGAAGCCATCAGAGATAAGAACTCTTCACAACAGAAGAACAGATAGAGGCTGTGTAGAGCATATTTGTTGTTTTTGTTGTTGTTGTTTAGTCGTTTAGTCGTGTCCGACTCTTCGTGACCCCATGGACCAGGGCACGCCAGGCACTTCTGTCTTCCACTGCCTCCCACAGTTTGGTCAAACTCATGCTGGTAGATTCAAGAACACTAGCCAACCATCTCGTCCTCTGCCGTCCCTTTCTCCTTGTGCCCTCCATCTTTCCCAACATCAGGGTCTTTTCCAGGGAGTCTTCTCTTCTCATGAGGTGGCCAAAGTATTGGAGCCGCAGCTTCACGATCTGTCCTTCCAGTGAGCACTCAGGGCTGATTTCCTTCAGAATGGATAGGTTTGATCTTCTTGCAGTCCATGGGACTCTCAAGAGTCTCCTCCAGCACCATAATTCAAAAGCATCAATTCTTTGGCGATCAGCCTTCTTGATGGTCCAGCTCTCACTTCCATACATCACTACTGGGAAAACCATAGCTTTTACTATACGGGCCTTTGTTGACAAGGTGATATCTCTACTTTTTAAGATGCTGTCTTGGTTTATTTACAGGCATTTTATTCAGCATCAGAACAAAGGGGAAAACATGTCTTCTCCCCTTCGTGTCCAAGCAAGCAGCATAAGCAAAAGCTATACACACAACGGAAGTTCCCAGCAAGCTGTGCTGGAATGTAAACAGACATGTGACATACAACAACTCCACATATCTGTTTAGGTGAAACGGAATATCGTAACAGCCCGCACCCACTGCACCCCTCTTCCTCCGCCCCTGCCAAGAAGCAAATCTACAAGCAGCTGCTCAGTAAGGAACCAGTAAGGAAAGATCAGGTTGCCTTTCTGGCATACGGCTTCCTTTTGAAGAGTGTTTTGCCAGTACACAGATGTGCATTGGTATTGGTTCCAGCTGGTGTGCCAGCTATGGTCCTTTCTGGGAAGAGATAGCTTGGCTGCATTTTTGAACACTTTCCAAGAAATGAAGACAAGTTAAATGGGATTGCACAGAGGATCCCAGGTCTCTGCCTTCCTCCACCTTCCATCCCAGTGAACGCAGCAAGTTTGGGGGGAATGGGATATCAACTCCATCGTGCTAACAAGTGCGCTATATGATTTATTTGCTAGACATGGTATGTTTCCTACAATGTCTCCTTTTGTTTTTTCTCGTGTTAAGATGTGGGTAGTTTTACGGGAACACTTTTGAGCTTCGAACAGTCATTTATAAGCTACTTACATTATAAGCTACATTCTGTAACTTGGAGGGTAGCTGAGAGAACAGCCGCTTGGCTTCTCTGAGCAACTTCTGGAAAACTAATCCTATATAATGGAATGAAATGCCTCCCTTGGTGGGAACATTTTCCCAACCCGTTTTCTTCATTTAGGCCAGGTCTCTCTGCCAAATCTCTCCTCTCTCTCACACACACACACACTAAGCCAACCAAATGGCATTATGAATATTTCAAACAATTCCAACACATTGCGAGCAGGAATGGGCAAATCTGCCAATTCTGGTTTCTCTCTGTTTTTCTTTTTTTTTTTTTACTTAATGTTAGAATTCTCTCTGTATCCACCTCTGTTTGTGGTTTATTTATTTTTTTAAGTCCTTTTGATAATACACCAGCATTTTAGCGCAAAGTTCTCCCAATGTGCACATTTTTTCTATGGAATGGTTTTGATCTATGGGCTACTTTTAAAATGAGGCTGCATTTAAATTGCATTATACCTGTATTTTAAATTGGTTGCTTTTCCCCCCTATTACAGTAGTACCTCGGTTAAGTACTTAATTCATTCCAGAGGTCTGTACTTAACCTGAAACTGTTCTTAACCTGAAGCACCACTTTAGCTAATGGGGTCTCCCACTGCTGCTGCGCCGCTGGAGCACGATTTCAGTTCTCATCCTGAAGAAAGTTCTTAACCCGAGGTACTATTTCTGGCTTAGTGGAGTCTGTAACCTGAAGCGTCTGTAACCCGAGGTACCACTGTATGTTTTTACTGGTGTTAGCTGCCCTGAGCCTGGCTCTGGCTGGGGAGGGCAGCGTATAAATAAAATTTATTATTATTATTAAGCCTGTGATTATGAGTCTCATGGCTCTGCCAACACAGCTATCCCAGCTTTAATGAATCAACTCTTCCCCCATCCCAAACTGGGAGTCCCTTCTCATTTTCTTTGCCTCCCTTGGTTTGGAAAGTTCGGAGGAAGGACCGCCATCAGAGGTAACAAGGCAAAAAGAAACCCACCAACTGCAGAAACAAGAGCCGAGGTGTACTTTGCGCCGATTCCGTGCCCAAGTTCAAAATTGGAAGTGTCAGAAAGAGAGTGACACCTAAGGGCCGTCTCTGTGTTTGTGTGTGTTGCCAGTCCTTTCAAAACATTGATCCTAATGGCTACAGATGGCACCCACCAGTTTTTCACAGCTCCCTAACCCACAAGCAGATGTCTTTGTTACGCGCAACACGGCCGCGTGCAAGAAAAATGTGACAGGAAGCAGAGGTACAGGGGAACGGCATCTCTCCCCCTCCCTCCTCTCTCATTGCTCACAGACACACACATACTTTTCCGAACTCGGTGTGCCTGGCAAGGCTGTGTTTTCGCTCCAGGCGCTGGACTCCCACACGATGCCTCTTTGAAGAGCAGCAGGCAGCTCGCTAACCGGCCCTGGACGGGTGTTACAAATGGATTAGCTTCTTCTAGGCTCAATTCTGTGCAAGAATTGGAACTCATCTCACACCAGTGGGGCTCTTGGGAATAGAGGGTGCTGTTTTTCTCCCTCCCTCTCGCTCTCTCTCTGCTAATGTCTCTCAGGATTTCCACCAGCAAGAGAAGAGCAGCAGGGACTGCTTTTATTTCATGCTAACTAAATGCCCAGAAAATAAAGGGAGGTGGGGGAGAACGCACTCGGATCTCTCTTTCCAGGAAAACCTATCAGTCTCTTTCTCGCTTTCCTTCCTTCCTTCACAGTTCATCTCCTGGTGCTGAGAGTCAACTCTTAGTTCAAATGCTAAACTTGCTTTTTTGGGGGGGGGGTATAGTGCATACAGGTGCACAGAGCACCTCATGTGCATTAGCTATTCACTTAAAAGGCACCCTAGGGTACTTTTAAAAGGGGGGGCAAGAAATTCAAGACAGGCATACAAAGGAATGAATAGAAATACAGGCACCGCCATAAAATGGTTCATAAAAGCCAGTCATGAAAACAACAAACGTACTGTACACAGGTAGCACCCCCTTGATCAACAGCAGGGGTGGGGGTGGGGCTTTTCCACCCCAAGTGCCACATGGCAGTGGTGGGCGGAGCCAGAGGCAAAAGTGGGCGGAGTGACAAATGCAAATGTCACCTTTGTCCCAAACGCTGTATAAAAAATTTACACATCACTTGGGAAGACAGGCAAACTAATACCAGTGTACTGGAATAAGCAAAGATCACCAGTGTTGAAGCAATGATTCTTCAACATCAACTTCGTTAGACTGGTCATGTTGTGCAGATGCCTGATTATTGTCTTCCAAAACAACTACTCTATTCTGAACTTAAAAATGGAAAGCACAATGCTGGTGGTCAACAAAAGAGGTTTAAAGTCTGTCTCAAGGCAAATTTTTAAAAATGTCGTATAAACACCAACAATTGGGAAACACTGGCCTGCGAGCGCTCCAGTTGGAGAACAGCCTTTACCAAAGGTGTCATGGGCTTTGAAGACACTTGAACTCAGGATGCAAGGGAGAAACATGCTAAGAGGAAGGCACGCTTGGCAAATCTACACTGTGATCAACTCCTGCCCGGAAACCAATGTCCCCACTGTGGAAGGACGTGTGGATCCAGAATTGGCCTCCACAGTCACTTATGGACTCATTGTTAAAACTGTGTTTATGGAAGACAATCTTACTCGGCTATGAGTGATCACCAAAGAAGAAAGAAGAAGATTTGACACCCGCTCATGCAGCCCTCTCTAGCCTCTATCCAGACAAGATGGCTTCAGAGCTCAAGGACATGTTACAGCTGGGTGGGGGGAGCTGGGTTAGTGAGAGCCATGGTCTACAGAGAAGAGGGTGGCCCTGGGGGGAATTCTGTGGGTTAGAGAGGTCTGGAGGCATGCATTTGACCACTGAGCCTGAGATTCCCCATCTCCCTGCTTCGAAGCTTTAAAGGTTAGCACCAGAGTTAATTCTTACAACAGGACTGTCATGCGATTCACTATTATGCTATGTGCTGTTTTGCAGATGGAGGAATGGTGCAGAGAGAAACCGAGCCAGCCTAGGGTCAGTGTATTCCTGGCAGAGGCGAAACTCAAACCAGACACTTCCCAGTCCATAGAGCAGTAACTCAGCTGCTACGCTGCATAAACTCTAGCCCTACTCCTAAGCAAGCAAAGAATTATGGTGCCACAAAGGTTGCAAAGGCTTTAAAAGCCCAGGTATGTGTATTGCAAGTGATGCATCCTAAAATGACCCGAATCAGAATATTTCTCTTCATGTAAAGCTCTCTTGCTAGCAAGCGGCACTTAAAGAGACTTTCTCACATTTCAAATAATTAGCTGTCCCATGAACACAAGAAGCTGCCGTTGTCGTGTCAGATCATGGCCACAGCATGCATTTAAAGCGTTATGAGACTACAGTGGTACCTCGGGTTAAGTATTTAATTTGTTCCGGAGGTCCGTTCTTAACCTGAAACTGTTCTTAACCTGAAGCACCACTTTAGCTAATGGGGTCTCCTGCTGCTGCTGCACCACCGCCATGCGATTTCTGTTCTCATCCTGAAGCAAAGTTCTTAACCCGAGGTACTATTTCTGGGTTAGCGGAGTCTGTAACCTGAAGCGTATGTAACCCAAGGTACCACTGTGCTTTCAACAGCAATGGCTGCCCCTTAAGAATTATGGGAACTGTAGTTCTCTTTAACTAGGCTGATTAATATTCTGCAGCCTTTTAAATGTGGGAGGCAGAGTTATTGCTGTGTTGTTTCTGTTAACTATCATCTATTAACTTATTTGTGCTTTCATCTTGTATTTTTATCTTGTGAACCGCTCTGAGGTCTTATATAAATCTAATAAATAAAGAAATAGTTTGTTAAGGCTGCTGAGAGATGTTCAGAGAGGCCTATTCCCCCCGACCCCCAGGTCTACAATTCCCAGAGTGGCATAACAATCGACTCATGTGAAAAGGATCTAGGAGTCTTGGTTGACCACAAACTTGACATGAGCCAACAGTGTGACGCGGCAGCTAAAAAAGCCAATGCAATTCTGGGCTGCATCAATAGGAGTATAGCATCTAGATCAAGGGAAGTAATAGTGACACTGTATTCTGCTCTGGTCAGACCTCACCTGGAGTACTGTGTCCAGTTCTGGGCACCACAGTTCAAGAAGGACACTGACAAACTGGAACGTGTCCAGAGGAGGGCAACCAAAATGGTCAAAGGCCTGGAAACGATGCCTTATGAGGAACGGCTAAGGGAGCTGGGCATGTTTAGCCTGGAGAAGAGGAGGTTAAGGGGTGATATGATAGCCATGTTCAAATATAGAAAAGGATGTCACATAGAGGAGGGAGAAAGGTTGTTTTCTGCTGCTCCAGAGAAGCGGACACGGAGCAGTGGATCCAAACTACAAGAAAGAAGATTCCACCTAAACATTAGAAAGAACTTCCTGACAGTAAGAGCTGTTCGACAGTGGAATTTGCTGCCAAGGAGTGTGTTGGAGTCTCCTACTTTGGAGGTCTTTAAGCAGAGGCTTGACAACCATATGTCAGGAGTGCTCTGATGGTGTTTCCTGCTTGGCAGGGGGTTGGACTCAATGGCCCTTGTGGTCTCTTCCAACTCTATGATTCTATGACTCGTCTCCCCAGGGAACTATATCTCTCTGTCCAGAATGAAGGCAAAAGGTTTGAAAGCACAGCAGCCAAGCCCATGGGGTATTTGGGGAAGGGTTGCACCCAGGAAACATTTCTCTGTGACCCAATATATACTGTGCTGTGCAAAGCAAAACTCAAAAGGGATCAGATGCAGCTGGTGTTCTGGAACCATGAATCACGGGGTTTTCCAGTAAAGCTGGGGGGGGGAAACAAATAAATTTATTGGCAAAGCAATGGATAATAGTTCAACCATATTACTGTTGAAGCCTGGCATGAATCAGAGGAAGGAAGAGAAGCGATGGGGATGTCGTGCTTATCGTGGCAGTATGCAAATTGTGGAATCCACCAGAACAAACATGTTAAAGCAAGCTTATTTTACTAGGACTTGCAGTGCAGGTCACACTGTTCCTAGGCTGGAGACCATATACACAAAAAGTAACTTTAAGAGACAAGCAGATGCATTCCAAAGAACTGAACCAACTCAACCTTCCTAGGGCTGGGGAGCAGGGGAAGTATGTGACTAAATTTCTAAGGAATCAAGCAGACCATATTACCTGGGAACTTGGGGAATGCCCATCATCCACGATGGGCTTTTGAGTGTGTGGAGGAGATGAAGTGACCTCCCCCTTCTAAGGAAAGGTTACAACATTTGGGGGTGTTTCCAGATTAGAAAAGGGCTGAGTAAGGGAGCGTAACAGGGGTGTTCGAAGGAGGATGGGGGAAAGTTTTTTTCTCCAGTGTTCATTCAATGGTGCTTAAATGGATGGCAGAAGATCCAGGACAGACTAAATCAGTAGTTCTCAACCTGTGGGTCCCCAGATGTTGTTGAACTACAACTCCTATCACCCCTAGCTAGCAAGGCCAGAGCTCAGGGATGATGGGAGTTGTAGTCCAACAACATCTGGGGACCCACAGGTTGAGAACCGCTGGCCAAATGAAGAAGGGCTTTAGACAGTGCATGGCTAAACCGGGGGATTTGCTACTCCAAGATACAATGACGGCCACCAACTTGGCTTGACTTGGCTTGTCCTGAATCTTCCAACATTCAGGGGGATTTTTCTCTGTTCGCTTTCTCCTTGCCATGCATAATTGGGTGAACTTCTTCCATGTCACCTCCTACTCCTCTTTTCTCTAAACTAAGAACTCCCAAATGCCTTTTCTCAAAGGGATTCGCTCTAGTCCCTTGATCATTTAGGTTATATATATATATATATATATATATATATATATATATATATATAGTTTAATAAATCAGATTGTAAATCAATATAACCAATTACATTTCCCCCCTTTTCCCCCTCCCTCCCTCTCCCACCCTCTAGAGACTTCCCTCAGCTTCCCTCTCTGATTTGTTTATACATGTTATTCTCTGCATATTGTAAAATTGTACATAACATTGCATTATCTATCATATATTCTACTAATAAATTTGTGGATGTTTATTCAAAACCTTCCAAGGAGTCCAAATCCTTTTGTTGTCTTTTTAGATAGATTGTAAAAAGTTCCCATTCTTCCTTGAAGTCCCGGTTGTCCTTCTCACTTAATTTATATGTTAACTTTGCCAACTCCACATAGCTCATCGGTTTTTCTTGTCATTGTTCTTTCGTGCAGCTCCCAAACCACACACACAGACCATAAGTTAATACACTCTCCACAGTACAATGGTAAAATGCCATCAACAGGTCCTTTGAGAGATTATTTTTCCAGATGATTATCAGAAAATATAACCTCTGCTGTGCTCTCTTCATCAGGTCTTTGCTGTTTTCTCCCCAGGTTAGGTCTCAACTCCAATCCCAGAAATCGAAACACCGAGACCTTTTCCACACACTTCCCCTCAATAGAGGGAACGCCAGGCCATCATTGGAGGCCAGCTTGTTTTCTATCACCAGCTGCTTCACAGAGGAGTTTGAGCAGCTATCCTGCACTAGGAATTCCTTCCAAAGCGCTTCTGGCTGCCATTCCTTTATAATAATAATAGTTATTTTCCCATTAGGTTGGCCACTTCCTCAATGGCATGAGGATCACCAATCAACTCATTATACCTGTGCTGGCAAGTGGAAAAAGTACTACTTCTCCAGAAATGTACCAGAGGAAGGCCAGGTTAATAATAATAATAGAAATTCCATGTACCTCTTTCATCTTTATCTTACGGCAGCAATAAGAGCCGCCACCCAATGCATTTCCGGAGGATTAATAACCAGTTTGAGGTTAATGGCCTCCTCGTCTGTGCATTGGGCCATCAGCTCCTCCCAGCCAGCCATTAATCCCACAGAAATGCTTGTGCCAGTCTATAAATAGCTTCCCATCCAGGATATCTCTTTGGGGAACTAATGGGGAGCTGGAATTATTACCCCGGGCAAATGTTCCAAGACGCTAGTTAATCTCCAGATAATGCCAGCCAAGTTTGATTGTTATTCTTTCATTCTCGGACGGCCGAAAGCAACCCTTGTGTGACCCGGACACAGCAGTGACTTTTCAGATGTTGCCAATTTTTTCCCCACCCCTGAAGCAAAGATATTTCATACTGGAGGGGGAGGGGAACAAAACCTGGATTCATTATTGGGTTTATGTTTGCCACAGACCCTTCAGGGCATCGTTTCAGCGACGTTCTATTAACTGATCCCAGTGCATCCATGAAGGAGGTTGTGAAACTGTGAGAGGAAAAGCTCACTTGCGATGCAGGTGCAAAACCTCTCTTTATTATTTTATTTGCCCTGCAAATAAAAATAGCAGTATGCTAAGATCAACCAGAGACAAGCCCACAATAGGAACACTTAGGCCTTGGGCTCTGTACTCTGCAGACATCGGCTCCTCTTTGTCCTCTCCAGTCAAAGTTCTCACTGTTCTGGCACAGCTTCTCCTAGCATTATGAGCTTAAATTGTATTTATTTGTCCATTTATACCCCACTATGCACCAGACTAACCTAGACAGGCCCTCTGCCTGGTTCCCTGTAACTTGGCTTCTCACAGTGAGGGAACCGCCAGAAGGCCCTTGGCGCTGGACCTCAGTGTCCGGGTAGAACGATTGGGATGGAGACACTTTTTCCTGCCTTTTACCTTCCTGCTGGAGGTACCTATTTATCTACTTACACTGGTATGCTTTTGAACAGCTAGGTTGTCAGGAGCTGAAACAGAGAAACGGGAGCTCACCCCGTCGCAAGGATTTGAACCGCCGTCCTTCTGATCGGCAAGCCCAAGAGGCTCAGTGGTTTAACCCACAGCGATAATTCCTCCCCTGCAGATGCCCCACCCTGCCTTGTGACTTCCATCGGATGGTCTGCCCAGCACAATTACTCCAGAAAATTTAGAAAAGAGTTCTGGATGATTAATGACAGCTGGACGTGCCTAAAAGACACTGAAAAGTATTGGATGTGACATTGATTGATAGACTGAAATGGCAGAATGTATGTTAATGCTGTTGTGGATCTAAGGGGGCATTGAAGGCCTGGTATTCACGAGAGACTGGTCACCATCAAGGAGGAGATGCACGTAAGGAGCGGGGGGTCTGTTTCTCTCAATTTCTTATTTTTCCAGGCTTAAGCTAAATTTGCAGCATTTCCATATTGGTCTGAATTTTTTATAGCAGTTGTTGTTTTTGATGGTGATGATGATGTTTTAAAACAGCCCTCGTGGGAATTTTTTCAGCATTTGGTGTCAAATTTATTTCAATATACGTTTTGTGTGCGCAAATTTTTTCCCTTTTACGCTAATAATTACTATAACTGACTTTTAAAATGCTATGTTTGCTAATGCGCGTATTTTATCCACACTTTCCCCTAATTATCCTCATTTCCCCCTAATGTACACATTGTTGGCTGCGCTGCAAAATTAATAGAAGAGTGATTTTCTCAGAATTTCTGAAATGAGAACCAAAGCGGATTTCTCAGCCATCCATACATGCATGTGAACAGAAAACACACAGAAACAGCAAAAATCTTTCCCACTGTTCCAAGTGTATCAGCACATGCAGGAAAACATACGAAGGAAACAAGCTCAGTCTATTCCCATGCAGTGACTACTTAGTCACAGCTGTAATCCAGTAGGTTTTCTTTACATTGCCTGTCTCAGTCCCTGCCCAGAGACACCTATCACCAAACACACACTTTACTTACTACAATAACACTTATTGTGCATGAAATAATAATAATACAGTGGTACCTCAGGTTACATATGCTTCAGGTTCCATACACTTCAGGTTACAGACTCCGCTAACCCATAAATAGTGCTTTAGCTTAAGAACTTTGCTTCAGGATGAGAACAGAAATCGTGCTCCAGCGGCGCAGCAGCAGCAGGAAGCCCCATTAGCTAAAGTGGTGCTTCAGGTTAAGAACAGTTTCCAGCACATTTAAAAACATAATAAAACATCAAACATGAAAAACTTCCCAATACAGGGCTGCCTTCGGATGTGTAGTTGTTGTAGTTGTGTAGTACTTTATCTTTTTGACACCTGATGGGAGGGCATTCCACAGAGAGGGCACCACTGCCAAGAAGGCCCTCTGCCTGGTTCCCTGTAACAAACTCATTATGAACTTTAGCATCATTAGGTGTTCTGATGCGTGAACAAGTCCTAACACGCCACCAAAAACCAACCCCAGGACAACTCACAGGGTTAGCAAGGGCATGGAAATCAAGCGAGAATATATTGAAATTTGCCTCTAGGCTAGAGTGGGAAAGAAGCATAAACAATAAATTTGGAAGCTGTCGTGCAACTGATGCCAATTTATAGTTGGCACCCTTTGGTTTTCCTGGTAGCATTCAGGTTACAACGTAGTTGCCCACAGAACCTGTGAGGACTTGAGGAACACAGGATCAATCTTTGTGGCGACTTCAGCATCTATGCCGTGGAACTGGTTGGGGTGCAAGGCAGGAGGCCAACAGTAGGAGGAGCCAGAGCCAATGACAGGCAGAGCCACCTAACTCTAGCTTTGCCCTCATCCTCCTCCTTCTCCCCGCTGAGTTCTACAAGGAGCAACACTGAGACTAAAGAAGAAAGATGGAGGCAGGCAGAGGGCATGCTGGGGTTGGTGGGGCAGTGCCCGGCGTGCCTCAATGGACCAGCATCTGCTGCATCTATCCAAGGATGGTAGACCCCCATGCCTGCCACTGTCATGGATTAGCGGGATGCAATGGTGGTAGGCACCTGTTGGGGAACTCCCAAAGGAGCACCTAGCAGAGGAAAGCTCAGATCAGGGATTGGTGGTGGGACGATGGTGAATGGTCAGAGGGGAAGAGGGAGAAGACTGGGGAGAGGAGGTGTCAGAAGCTGAAGTGGTCACAGGGTTTCCTGAGCAGGATGAGGCTGTGGCAGAGGCCAGTCCAGACTCTGAGGCAGGAGAGGAGTAGGGTGAGGAGACAGAGAAGTGGCAGGTTGTGGAAGAATCTAGGGTAGGGTTACCAGACGTCCCCAGTTCCCGGGGACAGTGCCCGGATTTGCAAATCTGTCCCCGGACAAATTCCATCCCTGGAATGTCCCCAGATTTGCAAATCTGTCCCCAGGAAATGTGGCAGCAGCAGCCTCCGCAGCCCAGAGCCAGCCTGGTAGCACAGTTGGCTCTGGCTGGCTTCAGGAGCTGCTCGCTGCTGTGGCGCCCGCCATTTTTCCTCGCCGGAAGTCCCCGTATGATGTGTCTTGTGCACATAGGATGTGTCTTGTGTGATCTCCTGCCCCCTTCCCCCTTTGCTTTGACTGCCCAGGGGAGGCTTGGGGCTCATGGCCGGCCAGCCATTGCCCAGTTTTTTCAAAACTCTGGGCATTTATGTTTCACAGGGTGCGAAAGAAGGGATTTGCACTTTTATACAATATGCATGTGTGCTTGGGCCCAGGGTCTTTTGTCTCACCATCCCCACTACTGTTGCTACTCAGCTTCAAAATAATAATAATAATAATAATAATAATAATAATAATAATAATAACTGTCCCCAGATTCATAGAAAAAATTATGGTAGTAATAATAATAATAATAGTAATAGTAATAATTTATTATTTTTACGCCACCCTTCTGGCTGAGTTTCCCCAGCCGCTCTGGGCGGCTTCCAATCGAGTGTTTAAAACAATACAGCATTAAATATTTAAAACTTCCCTAAACAGGGCTGCCTTCAGGTGTCTTTTAAAGACAAGATAGCTACTTATTTCCTTCACATCTGAAGGGAGGGCATTCCACAGGGCGGGTGCCACTACCAAGAAGGCCCTCTGGTTCCCTGTAACCTCACTTCTCGCAATGAGGGAACCGCCAGAAGGCCCTCGGCACTGGACCTCAGTGACTGGGCAGAACGATGGGAGTGGAGATGCTCCTTCAGGTATACAGGACCGAGGCCGTTTAGGGCTTTAAAGGTCAGCACCAACACTTTGAATTGTGCTCGGAAACGTACTGGGAGCCAATGCAGATCTCTCAGGACCGGTGTTATGTGGTCTAATCTAGGGAGTCTTCCCCTCCTGCGGCAATCAGCTCCCCTCACCCTGGGTCTCCCAGAACGAAAAGAGGAATGAAAACGGCAGAGCAACAAGAGCCAAGACAGCAAAGTCTTTGTAGATGAGAGAGAGAGAGAGAGAGAGAGAGAGAGAGAGAGAGAGAGAGAGAGAGAGATAATGGTGATGATAGATCAATAGATTGATAGATCGATAGATCGATAGATCGATAGATAGATAGATAGATAGATAGATAGATAGATAGATAGATAGATGAGAGATAGATAGATAGATAGATAGATAGATAGATAGATAGATAGATAGATAGATGATAGATAGATGATAGATAGATCGATAGAGATAGATAGATAGATAGATAGATAGATAGATAGATAGATAGATAGATGATAGATAGATAGATAGATAGATAGATGGATGGATGGATGGATAGATAGAGATAGATGATAGATAGATAGATGATTGATAGATAGATAGATAGATAGATAGATAGATAGATAGATAGATAGATAGATAGATAGATGATAGATAGAGAGATACATAGAGAGATGATAGAGAGATGATAGAGAGATGATAGATAGATAGATAGATAGATAGATAGATAGATAGATAGATAGATAGATAGATAGATAGATAGATTTTTAACATATCATTTTCAACAATTATTAATCATACTTTTTTTATCTTATACACATTTTTTGACTTCCGTCAATCACATCTGAAAATTTTCCGATCTTTTCACTTAATTTGCATTTCTTACTTTCACTATTACATTTAAATATCATAACTAATAACTCTCTTCTCTCGATTCAGCAAAGTCTTAGGCTGCTGGGGAAGGAACCTGGGGAGGAGCCTTAGAGAGCCAAAGGAAGGCAGGGACCTTTCATCCTTGCAACTGCTTCATTGGGGCCAGACCTATTGAAAAGGGTTGTTGCGACCACTAGGACGGAGCTGTTTTGTTTCTCTGAATAAAGGGTTAACTTCACTGACACTGGGTGTTTTCTTGCTGACCTGCTCCTGACTCCAGCTCCTGACACTAACTTTCTTGCTCCATAGGGCCACGTGCCCTGCAGGGAGTGTGCTCTATTCAAAGACCAATTTATCTCACATCAGTTGGGTCAGATCTGTAGCAAGAAAGGTTTCACAACTGTGTGGCAGCCACGAGCTGCTCTTTCCCTGCTCTTTCACATCCGCCCAGACACACAAAATCAACTGTAAGTTGCCAAACAGTGTGCTTGAGTCAGAGTGCACCTGAAGCGGGAAAACGGATGATTAAGAGACTAAATCAGCCTCCCTTGACCAGGTATTCTCCAGATCTTTTGGACAACTGCTATATATTTAATGTGCATTTATAGGGAAATGAATAGTTTAGGGCGAAATGCACTGAAAGTACTCAAAAATTCAGGTTAATAAAATTTCTTTATTGTTACATTTATAGCCCATCTTTCCTCCAAGAAGCTATGGTGTACAAATAAATAAATAAAAATTGTCCAGTAGCACATTAGAGACCAACTACCGTAAGTTCATTCTGGGTATAAGCTTTCGTGTGCATGCACACTTATTCAGATGCCAGATGCATGCACACGAAAGCTTATACCCAGAATGAACTTTGTTGTTGTTTAGTCATTTAGTCATGTCCGACTCTTCGTGACCCCATGGACCAGACCACACCAGGCACTCCTGTCTTCCACTGCCTCCCGCAGTTTGGTCAAATTTATATTAGTAGCTTCGAGAACACTGTCCAACCATCTCATCCTCTGTTGTCCCTTCTCCTTGTGCCCTCAATCTTTCCCAACACCAGGGTGTTTTCCAGGGAGTCTACTCTTCTCACAAGGTGGCCAAAGTATTGGAGCCTCAGCTTCAGGATCTGTCCTTCCAGTGACCACTCAGGGCTGATTTCCTTAAGAATGGATCAGTTTGATCTTCTTACAGTCCATGGGACTCTCAAGAGTCTCCTCCAGCACCATAATTCAAAAGCATCGATTCTTTATGATCCAGCTCTCACTTCCATACATCACTACTGGGAATACCATAGCTTTTACTATATGGACCTTTGTTGGCAAGGTGATGTCTCTGCTTTTTAAGATGCTGTGAATGAACTTAGTTGGTAAAAAATAATGTCCAATAGCACCTTAGAGACCAACTAAAAACTTAGTTGGTCTCTAAGTTACTACTGGACTTTTTTTCATTTATTTTGACTGCATTAGACCAACACGGCTACCTACCTCAATCTAGAATTATGGTGTACATAGTTCCCCCCCTCCCTATTTTATTCTCATCACAACCCTGTGAGATAGGTTAGGCTAAGAGATTGTATCTGGCCCAAGGTTGTCCAGTGAGCACCATGGATGAGTAAACCCTGCTCTCCCAGGTCTTAGTCCAACACTCTAACCACTGCACCACACTAGTTTCTTTAGGGGAAGAATGCGTACAAAATGCAAAGCACGCGCTATCGTTTGCTAGAAAGCAGTGCTAGCTTTTGTTGCTCAAGCCTCCTAAAAACAAGCCTTCACAACCAGTTCTCTCAAAAGCTGGCGTGGGCTTTGGTTAAATCTCCCGGGGGAAGGGTGTTCCAGAGCTGTGGGGCAGCCACAGCAGACGCATCTCCCTCCCCTTCCATGTGCCTGAAATGTTCTATCATGGCACGCTAATAGCGCACTTGACCCCATTTGCACGGCTGAATTCATCCTGAGCGTGTCCACATTAGGTAGTGTAAAGTAAGCGCTATGAACAGGCAAAAAGACTTGAGCTGAAAATCCTGCAGCCCCAAAGAAACATTAACTGCTTGGGTAGACTTTTTTTCCCCTCCCTCCGCATCAGCTGTCATTCCCAGCAGTTAAGGATAATGTAGGATGTCTGGGAGAAGCCTTTAATGCACAAAACAGTCTTCGAGTCAAGGTGACCTTGCGGTTTGTATTAACACTTTGATCACCTTCCTGACTACCATGTGTGACATGATTCCATTACCATGTGTAAGATCTTTGCATTTAGGCCCCAATTTGTGCTTCTTCGACATTTCTGAAGTAATTTATATGGAAAGATAGTCATTCATATATATATATATATATATATATATATATATATATATATATACACACACACACACACACACATATATATATATATACACACACACATACTGTGTGTTGTGTGTGTGTGTGTGTGTGTGTGTGTGTGTGTGTGTGTGTGTGTGAAACTATTAATTCAATTTATAGCTCAGCCTTCTTTGAGTATATCTCCACTCCCTCACCCCTAGGCCTTCTGCTAGGTTTTGGTGGCAGCATGTCTAATTTGATGAGTTATTAGCAATGTTTTATTGCTTTACAATTAATAACAAACGGCCCAATAGGCAATGTGGATTCAGCAGGCATTGTTTATCCTGCTACCTCTGCACTTCCAGGACTCCTGTCAAATCCGCAGCCCAGTTACTCATGGCACCAGTGGCAGAAGGTGGAGTGGCAGGCATATTGGACCTGATCCCTGCACCAGCATCATGCTGGCATAGAGATCAGGCCCAATGCCATATCCTGCGAGAGCAGCTCAGGATCTGGCAGAGGAGAAAAAAAGCCTTGTGCTGCTGTTTTAGCTTGCAAATCCCCCCCAAACGCAAAAGTGTTGAGTGAATGTTTTGTAAGGAGAGAATACCATACATTTGTGTGTGCAGGGGCAGTGAAACAGAAAGTGCTGCTTTGCCCTGCCCCCACCTACTTAGAATCATAGAATCATAGAGTTGGAAGAGACCACAAGGGCCATCGAGTCCAACCCCCTGCCAAGCAGGAAACACCATCAGAGCACTCCTGACATATGGTTGTCAAGCCTCTGCTTAAAGACCTCCAAAGAAGGAGACTCCACCACACTCCTTGGCAGCAAATTCCACTGTCGAGCAGCTCTTACTGTCAACTTGTTGAGAGCCAGTGTGGTGTAGTGGTTAAGAGCGGTAGACTTGTAATCTGGGGAACTGGGTTTGCGTCTCCGCTCCTCCACATGCAGCTGCTGGGTGACCTTGGGCCAGTCACACTTCTCTGAAGTCTCTCAGCCTCACTCACCTCACAGAGTGTTTGTTGTGGGGGAGGAAGGGAAAGGAGGTTGTTAGCCGCTTTGAGACCCCTTAAAGGGAGTGAAAGGCAGAATATCAAATCCAAACTCTTTTCTTCTTCTTCTTCTTCCTGCCACATGCCCCCATCCACCACTGGCAGAGAACTGGCCTCTCCGTCAGTGCTGATTTTGGGCAAGATTGCCCTGATGTGGGGTGAGATCTTGCCCAAAATGGCCCCATTCTTGCCCCAAATCGACACCAATGGCAGCGGTGCTTCTCTGTCAATGGCCCATGGGTGTGCCGCCGTGGAGTTTCTGCCCCTTGAAGCAGTGGTCTCGCCTGCCTCATAGCTGAGCAGGCTCTCTGTGTGTCTTCTAAATTGCATACCATTTATTATCTGGTGAAATAGCTCCATTAGATGTCTGCAGCAGAAAGGGCTCCGATGGTTATTCCTGAAGGAGTGGTTATTCCTGGAGCAGTTTATATGTCGCGGAGTGATAGGCAATAACAACTCTCTCATTTGGTTCAGGAAATTAAAGGTGGTGGTTAGAAACATGATGTCCTGTTTTCCGTGCAGATGGAGCGTATGCTCCTAGGAGAAGATAAGACCTCCTGGTGCCAGGGAAACACAAACAGCAGGCCTGTAATTACAAACACATCAGATAAGATGTCAGCGGGTGACAGGAAGAATGTGCTGAAAAGCTGGTGGGAGAGTCTTCCTGGGACATCACAGCAAAGGTGGGTTAGGAGCTGCAGGTGGGTCACCACCTCCCACCCCAGCCTGTCAGCATCCTGAGGCCATCATCTAAGACAGAGGTGGGGAACCTGAAGCCCTCCAGATATTGCTGAGCTACAGATTCCACCCTACTTCACCGCTAGCTAGCTGAGGTCAATAGAACTTGGAGTTCAGCAGCATCTGAAGAAGAAGAAGAAGAGGAGTAGTTTGGATTTGATATCCCACTTTATCACTACCCTAAGGAGTCTCAAAGCGGCTAACAATCTCCTTTCCCTTCCTCCCCCACAACAAACACTCTGTGAGGTGAGTGGGGCTGAGAGACTTCAGAGAAGTGTGACTAGCCCAAGGTCACCCAGCAGCTGCATGTGGAGGAGCGGAGAAGCAAACCCGGTTCACCAGATTACGAGTCCCCCACTCTTAACCACTACACCACACTGGCTCCCACAGAGCCACAGATTCCCCACCTGCTCAAAGGCCTTGCCTTGGAAGCTATCATAAATAGTTGGCTGTCAGACACAGGGTCTACTTAGTGTGGCCTCCAGGATTTGGCATTTTCCTCTGCACAGATGCTCATTTAGCATATCCTTTCAGGGCAACAACAAAGAAGTTATATTTGAGTTGGGAAAGAAGCAGTGTTGTCATTCTTGAATAGCCTGCTTATAGTGGTCCAGAAGAAACTCCTACTGCATTCAAGGTGCCTACTTCCAATTAAGCATATATAGGCCAGTAAAGACTTTTGGGAAAACATGCAGTGATATTATCCTCATTGTTTGATGTATTGAATCTTTATGTTTTGAAGTCTAGTTTTGATAGCAGCCTCGGGTGCCAATTGTTGGTTTCTGCTTTCCTTCACTGTGCAGCGAAAGGGCTTGTCACGAGACAGGTGTTTACATTCCACAGTCTGTACTGTTGGAGTTTCTCACGGGAAAGGGAGGCTGGATGTGACGTACACTGGTTTCCTGTTTTTCTCTGGGTGATTCTCTCCGAGCTGTTGAGGAGAGAGGATGCATTTTCTCTGCTCCGGCAGAGGCAAGATGTCTTTCTGTAATATACCTGCTTTGAACAATAAATAAAGCAATATAGAGTATGCAGCACGTACTCCTCATCCTTCCGCTGGGCACGAGACTCTGCTTTAAATCAACACCAATCTGAAGTCATTTTCAGACAATGTTTCATGTGTTCACTGAATCTTGGTATTTTGGTGGATGTGTGTCCAATTTCTGCCTGCCTGGCTGAAGGCTAGCATAGGACCTACTTGTAATCCATAGTGACTGGTAACATTTTGACTTTGTAGGGCTGCGGTTTTCAGCCTTGCTGCTCTCACCTCAATAGGTCTTGTACAGCACTTATTTAGGAAAGTGTGCCATTGCATAGGTTCCGGAAGCCATTGTCTCATCCTCTCTATAAAAAATTAATTCACAGTTATTCTCTGTGAATAGCTTCCATGTTACAGTTTTCAGACAGCATTGACTCTACCCCCCTTATTTAGAAATTAAGCCACACCACATGATGTACGTTTTTGGATTCATGTATTGTCTATGCCTACAGTTCTGTTGCCAAAAAAACTAAGCACATAAAGGCTTTTAAAACGCAAGGAAAACTTGCTTCCAGTTGCCTGCAGTTTTCCTCCCTTCAATTCGCTCATTATCCAAAACACCTTTTTCTCTAAATTAAAAGAACAAAGTATTCCAACCCATAGACAACAAACAATTGTTTCCAGGACACATCAAAACATATTTTCAATGCATCAAGGCTCACGTTTTAAAGTCTGCAGTGTGCTTAGTTATTTCCATGCCTCTGGCATGGTCTGTCCCCCACCAATAGGAAAATAGGGTGTGAATACCTCGACCAATAAGTGCAGGCCCCATCGTGGTGGTGATGGTTCATGATGGGCTTCCTTGTACCCACCAGTGCAACCAATGAGCTCCTCAGAAGTCCTGGGCATGCCTTTGAACCAAGGTATATGAGAGCAGGCTCCAGGGCACTTGTCTCATATCACCTCAAACTGTTGCCTATGGCATCCTGAACCGACTCCGACCCTTGTAGTTTACTGAAACATCGCAGGTTTTGTATACTGCTCCACAATACACTGCCCTAGTTCCTGTAGTGTCAGGAATGAAGTGCTGAAGTTGAATGAGCCTGTCACTTTTTTGATGTTCTTCTATAGCCTTATCCTCTATGAATTTGTCTTAATTCTCTTTTTGAACCATCCAAGTTGGTGGTCATCACCGGAGCCGGACCACACATGAGGCAAGATGAGGCCACTTCCTCATGCAGTGGGGCCCACAGGGACAGCAGATCCCAATGTTGATTCCCGCCCCCACCCCTTGTTCCTGATACAGAGATTCACTCACCCCTTCATCCCTGGTTGGGGGGTGAGGAAGGTGCCATTTTCTGGTGCTGAAATGTTTTGGGCCAGTCCTAGCTATGTGCTGCGTGAATAAGTATTTTTGTTTGACCTGCCATGAATCTTCCGGCATTAAGCGTCAGTCTCCTTTTCCTTCTTAAGAACTGCAGTTTGGTAGCTTTTCTGGAGGGTGGCTAGCAAGGGATTCCAGAGCTGGGGGGCCACCATGGAAAAGGCCCTCTCCCTTGTGCCTGTCAATTGCAGCGCATGGCTGTGAGGAACTGGATTAGCCTAGCAAAATCTTCACACATTCTTTGCCTCCACATGAATCTAAGGGAGGAAGGGTGTCGTTCTTTCCTAATTGCCTTTGTTTTTGTTGTTAAAGAACCTCATTAGTTTCTTACCCATTTGTTTAAATCACATTCCATTCATTAGGCATTCATTAAAGTCACACTCATTTCGCTACTCATATATATTTCCATATCTACTTTTTGATGTTTTCCCTCTTGTAACATTTTCTTGGGCTGGCGTCTGTGCCAGCACAGATTTCGGTTCCCCAGACATCCAGGACACCGTGCCTGCTGGTGGCGGTGCTGCCATTTTTTGTTGTTGTTGTTTAGTCGTTTAGTCGTGTCCGACTCTTCGTGACCCCATGGACCAGAGCACGCCAGGCACTTCTGTCCTCCACTGCCTCCCGCAGTTTGATCAAACTCATGCTAGTAGCTTCAAGAACACCATCCAACCATCTCATTCTCTGTCGTCCCCTTCTCCTTGTGCCCTCCATCTTTCCCAACATCAGGGTCTTTTCCAGGGAGTCTTCTCTTCTCATGAGGTGGCCAAAGTATTGGAGCCTCAGCTTCACGATCTGTCCTTCCAGTGAGCACTCAGGGCTGATTTCCTTCAGAATGGAGAGGTTTGATCTTCTTGCAGTCCATGGGACTCTCAAGAGTCTCCTCCAGCACCATAATTCAAAAGCATCAATTCTTCGGCGATCCGCCTTTTTTATGGTCCAGCCATTTTTTGTAGTGGCCACCATTTCTTGCCCACCTCCACCCCCAGAATGGCCCAGAACAATGCAATGGCCAGGGCATGTGGGAAAACAGCCACAAGGAGGCAGCCTTTGAAAGAACCTTTGCTGCTACCAGATGTGGTAAACCCCATCAGAACCAAATGAGAGGCAAATGGGCAGTGGAAGCTGGTCTGGTAGGGCAAATGGGGAAGCTGAGCCTGCCCTCAGCCAGTTCCCATCATAGACTGGTTAGATGCAGAAGAACGGTAGAAGGAACCAGCTGGGGAACCCCTGAGGGAAGAAGGCTCAGAGCCCAGGGAGTGGTGGTGGAAGGGCAATGAGCGGTCAGAGGGAGAAGGCTGGGAAGCAGAGATGTCAAAGGCTGAAGAGGTAACAGGGCTTAGTGAGCTGGGAGAGTCTGTGGCAGAGAGTAGTCCAGAATCAGAGGCAGAAGCAGAAGCCGGAGAGGAGGGAGGCCAAGAGACAGAGATTAGTCAGGCTGGTGAAGAAGCCAGACTGTTTCCTGCTCCTACCATGGCCAGCTCCGTTCCCTCCTGGTCTCCCAGAACCAGGAGAGGCATGCCAAGGGCGGAGGAGAGGTTAGCTTCACATAGGCAAAGTCTCAGATTGCTTGGGGGGAAACCCTGGAGAAGAGGAGACTTAGGCAACTGTGAGAAGGCGGAGACCTTCTGTCTCAGCCACTGCTGGGACCTGCTGGAAATGAGTTGCTGTGCTCATTATGCCTGACACTCCTGTTTTTGCTAATAAAGAGTTATCTCCAATTTGCTCTGTGTAATTTACTGCTGGCTCGCTCCTGTCACTTGCCTACTTCCTTGCTTACGACCACATTGCCTCTCAGCTTCCTCTTCCTTAGGCTCAGTATTGCCCATATAGAACTCAGCAAGGAGGAAAAGGAGGTTGGGGACAAAATTAGAATTAGTTTGCTCCACCTGTCACTGGCTCTGGTGCCACCTACTGTTGAGCTCCCTACCTTCCACCATACCAGCTCCAGTGGGTACCAGCCACCACTGCAAATGCATTTGAATGGGGTTGTGGGAATGAACCCCAGTCAGACTCACTCATTACTGATGGCAGTCATTCAGGGAGCAAATGAAAATTGAACCAAATGAAGCTCACACAGTTCGATTGTTTAATTCTTTGCTAAACAAATGCCAAGTCCTATATTAATCTCCCTTTACTAAGCTCTGAGAGAGGAGCCTGGAGCCAGAAATGTTGTGGTGATAAGACCTAAGAGAACGAGGAATCGTTGCAGAACAGGGAGAATATCAATAAACCACATATGCAGAAACTTATTTACAGAACCAAGCCTATGCATGCTTAATCAGATGTGAGATCCACTGTTTCCAACAGATCTTACCATCTAGGCTAGATTCCCACAGCAGTTTATTCCATTTCCCCAACATTTTTCTAATTTCCACACTATATTTGAGCTTACACGACATAATAGCCACTTCCAGAAAACTAATGGAACATAGTGCATGTCTAGCACTTGTTTCTGAGTTATTTGATTCCAGATAAAATCCATTCGTATCACCCTTAAACCACAACATTTCAGGAGTAAAATGATGAACTTTGGGGCATTGTAGTAGCATGCAGTTCTTTCCTGCTGTTTCTTTGGAGGAACAGAAACATGGAAGTGCAGAAAGGGTGGGAGAGCAGCAACACTGTCCAATAAAATGTGTTCTCCCTAGCAGAGAGCACGTGTTGCAGTGGGGGATACAAGCCACCCCACTGTTGCTGGGCGGATTTGTGGAGGGACCCAGGCAGTGTATTGGTTAATCGGGTCGCTGGGGAGAACTGCTTGTTGCCAATTTTGAAGGAGGGGTCAGAGGTTTTAAATACTGGTCGCCCAACTTTGAGTGTTCTCTTGGCTGCTTGCACCGGATCACCCACCACCCTCCCTGTATGGGGGGGGGGTTGTTCGCTTGACCTTGCTATGCCTGTCATGGGGTTGTCTGCTTTGAGGCAGGGGCCTGGTAGGAATTTGTCCATTTGGCTGATTGGCTGGTGCCATTTGGTTTTGCCTACTGCGTAGCAAATCGTCACAACTTGTAAGGTTGGCGGTTAGGCATTGGTTCAAATTGGTTGGTGGAGGGGTAAGTGCCTACCCCTCCAATGGTGGTGCGGAAAGGGAATTCCGTTAAAGGAATCCAGGGGCTTGCCATTCTTTTCGTCCTTGTCCCTGGCATCGGACTTGGGCCGTGCAAGCCACCAGGAGCGTGAGGATGAGAAGTGAGGGACTGAGGCCCAGCTTCATTTTCTCCCCAAAATTTGTTTCCCGCACTGGCTTTCGCTGGAATCCAGAAGTCAGTTCTGTCCCCTGGGCAAGGACAGATAGTCAGAACCAATGCCTAAGGCTAAGCAACCACTCACTTGGATGTATTTAAATAAAGTTGTGGCCAAAATCGTGCCAAAAACCCAAACCAAAATTGATGTGTGATGTGTGAGTTATTGGGGGGCGGCTTGGAGACCTCAACACGCAACATCATCAACCTCATCATTTTTTATTTGTATGCCACCTTTCCACAGTTAAAACAATGCTCAAGGCGGCTTGCAATATGAAAAGATTTACATAATTACAAATATAACAAAATAGTCATAAAAATAAATCAAACACATTAAAAAGTACATAACCAAACTGAACAATTTCCACATAAAAATAAGGATACAAAAAGTTAATATCAGCAGCAACAACTCCCAACAAAACTTTCCCCAAAGTACCCCAGTCCTTGCTGGGCAGCAGCCACAGCAAAAGTTCTTATAAGGCCTGTCAGGCCCCGCCCTGGCCTAGGTGGAGAATGGCAGGACTGGGGCCCTCAGGCACTCAGCAGGGGAGTCCTTCTGGGCAACATTAGTTGTTGTGTCACACCACACTCACAGGTGCGAATGAAATTTAGTATGACATGCTAGTTGTTGTTAGTTGGTGGTGGTGGCATCTGTCTCTCTCAGGAGACAATGGAGGAGTGTGCCTTTGGGGGCAAAGTCAAACTGGAAGTTTACATCACCTGCTGTGGCTGTAGAGACCGATACGGGAGAAACATGCTTTGTTGCAACGACAGTAGATGAAGGCATCCGGTTGTGCTGCACCATGGCGTTTTCTCTCTCTGCACTCCACGCAGCAGTCATTTCTGGTCACTGCTATGGTCTGCTGGGTGACCTTGGGCTAGTCATGCTTCTCTGAAGTCTCTCAGCCGCACTCACCTCACAGAGTGTTTGTTGTGGGGGAGGAAGGGAAAGGAGAATGTTAGCCACTTTGAGACTCCTTAGAGTAGTGATAAAGCGGGATATCAAATCCAAACTCCTCCTCCTCCTCCTCCTCTTCTTCTTCTTCTTCTTCTTCTTCTTCTTCTTCTTCTTTGGTGATCACTCATAGCCGAGTAAGATCGTCTTCCATAAACATGGTTTTAACAATGAGTTTGTAAGTGACTGTGGAGGCCAATTCTGGATTCACACGTCCTTCCACAGTGGGGACATTGGTTTCTGGGCAGGAGCTGATCACAGTGTGGATTTGCCAAGCGTGCCTTCCTCTTAGCACGTTTCTCCCTTGCATCCTGAGTTTGTGCGTATTCAAAGTTCATGACACCTTTGGTAAAGGCTATTCTCCAACTGGAGCACTCGCAGGCCAGTGTTTCCCAGTTGTCAGTGTTTATACAGTGGTGCCCCGCAAGACGAATGCCTCGCAAGACGGAAAACTCGCTAGACGAAAGAGTTTTCCGTTTTGGAGGTGCTTCGCAAAACGAATCTCCTATGGGCTTGCTTCGCAAGACGAAAATGTCTTGCGAGTTCCTGCGGGGTTTTTTTTCCTTTCCCCCCTTTTTCTAAGCCGCTAAGCCGCTTATCAGCTGATCCGATAAGCCGCTAAAAGCCGCTAAAAGCCGCTAAAAGCCGCTAAAAGCGCTAATCCGCTAATCCGTCAATGGGCTTGCTTCGCAAGACGAAAAAACCGCTAGACAAAGAGAATCACAGAACGGATTCTTTTCGTCTTGCGAGGCACCACTGTACTACATTTTTTTATATTTGCCTTGAGACAGTCTTTAAACCTCTTTTGTTGACCACCAGCATTACACTTTCAATTTTTAAGTTCGGAATAGAGTAGTTGCTTTGGAAGACGATCATCAGGCATCCACACAACATGACCAGTCCAATGAAGTTGATGTTGAAGAATCATTGCTTCAACGCTAGTGATCTTTGCTTCTTCACTGCTATGGATGTACGACCTGACTGTCTGTCTCTGGGCACTGTGATCGTCTGCAAGGGATTCTCACATGCTGGGGTTGATATTGCCAGTCTTCATGCCACGTTTGCGGGCATCTTTGTAGCACAGAGTTCCTTCCTGTCTACAACTCTGATTCTCTAGCCCTTCTTACTTGTGGAACTATGAAGAGAGGTGTGCAGAGTTCCTGCCATGTGCTCTTTGAGAAGTAAACGTGCACCTACTTCCAATGTTCTGGACGAGTGTAACATTGCTGGTGCACACACTGCAAAGGCACTTGCTTGGTTCATCTCATTTAACTTTTCTCAAGTTGAATTTGATTTGTTATTTAGGGACTTTCCTGAAGGCCATTGATCTATCTAGCTCAGCATCATCAAGGTGGGGCTGTGTCCTGCTCTGATGCCAGATCCTTCTGAGAAAGTGGAAAGGCTGGAGTGGTCAGAAGTTGCAGGACCATGGATAGCAACTAACAAAGTTTGGGAGCAGACAGAAGCCTTTTAAGCCTCTTTCTCCAGACTACCTCCTCCAGGCTCCACCCTCTTGTGAATAACTTCAGTCTCTTAAAGGGACAACCCTCTGGCCTGAAGACAGGCACTCCTCCTCCATTCCAAAGCCTTCTTCTTGATGTGCTGTCTGTGCTACAGGACCAGTGACGTGCACTTGGAAACATCTGGTTCCTCAAGCTCAGGGAAAGGTGCTTGTGAGAGTCTGAGCTCTCGCCCTACAGTATCTGGGGGCCCGCGAGGTTCTTCTGGGTGAGGCTCCTGTCCAGCAACCTCAGGTGTTATGGTCTCCAGATCTCAAGCAGTCAGCTCAGAGCCCTGAACTCAATCTGACTTCTCAGCTGGTTCCTTTGCAGCCTTTGACTCCGTGTCTGGATTGTTGCTGGATTCAGGGGTCATGACACTGAGAGGCTGCAATCCAACCTGAAATGACTATCTGAAGGTGGAGGAGGAATGGATATGAACAAATGAAATATTGAGTGGAGAATGATCATGTTTCCCTGCCCTGCTCAGTGAGGCCAACAAAATATGTTTTCTACGAGGATAGAAACTTACAGGACAGTGTATGAAAAAGCAGGTTAGAAAGCACATTGACATTTCCTGGGACTCAGTAAATAATGCAGGTAGTAGAACAGACCATGGGGCAGCCATCTCTCCCCCCCTGCCCTCCATGAATACCTCTGGGATCATAATTGTTCCCAGAGGCATCTTGTTCCCAGGACCATGACAAGCCTGGTCAGAGTGGCCAAGCCACTGCTTGAAGGAGTGCTGTGAAACCTTTCAAATTAAGGATGAAGAGCCAGGTAAAAAGGAAAACTTTCCCTTGGAGCTTAAGAATAGATAAGGATGCTGCCAGGAGAGCATTCCACAAACAGGGATCCAACATTGAACGGGCTGTTGGCAGAGCTTCAAAACCACAGTACTTCCCCCTCCCCCCATGATGTACTTAGTTTATTGCAATTGTATGCTTCTAAGTTCCAACACTTCCCACTGAATATGACTGAAGTACACTTCAATAGGGAAAGAAAGGAATTCCAGGGGTCAGTTGGAACCAACACTGCATAGTCTCCAAATAAAATAAGCAAGGAGGTGAGATATGACAGCCCCAACCACAGGCCAGCATTTCAATGGCTGTTGTTGCTGCCTCAACAAAGCATTTCCATCATGCAAACTATCCTGAGAGGAGTTGCATTTGTTTTGCATTAGCCCCCATCCCCTTGAAGGAACGCACTTGATTGCTACAGACAAATTATCTACAATGTGTAAGGCCTAGTGTTGCACTTCTCTTTTCCTTTCAAGAAATGTCAGCGCTAAATATTTCCAGCTCTCATAATTAGTGGCAACTAATTCCCATCGGCTAATTTCTGTTTCCATGTGTTTTAGATCAGTGGTTCATCAGTCATAAATCCCACGGCGCAAATATTGTGGTTCTGCTTTGAGCTAGCCCTAGCATCAAACAGCATCTTGTAGCATTTTCTACTGGTAGATGGGAAGCCTCAGCTAGAACGCAGCACAAGTCAGCTGGGAATTACAAAGCAGATCTGTTTTAAAGGGGCAAGGCTACAGGGAACCAGGCTGAGGGCCTTCTTGGTAGTGGTGCCCGCCCTGTGGAACGCCCTCCCACGAGATGTCAAAGCGATAAACAACTACCTGACATTCAGAAGACATCTTAAGGCAGCCCTGTTCAGGGAAGTTTTTAACGTGTGATATTTTAGTGTATTTTTTGTTTCTATGGAAGCCGCCCAGAGTGGCTGGGGAGGCCCAGCCAGATGGGCGGGGTATAAATAATAAATTATTATTATTATTATTATTATTATTATTATTATTATTATTATTATTATTACTATTATTAGATGAAGAGCTGGCCATTAAGGACATAGGAAAAGCTCTGTGGGGTAAAGTAAAGGGGTCTATCTAGGCCAGCATTGGAAGTCCACAAGAGATGACTTGGAAGCTAACCACAACACTGGCATGAACAGATTTCCATTTTATTTGTCCCCAGCTTCTGTTCTTGCCTCAACTTTGAGCAGGGTTGGGGAATCTATGGCTTTTCTGATATTATTGGACTCCAACTCCTGACCATTGGACATATCTGTTGGGATGTGTCCTGGGAGACGGGGGCAATTGGCAGGCCCCCAGCTGGCTCCAGCCCAGCGGCCGGCAGCCAGGTGAATTCCGGTTCTTGGAACAGCATCAAAAACTGCAACTCAAGCCTCAGAGACCTTTAGAGACTGAGCACGCAAGCCAGCAGAGATAAGAACTCTGCAACAGAAGTAGAGGACAGAGGCATATGTAAGCATATTTACAAGCATTTATTCAGCAGGAGGACAAAGGAAAAACATGTCTGCTTCCCTTCGTGTCCAAGCAAACAGCAGAAAGGCAATAAGCAAAAGCTATACACAAACGGAAGTTCCCAGCAAGCTGTGCTGGAATGTAAACAGACATGTGACATACAACAGCTCCACATGCCTGTTCTAAAGGTGGAACGGAACTATATCCTAACAATATCGGCTGGGGCTGTTGAGAGCTGAAGTCCATATATCCTACTTTACAGTCCTCTGTTTGGGACTTTTAAGTTTAGAGAAAAGATGAGTAAGAGTTTATAATGATGAAAGTTTATGAAATTATACATGGCATGGAGAAAGTGTCTGCAGGCAACCAATCTCTCATTTGCTCTTTTCATTTATCTGCCTGTGCGGGAGAGTGGGGGTAGGGAGCTGGCAACAGCAGGAGGGGGAGACTCCCTGGACTCTTCAGCAGGCGTCTCCTGGGCCCCCTCCCCTCCAGCCTCTGAATCTGAACTGCTCTCTGCCCCAGCTTTTTCCTGCTCACTAAACCCTCTTGCCTCTTCAGCTTCTGACAATTCCTCCATCCAGTCTTCTCCCTCTGACCACTCATCATTGAGTGTGTGTGTGTGTGTGTGTGTGTGTGTCCTGGGAGGGTTACCATGTGTCCTCCTTTTCCAGGACATGTCCTCTTTTTCAAGGGTATGTAAAATGAGAGCCATCATAGCGATCCATAGTTAAAAACAGGAGTTGGAAAATGTGTCCTCTTTTTTGCTCTTCAGTGATATGGCAACTCTATGTGGACCAGTCTGGTTTTGTGATGTGCAGTTTCATAGCAGACCCCATCAAGAGATCCCTGAATGTTATTTGTTATTGCAAGGGGGGGGGGAATCTAAATTGAGTATCTTAGTTTTAGATGTCTTTAAAGCCCTTGATTGTACAGAAAATACATTTCTGTTGCAAGTAATTTCAAATATGAGTCTTGGATTAAAAATAACTCATGCCATTTAACTTATTTACAAGCCTTCCTTTATTAGGATAAATGGTTATGATTCTAAATTTATAAGGGTATCTAGAGGTACAAAGAGGGGTGCTGTCTCCACCTTGCTATTGGTCCTTGCTTTGGAACCTTTGGCGGTGGTGTTAAGAGGTAACATTAATATCAAAGGACCTATTATAAAAGGGAAAGAACTTCCAATTAATTTATTTGTGGGCGATATAGTAATTATGCTGTCTGACTCATTAGTTGCAGCTCCTCATTTAAAACAAGAATTGGAAAGTATCACAAAGTGGCTGGTTTACTAATTAATTATAGTAAATTTAATACCATGTTTTACAACATCCCACCCTAAAATAGAAAATATCATAAAACAAGAATTAAAAGTGCCAATTGGTCCAAAACAATTTCAGTTCTTAGGAGTTAATATACCCAAAAATCGAAACAAACGTTATCTAACCAATTTTATTCTCCCTTATAATGAATATTTATAAAATACATTTAAAATATGCTGCTATTTAGAGTTCTTAGTAACTTTTCAGCATAAAGTGAGAAAGTATAAGACCCTGAGGACATCAGCAACTCAGCATTTTGGCTAATCTACTTTATTTACATATAAACACACACGGAACACTGCAAAGAAGAAGAAGAAGAAGAAGAAGAAGAAGAAGAAGAAGAAGAAGAAGAAGAAGACATTCTGTGAGGTAAGTGGGGCTGAGAGATTTCAGAAAAGTGTGACTAGCCCAAGGTCACCCAGCAGCTGCATGTGGAGAAGCGGAAACGCGAACCCGATTCCCCAGATTACGAATCTACCGCTCTTAACCACTACACCACACTGGTGTAAAAACAAAGGAGAATAGTCCTACTTCATGGAACACAGTAACACAAACATCCTGTCTCCGTCACTTCCCACTCTGTGGAGTCAAAACATACACCATCATGTGATAGACAAAAGTCCCATGGCTGCAATCACGGAGCAGGAATTCTAACACTGCATACCAGACTGAGCAGGCACATAGAGGGCACATAGGGTAATATTCACCTAATGCAGCGTTTTTCAACCTTTTTTGGGCAAAGGCACACTTGTTTCATGAAAAAAATCACGAGGCACACCACCACTGTGTGCGGAGAGGGAGATGTCAGAGCCCCACTGCTCTCTATGGGGAATCGGATGAGAGCAGACCGCCTGTCCGCTCTCATCCGATCCCATCCGATCTGATCCCCACCCAGGACGGATGGAAAATAGGGTGGACACAGTCCGGCGCCCGCCTAGTGGGTGAAAATTTGACATTTTATTTTTTAAAATCTTTCGAATTTTTCAATTTTTCCCACGGCACACCAGGCAACATCTCGCGGCACACTAGTGTGCCACGGAACAGTGGTTGAAAAACACTGACCTAATGGACCCTGTCAATGAAAGTCCTGCACAAGGGCTGCCCCCCACCCTGGAAGGCCCAGGAGAACAGCACAGGGGGCAGAGGAAGGAGACAGTTCCTTCTGGCAAGCTGTGATCTGCTTGCATAGGTGGAACATTTGTAATAGCTCAACACACCGAATTCAGCCCTGTTCACGACCTTCCCCACTGTGCTGAGCTGTACTGTATTTCTGTTTCTATTACAGCAATCATTTCTAAATTTGCACCTATACGTTTATTAAAAGAGAGAAAAAAGAGCATATGTAATTTCCCCAGAAATCTGTTTCCTCTTTTATCCCTCTTTTGGATGATTCACTTCTATAAGTGGCTAACATTCTACAGGCTCAAAACAGGGGAGCATTTAGTCCATCATCCTGCCTCCTAAGAGCAGCCAATCAGATGCTTCCAGGAAGCCTACAAGCAGGGCCTGAAGGAGGTGGCCCCTTCCCATTGTCACCACCTCCAGCAAGTGGTACTCAGGAGTATACTGCCGTTGAGCAGCGAGATGATGATGATGATGATGATGATGATTAATTTATACCCCACCCATCTGGCTGGGTTTCACCCGGCAACTCTGGGCAGCTTCCAACAAAATATTAAAATGCAATAGTCCGTCAAACATTAAAAGCTTCCCTAAACAGGGCTGCCTTCAGATGTCTACTAAAAGTCTGGTAGTTGTTTTTTCCTTTGACATCTGGTGGGAGGGCATTCCACAGGGCATCCGCCACTACTGAGAAGGCCCTCTGCCTGGTTTCTTGCAGTGAGGGAACCACCAGAAGGCCCTCGGAGCTGGACCTCAGTGTCCAGGCAGAACAATGGGGGTGGAGATGCTCCTTCAGGTATACTGGACTGAGGCCATTGAGGGCTTTAAAGATCAGCACCAACACTTTGAAATGTGCTCGGAAGCGTACTGGAAGCCAATGTAGGTCTTTCAAGACCGGTGTTATGTGGTCTCGGCGGCCGCCCCCAGTCACCAGTCTAGCTGCTGCATTCTGGATTAGTTGTAGTCACCTTCAAAGGTAGCCCCACATAGAGCGCATTGCAGTAGTCCAAGCAGGAGATAACTAGAGCATGCACCACTCTGGTGAGACAGTCCACGGGCAGGTAGGGTCTCAGCCTGCCGTACCAGATGGAACTGGCAGACAGCTGCCCTGGACACAGAATTGACCTGCGCCTCCATGGACAGCTGGTCCTTCAGGGGCACACTTACCCCATTCAGGACCAGGGAGTCCTCCACACCTGCCCACCTCCTCTCCCCCACAAACAGTCCTTCTGTCTTGTCAGGATTCAACCTCAATTTCTATTTTAATCGTAGTAATTCTTTCTAAATTTGCACCTATAAATTAGAGTTGAGTTGGCGTCCGTCTGTCTTGGGAGACAATGGAGGAGTGTGAAGGCAAGTTGTTGGAAGATTACAGCTCCTGCTGTAGCTGTAGAGACCCATACGGGAGCATTTGGGACAGATGAAGGCCTCCAGTTGTGCTGCTGCAGATGCCCCATTGCATTTCATCTCCCTGCGCCCCTATTATTATTATTATTATTATTATTATTATTATTATTATTAGTTGCTCCTCTGGTCACTGCTATGGATGCATGACCAGACTGCCCTTCTCCAGGCACTGTGGTTGTCTGCAACGGTGGAATTGGCCTTGCCAAACTTCCACCCCCGTTTACAGGCATCTTTGTGGTGCAGAGTTGGTCTGCCAGCGGGCCTGTTGCCTGAAGCCAGCTCTCCATAGAGCATCTCTATAGGCAATTCTGCCATCTTCCATTCTGTGGATACGACCAAGGCAGCGTACATCTGGCCAAGACAGGAGTGCAAACATGCTGGGAATGTGGACTTGAGGGAGCACATCTTTGAGAAATTATTTGCAGATCTGTGCCTTGTTTTGGTGATGCGATTCCACTTGTTTTGGTGGCGGGGTGTGTGTGTGCAGAATGTGACCACTATCGCAATGCCATCCCAGCCCTGAGCATCCTTCATCTGACATGCAGACAAAGGGCAGGCTGATGTTTCATCTATCCTGACTCAGTTGCTGTTGCCTTCTGGAGCTGATAGTTTGTGATCTAAGAGTCGATGAACTCAAACAGGGCCCTCGTTCGCTTACGGCCAACTTCCTCCCTTCTCTCTGCCGTTTTGCGTAGGAGCGCTTCACCCTCCTGCCTCTTGACATATGGAGGCTATATTTACTTACACAAAGCTGTAATTTATTTCATCCTTTAACCTCCCTCTGAATCGCTCCATTATAAGCCTTGTTGCTTTTTTCGTGTTCCTGTTCCCCTCCCCACCTACCCACCCAAACCAACAGATGTTCTAATAGTGATGATCTGGATAAATTGGCCTTGCATCCCCAGAGAATTGAAGCAGAATCTGGTCAGGTCACCAATGGTAATTGTTTAATGGTATTGGCTCAGTCCCTAATGAGTAGCAATTTGCATGACACAAACCGTGCTGACTGATTGACACAACACAGCTTTTGACATGCAGGACAGGGAGCCTATGAGATTGGGGAGGGGGAGGGAACATAATGCAGTTATAGATGGCTATTGTTAATTATGAACAAACTGACCACAAATGATGGGAACATTTACACAAATATAGATGGACTGTAGCTGGGCGTGTGCTGATTGTTACTCGCCTCTGTATGCCCACAATCATCCTTCCAATTTCAGGGCTGCTAAGCGTAACAGTTTGGGCCCCTTTCCTTATTGCAAGATATATTGGTTGCTAGGTGTTTCTGACTGGTTGGACGCAGAGGGGTGGGTGGGAGGAACCAGCTGAGGAACCACCAAGAGAAGAAGGCTCAGAGCCCAGGGACTCGTGGTGGGACAACAGGGGGTGGTCAGAGGGACAGAAAAGAGAAGACTGGGAGGAGGTGTCAGAAGCTGAGGAGGCAACAGGATTTAGTGAGCTGGGAGAGTCTGTGACAGAGAGAAGTCTAGAATCAGAGGCAGAAGCGGAAGCAGAAGAAGAAGGTGGCCAGGAGACAGAGATGAGTCAATCCTTCTTTGCAAGGAACTTTGGGAATTGTAGTTCTGTGAGGCCTCCTCACAACTCTCATCACTACAGTCTTCCCCACAATGGTGAGATGTCTTCCGTATTTCTATATAACATGCGTCAATTATTCCTAAGCTTGCATTTATCCTTGTGAATCTGCATACGCGAAATTTGTGCAAATATGTGTGCTCTTTGGGGGGGGGGCTTACTGCCTTCTCTTAATTTCACGATGCTTAAGTGACCAACCTACACCCTAATCCCTTGACCACTTTTACGAGTTTCTTTTAAAAGTTTGGCAAGAGGGGTGGTCTTTTCAAGGTCCTGAAGAAATGCAAATACATATACACCTGTTCTGCTCCCCCCTTCTTTTTCTTTAGTAAAGATTGGTGCCTGATCTCCTATCTGACCAAATTTACAGTGCTTAGGTGTGATGTATGCCTATGCACAAAAAACAATGCTGGGTGTCAGATGGACTCATACTGCAGATTAAGAACCCACCATCGCAGCTTTCGAACAGAACTTCTGTCTTCACCACCAGATAACTGAAGATAATTGAGATCTCTTGCAACACTACACCTGTCTTTATCCACAGGTCACTTAGATTTGCTGTATAATAGAAGAAGAAGAAGAAGAAGAAGAAGAAGAAGAAGAAGAAGAAGAAGAAGAAGAAGAAGAAGAAGAAGAAGAAGAAATTATCTGTACCCCGCCCATCTGGCTGGGCTTCCCCAGCCACTCTGGGTGCTTCCAACAAAGAAAATATATATATTAAAATGTCACACATTAAAAACTTCTCTGAACAGGGCTGCCTTCAGATGTCTTCTAAATGTCAGGTAGTTGTTTATCTCTTTGACATCTGATGGGAGGGCTTTCCACAGGGTGGGTGCCGCTAACGAGAAGGCCCTCTGCCTGGTTCCCTGTAACTTGGCTTCTCGCAGTGAGGGAACCGCCAGAAGGCCCTCAGCGCTGGACCTCAGTATCCGGGTAGAACGATGGGGGTGGAGACGCTCCTTCAGGTATACTGGGCTGAGGCCGTTGAGGGCTTTAAAGGTCAACACCAACACGCTGAACTGTGCTCAGAAACATATGGATGTTGTAATGCTTTCTGAGAAATAATGCGATGGAAATATAGCCCACAGTTGGCTGAGACCCAGCAGACGCACAGTGTGCAGTGTTAAAAAAAAAGATGGATGCAAGCTTAGCCCAGTTACCTGGGAGTAAGGCCCATTGTATCCCATAAGACTTACCTTTGACTACCCCTGGCTAGGATTGCAGCCTCACTCTTCTTTCCTGGTTTTTTTGTTTATAACATAAGCACCGAGAGAGACAATATGTTTGCTGTTGTCATGGCAATCTCCAAAATTAGCTCACTTTTTGAAGAAGGAACTCTGCCACTTTTTCACTCCGTGCTCTTTAACCTTTTTCAATATTAAAAACCTTTTATGACAGCCATTGAAAAGACTCAATTGGGAAAGGTCAAGGGGGTTCTCTAACTCAAGCACTGTCAAAAAAAATAACTGTTTTGAAGGTGCTTTGTGGCTATTTCATTTAACGAAAAGGATGTGTGTTGGGTATTTTGTAAGATTTTGGTACAGCAGCTTATAAAAGAAGCAACATCTTTTAAGAGAGAGAGAGAGAAAGAGAGAGGGGGGGTGATAGGCATACCCCTTTACTCTTCTTCTGCAAACATCTCTTCCTCTATTCAGCAGATCCAGGTGCTAATGTCAAGTTTATTTCACAGCCCACCCCACCCCCCACTACATTTCCTTTTTTTAATAATAATTTTTTATTAGATTTTCCACAATAACACAAACCACAAAGCAAAATGATACACAAAAACAGAAAAAGAAAAAGAAGAAAGAAGAAAGAAGGGGGGAGGGTACAATAAACAGATAAACAATAACAACAAACTTAATTCTTCACAAATCCAACTTTTTAAACATCTTGGTTGACTTCCTCAAATCCCTCCCTTCTGAGTTTCCTTGTAATTAAAAGTAACAGCTTTCCGATATCATTATTAAACTAAAACAATTTCCAATTATACTCCATCTTATTCACTTTTCTTAACATTCTAAATCCCATTTATTTAATTATAACTTAGTTTAATCCTAGGCCTATTTGTTTCTTTCAAGTAATTTCTAATTTTTTATATTACGATATTTATTCAAATAGTCCTTAAATTTCCTCCAGTCCTCTTGAAACTCCTCTTCTTTCTGGTCGCGGATTCTTCCAGTCAGGTCAGCTAGCTCCGAAAAGTCCATCATCTTCACCGCTACATTTCTTATAGGTATGCCAGCATTAAGAACTTAAGAAGAACCTTCTGGATCAAGCCTATCGCCATGCAATAGGTATGAGGGGTTATCAACTTTAGGCAGAGCCCAAAACTGAAGCAAGGAATTTGGAGCAAGGAATGGATGAATCTGTTAGTTGGGGGTTCCTTTCCCCCCTATCTTAAATTCAGTTTACCAGCATCGGTTTGAGATTGATTGATTGATTGATTGATTGATTGATTGATTGATTGACTGATTGATTGATTTCAAGTTTGCATGAAAATTCACCAGCATTCTGGTGAACATTTCTCCAAGTCACAAGAAGGGATGGATCTACTCTATTCCATGTTAGTTAGATACCAGGTCTGAGTGCTGCATTTCAAAAGAAGGTTGTAGACAAATTACCGTATTTTTCGCTCTATAAGACGCACCAGACCACAAGACGCACCTCATTTTTGGAGGAGGAAAACAAGAAAAAATATATTCTGAATCTCAGAAGCCAGAACTGCGCAGTGAAAGTAGCAATCCCTCTTGCTGTTCTGGCTTCTGGGATAGCTGCGCAGCCTGCATTCACTCCATAAGACGCACACATATTTCCTCTTACTTTTTAGGAGGGAAAAAGTGAGTCTTATAGAGCAAAAAATACGGTAGTTCAGTGGAGGACAACGAAGATAGTCAATAGTATGAGAAACAAATCCTATGAGGAAAGTTTGAAGGAACTGACAATGTTTAGCTGCAGAACAGAAGACCAAGTTGTTGAGGCACCCTTAGAAGAAGAAGAAGAGTTTGGATTTGATATCCCGCCTTTCACTCCCTTTAAGGAGTCTCAAAGTGGCTAACATTCTCCTTTCCCTTCCTCCCCCACAACAAACACTCTGTGAGGTGAGTGGGGCTGAGAGACTTCACAGAAGTGTGACTGGCCCAAGGTCACCCAGCAGCTGCATGTGGAGGAGCGGAGATGCGAACCCGGTTCCCCAGAACACGAGACTACCGCTCTTAACCACTACACCACACTGGCTCTCCCTTCAAATGCTTATCTAAAAGGAGTTACACTAGAAGATTACCTACAACTCTATGATTCTCCAACTCTATGATTCTGCAATTCTTCCAGCCATGATTGGCTGCAGTCCCAAGAATTCTAAGCAAGCCTGTAATTTGACAGTAAATCAAGGTCCTGTATCCTCCTTCTGTTAAAATAATATTTACAAAGAGGAGGAAAGGAAAATCCAGCAGGGACCACAAGACAGTTCAAACTCCATTTATCTTTCGTGGAACAGAATGTCAGAATACCTGCAAGATAATCCAGTCCCCAGCAGAAGAAGAATCAGACAGTGACATTATATATGAGTCTCTCTGCAGGACTATGCTGATAACGCAAGATAAAGTTGGACTGAAATTGCATGCAGCAACAGCAAACTTGAAGCTATGTCTTTGCCGTGGGCTCTGTCCCATCATATTTCTAGAGAAAGAGGACTCGCAATTGAGGAAGGGGTGCTAAACCCTCCCCCCCCAAACACACACACACTTGGCTTACCTGCCTGTATTTTCCTTCCCGAATTATGTATTCATTTATTCAAAAATTTATACACTCATCTTTAAGGATCTTCTGCCATGAAGCACCCTACTATCGCCAAACAAGCTATGGTTTTCCCAGTAGTGATGTATGGAAGTGAAAGCTGGACCATAAAGAAGGCCAAAGAATTGATGCTTTTGAATTCTGGTGCTGGAGGAGACTCTTGAGAGTCCCATGGACCGCAAGAAGATCAAACGCATCCGTTCTTAAGGAAATTAGCCCTGAGTGCTCACTGGAAGGACAGATCCTGAAGCTGAGGCTCCAATACTTTGGCCACCTCATGAGAAGAGAAGATTCCCTGGAAAAGACCCTGATGCTGGGAAAGATTGAGGGCACAAGGAGAAGGGGACGACAGAGGACGAGATGGTTGGACAGTGTTCTCGAAGCTACAAACATGAGTTTGACCAAACTGTGGGAGGCAGTGGAAGACAGGAGTGCCTGGTGTGCTCTGGTCCATGGGGTCACGAAGAGTCAGACACGACTAAAGGAGTAAACAACATCTCCAATAAAAGCCAACCCCACCCAACTATAAAATGCAAAATACATTAAAGCTAAACAATAAACCAGCATAAAAAGAGGAGCTACGGAAATAGAATATGAAATTTAATGCAAATAATAAAAAAGCAGTATTAAGACATAAAAATCAACAAGAAATAAGAACTGCGGAAATAAAACATGTTAATTCAGAGCAGCTTGGGAGAAAGGTTTTCAACAAATATTGAAAATGTCCCAACAGGAAGCTGTCTTATACTGAATCAGATCATTGGTCCATCTAGTTTAGTATTGTCTACCCTGACAGACAGCAACTGTCCAGGATTTCAGACAGGGTCCTCTTCCCAGGCCTACTTTCATGGAGGTGAAGGCTACCAATGGTATAGCCATGATGGCTATACTTTGACCAGGACAGTCGCAGGGAAACCAAAATGCTATTGTATATTACAAAGCTATTGTACTACCAACCTTACTATATGCTTGTGAAACACGGACCACTTATAAATGTCATCTCCAACTCTTCAAAATATTCCATCAATGGTGTCTCCAAAAATTTTTACACATCACTTGGAAAGACAGGCAAATTAATGCCAGTGTACTGGAAGAAGCAAAGATGACCGTTGTCGAAGCAATGATTCTTCAACATCAACTTCATTGGACTGGTCATGTTGTTCAGATGCCGGATTATTGTCTTCCAAAGTAACTACTCTATTCTGAACTTAAAAATGGAAAGCATAATGCTAGTGGTCAACAAAAGAGGTTCAAAGACTCTCTCAGTGTGGTGTGGTGGTTAAGAGTGATAGACTCGTAATCTGGGGATCCGGCTTCGCGTCTCCGCTCCTCCACATGCAGCTACTGGGTGACCTTGGGCTAGTCACACTTCTCTGAAGTCTCTCAGCCGCACTCACCTCACAGAGTGTTTGTTGTGGGGGAGGAAGGGAAAGGAGAATGTTAACCACTTTGAGACTCCTTCGGGTAGTGATAAAGCGGGATATCAAATCCAAACTCCTCCTCTTCTTCTTCAAGGCAAATCTTAAAAAAATGTAGTATAAACACCGACAACTGGGAAACACTGGCCTGCGAGCGCTCCAGTTGGAGAACAGCCTTTACCAAAGGTGTCATGGACTTTGAAGATGCTTGAACTCAGGACAAAAGGGAGAAACATGCTAAGAGGAAGGCACGCTTGGCAAATGCACACCATGATCAACTCCTGCCCAGAAAACTTTGTCTCCACTGTTGAAGGATGTGTGGATCCAGAATTGGCCTCCACAGTCACTTACGGACTCACTGTTAAGACCGTGTTCATGGAAGGCAACCTTACTATGAGTGATCGCTAAAGAAGAAGAAAGAGAGCATTGCCTCCATGGTTAGAAGCAGTGATGCTTCTGAATACCAGTTGTTGGAAATCACAGGAGGGGAGAGTGTTGCTCTTATGCTTGCGTCCTGCTTGCAGGTTTCCTACAAGCATCCAGGTGGCCAGTGTGACAACAAGATGCTGGACTAGATGGGCCATTGGCCTGATACAGCATGTTCCTCTTATGTTCTTACTTGAAGATGCTGGTGGTTGAACTTTGGATGCATGCAAAATAAATCAAACAGATGCTCTATCACTGAGCTATGGCCCTGCCCCAGATGTTCTGTAGTAGTAATAGGGGTTGCTCGTGTTACCATAAAGCACCAATGCTGCAGCAAGCAAAGGCTCCAGCAGCTCAGTCAGCTGCTTGTGGCTGGAAAGCCAGACAGGATGTTTGTGACTGTTGCCATGGGAACAAAGGGGCAGTCCATTCTGTACTGAGCACCGGATGTTAGCTCAGTGTGTGTGTCATATGACCCGTACTGGAAGTACATGGGTGGAGTTTCTTCTTGCTGTTGTCGAGTGCAGACATGTTTCTCTGTACTGATATGAGAGGCAGAAATAAAAGATGTAAATAGTTTTCTGTCTGCTTCTTTCCCCTCCCTGGGGGACACCAAAGGGGAGAGAGGAAGAATGGTGTGTTCCTCTCACACATCTGAGAAGAATCGCCGGGACCTCGCCTGCTTATCAGCAGAGTGGAGACGCGGGGAGGTCGACAGGAATATCTGCCGGTGCCTACGCTGTGGCACATTCCTCTGACCCAGGCAGAATTCCAACAGCTCGTGCGTAAGTTGCCGCCACTCCTGGCTAGGTTGCCTGGTTAAACCCTTCTGTCTGGACAGCCCTTCACTTTGTGGCTGTTTCAGTCGCTAGCAGAATCCGTCAGTGGGCGTTTCTTAAACCTTTTCCAGCATAAAAGTTCTTTGACGCCAAGTCTCCTCCTACTCTCCCTGCACAGAAGTCTTCTGCGCAGGGAGGGTGTGGGTAGTGGAGGACCCGTGCTCTCCCCGCTGGTGCCCAGCGAGGAGTCCTGGAGCCCTCTCGCCGATTCCCCCATCTGCCCCCCTTTGTCCCTGGTGTTGCGCTGATTTCCTTCCCCAGCTGATGAGCTGCCTCTCTCCCTGCTGGGTCCTTCTCCAGCATCACTTGGGAGCCTTCCCTCCGCCTCTGGCTCCGATGTTCGTTCCCTGACATGTTCAGTCCTGCTTCACTTCTTCAAAAGGGTGAGCACTGGTGCCACAATGCTTGAGTCACAACATGCAAGATCATGCCCCACCCCCACCCCCAGAAAGTGCTTTTTCGGGAGGAAATCATGGCACCAAATCGCACAATATCATGGCTACCATTCTCTCTTGAGAAGAAATGGGATGTCCTAGTTTTCCCCAGGGCATTTGCAGGGTATGTAATCTTTATAAGCCTTTTACCCACCTTCTCTGCTCCCTAATTGAGAAAACATGCTTTACCCCAAATTCACTCTGGCACCATTCCCTTCAACTAGTTGGGCCTGGTGTAATGAACCGCCTCTCTGTTTTCCGTCCAGGATGACCTTGCATATAGGGCAGGCCCTGACTTCAACTTGTTTTGTTTGACGGCTGTGATTTTGGCCCATTCCGTGGTTCTCCTGGACTCACAGCTGAGCCGCAGTGTTCTTTATTATGAATAGCACAATTCCGGGCTTTATTCAGCTAAGGCCAATTTAGAAAAAAGAGAGAAAAATCTTGCATGCATAGGACTTTTGTGTAAGAAGCTGGGACTTCCTCCCCACAGGCTCATAATTAATCAGCCGAAAGCCACTTTACACTGGAAAATTGGTGGTGGGCGAAAGGACCACAAACAACAACAAAAATGGCCCTCTTGTGAGGGGAAACATGGCGGCCTCGCAAATGTTTACATACATTTCCGAGTTATGGACCCTGGGGTAACAACACGACTTAGCAGCTTCATTTAATGCATGCGTGTATCACAGTAAATTTGCCGCCTAAGGTCATTGTGCCAACAGAAAGGCTATCAATCCAGAGGCAAAGGAGAGCAAAGGTGACGGGCCTAAGCACCCGCTGCATTTGGGAGCCATGTCAAGGAAAACCCCAGGAGCAGGAGCCTTTTTTCAGCTGTTAACGCTGGCCTCAGAGACCAATATAGATGCCCACATGATCCAAATTAAATAAATGCAGTCAGGACAGATGCTATAAATCCCAAAGATTAATAACTAGAAAGGTGTAGGTATATATTTTTTGGTTTGTTTGTTGTTGCTATTGTTTTTAAAAAAGCTGTGTTAAGTCTGAGAACCAATTTTGATTTAGTCACTTTCCAAAGCATTCTAGCAGCCCAGATTTATTTGTTTGTTTAAAAGATTTATGTCCATCCCTTTTTAAATTATTATTATCTAAAGTGCCATGGTAGTGCCGTGCTGTGTTCTTCATCCTTGGGTCTCTCTAAGTTGGTAAACCACAACTCCCATCATCATAGCTGTCAATTTTTCCCTTTTCTTGCGAGGAATCCTATTCGGAATAAGGGAATTTCCCTTTTTAAAACAAGGGAAACGTTGACAACTATACCCATCATCCCTAGACAACAGTAATGAACAGTGGGAGTTCTGCGCAAATAATAATAATAATTTATTATTTAAGCCACTCTGGGCGGCTTCCAACAAAATGTTAATATACAGTGGTCTGTTAAACATTATAAGCTTCCCTAAACAGGGCTGCCTTCAGATGTCTTCTAAAAGTCTGATAGTTGTTCTTCTCTTTGATATCTGGTGGGAGGGTGTTCCACAGGGCAGGAGCCACTACCAAGAAGGCCCTCTGCCTGGTTCCCTGTAACTTGGCTTCTCACAGCAAGGGCACCGCCAGAAGGCCCTAGGCGCTGGGCCTCAGTGTCTGGGCAGAACGATGGGGGTGGAGACGCTCCTTCAGGTATACTGGACCAAGGCTGTTTAGGGCTTTACATGTCAGCACCAACACTTTGAATTGTGCCCAGAAACATACTGGTTCATCAAGCAAATATTACCCCACACTTTACAGGATGGCTGAATAATGCAAATGACCAGAGATCAGGGCGGCCTGGGACGTTTTGCCATGGTAAACAAAACACCCCACCTCTGCCCCTCATACCCCCTCTGGACCCCTCCCTGCTCCTGCCATTTTTCTCACGCTGCCACCAGCCCCTCCACTGCAACTGTACTAAGTGCTGCTGCCACGAAGCAGTGGCAGTGGCGAGGGCGCTGTGTTAGCGGTCAGGGCAAGAGTGCTGTGGCGGCGGCAGCACGGATTTCCTTGGCAGTGGCGCAATGGGACTGGTAGCAGTGCAACAACAGGTGTGGGGAAAGGAAGGGGTCAGATCCACCGCCTGAGGCAAATTGCTCTGTCTGCTTTATGCAAGTGCTGACTTTGCTGCAGGTATACCAAGGAAGATATTTACCTGTGTAGGTGGGTAAACTGAGTAAAATAAAACTGATCCACTGTTGATGGGAGCAGATGGCATTGGCAAAATCAACAATACTGTTAAAGAAACAAGGAAACTATTAAAATAAGTTGGAAGATTGGAAAGTGGTGCTACAATATATGAAAAGAGATTGGGGGTAGCTGAAGCAGATCTCATGTTATTATAATACAAAATAAGGAAAGAAATTGTATATTTTGATATATGTTTTTGTAGAAGCTATTTATATTGAGGTGTGTGTGTTTCTTTGCTATATCTTGCTTAGTTTTATATAACCACTGTAGTAGATATGAGAACAGCCAATATAATGGAGAACACATAGCATTTGCATGTTTTTAAGACAGATTTTTAGGTTTCGTTATTCCACAATTGAACCATGCGTGGCGTGACGTACAAGGGCATCTTGCTTTACCATGCAGGAGCCAAAGGTTGTGTCTGTTTTCCTCCCCTACCCCCTTTTATACCCATTTGGCCTGAGTATATGCCTCACCTTTCCCCCCAAATTCTGACTGTGAAAAGTTAAAGTGCTGCTTATATTCACTACCTTACGGTATGCACAGTGGCGTAGCGTGGGGGGTGCAGGGGGGGCCGGCCGCACCGGGCGCAACATCTGGGGGTTAGGGTTAGGGTTAGGGGGTGCAAATCCACGGGTTAGGGGGCGCAAATTACTTGCATTGCCCCGGGTGCTGACAACCCACGCTACGCCACTGGGTATGCAGCCAGGAGCATGGGGCCAACAGTGCCAGGAGCGTGGCAAAGCGGAGTCAGCCCCGTGCATAGTCCCCCGTCCTCTCCCCCAAGGAAGGCCAGGAAGGGAGAGAGCAAGGAAGGGGAAAGGCCGCTGGCAGCGCAACACAGCTCCCCCCCCCCCCAAAAAAAAATATGCAGCCAGGAGCAGCAAGGAATGGAGTGGCTTATATTCGGGTATTTTTTCTTTTTCCCCCCTCCAGTTTTAAAGGTGTGGCTTATATTTGGGTGCAGCTTATATTCGGGCCAAAACTGTATTTGCGGCACCCCTGCAAGGTAGGCACATAGGTATGTACATAGGTACATAAGCAGCGCCTCTTTCAATAGATTGTAGGAATGGGGAAGCAGGAGGTGAGTGGGGATTGCGGGGGCCGTTCATGTAGAGCATACCAGGTTCAAGAAATCTTGCTGGCACCCTTAACCCAAGCTAACACCCCTCTTCAAACAGCCCTCACCCACCCTCCACACCAGAAGCCTAATGCTGTGGTTAATATTAATTGCTCTGCTGATCCGCAGCGGCTGAAGTTAAAGGCTTGAGTAACTCTATGCATATCAATAGTGGCAGTCCATCTGCAGGGTGCCATCTGTGGTTCAGGATCAGCCGGAGAGCCAGTGTTTAATTAATGCCTCTGTAATTTGCTCGAATCTTAATAGATCATGGGCCGTCTCTTCTTTAATCGCCGCACGGAGTTCGGCAGATTTGATCATCGCTGCATGAAGCTGCAGGGTGAGGGCTGAGGCAAGTACAGAGACCAAGCCCATCTTACCCATAGAGGCTAGTGGCGCGGGGCGCCATGGCATCAAGTTCTGGAGGGCACCAGGCGAGAGTCCAGGGAACACCGAACGAGCACGCTGAGTGAGCAAGGGTGCGTGCACCGCTTCCACCGAGCGTCAGCTCGGTTTCTCCCCTTTTAGCCTGCAGGCACCGAATACTGTGAGGCGCCAAAAGGCTAAATGGGAAAAACCCAACCCGACACTCAGCGGGAGTGTGTGGTGGCCTGGGATTCGGCTGAACCTGAGGAATCCCAGCCTGCACAGGAGTCCCCGCCTCCAGAACCAGCTGAGCCGGGGCTGGGGCCTGAGCCTGAAGGGTCCTCACCTGTGCTGGATCCTCAGGTGCAGGCATCAGCTGAGCCTGCTCTGGCCCCTGAGGTGATGGAGGACCCATTGCCTGCAGGTGCTCCACTCTCAGCCCCGTCAGGGGAAGGTGAGGTTGCCTCTGGGTCCAGTAACCCTCCAGCCTCTCCTGAGCTGCAGAGGGTCAGGGCAGAGAGGCGGAGGGAACTAAGTTCCCGCAGGAGGAGTGCTCGCCTCCAGGCCAGGAGAGGCGAGTCACCTGTGTACCGGGGCCACCCTATGCCTCAGGGCAGATAAAAGCCAGCCAGCCCCAGTCCCAAATTGCGGGAGCAACGTTGTTGCTAGCCTGTTCCTGCCTGCACCCTGTCCTGCTCTTCTGCCAGAGTTCCTGACCCCACCCGACTCCCTGCCTTGGACCCAGCTACAGCTTTGACGGACAGCCTCCATACCGCACCCTCGACCTCGGACCAGCCTCGGACCTCGCCGCACGGATAACCCTCGGGACCAGCACAGAGTGGCGCACACACCCTCACTCAGCACAGGCCCACTTGCATGGTGTGCTGCCTGCCGTGGCCACTGCAGCATGAAGCGGCCCGCTGAGCCGGGAGGCGCCGCGGCCAGTCTCCGCCTCTTCTCCACTGGAGGAGCCACCCTCCAGCCCTCATCCAGCCCTAAAAAAAGGTCGAACTACCTCTCAACCCTCCAAAAGAAGAAGAAGAAAAGTTCAAGTTGCTGCGAAGGTCACTGTGCAGCATCATGCGAAACCCTAGTCCACGGCTTCCTGTCCTGTATCTCACCTGTGAAATAAATAAGGGAGTGATTATTCCTGAGTTGCAGGGGCCTTCAGACTCTGAGAACGGTAAGGAGATTGCTGCCTTTGAAAACACCAGCAGCAAGGTTCCTTCTGACCTGTGTAGACAAAGGCCCCACCTGCATTTAAAGTGGTGCAATGCCACTTTAAATAATCATGGAATCCAAGGTCACGGACATCATGTGGAAGCCGTCATGCGTACAGCTGTGCATGTACAAAGGTTCCCTCGCTGCAGGTGACATCAGGAGCACAGCTAGTCTATGAAGTTCCACTCCCTGCCCCTGTGTAGGACTTAGCCTTGAGTCTAGATTCAGGTAGGTAGCCTTGTTGCCCCGACACAGTCCAAATAAATAAGTAAATATTGTCCAGTAGCACCTTAGAGAGCAACTAAGTTTGTTCTGGGTATAAGCTTTCGTGTGAAGTGTGCATGCACATGAAAGCTTATACCCAGGACAAACTTAGTTGCTCTCTAAGGTGCTACTGGAGAATTTTTTTATTTTTCAAAATTTATTTAGCCTTGAGTGTAATGCCTGAATAGGGCAAGGGTTGGTAAAAACCACCTGGTTCCCTGTGTTGGTGGCTGTGATTAAATCCAGCATTTTTAAATTTATTTGTTAAGAAAGAGCAACCTTGTGTTTCTCTTCCTCCAGGCAAAAGAAATATCAAGTATTTTTCAAAAACTGGAAAGCACTTGAAACCAGATCAAATGCAGAGATGGGTTGCTGGGTGTTGTTGATTTTTTTTTTGGCAGGGGGCAGGAGAAGTCAAATGCTTATCGAGAGTGCACTCTTTCATTTTCCAAAAAAACACTATCCTTCCTGCTCTATTATATATGTAGGAGGAGAACAAAAACACAGAAAAGGCAGCATGAAGCTTCCCCTCGGGTCACTAATGGTCACGGCTTGTTTCTGACATCACATGATTTATGCAACAATGGCCCACTACTCTCAGGCCCTGCCAATCCTCTGCGGATCTCCATGTCAGCACAACACAACTTATCTCACACCCCAAACTCACCTCCCACGCTCCTCCCTACACCCAGAGTATAGGTCAATTGCTGGAGAGAGAGACATGTCCCGCTGGTCTTCCCATGCCATTCCATGCCAAAGCTCAGTAGCAGCCTTATTGGGAAAGTGTTCTGTGATAGGGCTGCCATATTTCAAGAAGTAAAAATCTGGACACAAAAGTTGTTGAGCACTTCCTGGTTCTGTTGGCAAAACCCCGGGCAATTTTTCGAAATCCCCCCAGACGCTTGAAATTCCAGACATATGGCAACCCTACTCTATGATGACATTGCGGCTTCTGAAAGCTAAGGGCTGTACCCAATGCAGAGCTAAGTCAAAGTCAATTACAGTGGTGCCTCGCAAGACAAAAAGAATCCATTCTGTGATTCTCTTCGTCTAGCGGTTTTTTCGTCTTGCGAAGCAAGCCCATTGACGGATTAGCGGATTAGCGCTATTAGCGCTATTAGCGGCTTTTAGCGGCTTATCTGCTGATCGGATCAGCTGATAAGTGGCTTAGCAGCTTAGAAAAAGGGGGGGCCAGCAGGAACTCGCAAGACATTGTCGTCTTGCAAAGCAAGCCCATAGGAGATTCGTTTTGCGAAGCACCTCCAAAACGGAAAACTCTTTCGTCTAGCGAGTTTTCCGTCTTGCGAGGCATTCGTCTTGCGGGGCACCACTGTACTCATTCCGCCGGCAAAATGTTTTGCACTAAGAAGGCGCTCTTGTGCAAGAGTATGCACAAGCAGGCTGCTGGTGATTTTGCACAATCTGTCATGCAACGAGCCTCCACTAAGCACAGTTGTTGCTTTAGATTTCTCCGTTGCCCAACAATAAAACTCATTCCTCCGCTAGTGAAAGAGCTGTTATGATAGCAGACAAAGTGCATGGGATTCAGTCTAAGAAGTGAGGAGGGAAGGTTGTTCAGAGACTTCCACAAGGAAAATAGTTGAGAAGCCTCCTTTACCTGTAGCAGCTATCTTCTGGTAGACAAAAACAAATAGCAGGTATATATATAAACCTATCCATTCTTAAGGAAATCAGCCCTGAGTACTCACTGGAAGGACAGATCCTGAAGCTGAGACTCCAATACTTTGGTCACCTCATGAGAAGAGAAGACTCCCTGGAAAAGACCCTGATGTTGGGAAAGATGGAGGGCACAAGGAGAAGGGGACGACAGAGGACGAGATGGTGGGACAGTGTTCTCGAAGCTACCAGCATGCGTTTGACTAAACTGCGGGAGGCAGTGGAAGACAGGAGTGCCTGGCGTGCTCTGGTCCATGGGGTCATGAAGAGTCGGGCACGACTAAACATCTAAACAACAACAACAACAACACACACACACACACACACACACACATATATATCACAAAATATCTATGCCCCAACTGTAAATAAAATCTAAAAGTGGTTTTTAAAGCATGCAAAATATACATTAAGATTGCCAATAAAAATCAACATTAAAAGCAACTTCATGAAAACAACAACAAATAAAGGTGTATACATTATTAGCTAAAATTACAAATTAAAATACACATCAACTTTATGTGTTTGCATAAAAGCGTGCCAAGTAGAACACAGCAAAGGTGCCTGTCTGATGTCACAGAGTCATAGCAATGTAGAGTTGGAAGGGTCCTTGAGGGTCATCTAGTCCAGCCCCCTCCAATGCAGGAATCGCAACTAAAGCATCCAGGACAGATGGCCATTCCAACCTCTGCTTAAAAACCTGCGATGAGGGAGAGTCCCCCACTTCCCGAAGGAGTCTGTTCCAATGGGCAGGGAGTTGCAGAGCATAGCAGCTGGCACAGTAAAATATTAGTTCCTTAGAAGTGTGGAACAAACAATTCACTTGTAGAAGGGCCAAGTTCTGCACTTCACAGTAGTCAAGAAGACAGATATGGTTACGTCAATTGGCCTCAATTAGTTAACGGATTTATATACTAATAGTAATAGCTAGACTTAACTTGGTAACAAATCCCTAAGCATCGTCAATCTGTAAAAAATTCCAATTTCACCCCAAACTTTTCAAACATCAAGTTTTCAGGGTTGAAATTTGTGATCTGTACGTAAAATTGTGCCTCGCTGTTCACATTCTGGGTGTTTTCCAGTGCAATCCAATATCCACACTGACTGGTACAGATGGGCAAACAAGTCTGTTACAGTTTCATTCAACTGCTCACTGCTCCTCTGAAGTTCCACTTCTTCAAATTTCCATCAGTTTGCAGATTTTTTTATTATTGTTTTGAAAAGTTCTCGTGAAACTTCAGCACACTTTAGTTCAAATTTCCTCTGATACAGACATTTTTGTGAAGCAATTTCCCATGTTATTTTCACTAGTATATGCATTTGCAAGAACATTCTATTTTAGGGGTACACAATTTGGTACTCATTCCTTGGGCACAGAACTGGATTGCAACATTCAGAACGGTGCAAATTTTGAGAGATGGCTGCGTTTCAGTCTGTGTATTGTTTTGGAAAGCGTGGATTTTGTACATTCACCTTTAGATGTGAACTGAAACATCTGAAACATCGTCCCCTGTTTCTACTGACTGGGGAGTGCCTCTCCCGGGTTTCGAGCCAGAGTTTTTCCCAACCCTACCTGAGGATACCAGGAATTGAACCCAACACCTTTTGCTCTCAACGCTCTACCACCGTGCTCTACCTTTGAAGTTCTAACAGCCAAGTCAGCTCCCCATTTGAGCAGCTAAACAGCCTTGCCCCCCAGACCTCCAGCTGCGAGCTCTCTCTGAGAGCTTGATGGAAGCCTAACAAGGATCAAATTTGTTTAAACCTTGCTTCTAATTAAGGCTTCCTCCCAATTAAAGAACTCTTAGTCTAATTAATTAGTTTCAATCAGCTATTCAATGAATTGATTAAACCTGCATACAGCAGTAGTTCTATAGCAGAAGTGCATCCTTTATTGTTTCACGTTAATGCGCACCCACCACAGCAGACAACATAGTGAGACAGACGTTCCAAAGAACATCCTTCACCAACCTTCTGCCAACTGGTGCTGGTGGGAAGCTGTGGTCCAAACCATCTGAAGGACACCAAGGCCCCATTCACAGCATACCCTTAAAGCACTATGATATATCTTTAAACAGTCATGGCTTCCCCCAAAGAATTCTGGGAGCTCCAGTTCTTTCAGGTTGCTGGGGGTTATTAAAAAGGTAAAGGACCCCTGACAGTTAAGTCCAGTCGTGAACAACTCTGGGGTTGCGGCGCTCATCTCGCTTTATTGGCCGAGGGAGCCGGCGTACAGCTTCCAGGTCATGTGGCCAGCATGACTAAGCCACTTCTGGCGAACCAGAGCAGCGCACGGAAACGCCGTTTACCTTCCCGTCGGAGCAGTACCTATTTATCTACTTGCACTTTGATGTGCTTTCGAATTGCTAGGTGGGCAGGAGCTGGGACTGAGCAACGGGAGCTCACCCCGTTGTGGGGATTCGAACCGCCAACCTTCTGATTGGCAATCCCTAGGCTCAGTGGTTTAGACCACAGCGCCACCCACATTATTAGGAGACCCCTATTCCCCCTCACAGAGGTACAATTTCCACAGCGGTTTTGTTAAGTACAGTAATTTAATTAACTGAAATTGCAAGGGCTCGTATTCATGACTATGTGTTTAAATTTGATTGGTAACTGAATTCTGGAGAGTTCTCGTGTGATTGGCTAACGTTGGTCACATGGGAGGTATCTCAGTGAAGGAGATACTCCATTTTGTGTGCGGCATGATTACTGTGTTTTAGAATCCACTGTGAACACTGCTAAGTTGAATAGAGTGTGGGAGTGCTCTGCTTGGAAGAAAGAGAGCAACGCCGCAGGAATCTCCCATAGGAGCTGCAAGGCATAACCTTAACAGCGATAGGGAAGGCTGGAAGTCCTGAGCTCTGGAAAGGGAGGAAAATACAGTTGTTTGGAAGTTAGAAGAAGAGACTATAAGCCCATGCTTGGAGAAGCATGTGACTTTAAATATTATGTTTTAATTCGTGTATAAGTTTCTGCAAGCAAAGTTTTTGAATGTTAATGTCTGGACGTTGGTTTGATTTCCAAAGAAGGGCATCAGTCATATATATGATTTAAGCCTCTTCGCTGCATTTTTGCTGGGCTTCTTTTAACAGGTTTAACAACCAATCCTTCTTCACAGGGGACTCTGGGAATTGTAGTCCTGTGAGGAGAAGGGGGGGTCTCCTAGCGACTCTCAGCACCCCTTAACAAAATACAGTTTCCAGGATTCTTTGGAGGAAGTCATGCCTGTTTAAAGTGGTATTGTTGTGCTTTAAATATATGGTGTCAATGATGCAATGAGCCATTTTTGACATGAGCCAACAGTGTGACGCGGCAGCTAAAAAAGCCAACGCAATTCTGGGCTGCATCAATAGGCGTATAGCATCTAGATCAAGGGAAGTAATAGTGCCACTGTATTCTGCTCTGGTCAGACCACACCTGGAGTACTGTGTCCAGTTCTGGGCACCACAATTCAAGAAGGACACTGACAAACTGGAACGTGTCCAGAGGAGGGCAACCAAAATGGTCAAAGGCCTGGAAACGATGCCTTATGAGGAACGGCTAAGGGAGCTGGGCATGTTTAGCCTGAAGAGGAGCTTAAGGGGTGATATGATAGCCATGTTCAAATATATAAAAGGATGTCACATAGAGGAGGGAGAAAGGTTGTTTTCTGCTGCTCCAGAGAAGTGGACACGGAGCAATGGATCCAAGCTACAAGAAAGAAGATTCCACCTAAACATTAGGAAGAACTTCCTGACAGTAAGAGCTGTTCGACAGTGGAATTTGCTGCCCAGGAGTGTGGTGGAATCTTCTACTTTGGAGGTCTTTAAGCAGAGGCTTGACAACCATATGTCAGGAGTGCTCTGATGGTGTTTCCTGCTTGGCAGGGGGTTGGACTCGATGGCCCTTGTGGTCTCTTCCAACTCTATGATTCTATGATTCTATGATTCTATGCCTTTAGGTTGTGAAGCAGTCTTCTTCTTCTTCTTCTTCTTCTTCTTCTTCTTCTTCTTCTTCTTCTATAATAAATACTTGTTGTTGTTGAATATTTCTGAAGCCAAACGAAAGGCACACATCCAGTGAATAGTTGACAATGATCAGTAAGATCTGTGCAGGAGAATTCCGGGGAGGAAATTTGATTCCAGCTCTCCTTCTGAAAGGGTGTCAGGGAAACCTTTTCAGCCAGAGCGCCACATTCCCTTTTAGCCAGTCTTCGGGGGGGGGGGCACATGTCATTGGTGGGCAGGACCAGTTCCAAAAGTAGCCAGAGGAGTTGATATAAATTTTCACCTTTGTACAATGGGGTAGTTTCTAAACACACCCTTCTCAACCCTCTATTCCAGCGAACAAGGGGCACTATCAGTATTCGAGGCCACATTCCTGTTCGGGGGAGGGAGCACGCTGGGTGCAAAGTGGGGGGGGAGGAAAGGGTGTGGCCTGGGGAAAGTGGGTGTGGCTGAAGAGAAGGTGTGGCCTGGAGAGAGTCCCAAGGGCCACATAAAGAGACACTGACGGCCTGAGGTTGCCCACTCCCTTGTCCTAAGATTGAAATGGAAGGCATGTTCTTCTCTGCTGTTTCAACACCAGGGACTACAACTGGGATAGCTTAGTTGGTAGAGCATGAAATTCTTAATCTCGGGGTCATGGGTTATAGCCCCACATTGGGCAAAAGATCCCTGCATTGCACAAGGTTGGACTAGATGACCCTTGCGGTCCCTTCCAGCTCTGCAATTCTGTTATTCTAACTGGAGGCCTCTGCCGTAACCCTGCCAGACCTCCGTTATAGGAGATGGCTGTCTAAAGCGCCAGATGGATACGAAAAGGGGTGGGGGGGTGTCAAGGTGGAAGGAAGCGGCATCTGCTGGTTTAGAAATATAACTTAATCTGCAAAGTGGTGTTTGTGCGATTAAGACAGCACCCACTGTTTTCCAGCTGGAACAATGGGCATCAATATTCTAACAAGGGCAATACCAGCAAATTGGCTAAATTGCTCCAATTTAGCCGCGACAAAGATTTCGGCCTAAACAGATGGACAGTTGGGACTTGACAACTGTTAGTATGCTGCAAAAGGGGGTCAGGGGGGGTTTCGTTTCCGGGAGTTATCCCACAATGCCCTGACCCTAGTGGTGCTCATCCGTGCAGGGAAATCTCGGTATGACACCAAGGTCCATTAGGGTTTTGTGAAGCACACACAGCAGTGCTTAAGCATTTGAACCGGAGAGGAAGGGGGGAGCATGGATTGGCTGGCAGGTAGCTGCAAGGTCCGTTTGGCACAATATAAGGACGGAGGTTGCCTCCAGCTCCGAACAATTAAGAAAAAGGAGGTGCAAGACTTGGAGCTCTTGCAACTGATCCTGAAGTGCATGGAGCCCCATAAATGCTATGCAGGCCAATTGCATGGGGGGTTAGAGAGGCAAAGAGCACTCTTTTGGGGTGCTACTGTGTTCCAGGGACACCTTCAGATCTGCTGGACCCTATCCTGCCATCATCATCATCACCTCCACCGTTATCATAACTCTTGATTCATGCATCATTTCCCTCCCTATTCCGCCAAGATTATGCAAGCAATTAAGAATACATCTTTCCACAACAGTTAACTAATTTCTTATTTGAATATTTTCATAAGTTTTTTTCAATGTAAGCCACTCCGATATTATTATTTTTACGAACAGCGGCAACAGCAACTGCAACAAAAAATAGAAATATTTTTATAAATAAAGAAATAACCATGCTGAAAGCATTTCGCAGCAGCAAAAGATTCCATAGTTCACTGTGAATTACAAGAAAGAACGAAATTTATATTGTTGCATGCTTACCCAAGGTTTGTGTTTTCTTTTGGGAATGAGGCACAGCGGAGACTCTGGTGTTTTTAGGATATATGATTTATTTACACATAAATACAGTCTGAGCCTATGAGGAAGGGACTCCAAGCGTGAACACCCCAAGATGGTCTTGTTTCTCCCGTAGCCGCAATCTTTGATTCAAACAGAAATCAAACCTTACTCCTTCCCTGTCCTTCCAGGCTGCAGTTTTTCTTCTAGCTTTTAACTCACATATCTGCAACTCGACTCTAAACTACATTGGCTCCCAGTATGTTTCCGAGCACAATTCAAAGTGTTGGTACTGACCTTTAAAGCCCTAAACTGCCTCGGTCCAGTATATCTGAAGGAGCGTCTCCACCCCCATCGTTCTGCCCAGACGCTGAGGTCCAGCACCAAGGGCCTTCTGGTGGTTCCCTCACTGTGAGAAGCCAAGTTACAGGGAACCAGGCAGAGGGCCTTCTCGGTAGTGGCGCCCACCCTGTGGAACGCCCTCCCACCAGATGTCAAAGAGAAGAACAACTACCAGACTTTTAGAAGACATCTGAAGGCAGCCCTGTTTAGGGAAGCTTTTAATGTTTGATGCATTACTGTATTTTAATATTTTGTTGGAAGCCGCCCAGAGTGGCTGGGGAAACCCACCCAGATGGGCGGGGTACAAATAAATCATTGTTGTTGTTGCTGCTGCTGCTGCTGCTGCTGCTGCTGCTGTTGTTGTTGTTGTTGTTGCTATGTGAACACGTTCATTTTTCTGTCTCCTGACATTTCTTAAGAAGCTATCGTTCTCAAGATGTTTTAATGGGGGGAACCATGATTGTAGATACTGCTTTAATTCTACAGTGCAGACGAGGCCTGAACAAAGATTTCACAGACACAACTGCTTTTAAGATTATCATGCAGGGGACACGTTCTTGCTCTTTTTTCCTGGGTTGCTCTCCTCTGAAATGCATTTTTTGTTGTCGCCGTGGGAAGCAGTGGGGGGGGGGGAACTGGGTCAAAAATGCATTTGATTTTATCCTGAAGGCAGAGGAGGTTTCGCTGCAGCATTTGACCCCGAGGCAGCAAATTTCACTGCTCTGGGCAGCAGCCAAGGAAACATTCACGTCTCCTGTATTCACTCAGGGGCCTGTATTCCCACAGAATGGCAGTGGCGGTGGGAGGCCTTGGAGAAAAGGAGGAATTTTTCAGGTAGGATGAATCGTCAGCTTCCACGGAAATCTCCCAAAGGCCGCAGCAAAGAAATAGAGAGGACATTGTGTTAATCTGAATAGCCAGTTCACACACAGGGTATCACTTGACCTATTCAAACATGCAGTGGGGGCAGGGGAGCTGCTTTAAAAAATAATAAATTGTTGCTGTACAGCAGGGATGGAGAAGATGAGGTCCTTCAGATGTTGAAGGAACACAGTGTGGCAATCATACAGGGTCCCCGGACATTTCACCATCTATTGATCCCTCTGCCACCACCCAGGCCCTACCTGGTAAAATACTGAGTCCAGTCAGAGTTAACTTGAAACATAAACTTCTGTTTATTTATTGCAGTTTAACAAGCGTGTGGTTTCATAAACGGTCTCAGTCAATTACAGTGGTACCTCGGGTTAAGTACTTAATTCGTTCCGGAGGTCCATACTTACCTGAAACTGTTCTTAACCTGAAGCACCATGTTAGCTAATAGGGCCTCCCACTGCTGCCGTGCCACCGGAGCACTATTTCTGTTCTTATCCTGAAGCAAAGCTCTTAACCTGAAGCACTATTTCTGGGTTAGTGGAGTCTGTAACCTGAAGCGCATGTAACCTGAAGCATATGTAACCCGAGGTACCACTGTACAATCATGGGATGCCTATCCAGACCTATAACTTCCGCTACCTGCTCTCACTCACTAAACCATCTCAGATATTTACTTGCCTTCCTAGCCCTAACTGTTCCTGACTCAGCTTATTTCGCTACACTAACTCAACCTGCTCACAGACTCTATCCCAATTCACTCCCACCCCAACCAACCACCCAACTCCCAACAAACTCTTCCCTTCGCCCCTCCCAGAGCTGGTTTTATAGTCCCTCTGACTCCACCCCCTGGGTTCTGATTGGGTGACTTATTTAACTATTTCACCTCCAGCACTCTCATATGTTAACGTCAAATACAGCACCCGGCTTCACTTATTTGATGGGAGTTGGAGTCCAAGAGTATCTGGAGGGCTGGAAATTCCTCATCCTTGCAATATAAACACAACTCTACAGAGCAGTTCTGCCGCAGGGTGACCAACCACCTGCCAGAAACAGCCTGGCTTAGAAGAACAGAATCATAGAATTGCAGACTTGGAAGGGACCACGAGGGTCATCCAGTCCAACTGACCCTAAGACAGGGGTCTGCAACCTTTAAGACAAAAAGAGCCACTTGGACCCATTTCCAAAGAAAAAAAAACTGGGAGCCGCAAAACTCGTCATTATAAAAATAACTTTTTTGTCACTTTTTTATTATTTCTTTGTTTGACCCCTCAGAATTACTCCTCCTCATAGAAATAAACGTTAAATTAACAAGTTACCTTTGTGTGTGTGTGTGTGTTCTTCACTCCCCTTCAAAACAGTGACCAGCGTACATGCCCCCTTTCAATGCAGTGACCAGCGTACATGCCCCTTACAATGTAGCGGGCGGGCGGGAAGGTGACGTCAGGACGGTGCATGACTAATGCACGCACCGCCCCCATGTGACGTCACAGCCAGTACAGCGCCCACCACAGTGAGGAGTGTCGGGGCGCACAATGCGCCTCCTCCCCTCGCTAGTATCCGCCCCGGAGCCGCGGCAAAGGTGTAAAAGAGCCACGTGCGGCTCCGGAGCTGCGGGTTGCAGACCCCTGCCCTAAGATCAAGAGTCTCATGCTCTACTGACTGAGCTAGGCCCTCTCTTTTGCTGTTAACAGCAGCATGAAGTTTTTTATGTTTGATGTTGTCGGTTTTTTATTATTAATATTCTGTTGGGAGCAGCCCAGAGTGGCTGGGGAAACCCAGCCAGATGGGTGGGGTATGAATAATAAATTGAAGATGATGATGATGATGATACACTGCTGTTTTCTCACACTTCAAAATCCACCATGGTCTTCGTGTATGGGGAACAGCTTTTTATATAGACTGGAAACGGTTTCTGATCCTAAATTTGTATCTTTTATCTCTGCGCTCAATTTCTTGATCCAATACCTGTGAGAGGGAGAAGGAGGATCCAGGAAAAAGTGCCAGGAAAGGCAAAGTTGAAGGTGGCTCCCACACTGTTTTAATAAAGCAGCTCCTGTAGATGTCGTGGTGCAGTGTTTGCCCTTAATTTGTCCCACAGTGCATCCGAATTGCCAGCCCTTTATCTTTCAAAACATCTCCTTCTGCTTGGCTTCTCCCTTGCTTCCAGCCACGGACATCCTAGCTTTCTTCCCAATTAAGCCCAAATCTATATTTGAACTATCCTCTTGGCAGAGTCGCTGACACCCGGCCCTTCAACACATCCATCATAAACGCTTATCTCCCCTGGACTTATCGTTCCCAGGATTTCTCAGTCAATACAAGGAAGGCCAATTTCAAAGTGCTGAGCAAAAGAAGTATTTCGCCGTAATCCCTGGGAATCGATAGAAGGAGGCTGGGGAGTGGGCACTGCGTGGACATAATTGCTACTTCAGAACATTTGTTTTGGGCTGTCTCATGTGCCGTGTAAGTGCACAGCTTCTGCTTTCCATGCGCAAATTGAGAGGAGGAGACTTGTGGGTCGAGAACCCACCTTTAAGCTGATTTGCAATTTTTCAGAATGAAATGAAATAGCCAAGACCTGGCCCCATGGAGGTGATTAAAATCCTGTGGTGAAATCAATTGAAGGGTACTAGGAACATAGCAAAATGGAAACCTGCTTTATGCTGAGTCAGTTTTGCTTACTCATTGCCTAGCAATGTCTCTCCAGGATTTCCACGCTATTTGAAGTTTTGTTGTTGTTGTTTAGTCATTTAGTCATGTCCAACTCTTCGTGACCCCATGGACCAGAGCATGCCAGGCACTCCTGTCTTCCACTGCCTCCCGAAGTTTGGTCAAACTCATGCTGGTAGCTTCGAGAACACTGTCCAACCATCTCGTCCTCTGTCGTCCCCTTCTCCTTGTGCCCTCCATCTTTCCCAACATCAGGGTCTTTTCCAGGGAGTAATAGTCCTCCGCTCTTCCTCAGTAGCATGTTGGACGCCTTCCGACCTGAGGGGCTCCTCTTCCAGCGTCATATCTTTTATATGCCTGTTGTCTTTGTCCATGGAGTTTTCTTGCCAGGGATACTGGAGTGGCTTGCCAGTTCCTGCTCCAGGTGGATCACGTTTGGTCAGAACTCTCCACTGTGACCTGTCCATCTTGGGTGCCCTGCACGGCATAGCTCATAGCTTCTCTGAGTTATTCAAGCCCCTTCACTACAGCAAGGCAGTGATCCATGAAGGGGCATCTGAAGTTAGTGTTAAGTATGTGCAGGTCATCGTTTGAATATTTTATTTTCAGTTAATGAAGAAATTACACATTTCTACTTACGAGTGGTTGTTGAACTAATTGGCTGATGAAGAACTGAACAACACAGCTGTTGCTATCCGGAAACACAGTACAGTGGTGCCCCGCAAGACGAATGCCTCGCAAGACGGAAAACTCGCTAGACGAAATAGTTTTCCGTTTTGGAGGTGCTTCGCAAAACGAATCTCCTATGGGCTTGCTTCGCAAGAGGACAATGTCTTGCGAGTTCCTGCGGGGTTTTTTTCCTCCCCCCCTTTTTCTAAGCCGCTAAGCCGTTTATCAGCTGATCCGATCAGCAGATAAGTCGCTAAAAGCCGCTAATAGCGCTAATCCACTAATCCTTCAATGGGCTTGCTTCGCAAGACGAAAAAACCGCTAGACGAAGAGAATCACAGAACGGAATCTTTTCATCTTGCGAGGCACCACTGTACAGCAGAGTTCAGTGTTGGACATCAGAATTGGACATTTGCAGATTATACAAATCTTTGCAAGTTTGATCTTCGCCAGGTAAAGTCTGACACCGTGACTTATTCGAGGACTTTCAGGGACTTCAGTTTGATAGTTTTGCATTATTTCATAAACTTTTCTATACTGTAATTCTTTCTGGCCATTGTGTTGCTTTCGATATTGCTGAGGCATCGCATACTTGCCAGGGCTCCAGATCGTAGCCTGCCTGCTAATTGGCCAATAACAGGCAAGCTTGCATATGGGCCCTCCCAGGGGCGGGACCAACCATGCCAGTGGCTATTGCTTGAGTCCACTCCTGGGGGTTACGTTTAAGTCAGGGGACTCCATATATACAGACTCTGCAAAAATGTGCGGAACAGCTCATCTGCGTACAGCAGCACCAGCAGCACTTTTGATTTGTATACCCTCTTACAATACCCAAGGCGGTTTACAAGCTGAAGAAACAAAGAATGTGCACCCTATAACAATCTAATGCAATACAATGGCACCCTCAGGTTACAGACGCTTCAGGTTACAGACTCCGCTAACCCAGAAATAGTACCTTGGGTTAAGAACTTTGCTTCATGATGAGAACAGAAATTGTGCTCACGCGGCGTGGCAGCAGTGGGGGACCCCATTAGCTAAAGTGGTGCTTCAGGTTAAGAACAGTTACAGGTTAAGAACGGACCTCCGGAATAAATTAAGTTCTTAACCCGAGGTACCACTGTACAAAAATGTGAAAATGAAACATAACTTTAAAACAAGCAACCTACATCAAAAAAGTAACATTCAACAACCATTAGAATAGTATAGAATAATAACATCAGGATATAAAAATTAAACAGAAATTCACTCTTAACAATTACAATGCACAATTTCTAAACTACAATCGATAAAACAATGGCAAACCACAGTCCATAAAATAATACAATACAAACTGAGAGTCAGAGACTGGAAGCAAGGCAGGTGGAAGAAGGGATGAGGAATCCTGAGATTTGAAATGGTAGAAGAGCATTTGTTGCGATTTTCTTTTTACATTTATGGTTTTTTACAAAAATGGAGCCCTTGGCTACCTCATTTGTAATGACCTTTGCCTCCTTCCATCCACAAAATAATTAGATTTCACTCAAACCATTGGAGACCCCCCAAAATAATGAAAAAATATGGGCTAAATACTATATAAGCCTAAAATAAATAAGCAGCTAACAGCATTGGTTATGGGATGTGGGTGGCGCTGTGGGTTAAACCACAGAGCCTAGGACTTGCTGATCAGAAGGTCAGAGGTTCGAATCCCCGTAGCGGGGTGAGCTCCCGTTGCTCGGTCCCAGCTCCTGCCAACCTAGCAGTTCAAAAGCACGTAAAAGTGCAAGTAGATAAATAGGTACCACTCTGGCGGGAAGGTAAACGGCATTTCCGTGCGCTGCTCTGGTTCGCCAGAAGCGGCTTAGTCATGCTGGCCACATGACCCGGAAGCTGTACGCCGGCTCCCTCGGCCAATAAAGCGAGATGAGCGCAGCAACCCCAGAGTCGGCTGCGACTGGACCTAATGGTCAGGGGTCCCTTTACCTTTACCTTTTTACCACTGGTTATAGGAGTGGTTAAAATGACTTTTCCTGAAGGACTACATGCCAATCAGAGTCACATGCTGGATATTGACAATAAGGTGCACAGATGCAAAGGGGAGCAGGGGCTCTTGCACCTTTAATTTGCATTTCCCTCATCTGTACAAAAATTAAAGGTGCAGGAGCCCTGTCCCTTTTTGCAAGTGGCCTCCCAGTCCGACAATCACCCAACACAGTTGTCACTGCACAATGTGTTTTGCCTTGCACTCTCCACGGATCCTGAAAATGACTGTCCTCTAGGAAACATTGGCAAAGGGGACAATGCCAAGATTGTTTCTCCCCTCTCGCCTCCCACCAAAAAAACCCCCCATATTCAGACTCTGACAGGTCTGGGGTGAGTGCCATTCAAGTGTCAAACTTTACACACTCCAAACCAAGCCGCTTTTGCATGAAATGGCTTAACTCTAAGCAGGAAAATTCAGAAAAGAAAAGCTTGATTTTCGGCATTTCAATAAGTGTACCCTTAAGTATAGTTTGAAGAAGGAATAATAAAAGTTTTTAGCGCTGCTCAGAGGCCTGCAGTAAAATGGGCTTTATATCTATGACACCAGAAATAGCTGTATTACAAATAAATGTGCATGCACGTTATAAAACTACGGGGATCTGGCAGTTATCACCCTTTGAAGCCACCATATGCGGATCCCAAATTGCAGCCTTTGGAAAACTCTTTTAATAGATTTGTTTGTTTTGCTCATAGATGTGGGATAGGAAATTATATTCCTCTTTCATTTGGGGCTCCGGCTCCTGCCCGCCCTTGCCAGCATGGCCAAGGCTCAGGGGAGACCGTGGCGTTGCTTTTCGATATTTTAGTGGCATTGCACACCACCCTGATGTTTTGTGAGAGGACGGTATGTGAATACTTTTATAAATAAATGAAATATAGCATCCTACAATATCTGGAGAGCCCTGGGTTGGAGAAGCACCAGGTACAGTAAATTGGAAGGCAGACTTTGTACAGTGGTACCTCGGGTTAAGTACTTAATTTGTTCCGGAGGTCTGTTCTTAACCTGAAACTGTTCTTAACCTGAAGCAACACTTTAGCTAATGGGGCCTCCTGTTGCCGGAGCCTGATTTCTGTTCTTATCCTGAAGCAAAGTTCTTAACCTGAAGCACTATTTCTGGGTTAGCAAAGTCTGTAACCTGAAGTGTATGTAACCTGAAGCGTATGTAACCCGAGGTACCACTGTACTGGCCGTCATGCAATTCCTTCTTCCACCTGCCTTGCCCCTCCAGCCTTAGGAGACATTCCCAGACCCTGACTTTAAGAACAGCAGAAACAACGACTGCGAAGAGAGAAGAGGAGCTCAAGGATTTTTTTTAGAAAAATGATCTTATAAGTTGTGTGTGTGTGTTTCTCAATTTGATCCTTCTACATGGTTTGTAATGTATTGTGACATTTCATGCAGTGTGACTTACTGTTGTTTTCATTGATTATTGTTTAGTAATTTATTGTAATTGTTAAGAGTGGATTTCTGCTTAATTATTGTTTGCTGGTATTTAATTTCATTGTACGCCATTACAGTCTAATAGGTTATTGAATATTACTTTATTTGATACCAGTTGTTTATATATATGTATGTTTCTGTGAGAGTGAGTGAATGGGTGGGTGTGAGTGTGTGTGTTTAATTAAATTTTCTGTTTTACAATTTAGAATACTCATTAATAAAACCTTAAAATATCAATGACTTCTCTTCTTCTCTTTCCATGGTTCATTTTACATAGCACAAATCCCTGCATATTTTATATAAACTGAACCATTCAGTATTCCATTATTACTTCCATCAAAACTTATTTACACTGTTGAACGTATCTTAATGCTGCCAACATTTTCAAGTGTACACAATTCCCCCCCCCCATATATTCAGTAAACATTTTCCAGTCTTCTTTAAACGAATGTTCTTCTTGTTCTCTTATTAAATACATTAGATCCACAAGCTGCGCATATTCCATCAGCTTAAGTTGCCAGTTTAAGTTGTTTATTTTAAAGTTATGTTTCTATTGTGGCTCTTTTTTGTATTGGATCAGATTGCTAGAAGGCGTGTGATCTTTGTTGTTTCTTCAGCTTGCGAACCGCCTTGTGTGTAGCAATATAGAAAGGCGGTATACGAATTAAAAGTGAAATGATACAAAAAATGAAGAAGGCAGGTCCTGTTTAGGCAAGCTTTTAATGTTTAATAAACTATTGTATTTTAATATTCTGTTGGAAGCCGCCCAGAGTAGCTTGGGAAACCCAGCCAGATGGGCGGGGTATAAATTATTATTATTATTATTATTATTATTATTATTATTATTATTATTATTACTCCTTTAGCTCTATGCAGTTGCAACAGGTAGAGCAATCCTGTTGGTGTGTTGAGGAAGAACCAGAGGCAGGGATCCGAATTACCCAAGGTCCTGCTGGGCATGTGGAAGGCAGGAAAGAGGCGCATTCCCCCACTCTGCCCCCAAACCAACCAGGCATTTTCTTTTCTGGTGTCATGATTTCTCTCCTACTGTTCTCCCTGATCTAGCATATCCTTTTTGCCACTACTGCCCTTGGATCACCAAAATGGGTAAAGCAAGGACCACAGAGATTTCCACATCAGCCTGGGGTGGGGGCTTTGTGGGGTCAGATCATATGTAAAAGTAAAGGTAAAGGGAACCCTGACCATTAGGTTCAGTCGTGACCAACTCTGGGGTTGCGGCGCTCATCTCACTTTGCTGGTTGAGGGCGTATAGCTTCCGGGTCATGTGGCCAGTATGACTAAGACGCTTCTGGCGAACCAGAGCAGCACATGGAAATGCCGTTTACCTTCCCGCCAGAGCGGTACCTATTTATCTACTTGCACTTTGACGTGCTTTTGAACTGCTAGGTTGGCAGGAGCAGGGACCGAGCAACGGGAGCTCACCCCGCCGCGGGGATTCGAACCACCGACCTTCTGATCGGCAAGTCCTAGGCTCTGGGGTTTAACCCACAGCGCCACCCATGTCCCATCAGATCATATGTACTTCTGCAATAAATGGCAGGGTGGGTTGACGGGAGGGAAGGCTTTGATGATAGGAGGAGACCCACATCAGTCAAAACAATCAAAAATCAACAAATGTGTGAAAAGGTGCAAAATAAAATCCAAAAAATTGTGCAAACTGTGCAAAATGCAAACCAGTAATTGCATAATGTTGGACGATAGCTGAGATTCCTGCATTGCAGGTGGCTGGACTAGATGACCCTGGGAGGACACTTTCAACTCTACAATTATGTGGTTCAGTGTATAATAGTAGACTGTATTTGCCTTTAGGGGGAAACATATCTGTTGTCGTTTTTTGCGTTTTGCTTCATTTTGTTGGAAGAATGCACAGCTCTCCACCAAATCCACGGTTTCTCCTTCCTGTTTGGTCCCAGCCTGTTTGGGGACCAGCAGCAACATACGTATGTGAATATAGGGAATTTGTCCCCATGGACATTATTTTGCATTTCGTTCTTTAGGTCCTGCATCCGGGGCCAGCTCCAGAGAATTATATGGCCAGATATTATATGACCAAGCAGCACTTCCTGAGTTAGTTTATATACCCCTTCACAGTTCATCAGAAATCCCTAGGAGGTTGACAGAGCCCAAGAAAAAGGAACCGAAATAAGAAATACGATGTGAATTCCACTTTTAAAATCAAGCAACAGTAATATTCCTAATAATAATAAATCAGTATTAATGCTAATTCCACACTTTTAATAACAGCAATGTCTCTAAACAACGTACCTAAGTGAAAGAACCAAGAACCACAACAAAAGAAACATCAGCATATATCAAAATGCAACTAAATATATCCTTGTGGAGAAGGCATAATACAGTCACTAAAATAATTCAACCACTACATTCACGCTGCACAACACTTCACCTAAATGCACAATCCCCACATATGCAATCACTCAGTAATCTCTACATCCACCCACACCTCCTTCCACTCACTTCAAAACACTCCAGTGTTGGACTGACAAATAGCTAAGCAGCAACTGTAGATGGAAAAATGAGGCCACTAAATGAAAACAACTGAATGTCAGAGAAGAGCTAAAGCCAGTGACTCGCAGCCTAGTTCAGATGATCTGCAGCATGTTTGTTTATTTATTCATTTGTTGAATTTGTATACTGCCCTATGCCCGCAGGTCTCAGGGTACACAGAATAAAATCAGAATATGAAACCACAAAATACACAATCAAAACAACAACAACAACAACAACAACAACCCAATAACCCCCTCCCCAACACATCTTAAAAGGGCATGGGATGTCAACCAACCAAAGGCTTGGTTAAAAAGGAACGTTTTTGCCTGGCGCCTAATGTCAGGATGCTGTCAGCGGCTCCTGGCTGGTTGCCCAGGAAAGTATAAAGACAAGAAAAAGTTTCTTACAGTCCTTTTCTATTTCAATCTTTACAGAGAGAAGCTATAGAACCCAGCCTCTTGGATAATGGCGTTGTCCCAAGTGAATCTCCACCCCCCCCCAATCTCTCCCGCTTCCTCATTCGTCATTTTCATTGTCTCCTCTACGGGTGCCACTAAATGCCCTCTGTCTTTGTGCTCTTTGCTGTCCTACTTTGAAGGCTCGCCTGATTCCGGGAGATGGAGGGTCTGGGATGCTTTCTAATGACAACGTGTCATCCAGGTGTTGCTCTGGCTCGCCCATGGTTTCCCAGCTTTCCCCCTCATCTGCCTCTGAGCCGTGATGTCCATCAAAACCTGTTGTAAATCTAGACTGTCTTCCTCTTCTTCTTCTTCTTCCTCCTCCCTGGAAGGGTCAGATGGGCAGGTGGCACTGGTGGAGAAACGCCCCCGGCACCACTATTCCGATAGGGTGCCATCACAGTGCACACACCCCTAGACACACACCACGCACACACCGTGCACGCCGGACTCCATGCCCCCACAGACGACGCATCATGCCCACAGAATGCATGCCACGCCCTGCGGGCAGTGTGCCACCCCCCAAAGCAGTGTTCCACACCCCCAGGATTCATGTCTCGCCCGCGGTTTGCCAGCCACGCCCCTGTCTGCTCTGTCCCTGGTAGTGGAGCATGCGGCTTCGCCACTGGCAGGCGGTCTCCACAATTCCTCTTCCTCCTCCTCCTCTGCCCAGTCCCTGACACCTAAAGATATATACTGAAGGCGCAAGGCAAACAGGCAGAAAAGGCCTGTTTTCGTGTTGCCACCCTCCAGACCCCCCAAAGAGGCAGCACACAAAGAAGATGATCTCAGGGTCCGGGTAGGTTCATACGGAAAGAGGCGGTCTTCAACTGTTATTCTATGGGAATCAGATTGCAGTGCAGTCAGGAATAGAAGAAATAAGAAGTGAAAGAAGGAATAAGAATGCAATTAAAAGCCATATGGTATCTCGCACATGCATTGCAATCGCTACAACAGGCAGAAAAATCATTAAGTGGTCCTGGCAGGGAGTGGGGTTTGGGGGCCCCTGTCCAAGGCCAAAGATGGGGAACCTACAGCCTTCCAGGTGTTGTTGGATGACAACTCCCATTATCCATAACCGTTGGCCATGCTGGTTGGGGCTGGTGAGAGCTGAGCTCCAACAACAAAGGCAGTGCCACAGGTTCCCCTTCCCTTTCCTAGGCAGCGTGAGAGTCAGGGCTGTCTTTAGCATATGCAGCGCCAGGGTGCAAAGATCCGCCCGGTGCCCCTCCCCCAGGTTGCCCAGTCCCAGGCGCACAGGAGGACGGAGCCAGCCAGCCGCCTGCCTGAGCATCTTGCTGGCTTGGTCGTCCCCGAACTCACGGTTCAGAGCCACCCACAGCAGAAGAGCCCGCCACAGCGCTCCAACCGATGGAGGGGCTCTTCCCTGGACTTAACTCTTAGGCCCCGGACTCCCGGCCTGGTGCCCCTGAGAGCCCAGCGCCCGGGTGCCCCACACCCCTAGCACCTATGGGTAAGACGGCCCTGGTGAGAGTCTTCCCAATTTGTGCATCCATCTCTTCAAACTAATTTGCCCCATCAGGGCCCCATCAGGGCTTGCATCAGATCCTGGCCAGTACTCAAGTTCAAATGAGTCATTTCTCCTCTTTTTCCTTGCATTATTTAAGGGCAGAGAAATTTATTGTAACTAGAAATGCATATTTGTCACAATGACCCAGGTTGTCATGTCCTCAGTCAACTTGAGAGCCACTGAAAACATTATTACAATGAGTCATTGCGTTTCTTTACTCTCCTTTCCCCCTCCTCTCTATTTTCTTGTGCCATCTTAGATTCTCCACTATCATAGGTGATAGTTATGTAGTTAAGAGCTATATGGCCTTGAAACTCTACATTAGACAGGTGACCTCTCTAATTCATCGAAAACTCAAGCTTTTTTGACACACAGTGCAAAATTGCGTATGAATGCAAACGCAGAGAAAAAAGGGAGTTCGGATTAGTACTCTTATCCATTGCCCTCCTTTCCTGTGACCCGGGATTCCATTCACCAAAATGCCTGAGACTGCAATCCACACAGCCCAACAATTAAAATCATTGTGCTGCCTATACAAGTCTCAACATCAGGCACATTAGCCAGATCTCTCCCTTGTGTTGCCAGCTCTTGCCTTGTTCATCTTAAGTACCTCTTTTGTGGAGGTTTTGCAACATGCAGTAATATGCCTTGGCAGGGGGCGGTGGAGATAGGGAACAATAATTGCTGCGGATGCAATGAGAGGGGTTCTTCCAGGCAACTGCGGCTTGCCAATATCCATGCTATTTGATACCCGAAGGAAAATGGAAATATCTGCCGCTAAAGATAAGTACCCTTAAAAAAGTTCTTAAAGATTTGCAAAGCGGAGAAGAAGGACGTTTCTTGAACAAGTAAAGTAATTTCACACAAAAAGGAGGAGATGCACAATGGTGTTCTTGGCAACAGCTATCTGCCATGCTGGCTAGATAAGAGTTTTAATGGAGTAAAATACAAGGGCCAGAGCTCAATGTGACATGTTTGCAACTGCAATCCCAGCATTCCCTTCTCCAGAACGGAGCATTTGACTTTTCCAGGACTGCTCAAGCAACAGAGAACTTTGCCACACCTATGTCAAGGAGCTGTCAACAAGCCAGGTCATCCACAGGACAGGCACACACACACACGGAAGGTACGGAATACAATTAGCATTTTATAAGCAGTGAAACAATAACACAGCAATGTCCCTGGTTCGTCTTAACCCAACGAAGGCGTTGCTGAAACAGTTCTAGGCATGTCCTTCCCCTCTAGCATCTCACTCTGGATCACGTCCAAGAAGACAAAGGCTGTGTCTCCTCTGGGCCTGGCTGGTGTGTTGCTTAGCAATGTGGAGGACCCTCTTTGAGTGGTGGGGTCACAGGGGGAGGAGATTCAGCAGGATTGGGACTGTCTGCGTGCACACTGTGACGTTCAGCTTCTAATCCTGTCCTGGAAGGCCCAGGACAACTTAGAACTAGCAAGTCCCTGACAACTGAGAACTAGCAATTCAAAGCCTCTGAACACACAGACACTCTGGATACGAACACTTCTGGTTGCACATACGCCGGGTTACAAACTGCACTAACCCAGAAGTAGTTGCTCCCAGATGTGAACTTTGCTCCGGGATGCAAGTGGAAATCGTGCACCAGAGGCGCTTGCGCAGCAGGAGGTGGGCTTTTGCTAATGGTGCCTCATGTTAAGAACAGTTTCGGGATAAGAACGGCCCTCCGGAACGAATTAAGTTCGTAACCAGAGGTACCACTGTAATTAATTTTGTTGGGCTCATATGAGGCCCAGCCAGCCTAAAATGGAATTCGATACTCTGGAATACATAGTGTTAAGATCAGGTCTCTTCATGTTAAACTCTGCAAATCTCTCCATTTTGTGCAACTGTAATAAATTTGCAAGTTGGGTACAGTCCGGCTACTTCTTTTGTCTTCACATCTATTGCACAGCAGCCCCAGGGTTTATTATTCTGAAGCTGACCATTTTACTCCCCCAGTTGCCACATTAACTGAGCTTTGTGGCATTTGCTTTACTCAGTCGACTGCTACAGCCTCTTTCTGGCACAGCTATTTTTAACGTTTTGCAGACAAAAAAGAGGTTAATTTACAGGGCAATGCATTTTTATTATCTCCAGCATGCTCCCCTCCCCTCCCCATTTTTTTAACTTGCTGCATACATTAAATTAATTACCCTTCAGTAACACAAAATTGAATCTCCTGCTATTCAAAGTTATGATCTCATTTGGACAGAGCATTGTTTGTATGCCGAGGAGGAGATGAGCACTCAGTGAAACCCAAGAAATGTATTTTTTCCCCATTTCATCTGTATTCTACTCATGTGCCTCCAGTTGCTTGTTATACATCACAAGGAGGCCACAAATTATGGCTGTCTTAGTAGCCAGTCATCACTTGTGGTCATCACTGACCCTTGTTCTTCCGCGTCATGCTTTCTAGCAAGTGCACAGTGCTGCAATTTGGTAATTTTAGACTCTAGTATTAAGGAACAAGATCTTTAGGCCAGGGATAGCTAGCCTCTGCCTTCCAGATGTTGTTGGGATTAGGAATGCATATATTGGGGCAAATTGCTTCTAAAAATGCACAAATCGATGAAAATCACCTACAGACTGCATTATATTTGGGGAAATTGCTTTCCCCAAATGTGCACATTAGGCAAAACTGCATACAAACATGTGTATTATATGATCAAATTTGCACTTAAGTTGCTGATGAATCTTCCTAGCGACATACTTTTTTTTAATTCACAAACTGTTTTGGAAATATGGGGAATTGAACTAAAGATGGGGGGGAAATGAGTAACTGAGAGAAATCCCTGCTATAATGCATTTTTGTGTTGTGTTTTTCATGAATATATGCAATTTACACTAATAGTTGCATTTTTGTACATTTTACATGGCTGGTGAGCTGCATTGCAAAATTCAGAAAAGTGTGAGATTTTTAATGATGCTTGCCATTGAATGCAAATAGAATCACATTTCTCCCCAACTGTAACCAATGGTATTACTAGGTATTAGGCAACTTTGTACAGTGGTACCTCGGGTTATGAACTTAATTCACCAGAAGTCCGTTCTTAACCCGAAACTGTTCTTAACCTGAGGGGCCTCCTGCTGCTGCCGCGCCACCACCGCATTATTTCCATTCTCATCCTAGGGCAAAGTTCGCAACCCGAGGTACTACTTCCGGGTTAGCGGAGTTTGTAACCCAAAGTGTTTGTAACTCGAAGCATTTGTAACCTGAGGTACCACTATATGTTCCTGTTATTCATGGCCAGTCTAGGCCTTTTTGCCATCCAAGATGAAAAGTCGAGCCATTTCTCCTCCCCTTTCCCTCTCCCAGCAGAAGAAATGGGCAATATTATGGCATCTAGTAGGCACCCTGTGTGCAGGTTCCCTTGGGTGGCTGCCCCAGGAGGGCACCATTTTGGAGTCACTTCCTGCACACCACAGCCTTCAACACACAACCAGCTTTTTAAAAACCAAAGCAAAATCTTCCAACCCGAAGAATTCATCAATTGAGAAAGTGGCTACCCCAAGGTCACCAACATTTTTAAGTCCATGGACTTAAGTCCCTGCATCAATACTCAGCCACTCTGGAAGAGAGAGAGAGAGAGAGAGAGAGAGAGAGAGAGAGAGAGAGAGAAAGAAAGAAAGAAAGAAAGAAAGAAAGGAAGGAAGGAAGGAAGGAAGGAAGGAAGGAAGGAAGGAAGGAAGGAAGGAAGGAAAAGAAAAGATTGTGGAATGAAAAAGGGGACCTCTGAGGGGAGATGAAAACAATTGACCAATAATTATAGGAAGAAAAAAAAGTCCTGTTGCATGTTAACACATATATTGATTTGTTAAATACAATAGAAAGTTCTATACCAGTGACTGTGACGATAAGATAAAGGGTTAAGATCGGAATATGACATTGGTAAGGTCTGTGTAGTTAAAGCTATGGTTTTCCCAGTAGTGATGTATGGAAGTGAGAGCTGGACCATAAAGAAGGCTGATCGCCGAAGAATTGATGCTTTTGAATTATGGTGCTGGAGGAGACTCTTGAGAGTCCCATGGACTGCAAGAAGATCAAACGTATCCATTCTTAAGGAAATCAGCCCTGAGTGCTCACTAGAAGGACAGATCCTGAAGCTGAGACTCCAATATTTTGGCCACCTCATGAGAAGAGAAGACTCCCTGGAAAAGACCCTGATGTTGGGAAAGATGGAGGGCACAAGGAGAAGGGACGACAGAGGACGAGATGGTTGGACAGTGTTCTCGAAGCTACAAACATGAGTCTGACCAAACTGCGGGAGACAGTGGAAGACAGGAGTGCCTGGCGTGCTCTGGTCCAGGGGGTCACGAAGAGTCGGACACGACTAAACATCAACAATATCATATTGGGAATGATCTAGAGGGGGGAAAGTGGGAACAAGAAATAAAAAATCCTTCTCCTGACCAGCCAGAACATGGCGGTACCTATTTATCTACTTGCACTTTGACGTGTTTTCGAACTGCTAGGTGGGCAGGAGCAGGGACCAAGCAACGGGAGCTCACCCCGTCGTGGGGATTCGAACCACCAACCTTCTGATCGGCAAGTCCTAGGTTCTGTGGTTTAACCCACAGAGCCACCCACATCCATTGGAATTCAAGTCTACATCCTGCAAAAAAAGGAGGCAGCTTTGGTGGACTGTCATTAGTATAAGCAAGTATTTCATTTCTTGAGCCTGCCTTTTTATTTTACTTCTTCAGATATTTTTTATACCGCTCCCCACCACAGCCTTGCAGCAGTGTACACAATTTTAAAATAGGATGCATTAATAAATCTGCAATGCAATAAAATCAAGGCAGCTGAAGAAAATGAGTTAAATAAATCAAATATTGGAACTAAACCCCAGCAAATACCTGGGTACCTATATAAATAAGTTTTACAGAGGCACTAAAATGTTATCAAGTATGGGTGGAGAAGTTCGATTCAGTATGAGGTCAGAGTGCATATGCATTTGCAAGAAACTGATATTTTAATGGGGCAGCACCAGCACACTGGAACCTTCTCTATACTCTTTTCGCACCTGCTAAAAATATTTTTGTTTGGACAAGCCTACACAGACATGTAGAACGTGGATGTGTTAATCCATTTATAGTTTATTTTATCATTTAAATGTTTTTAAAAGTTGTTGTTATAGTCTTTACTGATTTTTACTGATAATTCTTTGAGGGGGTTTGGGATTTTGTTTATTTTTACAATGAAGTGGTGTATACATTTTATGAAATAAATAAGTATGTTTCTGAATGACAGTTGCTGGGAAGCAGCAGCAATGGGTGACGGTTATTGCTTTTGCATCCCATTAACAGTGCTAGTTCAACAAGATTGAAGGGGTTGAGTGGGCATATGTGGCGTTAAAGGTAAAGGACCCCTGACCATTAGGTCCAGTCGTGGCCGACTCTGGGGTTGCGGCGCTCATCTCGCTTTATTGGCCGAGGGAGCCGGCGTACAGCTTCTGGGTCATGTGGCCAGCATGACCAAGCCACTTCTGGCGAACCAGAGCAGCGCACGGAAACGCCGTTTACCTTCCCGCCAGAGCGGTACCTATTTATCTACTTGCACTTTGACGTGCTTTTGAACTGCTAGGTTGGCAGGAGCAGGGACCGAGCAACGGGAGCTCACCCCGTCACGGGGATTCAAACTGCCGACCTTCTGATCGGCAAGCCCTAGGCTCTGTGGTTTAACCCACAGCGCCACCCGCGTCCCTATATATGTGGTGTTAGGCGATCCCAAGTTGTTAATGACTTATATACTAATATATACAGAATCATAGAATTGGAGTGTTGGAAGGGATCACAAGGCCCCATTTAGTCCAATCTCCTGCAATGGAGGAATTATTTTGCCCCACATGGGGCTTGAACTCACCACCCTGAGATTAAGAATCTCGTGCTCTACCAACTGAACTATCCTGGGGATACACACACACACACACATACAAATGGAGTATATAGCCTTCCCACACCCCCATTTTATCCTCTGTGAAGTAGATTAAAGCCAAGAACCAGTGCCTGGCTTTAGGTCACCCAATGAGCTTCATGGCTTGAGAGAAGACTTGGACCCTGGTCCAGCACTCTAACCACTGCACCACACTGTGGCTTAAGCACTTTAGCACAGCACATGCATGTCCAAAGTTGAATCTCATGTCCTCTTCTACAAAGCCTGAGCAAACGCCAGGAGACATCATTATATTGCACCAGGAAACAGACGGCTTACCGTCATTTGAACTCAATGCACACTGCATGATCGTGACCATCTGGGGCCCAAACAGTCCCGGGAATCTAACAGTTCATCTGGGATCACCAGCTGCAAACCGCATGAAGAGAAAGAAATAGAAAAACCATCTCCCAAACACTGAAGTGTATTTCTGTCCTAGGCTGTTAAAAAGCTATTTTTAGAGAAACTTTTAAGAACAGAACGTAAAGAGAAAGGGAGATCGGGGGGTGGGGGGTGGGGGGAGCTCCCATTCAGTTTTTAAATTATCTTCTAGAAGTGTTAGCGTTCTTTAAAGAGGAAGGATCTTTGCAGACCCAAAGTGAAGTAACACTGCAACACAGAGTGTGAATTTGGAAAACACACCTCTGTGGTCGTGCTTAAAATGTTAAGTTTTAGCAAGCTGCTACTCATTCCAGAAGCTCCTGGGGCAGAAATAGGTCGCTATCGTTTCAATTTTGCAGAGGGGAGACTATGTCTGAAGGGGTAGCACAGAAGTGGGGAAATCTTTTCAGACTGAGGGCCACGTTCTCCTCTGGGCAACCTTTCAGGGGCCACATGGCAGTGGTGGGCAGGGCCAGGGGAAGTGGGCGGGGCAATGCATGCAAATTACCTTTGTACAGTACACTGGACGCTCAGGTTGCGAACGTGATCCATGCGGGAGGCACGTTCGCAACCCGCAGCATTCGCACGCATGGGTCGCGATTCAGCACCTTTGCGCATGCACAAAGCGTGATTTAGTGCTTCTGCACATGCGCAAGCTCCGAAACCCAGAAGTAACCCGTTGCGGTGCTTCCAGGTTTCGGCGCGTCTGTAAGCTGAAAATGTGTAACCCAAGGCGTCTGTAACCCGAGGTATGACTGTAATCTAGTTTCTCTCTGTCCTCCTTCCACTCCATCAAGAGGCATTATCAGAGTCCAAAGTCACACTCCAGCCAGGCAAAAATATTTTGGGTGTGAAGCTGGCCTAGTGGGGGCGGGAGGGGCCTGGGAAGAGGGAGGTGGCCCTTTGGGGAGAGGTCCAAGGGCCAGGTAGGGATGGCCTGGAGGAGCACACTTAGTCAGTGAGAGCCAGTGTGGTGTAGTGGTTAAGAGCGGTAGTCTCATAATCTGGGAAACCGGGTTCGCGTCTCCGCTCCTCCACATGCAGCTGCTGGGTGACCTTGGGCCAGTCACACTTCTCTGAAGTCTCTCAGCCTCACTCACCTCACAGAGTGTTTGTTGTGGGGGAGGAAGGGAAAGGAGAATGTTAGCCGCTTTGAGACTCCTTAAAGGGAGTGAAAGGCGGGATATCAAATCCAAACTCTTCTTCTTCTTCTTCTTCTAGTCCCCAGCCCTGAGGTTCCCCCATCCCAGGGTGGGGATGAAGGAGACGTTTCATACAGCAAACCTGCGTAATAAACGCATTGCGGAACAATACACAAACCCAAGCACGGCTATCCTTTTGAGATCTGTGCTGCTTCAGATTTTGCAGTGCAATTCCCAAGCCAAGGGATGTGTAAAAAAATAATAATGCATATAGTCAGTGCTTTTTTTCTGCGGGGGGGGGCGAAGGGGTATGCATACCCCTAAACATTTTGTGAATCTAAGTTTGGCCTCATTAAGGGTCCTGGTTTAAAAGGAAAGACTTTGCCTGGCGCCTGAGGGCATATCATGATGGCGCCAAGCAAGTCTCCCTGGGGAGAGCGTTCCATAGATGGGAAGCCACTGCAGAAAAGGCCCATTTGTGTATTAATAGATGCTTTAAGGGATATATACAGGATTAATAGAAAAGAATAGGAAATTTGTGTATTACTGACCGAGGAATGCAGTGCAGTCAGCTACAAAACAATCTTTCACACTGATGTATTCTAAGCCGAAACAATTTGCATTCATCCCAACACACACCAAAGGTTGCTTGTGAGAGCATCTGTGTGCAACTAAGCCATACGAATCCCTGGAAATCAAGTATTTAATGATTTTTCTTTTACAGCTAAAGTTGGGCTACATACAAACAGTAAGGCAAGTCGGATGAAAGAAAGAGTTCAACCCTAAGCGATCAACCTCTGCGTCTGAAGAGTCGATGGTTCCACTGCACATCTGATCTCAGCTTGATGGTGCCACAAACTAGAATGCTTATATGCAGCTCAGGTTCTGCCGTGACTTGTTTCAGCTTAAGAGCAGCCTGGAATGTGCACAGATTTAACAATCGTGAAAAGTCAGCTTATGCAATCATCAGAATTCAAGTGGCAAAGCTCTTCCTCAATTCCAACCTGCAGGTGAGAGACAGAATATTGGAATGTTTCCCATTTACAAAAACCTTTCTGCTCACAGACAACCAGCTCATCAGAAAAAAAGGGATAGGCTTTGTCCCCAGATAATATTCCCCCCCCCCCATAGAGAGAAGGGTCGTTCCACTCTATTCTACCCCCCACCTGCTAGTTGAAGTAGTGCAGTCCAACCAAAGCTTTACCGCTTGAATTCTGGTGAGACATTCAATTGGCTCCAGGTCAACAGAAAAAGGGTTTTCTCCCTGTCTCATAACCCAAGAATTCCTGGACATTCAATGCAGCTGAATATTGGACAATTCGGGAGAGACTCTGTTGTCTCTTGAGACAGGTGGGTGCCAACCCAAAAAGTGGTGCCTGGGAGCAGGGGCAACATCACCTTAGATATTGGGCAGTGGGTTCCTCAGGGTTTCCTGCAGGACCAAGTCTGGGGTAGATATTGGTGTCTCTGTCCATTTCACTTTCTTTTGGTTTCTCATTTTTCAACTTTTAAGTTCCACTTTGCTACATTTCCACTTGGCTGTGGGCTGCTTGTTTGAAAGTCCTTGTGTAAAATTAATCATCACTTTAGTGCAAATGTCTCCTAATATGCACATTTTTGCAAAGCAACTTCCCTCAATATAATGCACCTGTGTGTGTTGCTTTCAGTAATATAGGCATTCATCTACATGCTTCCGCACCCTAGAATATGCATTTTTTTACACATTACTAGAGAAATGCACTGCAAAATTCAGAGAAGTGAACATTTTCAAGGGCAGCTGTGTTTCAGTCTGCATATTGTTTAGGAAAATGCAAATTAGGTCAGTTCAACTTGGAATGTGAACTGGGTTGAATCTCTCCCCAACCCCTAGTCCGCAGTGAACTTCCAAATTGTCCAGCTCTCCTTTAAAAAACAAACAAACAAGAAACACAAAAAACCCCACAGAAGCAGACGAGTCAACCAGTTCCATCCCCAGAACTTCCTTGTTAAAAAACCTGTTTTCAGCTCCACAACCAGAACAGAAATAGCGCATTAACAAGGCAACCAAAGCAGGCATGACTTTTATGTACTTGCACATGAAGGTTACCTCTTTTGTCACCCAGTCTTTGAAGAAAGGTTCTGCAAAACCTTCATGCAAATGTGCTCCAGGAACTTTAATATAAAGACACTTGATGGACGGGCGGCCCCCTCCTTCTCATCACCTTGGTTTGTCCAGAGTTGCAGGGCGGCAGGCAGCACAAATCAAACAAGGTGTAGCAGGTGGTGCTTTGATCACATTAGCCAGACATTCAAAGAAGGAGGCTTTCCACTACATTAGCTTCTACACGTTTCCATGGCTGCTGGAGCACTTCCAATGAGAATTCCTTGCCAGAGCTTCATCATTCTGTCGCCCAGGTCCAGATATGATGAATCTCCAAGTATGGGCAGACATCAAATATGGAACGGAGGACCCTGGTTGGCTTTTTGATAAAGCACAGACACTATCTACACCAGAGGTAGCCAATGTGGTGCCCTTCAGATCTTCCTGGACTAGAATACCCATCAACCCTTGCCAACATGGTCAGCATGGTCAGCATGGCCAGTGGTCAGCGGTGAAGGAATTGTTTTCCAACCTTGTCTGAAGGGCATCACATTGCCTCCCTATGATCTGCTACAATTGGCCATGCATCACAATAATAGGATTAATGGCATAGCTGTCAACTTTTCCCTTTTCTTGCGAGGAATCCTATTCGGAATAAGGGAATTTCCCTTTAAAAAGGGGAAACGTTGACAGCTATGATTAATGGTGAGGTTACCACCCAGGGTCCAGTGTGAAGAACATGCTTAACTCTTGTATGATGAGGATGATGATGATGATGATATATTTATATGCCACACATCTGACTGGGTTACCCCGGGTACTCTGAAAGGCTTCCAACAAATGAAAACCCAGTAAGACATCAAACATTAAAAACTTCCCAATACAGGGTTGCCTTCAGATGTCTACGAAAGGACATATAATTACTCATCTCTTTGATATTTGATGAGAAGGTGTTCCACAGGGCAGGAGTGGCTACCAAGAAGGCCCTCTGCCTGGTTCCCTGTAACCTCACTTCTCGCAATGAGGGAAACACCAGAAGGCCCTCATTTTCAGTACTGGCCCCGGCTTGGTGGAACGCTCTGTCACAGGAGACTAGGGCCCTGCGGGACTTGACATCTTTCCGCAGGGCCTGCAAGACAGAGCTGTTCCGCCTGTCCTTTGGTTTGGACTCAGTCTGACCCTCATGTTTCCCTCCACTTATAGTCTTGATTTATCGGCTACTTTTAAAATGAGACTGCATTTTAAATTGCATTTTAACCTGTATTTTAAATTTTTGTCCGCCCCCCCCCCCTCCGCCATTATGTTTTTACTGTGATTTTATTGGTGTTAGCCGCTCTGAGCCCAGAATTGGCCAGGGAGGGCGGGGTATAAATAAAATATTATTATTATTACTATTATTATCATTATTGATCTCAGTGTCCGGGCTGAACGATGGGGGTGGGTGGATGCTGTTCAACTGAGCCTGCCTGACAGGTACCGTATTTTTCGCCCTATAAGACGCACTTTTCCCCTCCAAAAATGAAGGGGAAATCTGGGTGCATCCTATGGGGCGAATGCAGGCTTTTGCTGAAGCTTGGAGAGCGAGAGGGGTCGGTGCGCACCGACCCCTCTCGCTCTCCAGGCTTCAGGAAGACATCCGCAGTGTGGGGAACCTTGCAGGAGTTCCCCGCAAGGCTCCCCACGCTGCGGATAGCAGCCTGCCGCCCCGCAGGGGGTGCGCCCTGATGCAGAGCGCCCAGCGCGCGGGGCAGACATCGGCCAGCCCCACAAGCTCGGGGGACAGCAGGGAGGCGCAGCGCCGCCATCCCGCTGTTCCTCAACCTGATTCTGTTTCCCCGACCTGCTTTTGGGGGGGGGGAAATAAAGGGAATTTTTCCCCCTTTATTTCCCCCCCAAAAAACTAGGTGCGTCCTATGGGACGGAGCGTCCTATGGGACGAAAAATACGGTAACTCTTTGTCCCACTTTGAAACTGTAGTGTCCTACTCACAGAGGTACAATCCACAGTACCCAAAGCAAACTACAGTTTTCTCTGGAGGAAGCCATGTGCTTCATACGCCTGTCGCAGAACCTTCAAATGCAGGGTGTAGGTCTATCCACTCTTTTGCTGTCCATCATTTGCACACACAAGCACACAAATCAACAGCACCATCCCAGCTCTGGCAAGGCGGGGAATAAGGGCTCGAGGGCATGCGGGAGAAATTGCACTTGTTGTTATTTTTCAGGCAGCTTGCGATTGCTGTCCAGGGCTTTGCCGTCCAAACTTGACTCTGGCTTCATTCCCTCTTTCCTTCCAAGCGAGGCTCTGAAATAAGTTTGAGTCTTCTTGGCTGGTCACCTGAGAACTCTTGCTCATTAACATGCATGCGAGCTCTCCTCTGCCTTGACATCAAGGGCAGCTCGTTCTCCTCGCTCATTGTAGAGAGCATGAGCTGCGCACGACGTGTCTTGGGTTCCATATCACCACATTGTCTTCCTTCCCCTCTTCGTATTACAGCTTTCATTTATCAGCTTCAATATTTTATCAAGGGTAATATGCTTTATTTATATTCTTCCTCGGCCCTTTTTGCAGTTCATATTCTTTAGGGCTGTTTATTTCATCAATATTTCCATACTGCTTTTTCCACCAGGCATGCATGAACGTACACCCAAGAGATTCTGAGATAAGGGGCAACACTCTCTTTAATTTAGAGGATCTGAAACGCCACACATTGCCTCTGAATACCAGCTGCTGGGCAGTGCAGAAGAGAATGTTCTTGTAGCCTTGCTTGCCGGTCTGGTTGGCAACTGGGAAAACAGGATGGATGAACTAGATGAGCCATTGGCCTGATCCAGCAGCCTCTACTTATGTTCCTATGACAAATATAGCATTGTTTTGCACATGCTACCATATTGGCAGCATAGCACATACCCCTCAACTGCCCTAGGACATCCCATTTTTACCCGAAAGAGCATGGCGGCCAATTTGAAAGCTGCTATTTTGTGCCGTGATCTTGCCCAAGCAATGACAAATCTAGACAGCATCTTAAAAAGCAGGGACATCACCTTGTGAACAAAGGTCCGTATAGTTAAAGCTATGGTTTTCCCAGTAGTGATGTATGGAAGTGAGAGCTGAAACATAAAGAAGGCTGATCGCCGAAGAATTGATGCTTTTGAATTATTGTGCTGGAGGAGACTCTTGAGAGTCCCATGGACTGCAAGAAGATCAAACCTCTCCATTCTGAAGGAAATCAGCCCTGAGTGCTCACTGGAAGGACAGATCCTGAAGCTGAGGCTCCAATACTTTGTCCACCTCATGAGAAGAGAAGACTCCCTGGAAAAGACCCTGATGTTGGGAAAGATGGAGGGCACAAGGAGAAGGGAACGACAGGGGAAGAGATGGCTGGATAGTGTTCTCGAAGCTACCAGCATGAGTTTGACCAAACTGCGGGAGGCAGTGGAAGACAGAAGTGCCTGGTGTGATCTGGTCCATGGGGTCACAAAGAGTCGGACTAAACAACTAAACAACTAAACAACAACAACATTTCGTGTCGTGATCTTGCCCCAAAAAGTGCTTTTTCAGGACTGTGATCTTATGTGGCACTCCCAAAATTGCATTATTGGGTGCCATGCCACAATCTCACGCAAGTCATATGACTCACATGCCATTGTGACCTTGGAAGATGGCATCTCAGGTTTTCCCCGTGATGCGTTGGAGTGTATGATAGTATCATCTGACATTATTTACAGAAGACATTGCAGCATTGATGGTGTGCTCAAGGTCGGCAGTGGTTCCCAGAGCCACAATAACCACAGCTGTGGCAGCCATAGCTCCCACAAAACCCGTAGTATTTGCATTTCAGGCAGATAACCCCCAAGTCAGCCCCTGCCTTATCTCCAAGTGGGGCAAGGGAAGAAAGCCCTATATGGAATTCTGGAGAGTCTCCTCTGCCACCACAATCCTTGTAGACCAGGCACAGCCAGTGTGGTTGGACTACAACTCCCATCATCCCTGATCATTTGTCTTGCTAGCTGGGGCTGATGGGAGTTGGAGTCCAAAAACATCTGGCGTGTGTGTGTACATTCAAACTACACGGTCGTGGAAAATTGCACTCCAACACTAGCCATGTAAGAAAAAGCAAATCCGATCTTCATAAATTTAAGCTTTTGAAAGGAGGAGGAGGGGAAAACGCAATGCAATAATAGAAAAACGGCCGTTGTCATAAATCTAGGATCCAAATGAAAGAACGTGCTCTCCTTTCTGAGGCTATAAATGAAACTCAATAGCAGAAATCAAACTAAGCTGCAGGGTCTGCCAACAAAAGAAACGCCAACTCCCTGACCCCTCACACCAATCCCAATAATGTGGTTACAGTGAAGTGGGCAGATTTAGCAAGATCTATTTCAAGGCTGATGCCAAGGTCACAGCCTCTGGCTTAGGGAAAAGGTTATCCTGGAGGAGATAACAGAATCCAGATATTCCTTCGTACAGGAACTGGATCCGAGAACCTCAACAGAGATTATTCCGTGCTGCATTATAATGGTGTCCTGTTGTTGTTGTTGTTGTTGTTGTTGTTGTTGTTGTTGTTTGGTCGTTTAGTCGTTTCCGACTCCTCGTGACCCCATGGACCAGAGCACGCCTGGCACTCCTGTCTTCCACTGCCTCCTGCAGTTTGGTCAAACTCATGCTGGTAGCTTCGAGAACACTGTCCAACCATCTCGTTCTCTGTCGTCCCCTTCTCCTTGTGCCCTCCATCTTTCCCAACATCAGGGTCTTTTCCAGGGAGTCTTCTCTTCTCATGAGGTGGCCAAAGTCTTGGAGCCTCAGCTTCAGGATCTGTCCTTCCAGTGAGCACTCAGGGCTGATTTCCTTTAGAATGGATAGGTTTGATCTTCTTGCAGTCCATGGGACTCTCAAGAGTCTCCTCCAGCACCATAATTCAAAAGCATCAGTGGTGTCCTACAGCTCTTCAAACTGGTCTGTTGTCTTTCTCCATAACTGCTTTGCCAGAGCAGGCATCCCCAAACTCGTCCCTCCAGATGTTTTGCGACTACAATTCCCATCATCCCTGACCACTGGTCCTGTTAGCTAGGGATGATGGGAGTTGTACAGCAGTACCTCAGATTAAGTACTTAATTCATTCCAGAGGTCCGTATTTAACCTGAAACTGTTCTTAACCTGAAGCACCACTTTAGCTAATGGGGCTTCCTGCTGCTGCCGCGCTGCCAGAGCCCTATTTCTGTTCTCATCCTGAAGCAAAGTTCTTAACCTGAAGCACTATTTCTGGGTTAGCGGAGTCTGTAACCTGAAGCGTATGTAACCTCAAGCTTATGTAACCTGAAACGTATGTAACCCTAGGTACCACTGTAGTCCCCAAACATCTGGAGGGCCGAGCTTGGGGGTACCTGCTGTAGAACATCTCCTTTTCTACCGTCCATTGTACAACCAGCTATGCAATCGCATGCCAAATTTACATTTTCTGTGAAATAATCTTATACTTTGGCAACAAGTTTCTTATTTTTTTTTACAAGTCCTGGTCTAGAAGCATCCTATTCCACACTTAGTGTTCAAGATAAAGCATGGAATCACAAAGTTTCAGCTGCTAGGATGTGCATCCTTCTAATGTTTTTTGTTTTATTAATCTCTCTAGAGCAGGCTTCCTCAACCTCGGCCCTCCAGATGTTTTTGGCCTACAACTCCCATGATCCCTAGCTAGCAGGACCAGTGGCCAGGGCATAGCTGTCAACTTACAGATTTGAAAATAAGGGACCAGCAGCCTTGAAAATAAGGGACCAGCAGCCTTGAAAATAAGGGACCAGCAGCCTTGAAAATAAGGGACCAGCAACCAAAATAAGGGACCTGCAGCCTCACCTGTTCCAGGCACTCCAGTCTTCCTGTCCTCCTGCAGTCTGGTCAAACTCATGCTGGTAGCTTCGAGAACACTGTCCAACCAACTTTGTAACCAGAGGTTCAACTGAATAGAATCTGAATCACATGCACCACAAGGTCTATGCAGCCTCAACTTAAGATGGCTCCCCGGCCTGGCTTTGAACTGCAAAGTTTGCAGCAGCACGTGCAACAAAATGGCGTCCAGCATTCAAAAAACTCCTCAGCTTGCATTAACTAGCCACACAAGGCATGCAAACTCCACCCCCCAGTCGTTCTTAGACTTCTTACTGGGTGAGCAACACAGCCAAGCAACACAGTTGGAGCCTTCCTCCTCCCTGGCCGGCAGGGAGGGAGGGAGAGGAGCTGCTTCCTTTGAAATTTAAGGGACATCATTTAAGGGACATCTATCAATAAGGGACAGCAGCGGGACATGGCGCTGGAATAAGGGACTGTCCCTTCAAATAAGGGACACTTGACAGCTATGGGCCAGGGATGATGGGAATTGTAGTCTCAAAATATCTGTAGGGCCGGGTTTGAGGAAGCCTGCTGTAGAGGTTCTGTTGGAGACTTCGGAAAAGGGAGGATGTGTAGTTATGAGGGAGATTCCCTCTGCCTGTGTTGGTTGAATATCTCTCTCCTATGTACAAGGCCTGGACAAAGAACAACACCACCTCTATGCTCCTTCCTCCTTAAATTACACACTGTTTTTGTTCCATGTGCTTGGTAAAGTGTTATCAGGGCTTTTCTCTCTGAACTCCACCTGCATTATTTAAGTGATTTTGCTAACGGGGCTCAGCTCCCGTATTCTTGGCTGTTCCTTCACATGCTCAGACTGAACGCCCAAGAGAGCTGATAACTTCTAATGATTTGGAAAAGGAGTTTCCAGGGCAGTTTTGTTTGCTGTCTGGTGAGTTCAGCTTTCTCCACCACTCGCTTGCTCCTCTTGGATTTATCTTGAATCCAACATCGTTGTTGTTCTTGATGGCAATGATTGCTTCTCCTCTCTTCCCGTCATGCTTTGCTTTTGAATATTGATCTCAAAAATTGTTACAAGCATTTTAGCATGTTTAAACAGCCCTTGCTATATATATATCAGTCAAGGCGTCAAGCAAATCTTGTTGTTAAACATTTAATTGGGTTACAAGAGTATCTGATTAAATGTTCATCCAGTACCTTAAAAAAATAATAATAATAACTTGACAAACAGCTCCAGGAAGGGAGGGAGACAGCTTTGTGATTGTCACAAGGGACAGCCAATCAGCACCACGCACAGCCAGTTTCCCCAGAGTTCAAGACCTGCAGTAAATTTATACATCTGAGCAGGTGATATGTGAGGCTCACTGTTCAAATTACATTTGTCTGGATGTACCCATTAAAAGCTTTTTGTATTTTCTTAATGCTTATACCTTAGGTTTAAGGGCTTCAGATCTGATAGGTCCACAAAGACTGCTGTACTAGTTTAACGCTCCAAAATTGGAAAACTTCTCCTATGTCTTTCTCCAGAACCACGTTACATATCTTAGGGCTTTGAGCCTTTCCTCATAAATACACTGTCCTTTTGGCTTTCTTTTTTCTTCCTTTAAAAATGACCTTGTCAAACAGAAATTGACGTTTTCAATTTCCTCACCCTCTACTTCTGTGTTAGGTGTGTATCGCCCAGCTAACATGCCCAGCAAATTGGGACCTTTATCACGGGAGTACCTGTCTGACCACAGAATAATAAACATAAACCACCACAGCCACTGCAAATGTTCTTCGTACTCAGGGATTCCTGCAATTCAACCAGATGTGCCCTTGATCAGCTCCCTCCTTGATTTTGACATGACACATGCGAATGAAGCTCCAGATGTATAGCAGAGCAGCACACAGAGATGAGTCACATCTGGCAGAGCTCGGCATCCTCCTCCTTCTTAACATCAGCAGGGTGCACTCCCCAGTTTCAGAGAAACCCTGTCTTTCTTTGCAAATCCCTGCACCCTGCTCTCGGGACAGAGATCAGGTAGACCCACGTGGCAACTCAAAAGATGTCCATGACTCAGAACTCTGACAACGCTTGCGAAAGGGTCTTCCACCTACAACGAGTCAGGGAATGGGCTGCCCCATATTGCACAGCCCACACCTTCAGCAAAAAGGTGTGGGCAACACAGGGGTAAAAAGGACAATGGAATTAGTGGCGGGGGCAGAATATGATGTAGAAATTAAAACAACAAACTGGAATAGCAATGGCCTGTTCAAACCTAGTGGTTCTGAAGAGCTTGGGGAAATGAAAATGTTTTTAGCTGGCATCCACATTATAGCAATGAGGGTGCAATAGAGGAGGTGAGGAGCCACCACAGAAAAGGCTCTGTTGGGATTATGGTTAAGATGTGCACTTTGAACTGAGCTCAAAACTTAGTTCCCCATATTTCAGCCACTATACCCCTACGGTGCACTTTCTTCCTCAAACGTCAAGCAGGCAGCCATAATCTGAAGTGACAGCTTCGAAGTGAACAGGTCCTGGAACCCATTATCCGCCACTCCACTGGGACACCTGGACATTTTCAGGGTAGCTGTAGGGGAAGATCCCTTCAGGTGTATCAATAACTTTTCTTCCGTGAGCTGCATTGCTCTGCTTACAGGAAAGAAGGGAGGTATTTTTCCACACATACACACACACACACACAAAGATTTCCAGCACTACTCTTTCAAATTTGATATGTGCTGAGAAAATTAGAAAATTCAAGTGTGAGTTTTAGACGTGCCCTGTTTTCAGACCCTGGCAGTGACAAAGAAATGAGGGTCCACTGCAACAGGTTTATAGGCCACCCCACGTCATCCTGTTAAATTGTCACATTGCCATATACAAGGACCACACCTTGGCTCTGAACTGGCATCTGGTTGACTTACAGCTGAGAAAACAGCCTACAGCAGTTTTCCCAGAGTGAGAAGAAGAAGAAGAAGAAGAAGAAGAAGAAGAAGAAGAAGAAGAAGAAGAAGAAGAAGAAGAAGAAGAAGAAGAAGAAGAGTAGTAGTAGTAGTAGTAGTAGTAGTTTGGATTTGATATCCCGCTTTATCACTACTCGAAGGAGTCTCAAAGCGGCTAACATTCTCCTTTCCCCTCCTCCCCCACAACAAACACTCTGTGAGGTGAGTGGGGCTGAGAAATTTCAGAGAAGTGTGACTGGCCCAAGGTCACCCAGCAGCTGCATGTGGACAGTGGTGTAGCGTGGGGGGTGCCAGGGGTGCCAGCCGCACCGGGCGCAACATCTGGGGGGGCGCGAGTCCAGAGGGAAGGGACAAGTTCCTTCCTCCGCCGGGCTCCCCGCCGCCACCGCCAGCCTTGCGCCCTAGCGCGCCGCGCCCCCGCCACCGCTGCGGCTGCGCTCCACTCACTGCTCGCAGGAGCAGCCGCTGCAGCAGCGCCGCCGCCGCCACCGACGCCTGGCTGGGCACGGGCAGCCTCCGCACCCCGCCGCCGCCGCCATCCCCTCAGCCCAGCCACAGGCGGCGGCTGCTTCTGCTGACTGGGAGGGAGGAGAGCTCCGAGGGGCCTCGCCGCGCCCTGCGCTCCCCAAAACCCTCCGAGAGGAAGCCGGCGGGCGGGCGAGGGTCTGTACAGTAATGACTTGAAAGTAAGCCCTGCGGTGACCAAGAGTGCTTAAGCCCCATATATAAGTGCGCACGGGATTGCTGTCCGAATACCTCAAACTGAGGCCTGTTGTGTTCCAATGGCGCTTACTCTCATGCAAGGTAGGGTTAGGATTGCAGCCTGAACGTGCTACACTTCAGCTGGATCGTGGCAAGAAGACTCAACCAGAGTTTGTCCGCTTTAAAGTCGAGGTCTTAGCTGGGAGTACCTGGTGTGTTTGTGTATATAACCTTGTGTCATTAAAAACGAATAGGAACAACTTGCACGCACACCCCTGTCTGTCTGACCAAAGGTGTTTATACGTTACATTGAAGGAACACAATCTCTGTACACAAATGGTCGAGGTGCACATGTGCACGGTTATTCATATGCCACCTTCATGGAGTGAACAGTACAGACGGTATTCACATGTTAACTTTCCAGGAATCTGCAGCTGAACTGTTCAAATCAAGTGTACACTCCGTCGCACAAACACCAAACCCACTGTATCTGTGTTCAGTGCAGCGTGTGAACACGTCTTCTGTTTTTCTAGATAGAGGGGTGTGTGTGTAGTTTTGATTCTATCCCCACCAGTGGCGTAGCGTGGGGGGGTGCAGGAGGGGCCGGCCGCACTGGGCACAACATCTGGGGGTTAGGGTTAGGGGGCGCAAATCCACGGGTTAGGGGGCGCAAATTACTTGCCTTGCCCCGGGTGCTGACAACCCACGCTACGCCACTGCATGTGGAGGAGCGGGGAAGCGAACCCAGTTCACCAGATTACGAGACTACCGCTCTTCACCACTACACCACGCTCTTAACCACTACACCACTACATAACCCCAGGGGTAGGACAACAGCATTTAGAAGGGTACACAGCAGAACGGCCAAATAACCTCTCTGATTCAGAAGAAGAAGAAGAACTCTTCAGATGACATCCTGAGAACAAAATTTGAGCAAAATACACTGACGTTGGTTGGAGCTGGGTATCCAGTTCTGTCAGACAAAGTTGTCAAATATCTCCTCCCCTCCCCTACTCCATATCTGTGCAAAGCTGGGTTCTCTGCACTTGGCTGGCATAAAAAAAGCAAAACAAAACCACCCTGAAATCTTATTGCCGTGGAGCCTTCAACTGAAAATCGCAAACATTGACCCGGATATCACTGCACTAGCGTCTGAACGCAAGCAGCTCCATCCCTCACATTAAACAGGTCCTCCCTCCGTACCGTACATGGTTTCCTGTAATTGGCTACCTCAAGGTTCATTTTGCCTTTTAATCTGCCTAAGCAGCTGTTGGGATGGAACACTTGACAGCTACCACTTAGCTGTATCCAAGCGAGAGGGGAAATCACGTCTCCTTGTTGGCAGATGTCAAGAGTTGGAGGCAGGCGGGGGCTGAGCAAACCCCATGCAGTTAAGAAGACTACTGAACGGCTGACAATGCTGCACAGGGCATTCGTGAGCCGGCCAGGGGGCTACCCAGCCATTCAATATTTGCACACCTGCTGCAGGTAAGAACATAAAAAGGCCCACCTAGTCCAGCATCTCACAATGACCAACCAGGTGCCTGGGGTTAAGCCTGCAAGACAGACCCAAGCACAAGAGGACTCTTCCCACTTGCAATTCCCAGCGGCTGGCATTCAGAGGGGGCATCCAGATAATGTGTTTGCTGGAGGCTTGTTTAATGAGCATTTATCCTGATTTGTTTGTGAGGAGGTGTGACCACACTGCATCAAGATTGAGATTGAGATTGAATCCTGACAAGACAGAAGTACTGTTTTTGGGGGACAGGGGGCGGGCAGGTGTGGGGGATTCCCTGGTCCTGAATGGGGTAACTGTGCCCCTGAAGGACGAGGTGCACAGTCTGGGAGTCCATGAAGGCGCAGGTTAATTCTGTGTCCAGGGCAGCTGTCTACCTGCTCCACCTGGTATGCAGGCTGAGACCCTACCTGCCCGCAGACTGTCTCGCCAGAGTGGTGCATGCTCTAGTTATCTCCTACTTGGACTACTGCAATGCGCTCTACGTGGGGCCACCTTTGGGAAACTACAACTAATCCAGAATGCGGCAGCTAGATTGGTGACTGGGGGCAACTGCCGAGACCACATAACATCGGTCTTGAAAAACCAACATTGGCTCCCAGCTCGTTTCCAAGCACAATTCAAAGTGTTGGTGTTGTCCTTTAAAGCCCTAAATGGCCTCGGTCCTGTATACCTGAAGGAGCGTCTCCACCCCCATCGTTCTGCCCAGACACTGAGGTCCAGCACTGAGAGCCTTCTGGCGGTTCCCTCATTACGAGAAGTGAGGTTACAGGGGACCTTCTCGGTAGTGGCGCCCATCCTGTGGAACGCCCTCCCTTCAGATGTGAAGGAAATAAGCAGCTAACTTATCTTTAAAAGACATCTGAAGGCAGCCCTGTTTAGGGAAGTTTTTAATATTTAATGATGTATTGTTTTTAACAATCGATTGGGAGCTGCCCAAAGTGGCTGAGGAAACTCAGCCAGGTGGGTGGGGTATAAATAAATAATTATTATTATTATTATTATTATTATTATTATTATTATTATTATTACAAATCATCTTTTTTATTAACATTCTTATGTCACATATGTATACATTATCATATTACATATTACATTACAGGGCATACTATAATATAATTTCCAACATGTATACAAAGTTTATATACCAAATTTATGTACCTAAAGAAAGAAAAAAGAAAAAAACAAAGACATAAAGCCATTTCAAAATAATATTTGTACCAACACTACGGACTTCCTGTCAATCTCGTTGTATATTCTTTTTTTACAAATGAATGTACTCTTATTATTGTATATTTCTTTACATTTTATCAATACATTCCTATATCAGTATGTACCCTTAATCTTGTTCTTAATCTTGTTCTTAATCACGCTGCATCAAATCAAGTGTTATCTTTTTTCCCCCTTTGACGTATTTTTTTATTAAAGATTTCTTGGTTTACAAAAGTATGTGCAATGTCTCTTTTTTCAAGTTACATTTTCTACAGATCAGTTTCATTTGTTGAGACATTCGTGTTACATTAGGAAGAAAAGGAGGAAATAGGTGGAGGGGGCTGTGGTGAGTGGGGGTGGAGTCGGGTGGCGATGTTTCTATTTTACTTAATGTATGTGTGGGGTTTTGTGTCAGCGTCACTTGTGCGCGTTCTCTCTACTATTCGCTTGTGTTCCTTTGGTGGTGAGAGAGGTTGGGGTTGGCCTAGGGTGTGGTTGTTTGTTTGTGACTGGCTGTGGTGAACTTTGTTTTCATGTGTGAGTGGGGTGGGTGAGTGCTTTGGATCAGGTTAGCCATATTGATTTGTATGCTGTTGGTGGATTCTTGTCATTGCCTTGTTGGGCTGTGTAGGTGATAAAAGGGAGCCATACCGGGCTGAAGGCGTCTTCCTCCATTTGTCCCCGTGCCAGTTTCAGTTTATTAGTTAGTTTTTCTAATAAGGCTGTTTCCCATACTGTTTTGTACCATTGGTCCATGCTTACTCCTGACAGGTCTCTCCGGTGTCTGGCTATGATGTTTCTGGCTGCTGAGAGTAGGTGGCTAATTCAAGTGTTATATGACACTTGGCAGAGCATTTTGTCCATCGCCTATTGCAGAAAGCCCAGTTTTTGGGGGAAGCTGATTTGTTGCTCAAGGCCAACAGGGGCCAGTCCACTGTCCCTCAGACCTTGTGGGGGGCCGGATTATATTTTGAAAAAAATAATGAACGAATTCCTATGCCCCACAAATAACCCAGAGATGTCTTTTAAATAAAAGCACACATTCTACTCATGTAAAAACACGCTGATTGGGCCGGATCCAGCCCCCGGGCCTTAGTTTGCCTACGCATGCTCAAGGCCTTCAAATTGCAATCGCACAACCTGATTTTTTGCAGTATGTTTATCCCACCCCAAAATCAGGAAGAGCTGGAAGTGCCCTGCGTCTGGGGATAGAACATAATCATGGCTAGCAGCCATTGTGAAGGGATGCGGGTGGCGCTGTGGGTTAAACCACAGAGCCTAGGACTTGCCGATCAGAAGGTCGGCGGTTTGAATCCCCGTGATGGGGTGAGCTCCCATTGCTCGGTCCCTGCTCCTGCCAACCTAGCAGTTCGAAAGCACGTCAAGGTGCAAGTAGATAAATAGCTACCGGCGGGAAGGTAAACGGCGTTTCCATGTGCTGCTCTGGTTCGCCAGAAGTGGCTTAGTCATGCTAGCCACATGACCTGGAAGCTGTACGCCGGCTCCCTCAGCCAGTAAAGCGAGATGAGCACTGCAACCCCAGAGTCGTCCACGACTGGACCTAACGGTCAGGGATCCCTTTATCTAGCAGATGGCTGGACAGTGTTCTCGAAGCTACCAGCATGAGTTTGACCAAACAGCGGGAGGCAGTGGAAGACAGGAGTGCCTGGCGTGCTCTGGTCCATGGGGTCACAAAGAGTCAGTCACGAGTAAACAACTAAACAGCTAAACAACAACAACAACGCAGACATTGTCAGTGCTTGCCAAACTTCTCCCTGCCCACAATGCCATCTGCAACCACCTGTCAGTTAGAATGGATCATAGAATCCTAGAATTGTTGAGTTGGAAGGGACCCCAAGGGTCATCTAGTCAACCCCCTGCCATGCAGGAATTTCAACAAGCTTCCAAAACAAATGGCCCTTCAACCTCTGCTTGAAAACCTCCAAGGAAGGAGAACCCTCCCCTCCCACCCGGGGAGACCATTCCAACTGCTTTTACTGTCAGAAAGTTTTTCCTGATGTTTAATCAGAATCTCCTTTCTTGTAACTTGAAGCCATTGGTTTGGGCCCTACCCTCCAGAGCAGGAGAATCAAAGAGCTTGCCCCATCCTCCATTTGGCAGCTCTTGAGATATTTGAAGGTGGCTCTCCTATCTCCTCTCAGTCTCCTCTTTTCCAGGCTAAACATATCGAGCTCCTTCAACCACTCCTCATAAGGCTTGATTTCCAGACCCTTGATTATCTTGGCCGCCCTCCTCTGCACACATTCCAGCTTGTCAACACCCTTCTTATATTGTGGTGCCCAGAACTGGGTCATCACAGCAGCCAAGGATAGCCTCCCGTACCACACTTTACTAGCTCCACCTTTCAAAGCAAAACATGTCTCCCAGTGACCAACTAGAATCCTGAACTACCAACTGTATTACAGATCAATATCAGAGTCACCACTGGTAGGGAGTGAGACCCCAGGAACGACCCCACAATTAGCCTCTTCAGCCATCTGCATGGATAGCCAAGGCTGCTAATGGGCTATAGATTTTTTTACTTCACCCCATTAGACACGCATCCAAATATTGACATAGAGTGGCCCAATCTTGCTGGGTTTCAAAACCAAAAACAGTCCAAAAAATAAGAATACATATTTAAAAAATTCTATATAGGTATCTTGGTTAAGCTTCCCAGGCTGGCATTGCAAAGCTAAATATGTGCAGCTGCTGTGTTAAAACAACTACTCATCCCTTTTAAGTTGGAGGAGTGAACCTCAGACTTAATGGCTGAATAAGGCTCTCAAGGCCTGTCTGACCCCAGGACTTTTCTTAGTTCCGCACCCCTTGCTTGAGGATGCTAGAGGTCTTGTCATGGACTGGTATGGATGCAGAAGAATGGAGGCAGGAACCACCTGGGGAACCATCAAGGGAAGAAGGCTCAGAGCCCGGGGAGTGGTGGTGGGATGACGATGAGTGGTCAGAGGGAGAAGACAAGGAAGAAGGGGTGTCAGAAACTGAGGAGGTAACAGGGCTTAGTGAGCTGGGAGAGTTTGTGGCAGAGAGAAGTCCAGAATCAGAGGCAGAAGCAGGTGAGTGGGAGGAGGGAGGTCAAGAGGCAGAGGTGAGGCAGGCTGGAGAAGAGTGACAGGTGTCTCCTCCTGCTGCTGTGACAAGCTCCTCTCCCACCTTGTCTCCTAGAACCAGAAGAGGCATGAAGAGGTAGGGAGGAGAGGTTGGTGACGTGTAGACACAGTCTCCAATTGTTTGCGAAAAACCCCAGAGAGGAGGGACCTTAGGCAGCTGTGGGGAGGTAGGGACCTTCAGCCTCAGCAACAGCTTCACGGGGGCAAGACCTACCAGAGGTGAGTTGTGTGGCGAGTTCCCACATCCCCCTCGGAAATAAAGACACAGGATACCAGTATTTTAGGTTAATGGGCGAAAATAGGCCACAACTTTATTGATTACAGGAATTGAGCGGTATTGGCTTAGGCATTGGTCCTATTGTCTAACCGGCTTCAGCCTGATTGCTTGAAGACCAGCAAGGGTTAACCACCAGTAGGGGGAGTCCTGCTGATACACATCAACTAGGAGCTCCCCCGGGGTCACCGCTTGGAGATGTGCCTTAGGCCCACACCTCCATAGGCTTCGGACAGGGCAATACCCCCCGGAATCCTTTACTGGACTACCCTTCGATATGGGGGGACGTGATGGCACTTCCTCCCCCCACTCATCTGCCTAACAATTCCCTTACCAATGCCTAACCGCCAATGCCAAGGAAGTTACGATGATTTGCTATGAGGTAGGCGAAAAACCAAATGGCTGGTGCCAATTTGCCAAGTGGAAAAAATTCCTACCAGGCCCCTTGACGGTGACCAACCGAAGTCCATAGCAAGGTCAAAGAGCCAAACCTAAAGGGTGGGAGGGTGGGAAACCAGAGCAGCTGGGGCGCTGGGAGAAAGAGGGAAATCCTCAGGCGAGCCAGCCCTAAATAGCGCGGGCCACGGCTCCCGGGCCAGCCGATTGGCTGGCAAGGGAGATGACGCATCCGAGGAATCCCCGATCTCGGGGGGGGGCTGCAAGCCAGCCCCCGCGCACATGAGGGGAGGCCATAAAGCCCACAACCCCACCTCCTCTCCAGCTCGGAAGTGGCTTTGCTGGGCTCATTAGGCTTGGCACTCCTTTGCAGATTATGTTTTTTGCTAATAAAGAGTTAAATCCAACTTGCACGGTGTGATTTACTGCCGGCTTGCTCCTGGCAGAGGGGTGTGTAGAAACTACCCTATTTTACAAAAGTAAAATTTACATAGGTTGCTCAAAACACTTTTGCCTGACCACCAGTGTCATGAGACCCTTGAAGGGTTGCACAGAACTGTGAAGAGGGATTGATTGTTGAGCCACTCCGCTAACTGTAGCTTTGTGAGGGGAACAGGGCACCTCTGAACAACTCTCAGCACCCTTAACAAACCACAGCTCCTGGAATTCTCTGAGGGAAGCAACGGCTGTTTAAAGTGACACAGTATTGCTTTCACTGTGTGGTGTTAATGTGGCCTTACTCTCCCAAGCAGGTTTATGAGGTCTTGCGAGAAAATTATAACAAATATTATCTTATCCTCTCTGAGCTCATCATTCCAAGTAAGCTACGATGACAGAAGTGTGCTCCGAAAACATGTGAGGGAGGGGAGAAACCCCATAAACTGCTTGCTGAGGCAAACATAATATTGAGGGAAGAGCATAGAGAGGTGATTTATGAACTTTCTGAGCAAAAGAAACCTGAACCGCTGCAGCAAGCTTGGAAGCTGAGTGATGAGGAACAAAGGCAGTTGCCCCCCAAAAGAGGGGCTTCTTATTGGAGGGGGGGAGAGATAAATCACTGCATAGAAAAATAACGGGTGTCCGAGCGAGCAGATGGCGTCACCAAAAGGAAAACAGTCTCTGTTTAGAGGGCAGGGGAATATTTCCATGCCCCTCGAGTTTCCAGACAACAGGGGAGAGAGCAACACAGAAACAGACGTCATGAGCAAACAAGTCAGCAACAGCCAGGCTTTGAGGCACCATCAGAAGAGCAGGCCTGAGTCAATGCGATGCACGCGCACACCCGGCTCTCCGTATCTGAGGAAAACACATTGCTTTATTTGACAAAGACGGAAATGTGGCAACCAGAGACGGCTCCGGATAAACAAACAGAGAGCTGGCGGTGGCAGAAAGCAGCAAACAGCAATTGTTTGGAGCGAAAGGAGCCCCAAGCAACAGGTGGGGAAGCTACTTGCCACCTGTGACAGAGCACCTTTTAGTAAGGAGAGGTGAGCTGATGTCAAGCGCTGTGGCACTGGGTAACAACAAACAATGTGGGGCCCTGCAACAAAATGTTGCAGTGTATTTCAGCGTCTTTCCCAGGATACATCGCTGAAGCCCCTTCCCCTTCTAGCAAACACTATGGCTCTGTTGGCTGCAGCTAATGGGGACCCAGAACGCCTCAAAGGCACCAGGTTGGCAAAGGGAGATGCTTCTGAAACAAAAGTGGGAAACCCATTTAGCCCAGTGGACCAGATCTTTACCTCTCCTTTCCTGCAGGCAAACTTTAACAGGTGGGTGGGACCATCCACAAGTCAGTCATCTGCCATCCAAATGACTTCAGGTGACTGACACCTGCCAAAGTGCAGTGCTTTGCAAATGCCAGACAATCAGCTGGTTATCAAAGTATCTGTGAAGTATTGGGGTATATGGGGAGTTAGTGCCTCTGGTGTGGGACAAGGCATGCTCCTTCGGGGGTAGTTTTTGCACCTTTGGTCCCCACCCTGCGCTCGGCTTTCATGTGTGGCTCTCACGTGTGGCTCCTCACGGGGAACCGTGGTATCGCCGCCGCAAGGAGAAGGGGGGCGTGGGTCACCGCTATACGCCCACCCCCATTTAGGGAAGATAGACTGAAGGATTCCGCCCAAGGCCTGATACCGCCAAAGTTGTGACATTTTGCTACGGGAAAGGCAAACCTGCCAATGCAGGGGAATTCCTTTCCGGCCCTTCAACAGCGACCTTGACGTAGCAGCGCTCATGTACCTGTGGAGAAAAGGTTAACCTGCAAAAGAAATCTTAACTGAGGGTGGGTAGGGTGGGAGAAGCTCTGGGGCCAACTGACGATTCCCAGGTAAGATCCTCCCCCTATTGTGTGGGCAGGGTGGTCCCTCCCCCTACCTGGTCTGATTACCTTGGCAACGCCTCCCCAGGCAGGATTGGGCAACTGGCTGAGGTAGGCGGAGACCTCCAGGTATCCCACCTGGGGAAGGTGAAGCCAAGCCTGTGTTTATGGTGCCGCATAGGGTCCCAGGGGCTGCGCACAACCACGCAAAGGGCACCCCTTATTTAATGTGGGGAGCGGTCATTATGAAATATAATGTCCCTATTTTCATTGGAGAAATGTTGGACATAGTATGTTGCTGCAACATGCATAGAGCTTCCTTTTTAATTAAAGAATCATTTGCAGTGGGTTGTATCTCCTTCTTCTCCTTTTTGGCTGAACTCCTGGAAAAGCTAAACAAAATGGCAATAGTGAAAACAAACATCGTGTAACGCCTCCCTCATTTTTGTAATTATGTGTTGTTTTTCTTCCTTTAAATGGAATGTTTTAGCTTCTCCCCACCTTACTGTTTTTTTAAAAAATCACTCATCATTGTTGGTGTGTGTTTTGGACAGTGTGGCAAAGCAGCGTTGGGTGTGGAATCGGGTGTCGGAAAATAAAATGGAACCAAACCACATTAGCGGCAAGTGATCATTTAAGAGCTGGCAACTACCTGCCTGCTTTTCGGCAGTATCTTTGCCTACACAAACATCTGCAATACATACAAGGCTTTTTATGTGATGTGCGTTTCTCAAGCGCACATCTGGAAATGCAAGGGGATGGGAATGCAAAAAAAGAAATTCCATGAGTCAGTCATTACAGAAACTATTTATTTTCTTCCCCCTTAATCAAAGAAACTTAATGCCGAAACAAAGCTTACGGTTTATTTATAAGGTTTTTCCCCCGTCCTCCACCATAAGGTCCCAAGGAGAGTAACAAGAATCAAATATGCAGTTATATAAACAGGCAAAGCCATGACAAGTGTAAGACATGGGAGTTGTTAGAGTGCGAGACTTTTAAATCTCAAGGTCGTGGGTTCGAGCCCAGTGATGGGCAAAAGATTCCTGCACTGCAGGGGGTTGAAACAGATGATCCCCCAACTCTACAAATCTATGAAATGAAACAGAACAATATATTTTTGGACTCACAGCTGTCCATGGAGGCGCAGGTCAATTCTGTATCCAGGGCAGCTGTCTACCAGCTACATCTGGTACACAAGCTGAGACCCTACCTGCCCACAGACTGTCTCTCCAGAGTGGTGCATGCTCTCCTGCTTCGACTACTGCAATGCGCTCTATGTGGGGCTACCTTTGAAGGTGACCCGGAAACTACAACTAATCCAGAATGTGGCAGCTAGACTGATGACTGGGGGTGGCCACCAAGACCAGTGGTCCTACATTGGTTCCCAGTACGTTTCCGAGCACAATTGTTGGTGTTGACCTTTAAAGCCCTAAACGGCCTCAGCCCAGTATACCTGAAGGAGCATCTCCACCCCCATCATTCTGCCCGGATACTGAGGTCCAGCGCCAAGGGCCTTCTGCCGGTTCCCTCGTTGCGAGAAGCCAAGTTACAGGTAACCAGGCAGAGGGCCTTCTCAGTAGTGGCGCCCGCCCTGTAGAACACCCATCAGATGTCAAGGAAATAAGCAACTCTCTGACTTTTAGAAGACATCTGAAGGCAGCCCTGTTCAGGGAAGTTTTTAATGTGTGACATTTTAATGTATTTTTAATCTTTGCTGGAAGCCAGCTAGATGGGCGGGGTACAAATAATAAATCACTATTACTATTACTACTTTCAGCGGTTGACAGTCCTGTCAATATACCAAGGGTAACTAACAGCAGCAGCAGCAATTGTAAAAAAAAAGTACTCAGATAAACTTTATTTGGCCTTTCTCTTAGCCCCCAATTTCCTGTCTCCTCTCCAAATGTTGCCTGTGACTCTGCTCTGATTCAGGAATGTAGAACGGGGGCTGGGGGTGGAGAAACCCCCAGATCTTTTTTGCCCCAATATCTAGCCGCAAACACACACTTCTTCTTTTTTAACTGTTTTACTTTGTTTACAGGGTGACAGCAAACTGCCATCTTAATTTGCCCAGAGGGCACTCGATACTTTGCTGCTGCTGCTGCTGTTGTTGTTGTTGTTGTTGTTGTTGTTGTTGTTGTTGTTGTTTCGCTCGTGTCACAAACTTGACCCAAAGTGATTTATGAAAACAATATAAACGTTTGAGTTTGTTATAGGAATTCTAATGTCATATATAATGTTCATAAATGTACAAGGCAATCACATACATAAGTATATAAACCATGTGTCTGAAATAGTACAGGAGAGCAATCCTGAAACCATTTTGACTCTCCCAAATTGACCTCAAATGTTTCTCTGCAAGGAGGAAGGAAATGGGAAAACCTCCCCACTGTCTCTTTGTTCACAAGGGCGTATCTGTGTATGAATAGGGTGAGCCTGTGACCTGGATTCAGGAACTGAGTATTTACCATCACAAAAGAATGGCCAGGATGCCCAGGTAAAAGCAATCAGTGACCTTTATCAGGTATCCTGGCAGACAGGTTTTCTGCTGTAGACCACCCCTTCGGTGATGTATGTATGATGTTTCGGGGGGTGGTCTTGAGCTACAGGGTAGGCAATTTCAAAAGTCTATATAAAAGAGCTTCCTCATCAATGTTCTGGGTTCCTCTCCGCCCTCCCTGCATGGGGTGAGCAGGGGACCCTGTTGCAACAGTTTAATAAAAATCAGGCTTACTAGCTCCTTTGCTTCTCAATATTCGCTGGCTGGCCTCTGTTATTTTCTCCTACTGATACAGAACCTACATAAGGACTCTATATGGGCTCCTGGATACTGCGTAAGGGGGGAAAGGAGCAGTTTTGTCTTATAACACGTTAAAACTGAACTCTATGCAAACTTGTGGCAGGGGCCTTTGATCCCTCAAGTCCTAACAGCATGTCTGCCTCATGCGTGCAAACTGATGCCAATTTCCCCTCCTAGTAAGATCCCCAATGGGGCAGTTTCCCTCAGAACTTAAAGCATGTGAGGGATAAATCTGTGAGGGAAAGGAAGTTGGCAAGTGGAAGAAGCAGGAGCAGCAGCCCTAGTAATATAATATGAAACGTACTTTACAAAGAGCAAAAGGCCAAAAGGCCAGACAGCAGTAACTAGAACGGAGACCAGAAATTCCCAGCATGGTGGAGGAAGCTGCCACATTTCTCTGATGAAAATAGGGACATCGTATATTATTATTATTATTATTATTATTATTATTATTATTATTATTATGCCCCACCTATCCGACTGGGATGCCCCAGCCACTTTGGGTGGCTTCCAACATATATAGAAACATTGCAAAAACATTAAACATTTTTTAAAAAACTTCCCTATACAGTCATACCTTGGATCTCAAACTTAATCCGTTCCAGGAGTCTGTTTGACTCCCAAAATGGTTCGAAAACCAAGGCACTGCTTCCGATTGGCTGCAGGAACTTCCTGCACTCAATCAGAAGCCACAGGTAATGTTTGGCTTCTGAAAAACATTCGCAAACCGGAACACCTACTTCTGGGTTTGCGGCATTCGGAAGCCAATTTGTTCGGCTACTAAGCCGTTCGAGATCCAAGGTACGACTGTACAGGGCTGCCTTCTGAGGTCTTCTAAAGTTTGTATAGTTACTTATCTCCTTGGCTTGGGGGTTGTGTAACTCCATCCCCTCCAATATTTCTCCAATGAAAATAGGGACCTCCTAAGGAAATGAGAGACATTACTCGGTCCAGTATACCTGACAAAGCATCTCAACTGCCATCGTTCTGCCCAGATACTGAGGTCCAGCGCCAAGGGCCTTCTGGCGGTTCCCTCGCTGCGAGAAGCCAAGTTACAGGGAACCAGGCAGAGGGCCTTCTCGGTAGTGGCTCCCGCCCTGTGGAACGCCCTCCCACCAGATGTCAAAGAGAAGAACAACTACCAGACTTTTAGAAGACACCTGAAGGCAGCCCTGTTTAGGGAAGCTTTTAATGTTTAACAGACCACTGTATTTTAATACTTTGTTGGAAGCAGCCCAGAGTGGCTGGGGAAACCCAGCCAGATAGGTGAGGTATACAATTATTATTATTATTATTATTATTATTATTATTATTATTATTATTATTATTTCAGGATCAAATCAGAAACTGGGATGGCTTCTGTAGATCTGGGACCATCCCTGGAAAATAGTGGTCTCTGAGGGCAATCCTATGGTGCCATGAGGTTCTGTGGAGGAGAGGCTGGTGACGGAAAGTACTTGAAAGCATTATCAAGGCACTATGAAACCTAACCACGCAGGCAAAGGCTATGGAGTTTGCAGACACCCCTGGTCAACTGCAGGCAGCTGTCCATTTTGCTTCAGGCAGATGACAGTGATGATTTATTAAATTTGTATACTGATGATCTAGGGCAAAAATTAGGCTTAAACAGTATCCAGGGTATACTGATTACAGCAAAAATTACAAAAAGAGAACCTAACATACACAAAGATTATGACTATTATTATTATTATTGTTATTATTATTATTATTATTATTATTATTATTATTATTATTATTAGAAGTGCTGTTAGTATGCTTAAACCATGAAAAATTGGGTCATGGCCTCTGCTTTTCTATATTTTCAAAAATCTCGTCCGTTTTAGAAATGTGGCAATACTACTCTTGGGATGACACAGATGGCAGCCAATCAGTGCTATGCACTGCAATAAAATCCTAGAGGGCTTATTGTCCGTGAGCTTGGCCTTGCAGCCTGCCAGGTACATGTGTCAAGAGAGCATGGCGAGTGCCCTTCCAGAACAAGACTCCTCTTCTTACCCACGCCAGTACAGTGCACACTTTGTGTTTATATAGCTGCTTGGGAGGAAGGGAGAAGGAGCGGGTTATGGAGCTAATAAATGCATTTTACTCCCCTTTTTGCCTTGAAGATAAATTAGAGTAGTTCCACTTGGCTCATTTCCAAATGAAGGCAACCCACCCATCTCTTTAATACAGCAATCTCTCTCTCCCAATTCCCCCCACCCAACCTCTTGTTCCTTTGCTGCTTGATAATTTATTGGAATGAATAATACAGATTTCTGTAAGGATGTTTTCCTTATTTTTGATGTGCCATTTCTCTCCGGGAGACGGCTCTCTGCTTTCTCTCTCTCTCTCTCCCACCCCTCATTTCCCCCTCTCTGCGCAAAATTAATGTGCATCTGAATGGTGGTTTTGGGGACGGGGGTGGGGGGAGTCAGCGGGGCTTAAGAGGAACAAAAGGCGACTGTGGCTCGACAGAGGAGCTATCGTTATAACACGCTACCTTGAGAGAGAACTATTTTTCATTAGCTGAATGGTAATACTATATAGGAAGGTGATTAAGTTTAATAGGCCTGAGACTGGCAAGGGGGAGATAAAGTTACGATTGAGAGCCCTACTGGATGGCAAGGGGCCGGGGGGGGGGGTGGCAGACTGACAAGAATAGCTCTGTGTAGTACAGCATTTGGCAGGAAACGGCACAGCTTCCCCATAAATTAGGCTTAAACAGAGGTAATTTTCGGAGATATTTAAAACATTAAGGCTCCTGCGAAGTGGCAGAGGCTAAGCGCATTGTTAGCGAAATGCTGCTCTGAATCCCAGGACGTGTTTTGTTTTGTGTTTTTAAGGGGGAAAGGAAAGGCAGAGGACGCGATGGACGAAATGGAAAACAGCACCCGGGCTCTTTGTCAAACATAATTATCGCTTAGGGCAGCAGGCTTTAATTGGTAGATTAATCAACCGCAGCTTTAGTTGATTCATCACGCGGGGGAAGGGCGGCTATTTTAATAGGTGAGAGCAGATTAGAAAGGGGCCACCTCTGGATGTCAGCGTTTTGCAGATGGGGAGGGAGGATACCAGCCCGGCCAGGGAAATTTACTCTGCCACAGCCGAGCACAACAAATCCGCTTTTGAAAAGAAGCAGGCTTTTTGCAGTTAGGAAAGTGGTCAACAATAGCACGTTTCTCCCTTGCGTCCTGAGTTCGAGTGTCTTCAAAGCCCATGACACCTTTGGCAAAGGCTGTTCTCCAACTGGAGCGCTCACAGGCCAGTGTTTCCCAGTTGTCAGTGTTTATACTACAATTTTTTAGATTTGCCTTGAGAGAGTCTTTAAGCCTCTTTTGTTGACCACCAACATTACACTTTCCATTTTTAAATTCAGAATAGAGTAGTTGCTTTGGAAGACGAACATCAGGCATCCGCACAACATGACCAGTCCAACGAGGTTGATGTTGAAGAATCTTTGCTTCAACACTGGTGGTCTTTGCTTCTTCCAGTACACTGATATTAGTTCGCCTGTCTTCCCAAGTGATGTGTAAAAATTTTCAGAGACACTGTTGATGGAATCTTTCAAGGAGTTGGAGATGGCTTTTATAAGTGGTCCATGTTTCACAAGCATATAGTAAGGTTGGTAGTACAATAGCTTTGTAAACAAGCATTTTGGTTTCCCTGCGAATGTCCTGGTCCTCAAACACTCTGCACTTCAATTAGGAGAAAGCTGCACTCGCAGAGCTCAGGCGATGCTGGATTTTGGCATCAGTGTTGGCCCTTGTGGAAAGATAACTGCCCAGGTAGAAGAAGTGATCGACTGTCCCCATTGCGGAAGGACGTGTGGATCCAGAATTGGACTCCACAACCACTTATGGACTCATTGTTAAAACCGTGTTTATGGAAGACAATCTTACTCGACTACGAGTTATTGCCAAAGAAGAAGAAGTATCTGGGTGCGGCAAGATCAAACGCGGGAGAAGCTTACTGATGTAGAACAGAACACCCTTATTTTCATCTGAGAAATGTTGGCTGGTATGCCGTTCAACAGGCCAAGGGACACAGGTGGCACTGTGGTCTAAACCACTGAGCCTCTTGGGCTTGTTGATCAGAAGGTCAGCAGTTCCAATATGCCCAACGGGGTGAGCTCCCGTTGCTCTGTCCCTGCTCTTGCCAGCCTAGCAGATCGAAAGCACACCAATGCAAGTAGATAAATAGGTACCATTGTGACAGGAATGTAAATGGCATTTCCGTGCACTCTGGTTTCCGTCACAGTGGTCTGTTGTGCCATAAGCGGTTTAGTCACGGTGGCCACATGACCCAGAAAGCTGTCTGTGGACAAACGCCAGCTCCCTCGGCCTGAAAGCGAGATGAGCGTCACAACCCCATAGACGCCTTTGACTGGACTTAACTGTCTAGGGGTCTTTTACTTTTACCTCAACAGGTCAGGCCTCCTGGAGCTATCTGGGGGATGGTTACGGGGTGGGGAGTCAGGCAGCAAGAAGGAGCTTAGGCAGGGCATTCCCATTCCCAGCAGTGGGACAAAAACATGCAGTCCAATGGAGCAGGATTGAGCCATCCACCCGCCAGCTGTCTTCAGTGGTCTCCCTCAACCAGCATGTTTCCTGCATGGAATGCACTGGGGAATCAGATCCCGGCAGGATTGGTCTTCTTGCTCCTTGGAGTACAGCGGTGCTGGATTTGTGCACATGGAAAGGAAGCTGCGACTTAGGGCCCCAAATGATGAGGGACCCCCTAACTACCAAATGAGCAAACAATTACAAATTTCGAGTTTTACATAATTGGTTAGAAACCAAAGGAAACAGGGAAAACTCCAAAACAGACATTATCAATCTGATGTGAGACAGATATGTACAGTTATTTGCTGTATTGTGTTCATAAATCTATGTATAAATAACTATAATACAGTGTTCATATATGCTAAGTAAGAAATCATAAGGTATTCACATTTCAAGGTATTTCATATGCAAATAGGCTACTGTAAGATATATGTTGCAGTTAGATCATTACTTTTTCATTGCATCCTCACCTGTGTACTTTTGTACTGGTATATATGCAAAGATAAAAGCTTATTGTTTCTATTTTTTGGTCCTTTCTGTTAGAACAAAGGGATGCGGGTGGCAATGTCGGTTAAAGCACAGAGCCTAGGACTTGCTGATCAGAAGGTCGGCAGTTTGAATCCCCGCGAAGGGTGTGAGCTCCCGTTGCCCGGTCCCTGCTCCTGCCAACCTAGCAGTTCAAAAGCACGTCAAGGTGCAAGTAGATAAATAGGTACCGCTCTGGCCGGAAAGTAAACGGCGTTGCCGTGCGCTGCTCTGGTTTGCCAAAAGCGGCTTAGTCATGCTGGCCACATGACCCAGAAGCTGTACGCCGGCTCCCTCGTCCAATAAAGCAAGATGAGCACCGCAACCCCAGAGTTGTCCACAACTGGACCTAACGATCAGGGGTCCCTTTACCTTTACCTATTAGAACAATATGCATTCTTTTGTGAAAGCCTTAAAAACGTGACCTAGCTTTGGGCCTCGCCATGTCTCGAACTGACTCTAGGATGGAGAATAGACTTCACCAACGTGACGCCCTCTAGTCTAGGCAATTTGAGGATGCAACACCCGTCAGCCCCAGGCACCCTGACCCAATGGGACTCCAAAACACCTGTCAAGCACCACATTATTGAAAGCTGCTTTAGATCGCTTTAAAATGCGGTAAGCCAGACCTAGGGTACGTTCACGTTCAATGGAGTCATTCACACATGCATATGCACACCCTGCTGTGTTTCAAACCACTTTTGCATAGGGTTGGTTGCATCAGAGAGGGCGCGGGGATGACCTCACCTGCCACGCATGACCTGTTAGGTTATATTCATGTTTGCAGCACCAAAGTGAGCTCTGTAGGGTGAGCAGTGAGCACTGTGCATGGCGGTCCTGGGCTGCCCAGATGACAAGACCCTCTCTCTCAGCCTCGCTACGGTGGTCCAAAGGAAAGCAGAACAAGACATTTGGCACCGGGAGGAGCTTACTGATGTAGAACAGAATACCCCTACTTTCATCTGAGCCACTCACTTCCGTATACCTGTTGCTGGAAGCCACAAGAGGGGAGAGGGCTCTTGTGCTCAGGTCTGCTTGAGGGTTTCCCACAGGCCTCTGGGTAGCTGCTGGGAGAACCAGATGCTGGACTAGCTAAGTTATTAGTCTGGCCCAGACCACTCTTCTAATGTTCTTATGCTGGGCAGGGGGCCCAGACAGCATTGCTGCTCGCAGAGCTTTAGTGGGATGTAGGTCCTGTGTGCTTTGCCCCCGATTCCTGTGATCTGGGCACTTGCTGGCTTGATGCGTAGAGGCCCCTGTTAGCAACCGATACAGCAGCTGCAGGCGCCTCCCCAGGATCGGGCCACCTTTGACCCAACTGCGAAGGGTTAGACAATTTTCGACTCGCTGCCTGCTAAGCAGGCTCCAGAGGTATTCGTGGAAAAACTCCTTTTCTTTAAGAAGCGATTTTGCAGACTGGCAGGGAGGCAGCTGTTGGTGGTTCACGGCTCGCGTTTCCTCAAGAAAGTGCAAAGTCCCAGCTGGACATCATGATGATAGATTTTATGGATTTTTCTCTCCCTCTCCCAGTCCCCTTACGGCCAGGCAGTTAAAATCTACAATAAGCTGCATTGCCTTAGTATATGGTTAACGTCTCCCCTAGCTAATCCCTTCGCCTTTGTTCTTTGAGGAACATACTGAATAAGCCACTTGTTTCACACTGCTGGGGAAATAACACTTTGGGGGCCTCCTTTCCGCCCTGTTTTATGTATAACAGAAGCACAGTATAGTATAGTATATACAGTACCCTGCCAGATGTTGGCTTTCTCCCCCCCCCCTCCCACCCCCCACAACTACCTCTGGTTTTTTCCTTGCTAGACGGGGGCAGAGAGAAGTCGACTTTGGCGCTGCTGCTACATCCAAGCTTCAAATAATGCAGGGCTGTTTCTGGAAGACAGAGAAGCCGTGTTATGACAGCGCCAGATGATTGACACGTTGCAGGTAGAGTGATGTGTGTGCATTGCTGTAGCTTAAATGATGATGAACGGCTCCCAGCAATGTTCAATATTAGTCTAGTTATGAGCCGAGTCAGTATGAATCAAACGGAATTGCCAAACCGGGAGGAAAGCTTGCATGTCTTCCAGTCCTAAAAGGATCTTGAGGAGAAGAGGCTGGAAAGTGGTGCCCTCCCTGTGGAACGCCCCCCCACCCCCATCAGATGTCAAGGAGATAAAGAACAACACAACTTTTAGAAGACATCTAGAGGCAGCCGTGTATCGAGAGGTTTAAATGTCTGACTTTTTTGTGGTTTTATATGTACTGGAAGCAGCCCAGAGTGGCTGGGGAAACCCAGCCTGATGGGCAGTGTAAAAATAATAATAATAATAATAATAATAATAATAATAATAATAATAATAATAATAATATTTTTTTTTAAAAAAAAATAAAAAGCAGAGACATCACCTTGCCAACAAAGGTCCGTATAGTTAAAGCTATGGTTTTCCCAGTAGTGATGTATGAAAGTGAGAGCTGGACCATAAAGAAGGCTGATCGGCGAAGAATTGATGCTTTTGAATTGTGGTGCTGGAAGAGACTCTTGAGAGTCCCATGGACTGCAAGAAGATCAAACCTCTCCATTCTGAAGGAAATCAGCCCTGAGTGCTCACTGGAAGGACAGATCCTGAACCTGAGGGAGGCTCCAATACTTTGGCCACCTCATGAGAAGAGAAGACTCCCTGGAAAAGACCCTGATGTTGGGAAAGATGGAGGGCACAAGGAGAAGGGGACGACAGAGGACGAGATGGTTGGACAGTGTTTTCGAAGCTACAAACATGAGTCTGACCAAACTGCGGGAGGCAGTGGAAGACAGGAGTGCCTGGCGTGCTCTGGTCCATGGGGTCACGAAGAGTCGGACACAACTAAATGACTAAACAAAATAATAATAATAATAATAATAATAATAATAATAATAATAATAATAATAATTTTATTTATTTAAACCCCTGCCAATCCAGGTTGCACAGAGAATTTCTCTCTGCATTCTGGAAGATGAAAACATAGCCAGGCTACAGAGGAGAGGACAACGGGTTGTTGTTTTTTTAAATGTTCCCAAGCCCCACCACATTTAATGTTGTTTGACCAATTTGTCCTGACTTGACCCTGAGGGTTTAAGTTCCTATTTAATGTAGTGCACACTTGAGCGAACAGATGGGGGGGGAGGTGAAAACAACGGGGAAGGGGACCAGAATTGATAGCAGCGGCAAAACCCGGCCAATTGGAGGGTGACGTCTGCATTATCGGCATCAATAGAGACACTTTTCCCTACCTAACTTCAAAGCATTGCACAGCCCCAGACTTTGCTTTTAAGTCCCTGCCATTGTTGCTGACGACAAGCCGCCCTTTTGTCTGCAAGATTCCATCAATAAGCCCCTTTATGTGGGGCAGAGGGGGAGAAAGAGGGGAGGCCTGGACTCAGGCACCTCGACATAAGCCTCCTCCTTTGTTTGCCCCTCAAGGTTCATCTGCGCCCGGGTCTGAGCAGGCCGCAAAGGAGCCGCAAAGTTCAAAGGCTTTGGTTGCAAATTAACAGGTGAGCTTAGAAGATGTTAAAGACTGGGAAGTTTCTTTTGGAATAAGGATGCAGTAGCGGGAGGGGGGGGAGAGAGAGAGATGGGGACAAGGGAGTGTGGCCATTGTTGAAACTTGCCTTCAGGAGATGTACTCCAGAGCACAAAGATGAAAGGCAGGGATGCCCAGGTTTGTAACTAAGATGGTTCACTCGTAAAATGTTGCCTTTGTGCAGGACTCTCCTATTTCATCTCCTGCAGTGGCTGGCGGGGGGGGGGGGGTGTCTTACCAAGGCTAGTTCCTTTGTTTGAGTAACTCCCCCAACCAGGAAAGTTTACACGTTCTTGCCGCAAGAATCATGTTAGCACAAAACTGGAAAATGGATGTTATACCCAATATATACAATTGGCAGATTAAATTAATAAACTATGCCGAGCTCGCTAGAATAACTGCGAGAATAAGAGATCAAGATGAACAGAAATTCCATGACAACTGGGTTAAGTATTGGATATATATTAAAACCAAATTTTAAATAACACTAGCGGGACTGGAAACAACTCTAACAGTAATTGGTTATTATGTGAAAGAGATAAAATACGTGAATATAAAGTCTATTTGATACTTACCAAAGGAGTAGAAGGAAGTCCAAGGCTCGGCAGAGCCTAAAAGGAATGTATTTATGACTCATGGAGTGAATATATTTTGTGCAGTTTAAGTATTGGATTTTGTATAAGTTTATTTGTACATATGTATAATATCAATAAAAATTTATCAGCAGGAAAGTTTACACGTTTGGGACTTTTTAGTTTAGAGAAACAGCGAGTAAGAGGATGAAAGAAGTACAGTGGTACCTCGGGTTACATACGCTTCAGGTTACATACGCTTCAGGTTACAGACTCCGTTAACCCAGAAATAGTGCTTCAGGTTAAGAACTTTGGTTCAGGATGAGAACAGAAATCGTGCTCCAGCGGCACAGCAGCAGGAGGCCCCATTAGCTAAAGTGTGCTTCAGGTTAAGAACAGTTTCAGTTAAGTACGGACCTCCGGAACGAATTAAGTACTTAACCCAAGGTACCACTGTATATGAAATTATGAATTACGCATAGCAAAGAGAACTGGTTTTTCTCCCTGTCTCATAACACCAAGACATGTGGACATGAAATGAAGCTGAATGCTGGAAGATTCAGGACAGAAAAAAAGAAAAAACATTTCTTTACACAGCGCAGAGATAAACTATGGAACTCGCTGCTGCAAGTGTCAGCGATGTGGTTATAAGCAAACTGAGAAAGCATAAAGTTGTTGGTTGGCTGCCACCCGTCTGTCTCAGGAGATAGTGGAAGGGTACGTCTGACTGACTTTCATTCGCCCTCAAATTAAGTGGCCAGCCCCTGTACCTGTGCCTTTAACAGCAGCTTCAGCTGCGGCTATTAATAGGAGAGGATGTTCATTTCCATGCTGTAGAAAAGCTTCACCGGTTCATTGCGCCCAGTCATAAGAACACAGGGAGCTGCCTTATATACCAAGTCAAAGAACTGGTCCATCCACCTCAATATTGCAGACACTGGCTGGCAGCATCTATCTACAATTTCAGGCAGGGGACATTCCTAGCCCTACCTGGAGATGCCAGGATTGAACTTTCTGCATTCAAAGCAGATGCTCAACCGCTGAACTTCAGCCCTTCCCTAAGTCCACAGGGAGATTCCTCCCTCCCCCTTTCGCTTAGTTAACAAAGATGTCCTTTAATAGCAAAGTCCTTTTTCTGCACAGTGGCGGACCCCTCCAGCCGGTGGCATTCAATTATCAGAGTTACAAGTCTGTGGGCCAATTAGCAGAGAGTGCAGTCCCTGCCTGAGCTGGGTACTGTTGTCAGCCGGTGACCTTGCAAGCAGCTTCTCTTCCTCCCTCCGGACAAGTTTGCATTCATCCACAAGCCGCATTAATTGTGGCAGTAACTCCTTTGGCCTTTCGCTTCCCGGGGAGCAGCTGGAGAAAGGGAGGGGGTGCGCAGAGCAAGAGAGCACAGAATCGATGTAACTTGAGCAGCACCTTGACTTCCTTATCAGCCGCGGAGTCCCAGTGCCGTGTCACTCAAAGCGCTGCTATTGACTTACTCTCCAAAGGGCTGATCAGATTCCATCATCCACCCACTGGCCGATCCCAAGCACACCAGCATTAGCCATTATGCCCAGCATGGGATGGTGGTGAATCTCACCCCAGTGGTGTTGCGTCCTTTGCAGATGCCCAGGGCACACACACATGTGCTGGGCAGGACCAGGGGCAGGGCATGGAGGGCAAAGAAAACCCGCCACACCAGCCCTTGCTGCAGACACTGCCAGGTGGGCGCAGGGAACAGAGGGTCCATGGGTATGTGCAGCACTGCCTGCCCATCCACCAGCGCAGGGAGGAGCCCAGCCAGTCAATATGGCCCTTAGTGGGCACATCCCCCAACACTAGCTGGGTGGCCATTCAGTGAAGGGACCTACCATACAGTGGCGTAGCGTGGGTTGTCAGCACCCGAGGCAAGGCAAGTAATTTGCGCCCCCTAACCTGTGGATTTGCGTCCCCAACCCGTGGATTTGCGCCCCCTAACCCTAACCCCCAGATGTTGCGCCCGGTGCGGCCGGCCCCCCCTGCACCCCCCACGCTACGCCACTGCTACCATATAGGACTATGGTTTATGTTTGTTGTTCTACTCACGGCCTAGGACCCTCGTACCTACGGGGCCGCCTCTCCCAGTATGCCCCACGGAGAGCCTCAAGGTCCATAAATAGCAACACCCTAGTGGTCCCGGGCCCTAAGGAAGTTAGATTAGCTTCAACCAGAGCCAGGGCCTTTTCAACACTGGCTCCGGCCTGGTTGAACGCTCTGCCTCATGAGACCAGGGCCCTGCAGGATCTGATTTCTTTCCGCAGTGCCTGTAAGACAGAGTTGTTCCGCCTGGCCTTTGGCTTGGAATAAATTTTGATTCCCTCCCCCTCTTTCGTTTTTCCTTTCTCCTCCTGTGATGAGGCTGCATTTTAATGTTTCAATATTTTAATGTTGTATTTTAATCTTGTTTTTAAGTTGTATTCATTCAACTTGTTTTTATTATTGCTTGTTAGCCGCCCTGAGCCCGGCCTTGACTGGGGAGGGTGGGGTATAAACAAAATTTGTTGTTGTTGTTGTTGTTGTTGTTGTTGTTGTTGTTGTTGTTACTCACTTTTGCTTCTGGCCCTGCTGGCAGCTGACATGTGGCGCATGGAAAGTTGCCCAGAAAGGGATGTGCCCTCAAAGGTTCCCCACTGGGTTAGATTGCAGGAACATGGCCATGGCTATACCTGGGTACTTACTGCTGCCATGTGCAGTGGTAGCTGCTCAGGGGAAGTCTGCAAGTGCCTGTAGCAGCTGCTGGTTCCAGCAATCACTGCACCAACCTGTGGCAAGCTCTGACAGCACCAATGCGTCCTACTCCCATTAGCAACTGAATTCCTCAAAGCAGCAAGGAGGAGAAGCAAGAATGTTTCTGATGATGGACAAACTCTGATTCCTCTCTGCTTGTTCTGTTCTCTAAAAAGTAAGCCGAACACTCCCATGGTGAAGCTCAGAGGGGCTTCCTGTTACCTGTAGCAGCTGTCAGAACTGCTAGCTGCTACAGTGACCCGGAGGCTTCTCACAAAAATGGAGTCTTGCTTGTGTAGTCCTGCACAAACTAGAGCCTTCAAGGGAGGTTATTATGCTATATCAGCCACTACGATTATGCTGGGTTTACAGCTCTCAAAATGGCTACATGATCAATTGCCACAAATCCCCTAGTTCTGTACAAGTTAACATTTCTTTATGTGGCTTTATCTATTAGGCGTCGAGCAAGATGTTCAATGAGTAGAGATCTGGCTGTTCACAGAATTGCAACCAAAGGGAAAATACAAAGCAATGCCCGAGCGATGGCTAGACATTAAATTTCCCCGTATCGTATAGTAACTCTTTTTTGTGCTGTGTCTTCTTTTCCCCCATTATTATTTTGCACAGATTATGGCTGCAGCATGCTCAGCAAACTTAAAGACAGCTGTAAAACGCCAGCTGAAATAAATGAGGCCGAGAGCAAGGAACTGTGAGCAATAAGCAAGAAAAATGAGATTACGGGCCAAGGACACCACAGCATTTTATATGTCTACTGAAGTATTTTTAGATTAGGTTCATGTCTAGAAGGGATGCAGTTGAAGTAACTGATATTGTAAAGGGGATTGGATGATCAGATAGGTAGATTTCCCAGAGGCATAGCAAGGAAGCCTGTTCAGAGTGAGAGCAAGGCTTCCTGACCTCACTCTGACTTGGCTTCAATACAGCATCACATCTGATGTGGTGATGGCCACAACATGAATGTCTTTAAGGCGGATTTAAACAAATTCAGGGATGATAAAGCTGTCAATGATTTAGATAGCAGTAGTGGTGGTGGTATTCAATGACAATTGTGTATTACCAGTAGTGTTGGAGGAAGTATGTCTCTGAACATCAATTGCTGGGAATCACAACTGGGGAGAATGCGGTTGCATACATGTTCTGCTGGACTTTTAGGACCTTTGGCCTGATCCTATATCGTGTTCTTATGAATCTGGAGGACCTTCTTTCATTGGGGGTTCTTAAGCAGAGGTTGGGTGGCCATCTGTGATTCCTGCTTTGCAGGGGGTTGGACTGGATGACCCTTGGGGTCCCTTCCAACTTTAAAGTTCCACGATACTTGCCTTGCTTGTGTACCTTGGAATATTGACTTCTGGACCTTGTGCTTGCTACTGAGCCTGTACAACCCGAGTAAATATCTCTTCCTCGCTTGCAAGTAAGAGCCACTGACATTGCGTTTTGGGACATGAACCTGATACTTTCTCCTTTGCAGCGTTTTCCCAAGTAAAATCCCTATTGGCCCTATTAGGGAAAACCTACAGTAGAATACAAGGCTGGGGAAGCCCAGGGTCCAAATGCAACCCTGCAAGCCCCTCTGGTACCTGCCCCAGGGCTTCTCCTCAGACCACACCCCTCATTGGCTGAGCTTCACATTATTCAACATTTTTGCCTGGCAAATAGATGTCCTTGAAATCTGATAATGCCTCATGCTGGTCTGAATATATAGGCTAGACAAGGGGGAGTAGTAGTAGTAGTAGTAGTAGTAGTAGTAGTAGTAGTAGTAATAATAATTTATTTGTACCCCACCACTCTGGGTGGCTTCCAACAAAGATTAAAAATACATTAAAATGTCACACATTAAAAGCTTCCCTAAACATGGCTGTCTTCAGATGTCTCCTAAATGTCAGGTAGTTGTTTATCTCTGTGACATCTGAAGGGAGGGTGTTCCACAGGGTGGGCACCACTACCGAGAAGGCCCTCTGCCTGGTTCCCTGTAGCTTTGCTTCTCGCAATGAGGGAACCGCCAGAAGGCCCTCGGCTCTGGACTTCAGCGTCCAGGCAGAACGATGGGGGTAGAGACACTCCTTCAGGTATACTGGGCCGAGGCCGTTTAGGGCTTTAAAGGTCAACACCAACACTTTGAGTGAGTGTGTGTAGAAGCTGGCCTCCTGTACAGAGGTAAAAATTACATTATTTTCTCTCCCCTACTTCTGCCTCTGATCCTCCTCACCACTGATATGTCCCCAAAGATTGCTCAGAAGGCATTGTGGGCTTTGGGTGGGAAAAATATCCATGCCTCTGTACTGATAGGACAAAAGGCAGCTAGAGGGACGATGGTTTTCTTGAGGAAGATGGAGGAAGGGGGAAGAAGTCCATGCTCCTAATCAAAACTGGAGCCTTTCCCCCCCAAAAAACTGGTGTTCTCCAAACATTTCGGACTACAACCTCCATCATTCCTGACCATCAGCTGATGGCAAGTGCTGCAGACCAGAGGGTACCATGTTGGGGAAGGCATAGAAGACCTAATAATCACGAGTCCCTGCTGCCTTGCCTGGGTTTGCCCCCAAAGCTCTCCCTTTATATTTTCAGATGTTGACAGGTATATGAGAAGATCTTTGATGGCCCTCATGGGCTCTCCAGGACTGGACTCTGCTTCAAAGCCTACCAGTAAAGGCATCACAGAAGCCCTTTGTATTCAATACCTGCAGGTTTACTTCTGAACCCATCTCATGTTCCACCTCTAATGTAATATTGGGGCTGCTGTCACGACATTCTGTCCATAGACATACACCCCACAAGCATTTCAAAGCATGGAGCCTGCCAGAAAGTAGTCATTGTCTTAGCTTTTCGTTTAGGCTACCCTCTTCCGCAGAACATGCAGGGAGTGGTTTCTCAGCTGGTAAGGTCACAACCCATAAATTGGACACCCAAATATGGCTAAGTTTAAGTCCTGGGGCTGTGGCTTGCAGGAGCTCCAAGAAGGAGAGGAAGAGAGGGAGGAGGAGGAGGTAGCAACAGCCCTGGTGCAGATCTTTGCTGGGAGGGAGTGTGGTCATCCCTGTATTCCTTAAGTGCAAACATGTATGGACAGGGAAAGGACAACTTGAACGCAGAGAGAGGAGCCCTAGAATCCAGCATTCATAATGCTACATTATGAGTCACTGTTGTGTAGTAGTCAGACAGTTGGACCAGGACATGGGAGACCAGGATTCAAATCTCCACTCGGCCATGAAACACAAGAGCAAACCTGAATAAAATATTGGGGGAGCCCAGGTAAGCCATATGCCGCATAATCAATAACAGGACATGTACCATTTGAATGGCAGTGCCAATCAATCTGGAAGGACAAATCCTGAAGCTGAGGCTCCAATAGTTTGGCCACCTCATGAGAAGAGAAGACTCCCTGGAAAAGACCCTGATGTTGGGAAAGATGGAGGGCACAAGGAGAAGGGGACGACAGAGGACGAGATGGTTGGCTAGTGTTCTTGAAGCTACCAGCATGAGTTTGACCAAACTGCAGGAGGCAGTGGAAGACAAGAGTGCCTGGCGTGCTCTGGTCCATGGGGTCACGAAGAGTCGGACACGACTAAACAATTAAACAACAAGCCCATCAACTTGGGTGGTAGTGGTGGCTGCCTCAAATATTTTATTGGGGAGCCCAAAGGGACCTCAGCTCCTAGGATTTGGCTCCTATGGTGCAACACATTAGCGATAGACATCCTCCCCTCAATTCCTCTCCATCTCCATCAACATGTCCCTCCATCAACATCTCCATCAACACTGTTGGCCAAGCATCAGTCTTTGGCTCGATCTCAAGGCAGCATGCACTGAGCTACAAATTCAAAGAGCTGAAAGGGGTTGCAGAGGACATCTAGCCCAACTTCCAGCCCAATCAGGATATCCGCTGCTGCAGCATGCTCAGTAGGTGACCATCTAGTTTCTATTTAAAAACCTCCAGGGAAGGAAAATCCACCCCTTTCCCAGGCAGTCTGTTCTATTGAGAAACAGATTGTACTGTCAGGAGGTTCTGGAGATCCTGGGGTTGAATCCCAGTGGTACCTTTAGGAATCCTAGGTGCCGAAATCCCAAGGGAGCAGAAAAGACCACGTATGTATGCGACCACGGCTGCATGGATGTTATTGGCTCAGAGTTGGAAAGAAATAGTCCCTACCAGGGAAGAATGGCAGATCAAGTTGGTGGATTATGTCGAAATGGCCAAAATGACCAGAAGAATCAGAAATCAGGAAGACCAAAACTTTAATAAGGAATGGGGGAAATGTGTAAATTACCTTAAAAACCATTGTAAACAGTTAAAGTCATTAGTAGGATTGGAATAACACTTGTAGTTTAATGGTGAATTTTGGACACAATGGAGAGGTGGATTATCATAAAAGATACAGGAGGAAACGATTTGGATTATCATAAAAGATACAGGAGGAAACGATTAAGAATAGGATCCACAAAGGGGAGGAGGGAAGTCCAAGAGATTGTGTTGTATGTTAGATATGTGACTGTAAAATTTTAATCTGAAAAAACAAACAAATAAATTTATTTTTAAAAAATAGAATTCCTTTCATTCTTCTAGTTAAAGTTTTGTGAGCTGGGATAGCTCAGTTAGTAAGGCAAGAGAAGCAGGTTAAATGCAACTCCTTCCACCTTTCTTCCTAGGATAGGAATAGAGTCCCTGTGGCCATCATCCCTGACCCCTGGACATGCTGGCTGGGGCTAATGGGACCTGGAGTCCACCCACAATCCAGAGTGTCACAGGTTACCCATCCTGGTGCCAGGTCTTTGCCTCCAGGCACTTTGCTATTTTTTGCCGTCCTCCTCTGGGCAAATTCCCATTTCACACAGACCCATGCCCTGCAAAGCGCCATGCGGTAGCTCAGACTGAGAGATCGGACCGGCTCAAGGTCACCTGGTGAGCTCCTCCTTCGTGGCGGAGGGGGCTTTGCATCTTTGAAATCAAGAATGCAATTACCAGTGACACATATGACCTTTAGGAAGGCAGCAACAAAAATCACAGGTATATGAGCAACGCTGCTTGCTCTCGCCAGCTTCTTCTCTCTAGTCAGAGGCAGGAACAGATTTCAAGGATGCCTCTGTGCTTTGCCAAGCGATTTTGGCAGGCAGGAGAAAGGCTGGATCCAAAGCCATCAAGAATGAAGGTCAGAAGCCACCGCAGAGAAGCCAATAATCTTAGGCGGGGGGTTGGAGAGAGCTATCGCAGCCAGGCGAGACACTGAGGATCAGCCTGCATATTTGCAGTGGTAAATGAGAACATCTTTAAGAAGTATGGCCCACCCAGACATCCCCCTTCCCTTCCTCTGATGGCAGATGACTCATTCACATGTTACACTGAACACAGGTACAAGTTGCTGCTTGTGTGAAAGGGCATACCATTGTTCATTTGTACAGCTCAGCTATGGTGTCCTCAGACTGTACAGTGGTACCTCGGGTTAAGAACTTAATTCATTCTGGAGGTCCGTTCTTAACCTGAAACTGTTCTTAACCTGAGGTACCACTTTAGCTAATGGGGCCTCTCACTGCCACAGCGAGATTTCTGTTCTCATCCTGAAGCAAAGTTCTTAACCCGAGGTACTATTTCTGGGTTAGCGGAGTCTGTAACCTCAAGAGTCTGTAACCTGAAGCGTCTGTAACCCAAGGTAATACTGTACATGCATTGAAGGCTGCATGTGAAGAAATGTATGAGTGTACAGCTTGACTGCTGGTGTACACAGGTACACAGACTGTACACTCACTCAGTGTAACATGTGAATATCCCTAGAGTTGCTGTACACAGGTATTTTACTGTAGGTTCTTCTACCTCATAACACCAGACCTCTTGGATATTCAACGAAACTGGATATCGTAAGTCAGGAGAGGTGTAAGAAAGCACTTCTTCGCACAACGCATAGTTAAACTACGGAACTCACTGCCACAAGAGGCAGCGGCGGCCACCAGTTTAGATGGCCTCAAAAGAGATTTAGGCTAATTCACGGAGGACAAGGTTATCAGTAGCTACTACTCACTGCAAGTATATTCTGTGCTATTGTTGGAGGCAGTCTGCTGCTGAACATCCATTGCTAGGAATCTCAGGTGGGCCACAATGGTTATCTCCTCTCTCTACCATCTCTGAATGTCAAGTCAGGAGAGCTCAACATCCTTCTGAATATCATGTGCCGAAAACTGCAGGAAGGTAAGGCTGCCTTTGTGCTCAGGTTACGCTTGTGGGCTTCCCAAGAGCATCTGGCTGGCCACTGCATTAAAAGGGTGCTGGACTTGATAGACCACTGGCCTGTTCTTGCAGGCAAGACCTGTGCCCAAAACACTGGAGAGATGCTGCCAATCACTGTACATCATACTGAGGCCGATGTTCCAATTGTCTGACTCAGAAGAAGAAGAGGAGGAGGAGGAGGAGGAGGAGGAGGAGTTTGGATTTGATAACCCGCTTTATCACTACCCTAAGGAGTCTCAAAGCGGCTAACATTCTCCTTTCCCTTCCTCCCCCACAACAAACACTCTGTGAAATGAGTTCCAGTTACAGATAGGTAGCCGTGTTGGTCTGCCATAGTCAAAATAAAAAAATTCCTTCCAGTAACACCTTACATGTGTGTATCTGAAGAAGTGTGCATGCACACGAAAGCTCATACCAAGAACTAACTTAGTTGGTCTTTAAGGTGCTACTGGAAGGAATTTTTTTATTTTGTCTGTGAAATGAGTGAGGCTGAGAGACTTCAAAGAAGTGTGACTAGCCCAAGGTCACCCACATGTGGAGGAGCGGGGAAGCGAACCCGGTTCACCAGATTACGAGTCCATCGCTGGCTCTCCTCACACTGGTTTGCCAAAGTAGACCCCCTTCTGGCTCAGGTGGGCCCTGGCCATGGTGGCAGGACTTTCCATCAGGACCAGGCAGTTGGGAGCACAGAGCGGGGAAGAAATTCAATTCAGTTTGCATTTGAAAGTGGATTGACCTCATTGACACCTTCCAAAATAATACATGGCCTGAAACACAGGGTTCATCCAGACTTTTGTGCTGTGTTTCTATGCGCAGGTCTGTTTTTTAAAGCTCAGCGTCTGAGCGCTGCGCCCCTCCCTCCAGCCCAGCGCTTTCCCCACAAAATCCGGAATTGCAGTTTGTTCCGATTCAGCGGGTTTTCCTGGGGAAAGCGAGTGCCAGTTTTCCCAGCAACACCAGGTATCAGCCCGGAAGTGGCAGAAGCCACTAGTGTTCAAAACTATAGATGTCCAGGCCCCGGAAGTGTGACCAGCCCAAGGTCACCCAGCAGCTGCATGTGGAGGAGCGGGGAAGCGAACCCAGTTCACCAGATTACAAGACTACCGCTCTTAACCACTACACCACACTGGCTCTTTCATAAGGCAGCTTTCTTTCTTCCTGGAGTGAACTGTCTTCCCTCAGACAAATCCCCACTCAGGGTTAGAACTTGGTTTGGTTGGGAAGTGCTGAAAGGTGTTTCGTTGCACCAAAGCCACAGAGGGAGGGCTCATCTGGATTTCCTTTTGTCCCAATGCTTTTCCCCAGGGGGACGGGACGACTCTTTTGAATGCTCAGTTGGCACAAACGGCACGAGGGAAACCATTCAGACCCATGCTTTTTAGAGTGTGGACGAGCCCTGAGAGTCTGTTGGCACAGACTGGGACTCTCTTTGTGTGAGAGACAGGGGAGTGAGGGGGCTGCCATAAGGGGGGAATGAGGTGGGAAAAGGGGAAAAGAGAGGACCCAAATAATTACCGCCCAGTCAGTCTGACATCAATACCAGGGAAGATTCTGGAGCAGATCATTAAGCAAACAGTCTGTGCGCACCTAGAAAGGAATGCTGTGATCACCAATAGTCAGCATGGATTTCTGAAAAATAAGTCATGTCAGACTAACCTGATCTCGTTTTTTGACAGAATTACAAGCCTGGTAGATGAAGGGAATGCAGTGGATGTAGCCTACCTTGATTTCAGCAAGGCATTTGACAAGGTGCCCCATGATATTCTTGTAAAGAAACTGGTAAAATGCGGTCTTGACTATGCTACCACTCAGTGGATTTGTAACTGGCTGACTGACCGATCCCAAAGAGTGCTCATCAATGGTTCCTCTTCATCCTGGAGAAGAGTGACTAGTGGGGTGCCACAGGGTTCTGTCTTGGGCCCGGTCTTATTCAACATCTTTATCAACGACTTGGATGATGGACTCAAGGGCATCCTGATCAAATTTGCAGATGACACCAAACTGGGAGGGGTGGCTAACACCCCAGAGGACAGGATCACACTTCAAAACAACCTTGACAGATTAGAGAACTGGGCCAAAACAAACAAGATGAATTTTAACAGGGAGAAATGTAAAGTATTGCACTTGGGCAAAAAAAATGAGAGGCACAAATACAAGATGGGGGACACCTGGCTTGAGAGCAGTACATGTGAAAAGGATCTAGGAGTCTTGGTTGACCACAAACTTGACATGAGCCAACAGTGTGACGCGGCAGCTAAAAAAGCCAATGCAATTCTGGGCTGCATCAATAGGAGTATAGCATCTAGATCAAGGGAAGTAATAGTGCCACTGTATTCTGCTCTGGTCAGACCTCACCTGGAGTACTGTGTCCAGTTCTGGGCACCACAGTTCAAGAAGGACACTGACAAACTGGAACGTGTCCAGAGGAGGGCAACCAAAATGGTCAAAGGCCTGGAAACTATGCCTTATGAGGAACGGCTAAGGGAGCTGGGCATGTTTAGCCTGGAGAAGAGGAGGTTAAGGGGTGATATGATAGCCATGTTCAAATATATAAAAGGATGTCACATGGAGGAGGGAGAAAGGTTGTTTTCTGCTGCTCAAGAGAAGCGGACACGGAGCAATGGATTCAAACTACAAGAAAGAAGATTCCACCTAAACATTAGGAAGAACTTCCTGACAGTAAGAGCTGTTCGACAGTGGAATTTGCTGCCAAGGAGTGTGGTGGAGTCTCCTACTTTGGAGGTCTTTAAGCAGAGGCTTGACAACCATATGTCAGGAGTGCTCTGATGGTGTTTCCTGCTTGGCAGGGGGTTGGACTCGATGGCCCTTGTGGCCTCTTCCAACTCTATGATTCTATGATTCTATGATTCTATGCTGTTAAGCTAAGGCCATTGATGGGCCAGTCTGTTGACTCTTCTGTTTATTTGTAACCAAGTATTTGCTTAAAGTAGAAACTTTAATTGCTGCCTTTATAGTGGCACCTCTGGTTATGAACTTAATTTGTTCCGAAGGTCCATTCTTAAGCTGAAACTGTTCTTATTCGCAAATGGGGCCTCCCACTGTGCGCACATCTCCAGCGCACAATTTCCATTCACATCCTTGGGCAAAGTTCGCAACCAGGAGCAGCTACTTCTGGGTTAGCAAAGCTCGTAACCTGAAGCGTTCATAACCAGAGGTACCACTGTATTGCAGTGAGCTTTGTTTGCCTTGCTATGGAATTGCTAGTTTGTTGTGGTCTACGGAACCTTCTTTTATGATTTTGTATATTTCTGTATATCCTTATTACTTTGTTCCCCTGTTTCCTGCTCTAGGGTTGAAAATATCCAGTGAAGAGCAGGTTGTCAATACTTCCAACTAAATAAATAAATCTCAGCTGTGAGGTTTCACAGCAGCCCTTTGAGGTCAGTTAATCTGAGGCAAGTTTCGGGCAACGTGCAGGAATTTGAATCTGTGGCTCTGTACACACCCTTTAAAGCTCCTTCTTTCCCTCAAAGCATTCTGGGTACTGTAGTTTGTTGAATGCTGCTGAGAATTCTAACACTGTGAGGGCTAAACTACAGCGCCCAGAATCCTTTGAGAGAATGTGCTTTGAATGTGCTTTAAATGTACAGTGTGTTCGCAAGCTTCCTTCCACATCAGGATCAAACACTGCCCTCTTTCATGACCAGTGTGGCGTAATGGTTAGTGTGTAGGACTAGGACTAGGGTTCAAATCCCACCCCACCCCACTCAGGTATGAAGTTCTGTGGTGGTAAAGCTATGCTTGAAAGTTTGTGGTGGTGAAATACAAGATGTGAGGAGACAGATTGAATTCGATTACCATGGCAATGGGAAAAGTTCCCCATGACCAGCAAAACCAGAACAAATCATGCAACACAGAAAAAATGCAGCTGGAAAATTGCTCAGATTGCTGAATGAATATAGGCCTTTAAAAAACAAAATAGCACTGAGTATTTTTTTAGAAATTAAAAGAAGTAGTACTATATGACATCAGGTATATAAGTTCATATTCATGTGGACAGAGCTCTGATATATGTATTAGTTTGGGGGGGGTCACTGGGTGATGTTAGGCCAGTCATTATCTCTCAGCCTAAGGTACCTTGTTGTGAGGATGAAATACTGGGAAAGTAGAGAGAACTTGAGCCCTTCTTTTTGGGTGGGTGGGGAGTGAGATATAAATATAATAAGGGAGCAAAATCCCCCCTCCAACTTTGACTGAGGCCAAACTGCAACTCTTCCACTATGTTCAGTTTCACGTTGTGAGCCATTTCCTCCTTCTACACTCCCCCCGCCCCCAGCCACCCACCCAATTTCTTTTCCAGACCACTGGTCCTGTTTTTCTCGGGGACATCTGCCATCTGTTTTATCATTTCGCCATTATCAGATGCTAAGACTCAATGACCTTTGTAGGCTTTTAATTAAAAGTTTCTTTCTTCTGTAAATCATCTGTGTCAAACTCATCTGCCCAAGTCGTATCTCTTGAGAAGAGTTGATCGTTTTTGATGCCAAAGCGGTACATGGCAGAAATTCATTAATCAGTGTGTGTGTGTGTGTGTGTGTGTGTGTGTTCAGTGCTTTTTTTTTCTTTAAAAATGTTTAGGGGTACTCTCATTTTGACTCAAGAAAACCACGAATTTATAGTTGAAATCGGGGCGGGGAATAAGTACAGTAAATGGACAAAAGTACAAAAATTCACAAAACGTTTAGGGGTATGCGTACCCCTGCGTACCCCCCAGAAAAAAAACTGTATATCTTTAAAAATCTGAAACTGATGTCTGGGAACAAAACAAAAAAAACATGGTAGAGAAGAACTACCTCAGTCTATATACATATCCTAAGACTCATCGGATGAGGTACAGTGGATGCTCAGGTTGCGAACATGATCCGTGTGGGATGCATGTTCACAACCCACAGCAGCAATTTGGCGCTTCTGTGCATGTGCAACCCCCGAAACCTGGAAGTAACCCATTCCGGTACTTCCGGGTTTCAGCGGGTCCGTAACCCGAAAAATGCAACCTGAAGCATCTGTAACCCAAGGTATGACTGTATAATACTTCACACACACAGTGTGAGTTTTTGGCAATTCAGCCACAGGGCACAATCTATCATTTGGTATTAATGGGCTTGCACCACCAGACAGTAAAACTGGGGAAGAGAACCTCAGGCCTAGAGCCCAACATGGCCCTCCTGGTCTTGCTGTCTGGCCCTTGGAAATCTCCCCAGGACACATTCCCCACCAGGCTTGCTTCACATCCTCCTTGAGTGTTTGTGCCTGGCTGGAATGCATCCTTGTCTGGTTGGATGCAGAGGAATGGTGGAAGGAACCAGCAAGTGAAGAGGCTAAGAGCCCAAGGAGTGGCGATGGGATGACGATGAGTGGTCAGAAGGAGAAGTCTGGGAGGAGGAGGTGTCCGAAGCTGAATGTCAGGGACCGTGCTGAGGAGGGCTGCACAGATGAGGAATGGTGGGAGCCTCCCCCCGCTACTGATCAGGATCCTGAATCTCCCCGGGATCAGGAGGGCAGTATAGATTTAGAACAGTAGTTTGCAGAGGGGCATGGTTCAGAAGGCAGAAGCTGAGAAGAACTGGTTGGTGAACAGCTAGGAGGAGGAGAACTAGGAGAGAGAGAGTTAACAGACTTGCTTTCACTGGAAAGCGTCCATCCACCCAGCCCAAGGTCAAGGAGAGCAGATAAGGTGGCAGCACAGGAAGCACAGTGGCTGCAAGATCAGGTTGCAAGACACGGTAGTGACATGGGTGACTAGGGAGGAAGTGGGTGGAACCCTTAATTGGGAGCACCTTCGTTCTGAGGAATGGATTCCTTGTTCTCTCGCTGTGATCATTAAAATCTCTAACTGGTAAGAGACTCCTTTCACCTTGTTCTGCTTATCTACAGCCAAAAGGGGGGGGGGGAGGAAGCCGAGCCCCTGAAGCCTGACACTGAAGAGGCAACAGGACTTAGTGAGCAGGAAGAGGCTGTGGCAGTGAGCAGTCCAGAATCAGAGGCAGAAGTGGAGGCTGGAGAGGAGGGGGGTCAGGAGGCAGAGGCGAGGCAGGCCGCTGAAGAATCCAAGGAATCTCCCCCTCCAGCTCCCCTTCCCACCGGTCTTCCAGAATATGCAGAGAAATGAAGAGGGAGCAGCAAAGAGAGAGAAGAACCTGAGGGAAGAGTCTTAGAGAGCTATGGGGAAGCAGGGACCTTCAGTCCTTGCAGCTGCCTCACTGGGGCAGGAACAACTGGGAAGAGTCGCTGTGATCACTAGGCCTGTGCTGTTTTTGTTTCTTTGAATAAAGAATTAATGTAATAAAGACTGGATGTTTCATTGCTGACTTGCTCCTGACTCCAGCTCCTGACACCAGGAGGCCCCATTGCCCTCACAGAACTACAATTCCCAGAGTTCCCTGGAAAGGGCGTGGCGGTTGACTGTTAAGCCGCTTTACAGATTGTAGATTTGTGGGGGGATGAAAAGGTAAAGGGACCCCTGACAATTAGGTCCAGTCGCGGCCAACTCTGGGGTTGCGGCACTCATCTTGCTTTACTGGCCAAGGGAGCCGGCGTACAGCTTCCAGGTCATGTGGCCAGCATGAATGACTAAGCCGCTTCTGGCGAACCAGAGCAGCGCATGGAAATGCCGTTTACCTTCCCGCTGGAGCGGTGCCTATTTATCTACTTGCTCTGGTGTGCTTTCGAACTGCTAGGTTGGCAGGAGCAGGGACCGAGCAACAGGAGCTCACCCCGTTGCGGGGATTCGAACCACCGACTTTCTGATCAGCAAGTCCTAGGCTCTGTGGTTTAACCCACATCGCCACCCGCGTTCCTGTGGTGGGATTAGGGGTCCCTTAACAACTCTCAGCACCCTAAACCAGGCATCCCCAACCTGCGGCCCTCCAGATGTTTTTGGCCTACAACTCCCATGATCCCTGGCTAACAGGACCAGTGGTCCGTGATGATGGGAATTGTAGTCCAAAACATCTGGAGGGCCGAAGGTTGGGGGTGCCTGCCCTCAACAAACCACATTTCCCATTATTCTTTGGAGGAAGCTGTGACTCTTTAAAGAGGTGTGATGCTGCTTTAAACGCACAGCACATCTGATCAAAATAAAGTCCCACTGAATTCAATGGGTCTTTCTCCTAGGTAAGGAGTGTAGCAAGATGCTCTCCTTCATTGCAAACTTTGTGAATTTCTGGATTCAGTCCACCACCTTCCCCGTTGCATGCCTGACACAGGCTCCAGCCCCTCCCTCCCTCATCAAATCATATAAAATTATTCACAGCTGTTTAGTGTCTTTGCCACAGATTCAATGAGTGAGCCCAATTGAACACAGCCCCAGTTAAGATTTCCCAATATAAAAAGCAGCTGGAGAGAGCTGGGGAAACAGGTGTAATTGCATTTTTCAAATTACCTGCCTCCCGATGAAAAGCAAGCGGGGTGTTATTATTAGAAATGAATAAACAGGGAGGCGAGCTTTTCAGTCGGGCCTCTTACCTTAGAAGCAATTCCGCTATCGGCACAGATGGTTGAGACACAAGCAGATTCTATGAGATTCCCCTCTCCCCATCACCACCTCTTTCCCCCCCAAGCAAAGTAGTAAAAAGCCTTTAAGTGCACTAAATTGTTTTTCGATTGACTTTTCAGGGAACGGCTTATCGGAGAAGAGGCCTCACACCCCAGTCCATTATGTAGCACCTCACCCTGCGGTCTGTTTAATGGATAGAATGGTTAGAACAAACAAACAGTAAGCAACCCAGAAGCTGGGAAACGTCCGCGTTACTACAGTTTCATAAATACCTAAAATGAAGAGTTTGCAATCCCGGAGTTGTTGACTTTAGAGGTGGCCAGGGTGCCACCTCTAAAGGACAACTGTGGGGTTTTTTTGGGGGGGGTTGGCCTGTGGGCAACTGCCACTGCCACCCTGTGGGCACTCCTTGCTCGCTTTCTCCCTCCGCTGCCCCTGAGAGACAGAAAGGGCATGTACACACCCAAAAAAGACGTTAGACTGTTTTTGGGTGGCGCTGTGGGTTAAACCACAGAGCCTAGGACTTGCCGATCAGAAGGTCGGCGGTTCGAATCCCCATGAGGGGGTGAGCTCCCGTTGCTCGGTCCCAGCTCCTGCCAACCTAGCAGTTCGAAAGCACACCAGTGCAAGTAGATCAATAGGTACCGCTCCGGTGGGAAGGTAAACGGCGTTTCCGTGTGCTGCTCTGGTTTGCCAGAAGCGGCTTAGTCATGCTGGCCACATGACCCAGAAGCTGTACACCAGCTCCCTCGGCCAATAAAGCGAGATGAGTGCCACAACCCCAGAGTCGGTCACGACTGGACCTAAAGGTCAGGGGTCACTTTACCTTTACCTTTACAGCGGCAAGACTTCTATTAGCTAAAAATTGGAAATCGCAAGAAATACCAACAATAGAAGAATGGCAGATGAAGATGTTGGACTTTTTGGAGCTGGCTGACCTGACTGGAAGAATCCGTGACCAGAAAGAGGATTGGAATAAATTTAAAGAATATCTAGCTAAATATTGTAATATAAGATAAATAGAAAATTATTGGAAGTAATAAATAGGCTTAGGGGTAGAAGAATAATATGTGGTAGTAAATATTAAGGATTAGAATATTAACAAAAGAGAAGAGGTTAGTAAATGAAAGGAGTTAATATTATTAGAAATATGAATTTAGAGAACTGTTAAACAGGTGATATAATGAAATTCAGTTAGAGGAGATTTGAGGAAGTCAGTTAACAATGTAATGAAAATTAGGGATTTGAAGTAATAATTCTTCTTTCTGTTCTCTTTTTTTCTGTTGTGTGTTTTGTAATGTTTTCTTTTTCTTTTTGTGATAAATGCGAAAATCAATAAAAAAGATTTGGAAAAAACGAAAGGAAGGGCATGTGCCCAAACTTTGCTTTTCCAAGGGATCTGGGTAAAAGTCCAGACTCTCCAAGTGCCCTGGGGTTCTAGGAACAGTCCCAGATTTACAGAAGCCGTCTCAGTTTCTGATTTGATCCCAGAACATCCCGCTTTCCCTTAGGATGTCCCTATTTTCATTGGAGAAATGTTGGCGGGTATGGCGCTACGTGACCCCCGAGCCGAGGAGATAAGAAACCATACAACCTTTAGAAGACATCTGAAGGCAGCCCTGTATAGAGAAGTCTTTACTGTTTAATGTTTTTATATGTGTTGGAAGCTGCTCAGAGTGGTGGGGGCAAGTTGGTCAAGTGGGTAGAATTCCCTCACTGTGAGAAGTGAGGTTACAGGGAACCAGGCAGAGGGCCTTCTTGGTAGTGGCACCTGCCCTGTGGAATGCCCTCCCACCAGATGTCAAAGAGAAAAACAACTATCTGCCTTTTAGAAGACCTCTGAAGGCAACCCTGTTTTGGGGAGTTTTTGATGTTTGATGTTTTATTGCATTTTTAACATTCTGTTGGGAGCCGCCCAGAGTGGCTGGGGCGTGTTAGTAAAGTATTATTATTATTATTATTATTATTATTATTATTATTATTATTATTATTATTATAAATAGGATTATTAAATATTATTATTAAATAGGATCTCCCTATATTCTTTGGAGAATGTTGGAGGGTATGAAAATCTGAACCAGTAGAGTTAAGCTGGGATGCAGAGAATTTTAGGTAAGCAGCATCTGGAAGACAAAAGATGCCCCACACCCCTCTCAGAGTGGCCACTTACATGATACCAAACAAGGATGACCCCAATTTGCATTTTTAAAAAATGTGTATGCAGATTTATAGGTAAGCACCATTGAGTTGGGCAGAAGGCAGTTCCTCCCCACCCGTCTTGCAGACTGCTTGTGATCGTTCCTGGGTCTCTCTGGTTCTCATATCAAAACCGCACTGGACGTTCTTGAAAAATACACTGTTTTTTCTTTGCCATTTAATATTGAATATACCCAGAGTAGATCTTGTAAGTTTTGCCTCTGCTTTCAAAACTTTTAACAGCATATGATGGGAATGTGAGAAGAAGGCTGTTAGGATTAGAGGGCATAAATTACCTATGGACTCCGTAGTCTTATTAGTATATGAAGATTGGCTGAAATACTCCCTAATAAGTACAGAAACCTGGAAGGGAATATGTTGGCTGCCACTCAAATATCAGTGGTTGAATACTGTAGGGAGGGGGAGAGCAACAAATTCTACCACTAAGGGAGTGAGGGAAAGACACAGCATAGAATATTAATGTATATCTTACTATATAAAAATATGGGAAGGTGTACGTCAACCAAAAAGGACTCACTCCAGTGTTAGTGTAAATATATTCAATACTGGAATTGGAATAGTGAAGAATCTGGAAAGCTGGGTTATGTACGCACAGCATACCTCTAAAGCACATGACCTTTCCCCAGTGAATCCTCGGAACTGTAGTTTATCACAACATTACACCACTGAGCTGCACTTCTCCTACCTGGGCAGTTATCTTTCCACAAGGGCCAACACTGATGCCAAAATCCAGCATCACCTGAGCTCTGTGAGTGCGGCTTTCTCCCAATTGAAGTGCAGAGTGTTTGAGGACCGGGACATTTGCAGGGAAACCAAAATGCTTGTTTACAAAGCTATTGTACTACCAACCTTACTATATGCTTGTGAAACATGGACCACTTATAAACGCCAACTCCAGCTCCTCGAAAGATTCCATCAACGGTGTCTCTGAAAAATTTTACACATCACTTGGGAACACAGGCCTGGAAGAAGCAAAGATCACCAGTGTTGAAGCAATGATTCTTCAACATCAGCTTCATTGGACTGGTCATGTTGTGCGTATGCCTGATGATCGTCTTCCAATGCAGCTACTCTATTCCAAACTTAAAAATGGAAAATAATTATTATTATTATTATTATTATTATTATTATTATTATTATTATTATTTATTTGTACCCCGCCCATCTGGCCGGGTTTCCCCAGCCACTCTGGGCGGCTCCCAACAAAGATTAAAAATACATTAAAATGTCACACATTAAAAGCTTCCCTAAACATGGAAAGCGTAACGCTGGTGGTCGGCAAAAGAGGTTTAAAGACTGTCTCAAGGCAGATCTAAAAAAATGTAGTATAAACACTGACAACTGGGACACACTGGCCTGCAAGCGCTCCAGTTGGAGAATAGCCTTTACCAAAGGTGTCCTGGGCTTTGAAGACACTCGAACTCTGGACGCAAGGGAGAAACGTGCTAAGAGGAAGGCACGCTTGGCAAACCCGCACCGTGATCAACTCCCGCCCCGGAAACCAATGTCCCCACTGTGGAAGGACGTGTGAATCCAGAATTGGCCTCCACAGACACTTATGGACTCACCGTTAAAACTGTGTTTATGGAAGACAACCTTACTCAGCTACGAGTGATCACCGAAGAAGAAGAAGAAAAAGAAGAGGTTTATCACAGATACTACAAATTGTAGCTCTCAGGGGGGGGGGGTAAACTACTGTTCTCATGCTTTTGTGAGGAACATCATGCGCCTTAGCTGTTTGGCATGTACACAGACTATGGGGAACAATTGAAAGGACTGCATGTGTTTAGCTTGAAGAAGAGGTCAGCATGGAGACACAATGGTGGTCTTCGAATTCCTGAAGGCTTGCCATCCAGAAGATGAAGTTTCCTTGAGCCCCAGTATGATACCACTTTAAACAATCATGGCTTCCCCCAAAGAATTATGGGAGCTGCAGTTTGTTGAGGGTGCTTAGAGTTGCTGGGAGACCCTTGTTCACCTCATAGAGATACAATTCACAGAGTTTTCTGGGAAGAGGGATTGACTGTTATATCGCCCTGGAAATTATAACTCTGCATCATTGGATAGCCCCAAGTTCTAATGTTAAGAGGGAGGGAGATCAACCACCCCCTATCCACTTTCTCAAAAGCCAACTTGTATCTTAGCAACCCCAAATTTCTTCACATATTCATGCCTCCCTCCTTCTTTCGATTCCCAAGCTGCTGGGAAGGTCAGGGTCAATACTGGCACAAGCCCCCCCCCCCCAAAAAAGGGAACCTAAAAACCACGACCTCACAAGAAACTTTTACGCAGCAGCCATAAATGCTGGTTGCCTATTTTCCACCCTCAAAACAGAGCCGAAATCAACATTTGCCGATAAGTTAAAGGAAGCACATTTTAAAAATAAAACTAAAAAGCCAGCTGCCACAGACAACAAAAATATTTATAATATTTAGAGTGCATATAGCTCTTTTTCATCTTCAAAGTGGTTTCCAATCAGGAACTAATTAATCCTCAATACCCCTGTGAGGTATATGTATGTATTATGCATTTACACAGAGGCTATGTTTGATCTTCTCCCTAACAAGTCCCCGAAGCCCTGAAAATTCGAAGAGAAAAACAGGGCGGGGGGAGGGGGCACACAACGCAGGCTTTGAAATCTGAAATACTTTTTCTTTGCATGTCACACTTAAAGGAGGAAAAATATTGTTGTCTGGCAAGGCCTTAGTCCCAGAAGAACTGGCTTTCTCCATTTGGTTTGGTTGGTTTAATTGAGGTTTAATACACAGTGCATCCAGTGAGGAAGACTGAGCAGCCACATTGTCACGGAAAGATGACTATGGGGTGTCAAAGGAAGAGGCAACCATTTTTAATTGCTTGCAGACGGACCGCATGTTTCTAAATCTTCCTGAAGAAACCTGCTCAGCAGCCTCAGGTGGCCAGAAGATATTTCTAAAGATGGATGAATCTGTCAGTTTCAGCTTTCCTCCATTTTTCATCCCCCCTGTCTTAAGTCCAGTTCACCTCATATCCACATCAGTTTGCGATTATTTTGTGTAAGTCCTCATGAAAACTCATCGGCATTTTAGTGCCAATTTCTCAAGAGAAACACAAGCCAGACAGATGGGTGGGGTATAAATAATAAAGTTATTGTTATTGATACACATGTACTTGCCATTTTGACGAAGAGACGCACTTTGGCAAGTGATTTCCACCAAGGCAATGCATGTTTATAAGTTCTCGTTGCTAATGCGTGAATTGTGATGCACGCTTCAGTCGTATAGATACGTTTTTGTACACATCACACAATTCGGAGAAGGGCAAATCTCAAAGCATAGTTGTGTTCCAGTTTACATCTTGTTGCATGTCAAGATCTTGTGACCCCTCCCCCCTCCCCAGTTCCCTAGGGGAAATGACACACTGGGTTCTGGCTTGAATATTGTCCCAACTTTATTGCTTACAGTAGAGAATAGTGTGGCATCTGCTGGGAGTGCATCTAAGCATAATCGACAACCATGGGGAATGCCCTATGACTTACATCAAATTAGGGGTACCCCCGCGGGGTCTCCATTGAAGAAGTGGTATGGCCCTAGCCCTCACCTGGGCATCGGACAGAAGCCACTCCTCCCAGATCCTGTTACAGGACATCCTTACCCACAGAGGGGCAGGCAAAGGCTATAACCTTCCCTCCACCAAAGATCTAGGCTTAACCAAGGCCTAACCGCCTTACAAAGTTGTGACGGCCTCAGTCCAGTATACCTGAAGGAGCGTCTCCACCCCCTTCTGGCAGTTCCCTCATTGCGAGAAGTGAGGTTACAGGGAACCAGGCAGAGGGCCTTCTCGGTAGTGGCACCCGCCCTGTGGAACGTCCTCCCACCAGATGTCAATGGGAAACCTTGCCAGATTATTATTATTATTATTATTATTATTATTATTATTATTATTATTATTATTATTCGAGGTAGGCGAAATCCAGATGGCTGGTGCCAGTTTGCCAAATGGAAAAATCCCTGCCCAGCCTCAAATATGGCGGCCGACTTGGTCCATAGCGAGGTCGGAGCACCAGTAAAAGCAAACACACTAGATTTGGTAAAAAAAAGACAGGAAAGACTGCTGGGCAGGCCACAATTTAACTACCCCTGGGAGCCGGCCCAAGTGTCTTCACTGGCCGGTTTGGCCCACTGCCTGGGGGAATACATGAACAAGGACTGCTGGCATTGGCCATTAACCAAGCATTCTGGCCTGTCATTGGTTGGACCACTTCTGTGGTCTGGAGCCTGACAGAAGTGTGACTTAGGAAGGGTCACCTGAAAATGTGAACCTAACCCATAGACCTGGGCAAGATGCTCACACAGGGAGAAGCATCCGCACTGTGTTCCCACTTCCACCATGTGCAACCAACAGTGGGGAGGGCCTGTTGTGAGCAGTGGGAAAGCTCCGCTTACGGTTTCCGCTAATCTTCCTTACCATCATTCATCCAAGCCCGGAAAGGCTATTTAGGTAATGCAATGTGCTTAAGAGGTCTGTGCCTGCCTTCCATTTCCTGGTAGCAGTGTTTTGCAGCGCTAGGCTTGAAGTGCCTTGCTGTGGATAGAAATTCTGCCTCGGGTTGTGGGGCCCGACGCTTCACAGCACAAATGGCTCCACCTTGGCAATTAATTGTTGGTGAGAGAAGGGGATACGGGGGGGGGGGACGGACAAGCATATGCCACAGTTGGATGGCCACCCTCTTGATTGGAATCATAGAATCATAGAGTTGGAAGGGACCTCACAGGTCATCTAGTCCAACCCTCCTGCAATACAGGAATCTCAGCTAAAGCGTCCATGACAGATGGCCACCCAAGTCTCCAAGGGAAGAGAGTCCACCACCTCATGAGGGAGACCAGTCCAACGGGTGGAAAGCGCCAGAAAGCTTTTTCCTGAGATACGCAGATAAGGAAATTTGATATAAAAGCACAATTTAAAATCCTGAATCAGCAGTCAGTTAGTGGCCCTTATTCTGATTGCCCCTGCTATGAACCTAGCAACCTCTGCTGTTATCTGCTCATTTTGATCTGATAGAAGAAAGGACATTGTGGCAGTGGTTGAGCGCCCTGGGATGGCTACTACAAGTGGGGTGATGATCTTGTTCCTCAGGTCTTTGTAGAGAGTACAGGACAGGAGGACGTGTGCCGCTGTTTCAGTGCTACCATCTCCACAGGGGCAAAGACGTTTCTCAGGTGGGATCTTTTGGAATCGACCCTCAAGTACAGCAGATGGCAAAACATCCAGTCTTGCAAGTGTAAAAGCACCTCTGTATTTTGGGATAATACAGTGGTACCCCGCAAGACGAACGCCTCGCGAGACGAAAAACTCGCAAAACGGAAGGTTTTTTCGTTTTCGAGTTGCCTCGCAAGACGAATTTCCCTATGGGCTTGCTTCGCAAAACGAAGCTTGCCCCGGGGACAGCGGGTCTTCTCTTTTGAAGCAAGGGGCGGGGGGAGATAGCGATCTCCCTGCAGCCCCTTGCTGCAAAAGACGTCCGGGGGAAGCGGGGAAGCGAAGCGCTTCGCTTCCCGCTTCCCCCGGACCTCTTCTGAAGCAAGGGGCTGGGGGGTGATAGCGATCTCCCTGCAGCCCCTTGCTGCAAAAGACGTCTGGGGGAAGCGGGGAAGAAGCGCTTCGCTTCCCGCTTCCCCCGGACCTCTTCTGAAGCAAGGGGCTGGGGGGAGATAGCGATCTCCCTGCAGCCCCTTGCTGCAAAAGACGTCCCGGGGAGGTTTTAAAATGCTGGGGGTCGGCAGCGCTTCGCTCCCGACCCCCAGCATTTTAAAACGCTGTTCCGAAGGGGGGGCGGGGACACCTGCCCCAGCCGCCCCACTTCGGAAAGCTGTTCCGAAGTGGGGAGGGGGGGCGGGGACAGCTGCCCCAGCCGCCCCACTTCGGAAAGCTGTTCCGAAGTGGGGAGGGGGGGGCGGGGACACCTGCCCCAGCCGCCCCACTTCGGAAAGCTGTTCAGAAGTGGGGAGGGGGGGCGGGGTCACCTGCCCCAGCCGCCCCACTTCGGAAAGCTGTTCTGAAGTGGGGAGGCGGGCGGGGACACCTGCCCCAGCCGCCCCACTTCGGAAAGCTGTTCCGAAGTGGGGCGGGGGGGCGGGGACACCTGCCCCAGCCGCCCCACTTCGGAAAGCTGTCCCGAAGTGGGGCGGGGGGGCGGGGACACCTGCCCCAGCCGCCCCACTTCGGAAAGCTGTTCCGAAGTGGGGAGGGGGGGCGGGGACACCTTCTGAAGGCGGGCAGGGGGCGAAAGTCTTTGTCCCCCCTGTCTGCCTTCCCAGGGGCTTTTAAATCGCCCGGACAGCGGAGAAGTCCTCCGCTGTCCCAGGGTTTTTTAAAATGCTGGGGGTGGGAAGAAAAGCCCTTGCCCCCCCCCCAGCCTTCAGAAGAGGTCCGGGGACAGACTGTCCCCGGACCTGGTCTGAAGGCGGTTTCCCTAGGAACGCATTAATTGATTTTCAATGCATTCCTATGGGAAACTGTGCATCGCAAGACGAAAAAACCGCAAGACGAAGAGACTTGCGGAACGAATTAATTTCGTCTTGCGAGGCACCACTGTAAGTTTGTGCAGATATGGGGCCAGAGAATTAAAATGGAGAGGTGGAAACTGGACATACCAAGGGCAGGATTTCCTTATAGTTTCCTGATGTTTAGTCAGAATCTCCTTTCTTGTAACTTGAAGCCATCGATTCGAGTTCTACCCTCTGGAGCAGGAGAAAACAAGCTTCTTCCCTCCAATTGCAACGCTGCTGCATCCTGCAATAGAGGAGGAGGAGGAGGAGGAGGAGGAGGAGGAGGAGGAGGAGGAGGAGGAGGAGGAGAAGAAGAAGAAGAAGAAGAAGAAGAAGAAGAAGAAGAAGAAGAAGAAGAAGAAGAGTTTAGATTTGATATCCCGCTTTATCACTACCCGAAGGAGTCTCAAAGCGGCTAACAATCTCCTTTCCCTTCCTCCCCCACAACAAACACTCTGTGAGGTGAGTGAGCCTGAGAGACTTCATAGAAGTGTGACTGGCCCAAGGTCACCCAGCAGCTGCATGTGGAGGAGCGGAGATGCGAACCCGGTTCTCAAGATTACGAGTCCACCGCTCTTAACGACTACACCACACTGGCTCTCACCACACTGGAGCAGGGGGAAGGACTGTGGCAGCAGGATTAGCACTGCGCAAAGGCATCACGTGAGCCAATCTCTGTGATGCAGCCAGACAGCAGTCAAGTGAGCAACACAACTCCAGACTTTCCACTGTGTTTGTGTGTGTGTACACACACACACACGAGGGAAAGGGAGAATTGTAAACAGTGGAGTCACATGGGTCATGGAATTTAAATAAGCACCATGACCATTTGCAGCAGCAGCAGCAATAATCAGTGATAATACCTTCATCCTAGATTCGCTGTGTTAATTTACACCTGTAATGGGACATTATTCAATCCCAAAGAGATAGAATTCAGGGATTTGAGTTGGATTGGGACAGGAGTGGCTGGGAATTCTTTGTGGACCCTTCCAATCTGCGTGTCTCTAGATTAATTGTTGTTAGTTAGCTAACTGAAGTGAGACCTCTGGCCTCACTTGATTCTTTAACATGGCATGTGTCTCCAATTTGATCTCTCTCTTCAACACTGAGATACTTGGAATGGCGTTTGAGACACATATGGACATAGGCGCCGACTCCATGGGGCCTGAGGGGGCCCGAGCCCCCTCAAAAATTCGTTTGGGGGGGCTCCGCCCCCCCAATAATCTCGGACGCCCCTCCAGCAGAGCGCCGCCGCCGCCCCTCCCCCAGCCCAAAATGCACAGGGTCGGGCTGCATGCCTCCTGCCCTCCCTCCCAAGCAAAAGCTCCACCCAATTTCTGCTCCGGAGCTGATTAATAGGCGCAGCACGCTCTCCCCTATTCGCTCACGAGAAGGCGGTGCCACTTTATTTGCATATTCATGAGCTTATTTATTATTCATGAGCTTTCCCGGGCCCCCCCAATATTTTTTATAAGTCCGCGTCCCTGCATATGGAGGACACAGTTCTGCCTCCCACAGTCGGAAAACCAGCTCAAGTCCTGTGCCCATTTGAAAAAAACGGAAGGGGGAAAACTGCTAATTACAATTCAGCAAGTTGCAATGCAATATATCGCTTTATACTGAGACTGTATAACACCAGTCCTGAAAAACCTACATTGGATCCCAGTACGTTTCCAAGCTCAATTCAAAGTGTTGGTGCTGACCTTTAAAGCCCTAAACGGCCTCGGCCCACTATACCTGAAGGAGCGTCTCCACCCCCATCGTTCTGCCCAGACACTGAGGTCCAGCGCTGAGGGCCTTCTGGTGGTTTCCTCATTGTGAGAAGTGAGGTTACAGGGAACCAGGCAGAGGGCCCACCGGATGTCAAACAGATAAACAGCTAGGTGATTTTTAAAAGGCATCCGAAGGCAGCCCTGTCCAGGGAAGTTTTTAATGTTTGATGCTGTGTTGTGTTTTTGATATTCTGCTGGGAGCTGCCCATAGTGGCTGGGGAGGCCTGGCCAAATGGGCGGGGTATTTTTTATTATTATTATTATTATTATTATTATTATTATTATTATTATTATTATTATTATTATTATTTTACATTCATAGATCACAGCGAAATGTGGTTTACAATGAGGTACCTCCGTCCACAAACCCATTTTCAAGGTGGAGTCTGAGTATAAGGTGGAGCTCAGTACATTCAAAGGGGACAACAGATGCCACAATTTTCACATTGCCTGTTGCTAATTAATTGTCGCTGCAAATGTCATTTCCCTCTACCTGCCTACCTCCCCCAGAGTAGACTACTCAGAGAAGGCCAATGAATTTTTCTTTTCTTTACAAGGTGTCAAATGTCACCTGGTTTGTGCATCTGGGATGTTAATAATGCAGAGTGCCATAACTTGTGGAGCCTAGAATAAGCCACAGGAAGTTTGCAGAGTTCATTTAGATCCCGTAACTAGACTGCTTCCCTCCCTCCTCTCCACGCATCCCATGGCTACCTTCTGTCCTCCTGAAACACTGAGAAGAGGGCGCCATGCTGATTTCTTTTCTTCTCTCTCTCTCTTGCACAAAAGCATAATGTTCTGGCAAGGTTTTTTTTTTGAAATAATTTAATTAGCCTCCCTTGAATATCGCCGCCTTGCTTTGGATCCTGCGACAATAACATCTCAAGCCTGCTGTGATTATCGGGGGGGGAGGGCTGCCATATTAATGCTTCCCCAGCAAAACGGAGAGCGGTGGGAAAATGTCACAGTTAAATTATTCTCTCCCCCCCCCCTTTGCCGTTGGGGAATTGAAACCAATCACCCTTTCCCCTCTCTTCAAGGGCAGCTCTGCAACCACAGCCAATCTCGAAATTGCTAACACGAGTGATCCCAACATGATTGCCAGTCACTTATCCGGTACCTTTAATGTGTAAAGGAGTGTGCTCTTTTATTAATATTTGCTCTTAGGACACTCAAGAATGCAGGTCGCTGTTCTGGCGCACCTGGGGGAAAGAGGTGTAGTTGAGAGAGAACTCTTGTCTGTTGAGCTTTGGTGGCCGATTCCAAGCCCTTATAATAACAGAGCTGATGTGTACCGTATTTTTCGCTCCATGAGATGCACCTAGTTTTTAGCGGAGGAAAACAAGAAAAAAAATATTCTGAACGAAACAGTGGATGTATGATTTTTGTGGTTCACGCTGTGGCCACAGACATGATGTGAGATTTGACAGTGAGTTTGGGGTAGCCCAATGCAAAAATCCTTAGGATCCATGTGGATCTGTGCTTTGTAACCACGTTTTTGCGCCATTGCGGCCACACAAAACAGTGGGTGCTTTTTTTTGGTGCAGGCTGTAGCCATGGACATGCTATGTGATCTGATGGTGAATATGGGGTGACCCAATGCAAAAATCCTGAGGATCCATGTGCTTTTACCTCCCCCTCTCCCAGGCAGCCTCCTTTAGCTCTAGCGTCCCTTATCTCCCTCCTGATCGCTTGCCGATCAGCTGCTCAGCGGCTTCGTTTCAACACCCCCTTCCCTCTTGTTTGCCTTAGTGTCTTTTCCTTAGCTGGAGCAGTTTTTTGCTTCTCCTTTTCTTCTAATTTCTCTCCTCATTGCTTTAATCTTCCTGTCTTCTCTCCTTGCAAGTTTGCTGTCTTTACCTCCCCCCTCCCAGGCAGCCTCCTTTATCACTAGAGTCCCTTATCTCCCCTCCCGATCGCTTGCTGATCAGCTGCTCAGCGGCTTTGTTTCAACACCCCCTTCCCTCTTTCTAAAAAAAAAAAGCACAGTCTGCTTTTTGCCCCTGGGCAATTCGGCTCCAGTGACCACACATTTGCTCCATAAGACACACAGACATTTCCCCTTACTTTTTAGGAGGAAAAAAGTGTGTCTTATTGAGCAAACAATATAGTATTTACTGTCCCCCAGGCAGGGCTCCAAACACAGGCCTATAGCAGGGGCTCTCCTACTCTAATGGAAGAAAGGAAGGCTTGAGGCTGGGCTGGGCCAATTTGCAGGAAAGGTGAGTTACTGTTGCACTCAGATTGTGGTTCTGGATTGCCCATGTGCATCTGGTTGGCCTCTGCAAAAATAGGATGCTGGACTGGGCGGGCCATGGTCTGATCCATCAGGATCCTTCTGATGTTCTTGTGTACATAATTGCCAACCCTGAAATCTGTTTCAAAACCAGCTATGAGAGATGCCACCCTCCCACTATGGATCCCAAGGTTCTTCAGAACACCAGGGTTTCTATTCCCCCCTTCATGCAGATGAGTTTAGAACAATTCTCACCCTCGGAGCCTTTGTTGTTGTTGTTGTTTAGTCGTTTAGTCGTGTCCGACTCTTCATGACCCCATGGACCAGAGCACGCCAGGCACTCCTTTCTTCCACTGCCTCCCGCTGTTTGGTCAAACTCATGTTGGTAGCTTCGAGAACACTGTCCAACCATCTCATTCTCTGTCATCCCCTTCTCCTTGTGCCTTCAATCTTTCCCAACATCAGGGTCTTTTCCAGGGAGTCTTCTCTTCTCATGAGGTGGCCAAAGGATTGGAGCCTCAGCTTCAGGATCTGTCCTTCCAGTGAGCACTCAGGGCAGATTTCCTTCAGAATGGAGAAGTTTGATCTTCTTGCAGTCCATGGGACTCTCAAGAGTCTCCTCCAGCACCATAATTCAAAAGCATCAATTCTTCGGCAATCAGCCTTCTTATGGTCCAGCTCTCACTTCTATACAACACTACTGGGAAAACCATAGCTTTAACTATACGGACCTTTGTTGGCAAAGTGATGTCTCTGCTTTTTAAGATGCTGTCTAGGTTTGTCATTGCTTTTCTCCCAAGAATCAGGCATCTTTTAATTTCGTGGCTGCTGTCTCCATCTTCAGTGATCATGGAGCCCAAGAAAGTAAAATCTCTCACTGCCTCCATTTCTTCCCCTTATATTTGCCAGGAGGTGATGGGACCAGTGGCCTTAGAATGATAGAATTATCTTATTGTAAAGTTGGGGTGGATTCAAAGGGCCATCTGGTCCAGTCGCATAGTGTAGGGGGGAGCACAGGGGCGGTTGCCCCAGGCACAAGATGGTTAGGGGGTGCGAAATGTCAACACACAGTGCTGCCTCAATACAGCTGTGCTCCTCCATCTCCGGACTCGGTTTAAAACAGCTTCTCCATGCGAACCAGGCAGGAAGTGACATCTCTAGACAATAGAATGACTCTTCTTTTCTTTTCTCTGCGGATGTAATCTTCTGGGTCTCTGTTTCCACCCAGCCCTGGGCACTGGCAAACCACGCTATGCCACTGATCTACTCCAAACCCTGCAATCACAGCTAGAAATCTGAAATCTGTTTAAACAGCATTACTTCCCTGTTACTCACTCTACCATCCAGCTTACAAGTAACCTCCCCTCTTCCTTCAATTTACACTTTCTCTCCTTGATTAGCTGGGGTAGCTAGATCCAGAAAGGCATCTGTTTCCTTCTTCCCACGCCATGTCCTAGATCTCTGTAGCAAGCCTTAGCCTACTCTTCATTTCCTGCTACTCCTTCTCGGTCCTTGCTCCCTCCCTGATTGGAACCCCCTCTAAATGGGCCACCAACCTTAAGGACCTAAGCTGAATGCTACTGGATCAGGTCGATGGCTCATCTAGTCCAGCATCCTGTTCTCACAGTGGCCACCAGATGACTGAGGGAAGCCAACAAACAGGATCCGAGCACAAGAGCACTCGTCCCCTGCTGCGGTTTCCAGCAACTGGTATTCAGAAGCGTTGCTGCCTCCAACTGTGGAGACAAGAGCAGATCCCTCATGGCCAGTAGCTGTCAGAAGTGTGTGCAGGTGCCGGGCCCTGTGACCAGTAGGACTTTGCAGGACTGGGGCCTTCCTAAGTTTGTTCTGAAGAGGCAAGGCTTCATAGGTGAGGCCGATTAGTAACTCACAGCACCTGGCGGCAAGAGCCGGGAAGAGATATAAGGTCAGCATTTCCCTTTGGCTCTTTGCCACAGCAACACGTTTCCTGCCTTGCTGCATTTGGCTCCTTGACTCCTTGCTTCTTGATCCTGGGACCCTTGGCTTCTTGACTCCTTGCTTCTTGATCTTTGAACCCTTGACTTTGTGACTCCTTGCTTCTTAATCCTCCGACCCGTGACTTTGTGGCTCCTTGCTTCCTGGCCCTCGGACCCTTGGCTTCTTGACCCCCAGCTCTCTGACCCTTGGGCTCTTGGCTTCCTGACTCCTGGCTTCTGGACTCCCGTTCCTGCTCCCACCCCACCATCTTGCCCCCGGTCCCGACGTCCCCAGCTGGGACTTTGATCGCCCATGAACCGGACCACGACAGTAGCCTTTGATAGCCTTCTCCTCCATGTGTTTGTCTAAATGCCTTTGAAAGCCATCACTGCCTCTGGTGGGAGGGAGTTCCATGGTTTACCTCTGTGCTGTGTGAAAAAAGTACCATGCCTTCATCCTGTAGCCCACCAGCCATCTCTCTTCCTCCAGCTGGGCACCCCTGCCCAGCCTCTTCTGGCTTCTTTGAGTCACTTCTGCAGAGAACTGACAAGATGGCAGCAGAAGCGAGCAGCTGATTTGCCAGCCAGCCAGGCATAAGACCAGGATGGCAAGCCTTTTCACCACTGGAGAGATCACTTTAATGCTGCCATTTTATTTGCTGTTTCAGCTGAAACAGCAAATAAAACAGCTGAAACTGTTGTCATTTCGTTCCGATTTTATCCTCCTTACTGGTACTGAGACTGTAAGCTATCCTGGAAATATTTACAGGATACAGTTCTCCAAAAACAGATAAAACATCGCCTGCAGAGCAAAGGCAGCAAACCTGAACGGCTTTACGCTTCTACTTTCTGCCTTAGAAAGTGGTGTTCTTCTTATCTTGGCGTTCTTCCGAACTCTTAAACCGCTGAGCACAATGGAGCATTTGTCAAAATCACATTTGCAATTTGCTTGGTAACCGGTTTGGCAATTTAAATACAAGACCTTGGAGTAATTGCCTCCCCTACGCGCTTTTGAAACAATACCCTACACCGCTCAGGAAGGAGGCTTGATTAAAAATTAATTGCAGGGATCGGAAGGGAAGGTCAGAGAGCGCCCACGAAGCCTGAACTGGTTAATTGGGATGCTCGCACGGCCGCAGGAATCGGCTGCAAAGGATCCAAATGCAAAACCGAGGTCTCAAATGCAATTGTCAGCTGACCTCCTAAGGCAGTTTGACAGCATCTATTTAAAGCATCCCGGTGCACTTTTTTATTTTTTAAAAAATTAAACTTTTATTGATAAATGCAATACAGTGGTACCTCGGGTTACATACGCTTCAACTTACATACGCTTCAGCTTACAGACTCCACTAACCCAGAAATATTACCTCGGGTTAAGAACTTTGCTTCAGGAGGAGAACAGAAATCGTGCTCCAGCAGCACAGAGGCAGCAGGAGGCCCCATTAGCTAAAGTGGTGTTTCAGGTTAAGAAGAGTTTCAGGTTAAGAACAGACCTCCGGAACAAATTAAGTACTTAACCCAAGGTACCACTGTACTTACAAATACAAACCAGAACACTAAACAAACTTATTATACATAGATACATACACCTCCCAGCCTAGATTACAAAAAAAGAAAACAAACATACAAACTAAACATACAGACATAAATTTTGACTTCCCTCCACCTATATGTGGCTTCCTTTTTTTCTTCTTTTCGCTGTGCTATCAATATTATTTTTGACTATCTCATCTTATACCCATTTCTTCTAAATTTTTTACTCTATACGTTTCATTCATTGCATATTGAAATATTAATACCAGAACAATGTTTTTTGATGTATTCCTTCACTCAAGTCCACTCCTCTATCAGTTTTTGGTCCGACTGGCGTCTTACCACCGCTCTAAGTCTTGCTGATTCTGTATATTCACAAAATCTTATTGCCATTCTCTTATTGAGGGAGTTTTTTCTCCCTTCCAATTTTTTGCTATAATCATTCTGGCTGCAGCGGTTGCATATAAGAAAACTTTTTTCCTAGTGGCAGGAATGTCAGTCGATATAATTCCCAAGAGGTATGCCGCTGGGGTTTTTTTTACATGATATTTTAAGCATTTTTTTTAAGTTCCTCTTGAATGTTACTCCAAAATTGTTTAATATACACACACTCCCACCACATAGGTAGACATTTAAAGCACGTGGCTTTCCCCAAGAATCCTGAGGGAACTGCAGTTTGTTATGGGTGCTGGGAATTGTAGTCCTCTTGGCGCTGAGGACGCGGGTGGTGCTGTGGGTTAAACCACAGCGCCTAGGGCTTGCCGATCAGAAGGTCGGCGGTTCGAATCCCTGCGACGGGGTGAGCTCCCGTTGCTCAGTCCCTGCTCCTGCCAACCTAGAGAATCGAAAGCACATCAAGTGCAAGTAGATAAATAGGTACCGCTCCAGCGGGAAGGTAAACAGCGTTTCCGTGCACTGCTCTGGTTCGCCAGAAGCAGCTTAGTCATGCTGGCCACATGACCCGGAAGCTGTACGCCGGCTCCCTCGGCCAGTAAAGCGAGATGAGCGCCGCAACCCCAGAGTCTGTCACAACTGGACCTAATGGTCAGGGGTCCCTTTACCTTTACCTAAGGAGGAAATGGCATTTCCCAGGATTCTTTGGGGCTTTCATGTGCTTTGAATAAGTGCTGAAAGTGCTTTAAATATATGGCATAGCTCTGACCCTAGTTTATATGCACACACTCAAGTGGGACCTGCACAGGAGTGCTCCTCTTCAGAGTTCCAGTAGGCCAGCCCGCCAGCCAGTCATGCCTCTTTCTGGCACGCCACCCCATTTGCTTTTCCATCTCCAGTCCCACAACACAACTTTCCAAACCCTGTAAACACATAAAAGTGACTGGTTTTGTTGCTGTTCAAACCTTGCAGCGCCTTGCTTGCCCAAACTCCCTCTTTTTTAAAAAAATAATAAAATAATAAAGAAAAGAAAAAAAGCAAATAATAAAGATCATCACAATAAAGAAAAAAATGCACCTCACCAAAACAGCTCATTTTTACCTGAAAACAAAAGCTGGAGAATATTTGTGCAGAACTAAATAAAATGGACACACACACACGGTGCATGGGGCAACCATACAAAATGATTTTCGTGGCATTTGCGTCGTTTTCCCGACCTATTTAGAAAATGCATAAAGTATGAAGCGATGCTAAGTGAGGGCAATGCTTTGATTAGGCCAACCAAAATGTCACAAAATGCAAGCTTTTGAGTTCTCCAGGACTCTCCAACAGGTTAGATGCTAAAGAACAGGTGGGGGAAAGTGCTGGCAGATGGACAAACCTGTCCACAGTGGAATGTGGGAGGAGGTAGAAGGAATTCAGATGTGTCCCTCTGCAGTCTAGACAGGTTTCAGAGTTGCACTCAGGGCTTCTGGGAAGGAGGAATATACAGCGGTTGAAACCACCATGGCTCAGTGGTAGAGGGTCCACCTTACATGCAGAAGGTCTCAGGTTCAATCCTGAGCATCTCCAGGTAGGACTGAAAAAAACTCCAGCCTCAGACCCTGAATAGCCACTGCCATTTCAGACACTCCAAGTGTCCCTATTGTCCAGGGACAGTCCTGGATTTACACAAGCCGTCTCAGTTTCTGATTTGCTCCTGGAAAGTCCCACTTTTCCTTAGGATGTCACTATTTTCATCAGAGAAATATTGGAGGGCGTGGAGTTATGTGACCCCTGAGCAAAGAGATAAGTAACTAGACAACCTTTAGAAGACATTGGAAGACAGCCCTGTATAGGGAAGATTTTATTTTTTAATGTTTCATGCTCTATTATGTTTTTTATATGTGTTGGAATCTGCCCAGAGTGGCTGGGGCAACCCAGTCAGATGGGTGGAGTATAAACGATAAAATTATCGTTATTGCGGAATAGGATGTCCCTATTTTCATTGGAGAAATGTATGCCGCTTGGTGTAAACAATACTTGGTTACTTGGTTACTATGTTTCATCTTTGGAAATACGAAACCCAGGTGTTACCCTGGTCTGCTTCCATCCTTAGGTGAAATACTGAAGCTTTGCAATGAGTCTAGAAAATTAAAAGGAACCAGGTGTTGGTGGTTTAAAAAATAAGAAGCGTCAACCAGCTTTCAAAGGAAGAGAGGGAGCATTTCCTGCTTTGCAGAGTCCCTGTCTCTCCATCTCTCCATCCCTTGACATTCAGCACATCATTTTCTGGCCACTGATTGCCTCTTGCGCTTTTAATTTCCACCAGACTCCACTCTGAGGACTTCGACTGATTGCCCTGTCGATGCGCAGCTGAGTCCAAATATTTATGCCACCCTGCCCGGAAACACCCCCCCCCCCCCAGCTCTGCTCATCTTGATCATACCAATGTGTCACAGCACACTGAAAGGAAGGCTCAAGTAACTTAGGCCAAGCAGTGAATCATTACTCCCTTTCCTGCACTGTTAAACTCATCGATGGAGTGACTGGGCACAAGCAACAGGAGACCCCCTCCCTTGCTCAGAAGGAAGGAAGGAAGGAAGGAAGGAAGGAAGGAAGGAAGGAAGGAAGGAAGGAAGGAAGGAAGGCCGTCTTAAGCATATCCGGTGCAAAGATCCCTCAGATGCCCCCCCCCCAATTTCCCAGAGTTGTCAACCTTTTCCCAAGCCTCTGCGGGGTTTGCTCTCCTCCTGCGGCTTGGAAAAGAAGCTGCACGCCCACCAGCCATATAGTTGGCGGGGTGCAGCTTCCATCCTAAGCCTCTGTTCTCCTCCCGCGGAGACTTGGGAGGCAAGCTGTATGCCTGCCAGCCATACGGTTGACGGGGCACAGCTGGCGGGCGTGCAAGGAAAGGGGAGGCCGCTGGCAAAGCCGCGCAGCTCCCTCACTCGCTGGGGTGCCCCTGAGAGGCCAGCGCCCTGGCGCAATGCGCCAGTAAGCCCAATAGGAAAGACGGCGAAGGAAGGAAGGAAGGAAGGAAGGAAGGAAGGAAGGAAGGAAGGAAGGAAGGAAGGAAGGAAGGAAGGAAGGAAGGAAGGAAGGAGTGCCTTAACAGAAGAGAGTCAGGTTACTTTCTGTCCAGGTCTCACACAGCTTATCTGTCTGCCGCTCAGTGGAAGGTTCAATAACTAGCACCTTCACATAAGACCGAGAAAAACCCTGGAGTGCTGCCGCAAGTCTTTATAAATGACTTCAATGAAGGATTTGAGGGGATGTTCATCACATTTGCAGGAGACACCAAAGTGGGAGGGAGTAGATAATGCCGCAGAAGACAGAATCGGGATTCAAAATGATCTTAACAGATTCGAGAACTGAGCCCAAACTAAGAAAATTAATTTCAACAGGGACAAATGTAAGGTTCTGCACTTAGGCAGGGAGAACCAGGTGCACAAATAGAAGATGGGGAACAGTAATACCTGTGGACCACAAGCTTAACATGGTGTGATGGCAGCTCAAGCGTTGCATGTGTGACAGACCCAGAGAGAAGGGGGCCAGACCTCTATAGTTATGAACACTAGTGGCTTCTGCCACTTCCAGGCTGATACCTGGTGTTGCTGGGAAAACTGGCACTTGCTTTTCCCAGGAAAACCCGCTGAATCGGAACAAACAGCAATTCCGGATTTTGTGGGGAAAGCGCTGGGCTGGAGGGAGGGGCGCAGCGCTCAGACGCTGAGCTTTAAAAAACAGACCTGCACATAGAAACACAGCACAAAAGGAAGTCTGGATGAACCCTGTGTTTCAGGCCATGTATTATTTTGGAAGGTGTCAATGAGGTCAATCCACTTTCAAATGCAAACTAAATTGAATTTCTTCCCCGCTCTGTGCTCCCAACTGCCTGGTCCTGACAGAGAGTCCTGCCACCATGGCCAGGGCCCACCTGAGCCAGAAGGGGGTCTACTCTGGCAAACCAGTGTGAGGAGAGCCAGCGATGGACTCGTAATCTGGTGAACCGGGTTTGATTCCCCGCTCCTCCACATGCAGCTGCTGGGAGACCTTGGGCTAGTCACATTTCTCTGAAGTCTCTCAGCCCCACTCACCTCACAGAGTGTTTGTTGTGGGGGAGGAAGGGAAAGGAGATTATTGGCCGCTTTGAGACTCCTTAAGGGGAGTGAAAGGCAGGATATCAAGTCCAAACTACTACTACTACTACTACTACTACTACTACTACTACTACTCTTCTTCTTCTTCTTCTTCTTCTTCTTCTTCTTCTTCTTCTTCTTCTTCAACAGGCCCCTGAAGGCTGTGCGCAAGCTGTGTGGGGTGCCCAGAGCAGCCTGACCGGCACCCCCCTCAGCCGCATTCCTTAGCTTCACCGTCTGCTTCCGCTGTCCTGTTTCCTTTGCCGTCTGAGGAGGATTTTCTGAGGAAAGAGCTTGTCCCTTTAGGCAAAACGACTGGACCGTTTCTAAGTGGGCTCTGCTGTGTCTCCTCTTTTGCCCCGGAGGGTGGGCTGGCTTGCGGTCTGGCGATACGTCACCTCGGCAATTGACGGGGCCTGCCTTTCCTCTCCGTCTCAACCCTTCCGTTCCTCTTATCTGCCACTGAGCCTTGGAGACAGGAGGAGATAAGTGCTCACAGGGTGAGGTCACAGGCGGGGCAGAGAGGCAGGGGCAAAATGGAGGGCGGATGAAGAGCCCCGAAGAGATGGCACCGGGCACTGCGGAGAGGCAGAGAAGCCCCTGAATCCAGGCCTTGCCCACTCCCGGTTCATGTTAATGTTTCTAAGTCACCTCATCCCAAAGGCTCTGAGCTGCTATCTACACTTTTATACACAAAATGCCCAGAGCTAATCAGATCGGAGCATTCCATCTTAAAATCCAGTCCCGTTAATGGACAATTGGTGTATGTGTGAAAAGAGACATCCCAGAATAAACAGTACCTAATGTTATCCCACTCTTAGTGTGGCAGCACCTATTTCTCTGGAACTCCCTGCCTATTGATAGTAAGATGACACCTTCATTTTTGTTCAGGTACACCTGTCCCAGACAGGCAATTTTATTATGTACATTTGCTTTTTCAACTGTTGATTTTATCTATATATATATATGTGCATTGCACTTCTATCCCACCTTTCCTTCAAGGAGTTCACATTTTACCCTCACAGCAACCCTGTGAGATACGCCTGACTTCATGCTAACAGATTTACTCTTTGTTTGGCCAGCCAGGCTGGTTTGCATAAACCAACCCAGGGATTCCTTGTCTGGCACATTTTGGCAGCTGGTACTTTCATCCCTATCCCAATCAATCAAAATCCTACCATTTATTAATTTCTAGGGGTTTTGGGGTGGGTGGGTCCCCGCAAATCTACAACAGTATTTATAATCTGCACTTTCAGGAGAGTATATCAAGCATACAACATCCTTAACTGGCTGGTTGGGGAGAGAGAAATTCATACCTCAAAGGCCCATCTAAGGAAGGCAGTTTTCAGAAGATGTTTAAAAGAAGACAGGAGTGGATCCTGCCAAACATCTAGTGGTAGGGAGTTTCACAGGACAGAGCCAGCCACTCTGAAGGCTCAGATGCTAGGGAAGGCCAGTCGGACCTCAGGGGCATGGGGAACCACAAAAATGCCACATCAGAGGATCTTGGGGGCAGTTAAGGCGTAACATAAGGAAAAGGCAGTCCTTAAGGGACTTTGGACTCAAGTTGCCCAGGCCTTTGTGAATTAGCTAATCGGCAACCAGTTGCACGTAAAACGCATTTCAGTAACCAAGCCTTGAAGTTGCCAATGTAACTTTGGGCTATGCATGCAATTCCTGCAGTCCACGGGACTGCAAGCGTTTTCCTGGGAGCCGTGCTGCCGCCTGATGAAAAGAGAGGAGGCCCTTTATTGGGCTAATGAGGAGCACTCCTCAAACAGCTCTTGATCAAACTGCCTCAGCTTTTTGTTTTTCATAACGCAACTCTCGAGTCAAGATAATTAGGCTGCATGACTAATAAGATAATAGTACATTTACTGTACAGCTGACTCTTCAGCGTCAAAGGGCTTCATAAATATCAGCCAGAGAATCTTCACAACACCCGTTCGGCGAAAAGCCCTCCTCGCAAGAAAATCGGAGGCAGAAACAGATCCTTTTCTCTAGAAGGGGAGCAAGGCCACAATGAGGAAAGGTCAAAACATTGTGGGGTGGGGGAGGTAGTTTAGAGCAAAGATGAATAAAGGGGGACGTGATTTAAGGGCATAAATTTATGCACATTGTGGAGAACACGGGGGCATGCATTGAAGCTGAATGTCATAAAATTCATGGCAGGACTGGGCCGACTAGATAGGCCTGATCCAGCAAGCTCATCTTATTATACCTGATATCATAACAACAACAACAACTTTTTTATTTATACCCCACCCATCTGGCTGGGTTTCCCCAGCCACTCTTTGTGGGAAACAGCCTTGTTGCACAAGACCCCTAAAGCAATTTTATTTGTGTAACCTGAATTTGCCAGAATGTGATGGATTCTCATTAGAAAATAGTGACAGTTTGGAAGGAGACACATAGATAACTGGTTGGTCCCTGTGGTAAATAGGATGCTCATAGACCTTCAGTAGCTATGCAATACAAATCAAGGAACATCACCTGATCTGGAATTTTTAATGGGGATCACCTGACCTGCTTTGGCCAGAACTGAGTGGAGGCACACCAGAATCAACCTCCGTATGGCATTATTTCAAGATGGACCGGAACAGCAACCATCTCTGTGCTGCGAGGGATTGAAGTGTTTCCTTCCCCACCTGTCTTCACTTTGAAGATAACGGCTGAAGTTGGCTGGCTCATCAGCCAAGCGGATCCTTGTTATCTCAACAGCAGCCTTTTGAGTCCTCAAAGGACTGGCAGAACTAGCCTGACTTTGACCTGCTGCATCTGCTTGTTGTTCCACCAGACAAGACTGCAGAGCTGATATGGACTTCCTTTGAACAGCGGCATTCGTGATGAATTGGTCTGACAAGCCGAGTCCCACAGACCATTCGCTTGCCACACGAACCCTCCGGGCATAGCAAAAACAATTTGCTTTCATGCTTGCACAAGGGGGGGGTGGGGAGCCCTGCTTTGCCATCAAAGGATCCCAAAAGTGTAAAGGGTATTGTGAAGGCCATGACAGTCCCCTAGAGAGGATAAGAAGATAAAGGGTAAAGGGACCCCTGACCATTAGGTCCAGTCGTGACCGATTCTGGGGTTGCGCGCTCATCTCGCTCTATAGGCCAAGGGAGCCGGCGTTTGTGTCCAGCATGACTAAGCCGCTTCTGGCGAACCAGAGCAGCGAACGGAAACGCCGTCTACCTTCCCGCTGGAGTGGTGCCTATTTATCTGCTTGCTCTGGTATGCTTTTGAACTGCTAGGTTGGCAGGAGCAGGGACCGAGCAACGGGAGCTCACCCCGTCGCAGGGATTCGAACCACCGACCTTCTGATCGGCAAGTGCTAGGCTCTGTGGTTTAACCCACAGCGCCACCCGCATCCCTCCTAGAGAGGATATTTTAGCCTAAGTGATGGGCTCTGCTTCCTTGGAGATTTTTAAGCAGAGGTTGGATGGCTATCTGCCATGGATGCTTTAGCTGAGATTCCTACATTGCAAGGGGTTGGACTAGATGACTTTTGGGGTCCTTGCACACACCTCTTTTCTTTAAGGGAAAGCCTGTAGTCCAGCCTTCTCAGCCCTTCAGAGTTTTGGGCTAGAAGACCTTTTGCATCTCAGTTGCCCCAGCACACTTCCTGCCCAACTTCTGACACTTCCTTATTTATCCCTGCGGGATAACTCTTGTCAGTAGAGCACGAGACTCTTCATCATAAGGTAGTGAGTTTCAGTCCCACACTGGGTGAAAGATTCCTGCATTAAAGGGGTTGGACTAGATCAGTGTTTCCCAAACTTAGGTCTACAGCTGTTTTGGGACTACAACTCCCATCATCCCTATCCAATGGTCAGGGAATTGTAGTTCAAAAACGGCTGGAAACACATGTTTTTGGAGGGGGGACATTGGACTAGATGATCCTCGTAGCCCCTTCCAACTCTACTATTCCATGATTCTATAATTATATATCATTAACATCATATAATTTTGTAGAGTTGGAAGGGACCATGAAAACCATCTAGTCCAATCCCATGCAATGCAGGAATATTTTGCCCAACATGGGTCTCAAACCCACAACCCTGAGATTAAGAGTCTCATGCTTTACTGGCTGAGCTATCCCAGCAGCCCTTGATCGGAACCTTAAAAACTGGTAACAATCTGTGGAAGACTCAGGTTTGCTGCCTTGCAATGTGTGAAAGGTTCCTTAGAGCTGTGTTCCTCAAGCTTGGGTTCCCAGAATATGGTTGGACCACAGTTCCCATCATCCCTAACCATGGGCTAAACTGGCTGGGGTTTATGCGAGTTGTAGTCCAACATCCTATGGAGACCAAAGGTTGACGGCCACCACCTTAGAGTATGGCTGGAAAGTCTCACAGTTTGGATGGACTTAAATTTGGCCCACTTGTCCTTGTTTCTTGTGCCATCAAGGATGGTCTGGTCCCTGGTCTGGGATGGTGAAGATTTCTACATGCACATACAAAACACACAAACACACACACACACACACACACTTTGTCAGCTGCAATTACAGGCATTTCTACACTGATGAAAACGTACAGCGATCATTCGTGTTTGTCTGGGAGGCAGCGAGGGGCAAAAGAGGTCTAAAGACTTTTGGCCCCTAGCCATTTTCAGAGCAGCTCCATGGAAGAAGGGGGGGGGGAGACAAGTGGCGGGGGGGGGCAAAGAGAATCTCTTGATTGGAATAATTATAAATCGTCTTCTCTTCGTTCTTGCTACACGAATTCCAGGCTAAATTATCATCTAATTTCAGAGAGCTCCATGACTGAGATTATCGGTGAGTCATTTGTAATTATGTGCCAGATTGTATTAAAGCATGAAAACACAAAGGATTCTCATCAAACACTAAGAGGGGGGAAAGAATCAAATTACATTTCGCAGGCAGGATAACAGTTCAGACTACATTTCAGATTCATGACATATTACAAATGTAAAACAGGAACGCGGGGAGGGGAAGGATGGCAGGGGGCTGGGGAGTGAGAAACTCTCAGCTTGAAAAGTGCACAACATGTTAAAAGAAAGACAATGGGCCTGATCCAGAAATATGAGGATGCAGTGGCGGGTTACTCGTGAGGATCACAGGGTGCTTTACAATACAAAAACACAAAAATACAGGCCATAATAACAAACAAAACAATAACCCCACAGTTAAAAGGCTATAGATTGTCTAATCAGCCAAGTACCTGAAGAGGAACATTTTTGCCTGGCACCTTAAAGGTGTATAATGAAGAGGCCAGGTGAACCTCCTTGGGGAGAGCATTCCACAAACAGGGGGCCACCACAGAAAAGGCCCGTTTTTGTGCTGCCACCCTCCAGACCCCATAAGATCTTGATCTTAGGGTCCAGGTAGGTTCATATGGGGAGAGGCAGTCCTTGAGGTGTTGTGGTCCTGAGACATTGAAGGCTTTATGGGTCAAAAGCAGCACTTTGATCTGGGCCTGGAAGCTCATTGGAAGCCGGTGCGGTTGAACCAGGATCGGTGTAATATGCTCAAGCCGTCTTACCCCAGTGAGCAACCTGGCCGCTGAATTCTGCAACAGATGAAGTTTCCGAACTGTCTTCAGAGTCAGCTCCACTTATAATGTGTTGCGGTAATCGAAGCAAGAGGTGGACCTCAGTGACCTCCAGCAGATAGCACACGGGAATGGCACAAAGGGGTTGTGCACATGTCAAACCTGTTAGTATATTTCCGTTCCACCTTAAAAGGGAGCAGGCTGTGTGAGTCACAGAGTCTGCGCATGTCCTGTTCACAGGATGTTTGTTTCCTATTGCTTTCGTTTTCTCTCTCTGTCAGAGACACTGACGCAGACAGTCATGTCTTTCTTTGTTCTGATCAACGCTGAATAAAGCTTGTAAATAATGCTCTCCTGAGTGCAGCTTTTGGCCGTGCATTATCTGCTGGTAAAGAGTGTGCATGAGCTCTGGAATGTGGCAAGATATCTGGAACCTCATGTCACTAATTGCTCATACTGCGTGACTACAGGAGATCGATGGATCGTCCGGCAGCCGGCTTGGGGGCCATGGTGGACTTTATCTCCCTGGCAGTATCCCAACAAAACCTGTGGGCTTCTCATCCACATCTGGTTGACCATGGTGAGAGCAGGATACTGGACTAGATGGGCCCTTGACCTCATTCAGCAGGGATCGTCTTAGGTTCTTTTGCTTAGAGTCCATGGGAGCAACGTGAAACAAACTTGGTCTGCATCCAACTTTCAAATCTGTAAGATTTGTGGCATACATTTTGTACCCAGAAATTTCAGCGCCCCTTCAAATTAAACTCCAGTCATATGCAAAATGTTTTCATTTAGCAATATAGATATATACCGTTTGATTGTGATGAAACCTCAAAGCAGTTTAGGTAAAGGTAAAGGTACCCCTGACCATTAGGTCCAGTCGCGGACGACTCTGGGATTGTGCACTCATTTCACGCTATAGGCTGAGGGAGCCGGCGTTTGTCTGCACATTGCTTCCGGGCCATGTGGCCAGCATGACTAAGCCGCTTCTGGCGAAGCAGAGCAGCGCATGGAAACGCCGTTTACCTTCCCGCCGGAGCAGTACCTATTTATCTACTTGCACTTTGACGTGCTTTCGAACTGCTAGGTGGGCAGGAGCAGGGACCGAGCAAAGGGAGCTCACCCTATCATGGGGATTCGATCTGCCAACCTTCTGATCGGCAAGAATGTGATGTTTAGACCACAGCGCCACCCGCTCCCCCCAAAAAAAGATCTAAGGTCAGAAAGAGACTTTCCTCTGAGTAAACATGTGCACGATTGCACTGGAAATCTCTCTACAATATATTCACTGTTCTCCCGCTCCCCAACCTGCAACAACCACATAAGCACTGTTTTCATTTAAATCATGGCATAAGTATTGAGCTTTTGCAGAGGGGAGGTTCCTTCGTTGCTACATGTTCCATTTCTGCAGATATAATCCCATGGTTTAAAAAGAGAGGGGGAAAGCTAAAGGATTGCACCCTGGTGACACAAGCAAAATGTGCGGGGGGGGGATCCTTTTAGAATGTGGAATTCACAATGTACTGAAGTGTAGATTGAAAAGCCTCTGGTGTTTCCTTCATTGCTACATTTAAAAAGACACTCAGAACCATCTGCCAGCTAATAACGGCTTTATTAAAGCTTTAATGTTGCATTCCGTCACGAAACACATGAAAAAGGTAGGTGGCGTTGCATCGGAGACAGGCAGCAGGCAGCAACCTGCTATTTCTTCCCTTGAAACTCAGTGATATTCTTCCCCATCGCAAATTAAAGAGGCAGAAGATTTGGGGCCCTTTGAACATCTCCTAATTCCTAAACGCATTTCTGCTTTTGTTCATGAAGCCCACTGACTGCACAGCTCAGCTCTTATCACAAGGCTTTCAGAGTGGGAAAGAAAGGGTTTAATGCGCAGTGCCAATCTCCTTGGCTAATGTTCCATGCCTCAAGTGTTCATTATGAAAGGTGGTTCATTATGCACACATTCGCCCTTAACATTATTCTTCTGGGCTGGGTTCTTGGGGTGAGGAAGGAGGTGAGATATGATGCTCTTTGTATGGTCCTGGACACATTGAAAGCTCGTGACTTCCCCCATGGAATCCTGGGAATTATAATTCTGAGGGGGAAGCGACAGTTCCCAGGATCCTTTGGGGGAAGCCATGTGCTTTCAATCTATGCTGCTTTCTATGTGCTTTCAATCTATGGTGTGGGTATCTATGTGCTTTCTATGTGCTTTCAATCTATGTGTGGGTATCTATGTGCTTTCTATGTGCTTTCAATCTATGGTGTGGGTATCTATGTGCTTTCTATGTGCTTTCAATCTATGTGTGGGTATCTATGTGCTTTCAATCTATGGTGTGGGTGTCCCCCCAGTATGTGCTAGATGGAGGTACAGGAATTAGCTATTAAATGATGTTTAATGCTACTATGGATTCCCACCCCTCACTCCGCATGGTGGTTGCGTACAAGTTCAGTTTTTAGCAGCTGGTGCCATGGCCTGATTGGACACAGAGGAAGAGCCAGAAGCACCAGCTTGGGAGCCCCCAAGGCTCAGAGCCCGGGGAGTGATTGTGGGACAATGAGGAGTGGTCAGAGGGAGAAAGGCTGGAAAGAGAAGATGTTGGAAGCTGAAGAGGTAACAGGTCTTAGTGAGCTGGGAGAGTCTGTGGCAGAGAGAAGCCCAGAATCAGAGGCAGCAGCTGAAGCAGGAGAGTGGGAAGAGGGAGGCCAAGAGGCAGAGATGAGTCAGACTGGGGAAAAGTCACACGGGTCTCCCTCTCCTGCTGCAACAAGGCCCCTGCTGCCCTTGTCTCCCAAGACCAGAAATGGCTTAAAAGGGATAGTGAGGTTGGTTGTGCACACAGTCTCCAATTGCTTGGAAAGACCCCCTGGGGAGGAGACTTAGGCAGCTGTAGGAAGGCAGGGGCTCAGTCTCAGCAACTGCTTCATGGGGGCCAGATGAGTTGCCGTGCTCATTAGGCCTGACAATCCTGTGTTGTTTAGGTTTTTGCTAATAGAGAGCCAATGCCAACTTGCACTGTGTGATTTACTGCCGGCTCGCTCCTGACACTCATGTTTATATATGGAATTTATACTTTGTATTTTTAAAAAAAGTTTCACAGAATGTGTTGTTTTCCTGTTAAAATTATGTCATTTTCAATGTGGTTCATTAAGTGTGTTCTCATTTGCAATATTTGTTGTTGTTGTTTAGTCGTTTAGTCGTGTCTGACTCTTCGTGACCCCATGGACCAGAGCACGCCAGGCTCTGGCGTATACAATTGCGTATGCAATATACAATTTGATTATTTAAGGAAGGTTGTAGGCCATTTAGAGATTCCTTTGGACACGTGCAGTGGTATGGAAATGATTAAAAAAATAAAACAACTCTGGAAGATGCCTTGGCCCTGAGCCATGAGCACGGGCAATTGTCTTCTGCAATCTGGTGTAGTTCACTTCTGGTGAGAATGCAGAGGATCAGAATTAGGGGCATTTGCTCACTTGCAGAAGGTATCAGGCTCTGCGTGCAAGAGGACACAAGACTCCTGGTGTCTCCAACAAGGAAGACTGGGAAAGATTTCTGCCCAAGTTCCTGGGGAGAGACCACCCAACCAAAGGCAATGCTGGCCTAACTAAGGAATGAGGAACACCAGCCTTGCTGCCAAATGTTGCCCTCCAGGTCTCTATCTGGCCCTCAGTCTTCTCCCTATGAAAGTAATGCACCTCTAAGAGCTGTGCTGGAAGAGTGTGGCCAGAGCAGAGAGGGCAACAGCAGAAGCAAGAATGTTTGTTTTTTCAGAAAGCTCTCTCTGAAGAGTGGGCTGCATTGCTCTCTTGCCGACCTCAGAATAAGTATGGCAGAGTCTTAATGCCCTGTGGGAAACCCCCACTGCCTCCCCTCTCCTCCCAATTAGCAACAGCAAGGCCCCATAGCAGGGCATCTGTGAGGCCCATGGTTTCTACAGCAGCAACATCGTATGCATCAGGGTCCATAAGAAATATACATTTCCCATGCTTCCCAAGTGCTGGAATACTGCCACAGCAGGAACCAAATGAAAGCTCCCCTGCCAACAGATAAACGTGGATAAGAATAGGACAGAGGGAGCGATGTAACAGTAACGTGGAAGACTGCCATGGGGCAACATCAGTTGTGAAGCAGGCCCCAAACTGAACCTCTGAACCCCTCGTTCCAGCTGTCCCATTGATCCCAACCACTAGTCCTGCTTTGATACATGTCAATGGTTCTGAAATGTCTCTGTGTCTCATTTATTAAGTTATCAGCATCAGATTAGAACGGTGCGGGCAGTTCCCCCGCACAGGGTGCCAAGTCGAGAGAGTGGAAAGAGAGTGTCGGTTTATGCATTGTTCAGGAAGGGGGAAAACACACACTTTCAAAGAAAACGTACACACACCCTTAGATGTTTTAAAACACTTTTGCTTTGTAGACACAAAATAAGGATATACACTGGGTATTTTGTACACTGCTGTCCAAGTCACACAGAAGCAGTCTTAAGAAACAAAATAGAAAAGCCTGCAAGGGAAGGCAAGAACACATAATAAAAGATGACTTAAAAAAAAATATTTACAGCAGATATTACAATTTGTCTGGGGGGTGAGGAGGAGAGACGGCAGGCCGTGGCTCGTGATGTGGGCTGGAAGGACCCTTTAAGATGCTTGCAGATTGTTTCAATTCGCTGGCACTGCTGCGCACCAAATGTGTTGGCCTTGTTAAGACGAGAGCGACAAGCGGCGAGGAGACTATGCAAGGAGTGATACATAAAAACAGCAAGAGGCGATAAACTCCCACGCAATCCAGAGGGAAGGCAAACAGCACAGCGAGAACTAATACGGAGGTCACTTTTTAAGACGATGCTACACAGCTCCTGCCAAAGTCTTTCTGTGGTGAAGGGAGTCACTTTCATGAAACAGCACATACAATTGAGATGCAATCGGTGCACACGCGTCACCATCCAAGCTTGCCTGCCCTAAATTGTTCTCTAAAATGCAATTTATACATTTGCCTGGCAGAGGAGCAAGTTTAGCCCCTTTCCTCCACTGTGCAGACAGCATCTATGCAGGACTGCGCAAACATCCGATCACGTGGAGGTTTCTAGGTCCTCAAAAGAGAGGAGGAGGCAGCTGCAAAAACTGGATCTGCACAATCTGAAACGTGTAGGGTTCCTGTTCCACCCACCTAAGTGTTGGCAAGTCTGTGAACTGAGGCCAAGTGACCAAAGGTTAGAAAGACTTCAAGGTAGAAAAAGCACAACGCCACAGTTTGAGGATTCTGCCTAGGAAATGTGCGCTACACTAGGAGCGGGAGGGAGCCAGGATTCACACCTCGCAATCGAAAACCAACCATTCTCGAAACCCTGTGAGCTCTCGTCATCATCTGAATGCAGAATACGGCAAGCTCCAAATTATTTTCAGGGAAACGCAGCCAAGTGCCTCCCCCAAGGTCACTGTGATATGTTAACAGTAGCAGACAAGGGTGAACTGTGTACTCGCCTTTATTTTAACATTTTCCCTAAGTAGTTATGAAAACAGAAGGTGGCATCTGCTAATCCGTTTGTATTCCCTGAGCTTAGTTACACCGAGGAGGAATGAGCACTCCAAAAAGGAAAGAAAAATAAAAGAAATCTGCGTGTAATATTACATGACTTAGAAATGTGCGAGGCAGGATTGAAAATTCTTAGGCATTCCAAGGTTTATTAAAACAACCTTTCTGCAGCCACAAGACAAAACACACACCTCAGTCCTCCTGCAGCTGAAGGCAAAGGATCACAGCAGAGCTGGTGGCTTGTGAATGCTCCTCAGCAGGCCTGCAAACTTTCCCATTTATGGGAACTGGAACTCAGCGCCAAACTGGATGGGTTGTTAGATGTGCCTTTGCACCTGATGTGCATCCTTTCAACAAAATGAAAATAGCAGTCGCTGGGGAGTGGATACAATTACTGGGATTCCTGCAGGAGGTGTATGGTATTTTAACCCTTTCCTCCCCTGCCGTGGTCTCCATGAAAACTGGTTCTCTGAAGCTGCTATTTGCACTGGGAGGGAACCACCTATTGGCTTTAATTCAATTCCATTTGGGAAGGGGCGAGTGACAAATGAGAACAGCAGAATGAGGCAGGGGTGCCAGGAGAGGGCTTCTATTCCCTGCCCCCACTTTAGCTACAACTTTTAAGAGGACAAACAGCAGCTTGGGTGGGCGAGTTTCATTAGGAAGCACCTGGGGGGTGGTTCAATCCAGTTCCCCCAGTGCTGTGGCCCCATCCAAAGTGTGCCTCCTGTATTGGTGCTCTCTGCAAGAATTTAAAGATCACATACCTCCATCATGACACTGAATTTGGCCCTCAGAATCCCAACCCTTTAAAAAGCCAACCAAGCAAAAAACCCTCAGTGAGCCAAAGTAACACACTGGGGAGGGAGGAGGGGGGAATTGCTGATCCTACGGGACCTCTTAAGCATTTAGCAGCTGAGTAGTGGGCAAACTTCTCTTGCCTCAGCAATGACATACTATTGGATTCAAAATTAAACTGCTAAAGGACCAACAGAAGCCCGAGAATAAAGATTAAACATCTCCCCCAAAACTGCTTCTCCTATTTCTGTAGTTGGTATTTCATACGGATTGGCCAGATTCCATAGCTCTCCCTTCCTCAACCTTGTTGGCTGGGACTGACGGGAGTTGTAGTCTAAAATCAGAGCCTATCTATGCACACCTGGCCCCAAGGAGGCAAGTCTGGCAAGGAGACACGCCAAGCTGCCTGGATTATCCACGTGAAAAGCAGACTGCAAATGCCAGGGCAACTGCATGGACCCTGCCAACCACACAGAAGCAGATAGTGAGATACTGGCAAGCTCACCACCTGGTACTTGGTCCCTAAAAAGAATAATTTGGGTTTTTTGTTTATTTGCTTTTTTAGGAGGGAGCTTGCCACAGCAATCTCTGCCAAAACAGAAGCGGCCACGTACCATCAAAGCAAGAATCTCCATTTTCCAGATCAAGACCTAGTAATTCAAATAAACACCCAGATAAATCCCAGTCAGATAATTAAATGCAGGATGTCCCAGGAGATCTGAGTCACCTCCTTCTGCCATGTCCTACCATCTCCCAGGGACTTGGGAGTCTAGTTCTCAATGAGCTGGCAAATCTGCATCTGGGCTGGAACATCGCAGGCTGAGAGTGGGGGGTGGGGGGCCTCGTCGACTAAACCAGTGGTGCCAGACCTGTGGGCCTTCCAGAAGTTATTGGACTCCAACTCCCATCAGTCCCAGCCAGCATGGCCAATGGACAGGGATGATGGGAGTTGTAGTCCAGCAACATCTGGAAGTCACCAGGTTCCCCAACCCTGGACTAAATACTTCTCCATACAAAAATATATCTGCCCACATAGAAGACCTTCTCCAACATACTAAGTTGTCTGCATGGAGGGATTTTTATCTTTTGCGAGGCCAAGTAGGTCACTATGTAAGTCACCACTTGCAGTCCGAAGTGGTACATCTCAAAAATACCAGCTGAGCGAGAAGAGGCTCTTCTGAATTCGGGAAAGGATTGCTTTCGGTCTCATCCTCTAACTAGGATATTCCAACCTGGAGCTCTGGTAAAAGCAAGCAAGGACATAGAAAAGAGGAAGCTTGACCTTTTGGCATGGACAAGGCCAACATGGAGAACTGGGTATATTTTTGCCTCAACGGGGCGGGGAATCCGTTTCCCACAAAGTCAACTTGGCACATCCTCCTTGCCTGCCAGGCAATAGGGATGAGAACCGCCCCTGTGGTATGCGTCCTTTGGCCACCGGCGAGCAAATATATGCCGTGCTGCTAGAAAGTCAAAGGAGTCAAACGCAACGGCGGGTAAAATTCAGGCCGCAATCCTGCAAGGCCTGAAATGAGGAGGTGGGAAACTATTGGTCTGGTTTAACCTTAGGTTCACAAGGTTTAAAGTTCTGACAGGTTACTGGACAGAGCCGAGAGAGCCGAGCTTGGCCAAGGTTCTCGCACGGCTGAGCCCGTATCGACCTCATTAAATAACATTAAATTAAATTACATTAGGGATGGGGGGGAGGGGAGAGTAGCTTATTTACCTTAAAACAAAGCAAAGTAAAACTTACTGGAGACAAATCTGTCTGTTGTGCCAAGCCAACCAAGACTGCCAGGAGGACAAAAAGTGAACACAACCCCCCGCCCCCGGTGAGGAGCACCATACTCTTAAATTTTAAGTGCATTACAGAGGCATAGGAGCTTGTGAGATGTCCTACAGCCAGCAGCAGGGGTGTCAAGTCTACCCCTTGAACTCTTCTCCCCTGCCAATCCCTCGCTCGCCCTATCCCTATCTTACAGCAGCAGTGAGTGAAGGCCTGGTTTCATTTCCTTGGAGCAGGAACAGCCTCCCCTTACTGAGATGTCCAAACTGTTTCCTGCACCTCTGAGGTCCACACCGTGGTACAGCAACCAACTTTGACAAACCCTTCTGTTGCTTCTTCAAACTTCTTAAGGTACCACTGCTGTCCTCTATCAGATACCTGCCCAATGGTGCTCTAAGCTTAGGGTAACACTGCATGTATTTGGGGGGGGGGGGGCACCAGGTGTTTGGGATTGCTTTCCAAGAGGAGTTGCTTGGGCAGCTTGCATATCAGCTCTGATGTTATTTATTTCAGCATGGAAACACGGACACTACGCCAAGGTCAGCTTTTTCTACGGAGGGGCGGGGAGATGTGCTTTTATCACCCCCAATGTAAACAGCGCATGTCCACAGCTTTTCCACTTGGAGGTTTTGCACACTGTTATGATTTGCTCCTTGTCATATATATGTTTTTATGGAGATATGGCTGAACCAAGAGCAGCCGCAAGGACGGTCCAACACTGCGCCGCCGAGTTGTGCCAGCCATTTTGACTCTTCTCCTTTGTTCCCTGAAACTGATGCTTTGCTGAATCCCTTTCTCATAACATGATCCAGAAACATTTCAAGTATTCGAAAGCCAAACCCCGGTGCCAGGCTACAGGTCAATGGAAACTGACCAGCAAGCAATGGAAGTCAGGAGGGTTTGTTGACATCGCCAGGTTAACTTCCTTCACCGATCCCATTAGGAGGCAATTAGTATCCTTCATCGTCGTCCATCTCACAGCCATAATCTGAAAATACCAAAGCGGAGAAAAATTATCAGAAGAAACAGGATCATTGAGGATCCCTTAGCCTCTACCCCACCCACTCCCAGAAGACAAGACAACAGAAATAGTCCCTCCTAGGAAAATTTACAATGGGGAGGGAAAGGGAAAGCACAGGAAGAAATCACATACAAAAAAGCAGTCCAATGAAACACTTTTTAAAAGACAGAGTGTTTAAATGTAGGTCACAGAAATGAGCAAGTGAGCCAATTTCTGTAGAATCCAAACTGTCAAGTAATTTCTAGGTGCATCGAGGTAAGCAAATTGCAGGTTTTGCTGGAGAGATTAAATAAAAGCTAGCTGGGTTTTAAACTAACCTACCCCAGGAGATCTGTTCCTTAAAAGAGCCTTATGAACATGCCCCCAAAAGTTGAAAGTCTCCCAAAAATGTTTCTAGCCTGCCAGGAGCTGGCAGAGAGCTCTGCCCTGCCTCCCTCAGCCGGCTGCACTTCTACAGAGAAAGGGGCTTCCTCCTCTGCCCCTACAGCCATATGGAACTGCATGCACCTACCTGCGTACAGTCACCTCTGGCTGCCAGGCCAGTGCTTGAATACAAGGCTTAGCTTAGTTAAAATCTGAGGCCTTCTGCTCTCGCTCTCTCTCACTCACACCACACCAAGAGAGAGAGGAATAGTCCTTTCTTTCCATCCAATTCAGGTACCGTATTTTTTGCACCATAACACTCACTTTTTTCCTCCTAAAAAGTAAGGGGAAATGTCTGTGCGTGTTATGGAGGGAATGCCTACGAGTGGCATGCCTACGGATTTTCCTCCTCTAAAAACTACGTGCGTGTTATGGTCGGGTGCGTGTTATAGAGCGAAAAATACGGTACCTTCACAGTTCTCTCCTGTCCTGTCTTGCCTCTGCCTCATTCTGTTATATTCACTCATGTCCACTTTCCCCCTGATAACCCAGGGAACCCTTTTCTCAGCGACACTTAATGGTCAATGGTAACACAGATGTGTGCATGCTGGCTGAATCTGCTTCTGCAGTAAATCATTTAAATTATAATCTGCCCCCCATTCTAAAAGCTTAGGGAGACTTAGGGAGAGATTAGTTTTCGAAAACTGCCTTTTCCAGTTAAAAATCAAATTAAAGTGGCTCCAACTCCGCTGGCTTAGACCTGATTTGTTTGAACCTCTTTACATTTAGGCTTGCAACTTGCATCAGATTAAACATCCTCCAAATGCTATTGCACATATATCATGCTCTTCCTTCAAAGAGCTCAGGGTGGCACATATGGGCCTGCCTCCTTCCTTCCTTCCTTCCTTCCTTCCTTCCTTCCTTCCTTCCTTCTTCCCTATCTTCATTGGGAAAGTTAGGCTAAGAGACAAGCTTTTGAACTTGGATCTCCCCAGTCTAAGTCCAACACGCTAACCACTATACCACGCTGTCTCTTCAAATGTATGTAGAAATGATTGCCAAAGAGTGTAGCTCTATTTGTAGCTGCTGCTGCATTTTCTTTTCTTTCTTTTTTTTACAAACAGGGTTTTAATTGGTTGCAATTTTACGGATGTGCTGAGCATATGGCTAAATGCTTTAGTGGATCATGCAATAACACAACTCTCTCCCCCTCTTGATGGAGATGTTCATCTCTAGGGGTATACTTTAATCTTGATTTTCTTATCAGTACATTTCTCTGCCTTCGATATCTGGCTTTCAACATCCCTAGGCTGACTAACTAACTGGCTTGAGCAAATAAGGAGGGCGTTAAAATGCACTGACAAATTTCCAAAGGATGGGAATTGCATGGCTCTAAGAGTCACAAATGAGATGGTCGGCTGGCCTGCATCGTGGTGCAATTGAACACTTGGTGACGCAATGCAAATTTGTGATGCAAATTTATCAGTGTTTGCATAACAGGGAGACAAAAATATGTTTAGAATGGTTTTAAAAACAGTAATAGAGGAGAAATGATTCACCAAGCTCTAACTAATTTTGTACGGTTACTAGTACTGATACTATTTAATATACAAAATTATTATCATTACAATTCTTTCAGCTTCATTCAGCCCAGGCACACATCCCTGGCTGCATTTCTCTGGGAGTGCAATTCTAATCATATTTCCTAGAGGAGAAAGAGTTTCCTGCAGTCTGAATGACCCCTTTCCACTCAGATCAAACCACTCTGTTGTGATTATTCTATAGACCATGCACAAAAGCTGAAAATGGCACCAGTGCGAAATTAAGGGTGTTGAGACGATGGCGCAGTAAATAATCAACACTCCAGCATCAGCCTTCTCCCCTTGACACTGTCAGGCACCACAATTAGTGGGTTCTGTGTCAAGTCTTTGGCTATACATATTTACACTGTAACGAGAAGTTTCCGTGCAGCAATAATGCTGTACCCCCAAGTTCGGAGTGTATTCTCAGCTCTGTCTGTAGACGCTGGATTCAATCGACTCGATGGCTCCCACCGCCGAAAGACTGTCTTGCTAAGAAATGTTTATGAGCGTTACTCAAGCCTGGAAGTACTGTCATGGTGTACATCACAACAACAGAAGAAGGTAGGCAGCCTAAATCCATGGTAGCCCCATGGGGTCCTTCTGTTACCTGCACTGATGAAGACGTGCAGGAGCTGGAGAGAAAGGTATCTGGAACATTAGTATAGAGCTGCCATTACTGGGGTAAGGAGGGGTTTTGGCCTTTCTTTAAGTGGATGGGTGTTTGCAACGGATGAAGTTAAGACCTACCATTTCCCCCCATCAGCTGTAGGGCACTCATGCAGTGCTCCTCTTCCTCCTCGACTTCTTCTTCTTCCACTTCTTCCTCATGGTTGTACGAGACGGGCCCGGATTCTACCAATACGTTTGCTGGCTTTTCAGCTGCTTGGGCCTCTGTCTGAGTGCTTGGAAAGATTGCCTGCAAAGGATAAGAAAAGCAATAAGAAGAAGAAGAAAAACCTAGACCCATCGCCTCTCACCTTTCCCCTTTAAAATCCCCAACTGAAAGGAAGAGAAAATCGCTTGGCAGATTCCTTATTGTCCCCCTATCAAAGCTCCTCGTTAAGAAGCTTAGAGCTATTCTGGGGGATGCTCCCGTTCTCCTGTGCAAATTCAGAGTTGTTTGGATATTTCAAAGCATAGCCAAAGGCTGAATGAGGAAGATGTTGCAGGTGGATATTAGCACGTAACAAGGTACAAGCTCTTAAAAGCGACACTATTTGGGGAAACTATTTGGGGGAAATTGTAAGTGTTTTCTCTCAATAGGTTTGCCTTTATCCAAACCTTCTGAGGTGCAACAATTGTGTAGGCACAAATGAAACAAAGTGATGTGCACAACGCCCAGTGAATTAGGTACCATTCAGCTGCAATTAGAGAAAGAGTTAACAATTCATTGTGCAATTTTGCATCCAACTGTTTAATTAGGAGGAGGGCCACAACTGATTGGTGCAACACCTGCTCCAAGTGCAGAATGAATCAGAGAATTACAGAATCATAGAGTTTGAAGGTACACCCAAGAGTCATGTAGTCCAGCCCCCTGCAATTCATTTTATTTCCTTTTTAATTTGTATACAGTCGTACCTTGGATCCTGAATGCCCTGGAACTCAGATGTTTTGGCTCCTGAACGCCTCAAAACCCAGAAGTGATTGTTCTGGTTTGCGAACGTTCTTTTGGAACCCGGACGTCCGACAGGGCTTTTGATTGGCTACAGGAGCTTCCTGCAGCCGATCAGAAGCTGCGATTTGGTTTTTGAACGTTTTGGAAGTCGAACGGACTTCCGGAACGGATTCCATTCGACTTCCAAGGTACGACTGTACTGACTTTCTGCATTACTATACACAAGGAGGCTTACAGCAACAAGATATACAACAAAGAGCACATGAACTGATCCAATACAAAAAGTCATAATAAAACAAAACTTCAAAATGTTTGTTGGACCAGAAGTTTGGCAGCATGAGCAGCCGAAGCCAGATGATGGATGGGGATGGGTTCAACCTTTGGCATGTGACCTATGAGGATTATGAGAAGACTCATGCCTGGGACTTTTTGAAGCTCTTGCCAAATGGAGCAGAGCAAAGAGAGGCAGGTTGGACCAATGGGCTGAACTCCTAATTAGGCAGTTTGATCTGCTGTAGAGGCATCGCTGATACTCAGTGAACTGGCAACCAGACCATCAACTCTCATTTGACACCAAGGGGATATTTACAAAGAGAGAGGTACAACGTACAGAAAACAGGAAAATAAAAGCAAGCTTCACAAGACTTCTAGCAGTGCAAGCTTTTGCGCAACTGCTCTGCCAGGGGATGTGCTGTGCTCCCATCTGACTGGTTGCCCCAGCTACTCTGGGTGCCTTCCAACATAAGAAAACATCAAACATTAAAACCTTCCCTATACAGGGCTGCCTTCAGATGTCTTCTAAAAGTTGTATAGTTATTTATCTCCTTGCATGAGCACTAGGCACAACCATTGGTCTTTAAGGTCACTTGGCTGCCCTGTGGAGCCCCTCCAAAAGACAAGAGACACATCTACTATATATTTTGGAAAGCTGTTTGCCTGTTCACTCTGCATTTGGACACCTATTAAGGTACGGCAACCTCATTTTGCATGGCGGTTCCTGAGATCAAGGAGTCAGTTTTCGTTTATGTTTGGATACGATAAGGCAGCGTTCGAATCAAGATGGCAGAACCTTTCAAAACTGCACTGATTTTTTTGTTTTGTTTCTTAGAATTTCTGAGCTGAAAGCTGGGTACAAGGCTGTTAGTATTCTAATAATAATAAATACACAGTGAAGCAAAGCAGAAGCAGATAAGTTCTCTTGATTAACGAGGTGCCAGTTGAAACCAGAACTATTCAGACAATAAAGAACTAGTGCAGGAGTTGGCTAGGATATGGCTGTAGTTCAGGCTTCCTCAACCTCGGCCTTCCAGATGGTTTGAGACTACAATTCCCATCATCCCGGACCACTGGTCCTGCTAGCTATGGATCATGGGAGTTGTAGGCCAAAAACATCTGGAGGGCTGATGTTGAGGAAGCCTGGTGTAGCTGGTTTCCAGTTATCCCATCCTGCCAGCTGAAAGGCAGAGATCTTCAAGGACAGCTCCAAATAATCCTAACAGCAATAGGTCAAGAGGATAAGAGCTTTTCCCTTTCATGTTACCTCTGCTCTTGCTTGCCAAGACAATTATGCAACCCCAGATCTCCTGTACTCCGCTGCAGGGAATTCAGGTATCAAAAGAAACAGACAAGGCAGTAATAGTGGTAGAAGAAGCGCCATCCCCGTTTATATTAATTGTTATGCCAGGAGTTTCCATCTGCCTTGAATGTTTTCACAGAGGAATGGCTGAATTTAAAAGAGCTACAATTGAACCATTATTTTAAAAAATTGCACAACCCTAATTAAAACGTGACCTTCTTCTAATTATCATGTCCATTTCCTGAATGTCTCCGTTCTAAAAATGTGCAGGTTTTTCTAATGAGGGTGCATACAAAGCAGGAAAAAAATAAAATTATTTCCCTTGACATGAGCGCAAGCTGTTTTTGGAGGGGGTGGAGGATGGAATCACGTGTTCTTGATCATTTTAAATGTGAAGCTGTCAAAGTCCTCTTTTAGCAGAACTTCCTGAATTGGTTTCTGAACTGAACCGAAGTTTGGCTTTTAAATTCACACGAAGGATGTGTGTGCTTTCTTGACCCACTTCAGAAACAGCAAAAACATGTCAAGCCGTCAAATCTAGCTAGCAAAAGTTTAGAAAGGTGCAAGAGTTCAGAGATTTATGCCTAGGGGTTGAGTAAAAGCGTATTGCACAAATTTGCAAACTACCAGTATGCACTGGTTTGGTATTTTAGTTCAGCCAGTAGTTACAGTGTGTGGGGGGGGGAATAGAAGAGGCACTTTGTTTTATTCTGGGACGATTTTTTGGCTGAGGTCCTACTCAGTTCAGAATCATAAAGCTAGAAGGAACCAGCGGTCACCCAGTATCCCATTCTGCCTCACAGTGCAAAAGAAGCAGAGAACAGCTGGATGGAAGAAAAGGGCTTACAGAGCAAATGTAAAGACTCGGATGACTCTCCAGGTACTGGGATTTTTAGAAGGTTCAAACAAAACACTGTACCTCTTCTGTTGCAGGCTTTTTTGCTAGCTGCGTCGAAATCAAGGGTCTTAACCTGAACGGAAGAAGAATTCAAAATGTTAGACCCTGTATGTGAAACAGAAAGGAAAAGGTTGAACAAGTCTATCTAGAAAATGTTTAAGAACCAGTTCAACTGGCCCCCTTCCTGCTACAAAATGAAAAACAAAGATCCCACGGAAAAGCGTCTGACGAGAATTAGGAGAAAGATCAGCCAGTAACAGCTCAGTTAACAAACCACCGCCTAATAATAAATTCACATCAGGTCACTCTGCACCAACAATAAAAACCTTACAGGATCAGGGTCCTCCCGCATGATTCTCTATATATTTGGGTTTTCGGTGACCCATTTTGGGCTCTTAATCTTTTCCTAAGCTGCTTGAGACTTTGTTGTAGTAAGTCAAATAAATAAACAAGAAAGACCTGGCAGAGTTGCAAGAAAGTTCACCTGAGAGCAGCGTTAAGATTCCTGAAGCCCTGGAGAGTAATACTCCGAGGGCAGCTTGCTATGGAAACAAGGCGTGGCGTTATACAGAAGCAACAGCCAGCCTGTCTTGCATGGCAATCCATTTCTGGAGTAATACCGAGGACCCAGAGGAGGTTCAATTTGCTACCTATCTTCTGAACTGGCCCAATAAGTAGTTGCAAAGGCACACTTTGAAGCATATTGCCTGCTCCTTCGGCTGCTTTAAAATGTGTTACAAAAACACTTTATCTCATTTAAAATTGAATTTATTTTAATTTTTGCTAAGCATTTGTCTGCAGGCTGCAAATATGTGAAGGGCTGATTGTGCAGAAGGTTATTACAGCAGTATTTTCTATGTATATAATTACAGTAAGCTACCCTAAGACTACAAGGAAGGGAACAAAATGCATTAAAAATAATCATTAAAAAAAGTCAGAGGAATCGGTTTTATCCAGTTCTCTGTGTTCTTCAGATTCACGGTGTCTTAGTGCACACCGATGAGCAGCATCCAAAATGTTACGGCCGCTCAAACAAACAATGGAAAACCCTGCAATGCATTTCCGTCCCTTGGGCTGTGGGTGTTTTGCTTTTAAAACTCCAAATTCTGTTATCTGAATAAATGTGGTCTGCTTAGCTTGCATAATTTAAATGGTTTTCAAGTAAATACCCACAGGATTTTCAAAATGTTTGGAAGGTTTTTGGAAATGTTAACCCACGTCATGGAAGGCAAAAGAATGGAAATGTGGGTTAGATGGACTGTGCAGGGCACCTTCCTACTAAGCGATGGGAGATTTGTCGTTATGAGAAGCAGTAGCAACAACATGGCCTAGTTGATTCCTAGCGACATTTAAAAACGTGAACCCATCAGTCGGACAGGGGCAGAACCGCTGGAAAACAATACCCAGAAGGATGATCCACTGTGATTATCCCGTGAACCGCCCTGAGATCTTATGATGAAGGGTGGTTTATAAATCTAATAAAGAACAAATAATAAAATAAAATAAAATAAAATAAAATAAAATAAAATAAAATAAAATAAATACTACTCTGAGATATAACCTTTGAGAAATCTAATTCCCTTCTAAAGCCATATTCCCTGCCAAGATCCTGATAAAAACTGTACACCAGAGCCACCAAAGCAGTCTGGCCCGCTTCCTCTATTGATATTTCAAGAAAAGAAGATACTGTTAAAACTTGCCCCCTTAATACAAAGCTGAGGTGACCAACATGAGTCTGCCCCCGCCCCGCCCCCCCCCCGATCAAAACTCAGTTAACAAATCCTTCTCCATGGCCTTGTAGCAAATCCCTCCCCACTGTTAATCAGTTCCCCATTAAGACTATTCATGACACCCCTAAGCTAGCTCCAGTTTGAACTGGGCTCTAGACCCCGGTTTAAGGGGAGCCGTCCCTATCAGGGAAGCAGGTAGCATTGTGGTCTAAACCACTGAGCCTCTTGGGCTTCCCGATCAGAAGGTCGGTGGTTCAAATCCATATGACGGGGTGAGCTCCCGTTGCTCGGTCCCAGCTCCTACCAACTTAGCAGTTCCAAAGCACACCAGTGCAAGTAGATAAATAGGTACCGCTGCGGTGGGAAGGTAAATGGCGTTTCTGTGCGCTCTGGTTTCCGTCACAGTGTTCCCTTGCACCAGAAGCGGTTTAGTCAACCCCATAGTCGCCTTTGACTAGACTTAACCGTCCAGGGGTCCTTTACCTTTTCCCCACCAGGGAGGGGCTTCTCTTCCACACCCACCCTTTGTTAAGCGTCGTAAGTGGAGTGCCAGTTTGCTTAACTGCAGTTCTCACAGGACTTTAGGGAGCAAAGTTACGGCCTACCAAGAGGTAAGTGCAGCATAGACAGCTAGAGGGTGATTTTAATGGATAATCACTTAGTTGCATCTTCACATCATTAAGCATCAGTGCAGAAGACATTAAAGGTCTTCGTTTTAAAAAAAGGGACAAGAGTGGTGGTGATTATACTGATTAGCCACTGCAACCGGAATGTGCTGGCATCATAGGAGAAACCACACTTCCCACCGATACCCTGAAGACATCCTCGCCTCCCAATTAGGAACAAGCTGTTGAAGAAGTCCCCAGGGAAACCAGAATCTGTTGACATTTGTTTTACAGACGAGGAGGGTTCATATGCACCCTGAAAGTAGTTAGGCTCCGCTGCAGTACAGAGAATATTCCACTTTCCTTTTAAGTAAAATGGTGCAATAATTGGTATTCCCTTCCCCTCCAACCCAACTACCGAAATATATAAGGAACTGTGGTGTGAGCAGATTACTGACCTTCACAAATAACTGGTTAGATCCATTTTTAAATTTCCACCCAAGGAATGTTGTTCCCCACCTCATGGGGAATCTTGCAAAAGCTTGCGTTTATCAATAAAAAGATAAACTACAGTGCAAAAAGGATAAGATATTAAGATAAACCTAAGAAAAGCTTAAACAAATCCTAGAACACACATAGCAACAGCCAGTAATAAAGTATTATAATAGAAAATTAACAGAGAGCCAACCACCTTCTCTGCTTGCACAACCTGCAATCATCTCCTGACTTCTCAATGAACTGGAAGGTAAAAAGTCCAGCAACCTGTTTTCCCTAGTGACCAACCAGGTGGTGATGGGAAACCCAAAACAAAGATAGCCCTTTCCTGCTCATTTTCGCTTCTTCAGATGCAGAAGGTGCCTGCCTCAGTCCACAGCTGGCAGCTGGATGGAGAAACAGTCTGATGCAGTTTAAGGTTGCTTTCTGCTTTCCCAGAAACTGTATTTAGTGGCACGCAGCCTCTGTTCCCCAGACTAATAGTCATCAGTAGCCATATCCTCAATGAATTTATCCAACCTTCTTTACAAGCGGTCCAGCTTGGTGGCAATCACTACATCTCAAGGTAGCAAATTCCACAGTTTACCTATGCACTATGTGAATTCGTTCTCCTTTTGTCTCTCCAGAATCTCCAGTGTTCACTTGGAGGACTCTGGAGTCCAGTATCTCTAGCATCTAGTTCTCTCTATCCATTATCTGCAAAGCGTTGCATCGTTTTATAAATCTGTCATGCCCCCTGCTTGTCTTCTCTCCCCCTCCAAAACTGTACTAATCGCCAGATGATGAAGGGTTTCATAATGGAGAAGCTGGGATTGGTGGCTGGTTGTAAGAAGGCAGTGTGAGCTCTGTGGGGCACAGCCCCATTCGTCCTTATGGACCCACGGCCTTCCGCTGCCTTCAGCCTCTTGATTCTTCTCATTTTCCTTTTGTCCCTCCTGGCCAAACTGACTTCCCTCTGAAGGCTCTTCCACAGAGTGGGGATCACAACAGAAAAACCCTGCTCACTGTAGCCTCCCAAGGCCACGGCAACAAAAGCAGGACCTCTGTGGCAGATTTCAGAGCGTGCAGGGTGGAGAATGCCACATAACCTACGGGGCCGCCTCTCCTGGTATGCCCCGCGGAGGATCTTAAGGTCCACAAATGACAACATTTTGAAGGTCCCAAGTCACAAGGTGGTTAGGTTGGTCTCAACTAGGGCCAGGGCCTTTTCAGTACTGGCCCCGACTGGGTGGAATGCTCTGTCACAAGAGACTAGGGCCCTGCAGGACTTGACATCTTTCCACAGCGCCTGCAAGACAGAGCTGTTCTGCCTGGCTTTTGGTTTGGACTCAGTCTGACCCTTATGTTTCCCTCCCCTTATGGTTTTGACTTTTAAAATGAGGCTGCTTTTTAAATTGCATTTTAACCTGCATTTTAAATTGTTTTTTTCTTTTTCTTTTTCTTTTTTCTTATTATGTTTTTACTCAAATTTTATTGGTGTTAGCCGCTCTGAGCCTGGCTCTGGCCGGGGGAGAGCGGGGTATAAATAAAAAATATTATTATTATTATTGTTGTTATTATTATTATTATTATTATTATTACATCAGGAGTCCTGGGCAGCAAACCGGGAGCACCAACAATAATTTCACCAATTTATTTCCCTCTAAGGCATTACACACAATACTGCTTCTCCTCTCCCTACCCCTCCCTCCCTCTCTCTCTTTTTTAAGAGAGGGAAAAAAGTTTATGCCTTTTGGCCGATCACATTCTCCACAGGGAGCAATTCTCCCTTTTACTGTACATGATGTACAGAAAAGTTTTCACAGTGCTGGGTATTCTTGCTGGCACTTTTTTTTTTTAAATACTGCAAATGCCCTGACCTCCTTACAAGAAAGCAGCCTTCTGCCATCCCGCCATATGGAATCGTAAATGGCTGGCTGCCATGGCTACAAATATTGGCTCCTTCCGCTGTCTCGTTTAACCAGCGAGGGCTCAGTTACCGAGAGATATGCCATCACTGGGGGGAAAGAAAAAACAAACAGCTGTTTTCTAGGCTGAGGTAGAAGCAGACACTGCTCTTCAAGCTCAAAGAACCCCTGAAAAGAAGAGCCCAAGTCTTTTATTCCAACTTTTCAACAGACGGGTCTTGCCGCAGTTGGCACAAACCACATATGTTTCTTTGATTATTCAGATTTATTATTATTATTATTATTCTGGGGAAGGGCAAAGAGGAGCCTAATAAAATTGGGTAGATTCAGAACAGACAAAGGGGGAGCAGGTTTATGGAATTTGCTGCCGCAAAATGTGGTAATGGGCACTAGCCTAGGTGGCTTTGAAAAGAAAATATATAAGTCCATGAAGGATAGGTCAATCCAATGGCTAACAGCTATGACATTAATAATATATTATAATAATAATAATTTATTATTTCTACCCCGTCCATCTGGCTGGGTTTCTCCAGCCACTCTGGGCAGTTCCCAACAGAATATTAAAAACACGACAAAACATCAAACATTAAAAACTTCCCTAAACAGGTGACAAGTGGGAAGTGCAGCATGGAGTGGTCCTGTACTGTGTTCCAGACAACTCACCTCTTCCAGGATACTCTATTACAGTGGTTCCCCCAACTCTCCTTCTGAACCACTTGTAAACTGCTGAGGTTCTTGGTGAACTACTTAATGGTATTTCTTCCTGTTGCAGTAATTCTAATGAGCAGTGCTAGGTGCTGTATAATAATAATAATAATAATAATAATAATAATAATAATATATTATTTATACCCTGCCCATCTGGCTGAGTTTCCCCAGCCACTCTGGGTGGCTTCCAACTGAATATTAAAAACAATACAGCATTAGACATTAAAAACTTCCCTAAAGAGGGCTGCCTTCAGTTGTCTTTTAAAAGTAAAATAGTTGTTTATTGCCTTGACATCTGCTGGGAGGGCGTTCCACAGGGCAGGCGTCACTACCGAGAAGGCCCTCTGCCTGGTTCCCTGTAACCTCACTTCTCCCAATGAGGGAACCGCCAGAAGGCCCTCGGCGCTGGATCTCAGTGTCCGAGCTGAACGATGATTTTCAATTCTATTTCTACAGTCATGCTGTGGACCACTTAAGTGACAGTCATCTGCAGACCACAGTTTGGGAACCTCTCGCTCTATTGCAGTTCTCTTCCCCTCAATCCCGATGATGAGGGCTATTTTAGAAGCCCCGTGTTCCTAAGCAGTTGGTGGAGATCAGAATGGGAGAGCATTCCTGCCTTCATGCCCTGCTTGTAGGCATCTCAAACGCATCTAGCTTGCTGTCCATTCTGGTAAGGAGAAAGCTAGACCAGCTGGACCTTTGTACTGGTCCAACAGGCTTCTTCTTGTGAAGGGTCTTTATTCCAGAGGAGATACCTTGCAAAATTTACTGTTGCTGTATGCTATATTTTATTGCACTTTCCCCCACATTGGAGTTCTTGCAGGACGCGCCACTGTCTTGTACTAAATTGAAATACTTCTAGTTATTATTCATGGCTAATGAGCACAGTCCTAAGCACTGGAAGCCCCACAGCTCAATTAGACCTAAATCCTAGTCAGTGCCCTTACAATTTATGCATGCACATCCACCCACACTGGGGGAGGGGGTGTATCAACAGTGCTCCAGAAGAAATGATGTGAGTTGATAAAATAACCGATTGCCAAAAATAAAGGCCCAGAAAATAGGAAAATCAACTAACAGTTTTTTGTTGTTGTTTTTTAAAGTTGATTAACCAACCACCTGTTGTCTAGCAGATTTAACTCAAATTGGGATAACACCAAAACCACAGGGGAAATGCTGAATGTAGTGAACGATAACTTACTAATGAAATGCAAAAGGCTACATTGTGATTTCCAACTGCAATAAAACAATGGAACCAAAACAGCTTCAAAATGAAGGTGAGCACACCCCTAAGTCACAGTCCCACTGTTGAAAATTTGCCCCATAACAAATTAATCAGTCTACAACTGTTGATCAGTCTACATTTAAACTGCTTGGAGCTTTGAAATGAGTTGGTTTAAAGAAAAAACCACCCCAAAAGCAATAAATTGGTTGAACCAGCTTGAACGCTATCTAACTAGCACCCCGTCAAATGAGCTATTTAACACTGAGAGCTGACAAAGCTGACATTCTCCTGACAAAACTGGGATGAAATTTGTCACTGTGTCTGCTCACCGCTGAATCTGCTTAGCTCATGTTCTGTCTTCAATTGAGCTGTAGAAGATAACATCTAAGTTTGTCCTCTAGCTTAACAACTTAAAAGAAGATTCAATATAATGGATTCTGACAGGGCTGAAGCGCGCATAAATTGAATTGCCAAAGTGAACAAACACGGAGGGTAAGAAACAACAACAGGCAGGCTGCGGTAAACAGCTGCTTTTATTTGCTTTCATTCTATAAGTGAAAATTAGACCATGCAGACACCCTGGGAGCGGCCATGATATGAAAGTTAAATTAAGAGGCTCCATTTTGAAATAGGGTAAAGGGGGATGGAGCAAGGGAGAATCGTGTTAGCCACCCTGATCCCCTTGGATGTGAATGAAGGGAAAGAGAAAAAAATTCTTTTGAAATTTCATTCTGCTACCCAGGGTGGGAAGCCCATCTGTTCAAACTGTGGGATGTAAACACAGGAGCAGTCAATGACAACATTCCTAGAGTGTACATGTTAGAACATGGGGAGGGATGTCTGTCCAGCAAGCAGGTAAACTTCCTGGGGACGGACTTCCTCCGCATGTGACCAGAGGTGGGTGTGGCCTCACCTGTGCAGGTAATGACAAAAGCACAGGGCAGGCAGCCATCTCTCTCTCTCTGCCATTTTCCTTCGATGAGGAAGCATCTAAAGATGCCCTCTTGGCTCTCAGCCAAGAGAGGAGATAAGGTCTATCTTGCAACAAGATAGATTCTAAATACATGTAACCTTTTAAAGCCTGTCTACCTTCTGGGATCATGTTGTGAACAGAACATGAGTAAACTCTTTTATACTTTTATAAAGACTGTGTTGTGTCTTGTATTTTAAGAGGGAACAAAGGGGGAAATTACCAGAGTAATTATTATAGAGGTTCTAGCGAACCTGTGCACACATTACCGTTGCGAACTTAAAGGGGAATGTCTATAAACTCTGCTGATATTTTGGGAACTTGTTAGCACAAGTTGAATAAGGATATAATTAGTCAATATATCCTCTCCTGCACCCCAGAACATTCCCACACAAACAAGCTCAAATGAGACTGGGGGACATAGTTCAACCTAAGGACCACATTCCCTTGTGGGGAAGCTCCCAGTCTACATGCCAGTGATGGTGGAGCAATGGATGCAATTCTCGCCCTTGCGGATGTTACATTGAAGCCATTGGAAAAGGCAGAGGTTACTCTACATGTGTCATGGATTGGTTGAAGGCACCAACCTGGGGACTCTCCAAGGAAAGAAGGCTCCGAGCCCAGGGATTGGTAGTGGGACAACAATGAGTGGTCAGAGGGAGAAGAGGGGAAAGACTGGGAGGAGATGTCATAAGCTGAAGAGATAACAGGGCTCAGTGGGCTGGAAGTGTCTGTGGCAGAGAGATGTCCAGAATAAGAGGCAGAAGCTGAAGTAGGAAAGGAGTGAAGCTAAGGGGCAGAGATGGGTCAGGCTGGTGAAGAAGCACAGGGGGTCTCCTGCTGCAACAAGCTCCCCTCCCCTCTGGTCTCCAAGAACCAGGAGAGGCATGAAGTGGACGGAGCAAAGGCAAAGACGCCAGTGTAGTCTCAGATTGTTTGGGGAAAACCCTGGAGAGGAGGAGACCTAGGCAGCTGTGGGGTGGCAGATACCTTCAGTCTCTGCAATTGCCTCACAGGGCCAAGATCTACCAAAGAAGAATTGCTGTGCTCATTAGGCATGGTGCTCCTGAGCCGAACCTGTTTCTTCTAATGAAGAGTTAACTTCACTTACTCTGGGTGATTTATTGCTGGTTCGCTCCTGACAACATGCATATCTTCAACCAGGCAAGGAAAATACATTATCACAGTTGAAAGACACATTCCAAACCGGCAGAAACAGCTGCGGCAGGTGTAGAACTGGGTTGGTGAAGGGCAAGCCCTGGAGAGGGGAAATGGTCTAGACTCTGGGGAGGTTCCCAGGGGCCAGACTGAGAGGCCTGGAGGGCTGCATTTAGCCCCAGGCCTGGGGTTCAAACCTAGCTATGTATAAGATGGAAGTGGGAGGAATTTTTTTAGAGCCAGCTTTTTTAAAAACAAAGGGAGGGCATGGAAAGGTAAGGGAGTGGCATAGCAAGGGTTCAGCTCCCCACACATATTCCACTTTCTCTACTAATCAGACGCATTCCCTCCATCTCCACCCTGCTTTATGCTTGATGAGGTCAGGCCGACTTAAATAAAACAGTTCTGCTGCCATCACATCTAGTTTGAGCATGAATGGGGATGCAATCCCCAGCATGAGAAATCTCTTAGGCATGAAAATAAAGCCAGGCACCTTTGCCATCTACCAAAAGTCTTTCTAATCCCACTAAGAGCAGACAAGCATATTCTGGTAATTCCTTATTCCTAGCTCTAGGTTCTCCAATTTGTGCTTTTCTAAGAGTCAGAGAGAGGGAGGGAGAGATCTTAATCTTGAATAGCACTGTTATACTATGTGAACCCCTTATTCCACCTGTTCATTTAACAGCATAATGGCAGCAAGGAAGAATTGGATTTTCCAAAGAATGCATGCTTTCTGTCAAGCACTCTTATAATGGAGTTCTATATTCTCTTGCTTCTCAACGAGAGATCTGCAAATCACAGACAGCTCACCCAATGTCTCCAAGTGCTAAACCACTCACCTCTTCCCTATTCCCCCTGACCCTGCACCATACTTTGCTGCTCATGATGGCAGCTACGGACTAGTCCCATGTTTCCTTCCAATACCATACATGCATGCATGTGGATGGGCAACACTGCCAAGCAACAAGGAGGCCAGTGCAAGCAACACCCACTGGGTGCAGCAGGTACACCAAGCAGTTCATGGGCTCCAGAACAACACTGCAATGCAACATTTTCTCTGGGGAACATTCTTAGGTACCGCTTTCTAAGACTTACAGAAATAGCCTATCACTATAATCTGTATTACCAGCACAATTTAAGTCTTGGCTATAAGTGGCGCCACTGAGACATAAAAGGCTGGCACAGATCAATGCTTGGTTAAGAGAAGGTTTGGCATGGGCCATGGAATCACACACTCCTTCCACAGCCCCCTTCTGCCCATCTTAACCATGACTAGAGGTCTGCTCTCAATCTCTTAGTTGTGTTTCTTATGCCAGCACTGACGCTAAGAAGGTATGCTGAAGCTCCAGCAAATGGTTACAGGTTGTCCTTCTCCAATATGGTGGCCTCCATATTTGGACTACAACTCCAGTTGCGCTGGTTGAGAATGACCAGAACATCTGCAGAGCTTTCTTCTGGGTAAGATTATCTTCCATGAACATGGTTTTAATAGTGAGTCTGTGAGTGACTGTGGAGGCCAATTCTGGATCCACAAGTCCTTCCACAGTGGGGACATAGGTTTCTGGGTGGGAGTTGATCAGGGTGAGGGTTTGCAAAACGTGCCTTCCTCTTAGAACGTTTCTCCCTTTCGTGCTCAGTTATAGCGTCTTCAAAGTCCATGATACCTTTGGTAAAGGCTGTTCTTCAGTTGGAGCACTTGCAGGCCAGTGTTTCCCAGTTGACAGTGTTTATACTACATTTTTTTAGATTTGCCTTGAGACAGTCTTTAAACCTCTTTTGTTGACCACCAGCATTATGCTTTCCATTTTTAAGTTCGGAATAGAGTAGTTGCTTTGGAAGACAATAATTAGGCATCCAAACAACATGAGCAGTCCAACAAAGTTGATGTTGAAGAATCATTGCTTCAACACTGGAGATCTTTGCTTCTTCCAATACACTGGCATTAGTTTGCCTGTCTTCGCAGGTGATGTGTAAAAACTTTTGGACACACGGTTGATGGACTCTTTCAAGAAGTTGGAGATGCTGTTCATAAGGGGTCCATGTTTCACAAGCATACAGTAAGGTTGGTAGTGCAGTAGTTTTGTAAACAAGCATTTTGGTTTCCTTGCGAACATCCCGGTCCTCAAACACTCTGCAGAGCACCAGGTTTGTGAAGGCTTGTATACGTAATGAAATAGCCCAACTGTAAAACTGTGTGGAGAATTCAATCATTTAAAACTGTATGTAACGAGATACAAAATTTCTAAAAATCAAGGAACAAATTGTGCTCCTTGAATTACGTTAAGGCTTATAGCAGAGCAATCTTAAGTGCAAGATTAACCACATTAGTGCTTTTAACCTCCTGACAAAGTTAACCAATATTTGTGTTTTTTAAAAAACAAAACAAAACCCAGGCCTCATAAAAAGAATATAACGAGGGAAAAGACGAAAAGGAAAAACATACACTAACCATTCATTTCCAGGAACATTCTACAGGGATTGTAATTATCCAAAGGTGATGCAAGATTCATTGCAAGCACTTCCTCTCTTGAAAGCACTTCGATGGCATAGCCATAATCCCCCCAACTCTATCAGATAACATTAAAAACCTCTTGCTGGCAAACACACAAAAACACAGAACAGGGGAGTGGGTAGTTTTTAAACAGTAACTGTGAAGTAAAAGAAATGGTTGAAAAAGATATTTCTACCTGCATGTGGTAGGCAGCACATTAAAGAAAAATACCCACAACCATCTGGAAATCAACAGAACTTGGACTTTGTTTTGAGATTATCTTTCACTCGTACCTAATTATAAGCCACAAATCATTCCTTCTTGTTTGCAATTTATAGCATCCGATTAAGGCAAATCTCTTATTTAAAAAGCAAACATTTCTCTAAAATTCCTGGCTAAAGCCATCTAATCAGATAGCTTCAAAGTGCCGCCCTGGAAAGATTGCCCACCTTCCTCCACAGAGGGTTGGAGAGAGAGAAAAAGCACATACACCCGCTTTAACACATACAGTACTGTTCTGTGAAAGATACACAGAATCAAAGGAAATGTCAACAAATGTTTTTAAAGTATGTTGTCCCTGAAGTATACAGTCACCGAAAAGCATAATGAATCCTAACTCCTTTCCCAAATCAAGTCTCTGGGAAATAATCAGGCTTTGGCACAAGCAGAAGGAGAGAGTTATCAGCAGGAAAACTCTGAAGTTATCTTCAAATATCTGAAGGGTGTCACATGGAAGATGGAGCGAGCTTGTTTTCTGCTGCTCCAGAGGGACCTGAACCAATGGATTGAAATTACAAGAAAGGACATTCTGACTAAACATTGGGAAGAACTTTCTGATGGGAAGAGCTGCTCAACAGCGGAACAAAATTCCTCAGAGGGAGATGGACTCCTCTTCACTGGAAGTTTCTAAGCAGCAGTTGCATGGGCACCTGTCATGGATTCTATACCTACAGTTTCTGCATTGCAGAGGATTGGACTAGGTCAGGCATGTCCAACAGGTCAATCGTGATCTACCAGTCAGTTGCGGGACGTCTGTGGTCGATCTCCCCAAAAAAGAAAAAGAAAAGCTCAACAACTCTGCCTCCCTAAGAAAAAGCTCAACAACGTTGGTCAATCCAAGGGGTAGATCACTGCCAATTTTTTTTAGTGGGAGTAGATTGCAGTCTCTTGGAAGTTGGAGATGCCTAGACTAAACTAAAAAGCAGACACATCACCTTGCCAACAAAGGTCCGTATAGTTAAAGCCATGGTTTTCCCAGTAGTGATGTATGGAAGTGAGAGCTGGACCATAAAGAAGGCTGATCGCCGAAGAATTGATGCTTTTGAATTATGGTGCTGGAGGAGACTCTTGAGAGTCCCATGGACTGCAAGAAGATCAAACCTATAAATTCTGAAGGAAATCAGCCCTGAGTGCTCACTGGAAGATCGTGAAGCTGAGGCTCCAATACTTTGGCCACCTCATGAGAAGAGAAGACTCCCTGGAAAAGACCCTGATGTTGGGAAAGATGGAGGGCACAAGGAGAAGGGGACGACAGAGGATGAGATAGTTGGACAGTGTTCTCAAAGCTACCAACATGAGTTTGACCAAACTGCGGGAGGCAGTGGAAGACAGGAGTGCCTGGCGTGCTCTGGTCCATGGGGTCTCAAAGAGTCAGACACGACTAAACGACTAAACAACAAGATTAGGTGAACCTTGGGGGTTCCTTCCAACTCTACAGATCTTTTTTTAAAAAAGCCTTTAAGAAGCACCTTAGAGTTAGCAGCAAGGATGCCTGCTGAGTCGCCAATGTTTGGATTTCTGAGTGGGTGCCATTGGGTGTCTTCAGTGTCCCCCAGAACAGTGACATACACAGGAGGCAAGGAGAGAGAAATAGTGTTTCCACGCCCACTTTACTTTTCTAAGGGATCTGGGTAAGAGTAGTATCCAGAATTGATCAAAGCTTGAAAAACGCATAGTGCTGAAAGGTTGCCTTTTCAAGGGAGAAAAAGACAGCCACCTTCACAACCTCCTGGCCATGGCTTTGTGGGCACTAAGGGGAGGCCTCAAAGGCACTACTGTGCCTACGAGCACCATGTTGTCAACTCCTGCATTACAGTTTTATAAGTACCCATAATAATGATAATAATACAGGGAAGTTCTTAAATGCTTGATGTTTTATTGCATTTCTAATGCTTTTCTGGGAGCCGCCCAGGGTGGCTGGGGCAACCCAGTCCGATGGGTGGCATATAAATTATTATTATTAATATTATAAAGATGCCCTTGGACTTTAGAAGAAACACAACAACAAATAAATATTACTCAACCCTCTCCTTAAAAGCTTGCTGAAGTTTCATGAAGCTGGTCTCATGCTGAGTCACTAACGCATTCAAATGGTCTACAAACAACAATTATCTGCAATTAGCACACAGACTGAAGACTCAGTCCTGGAATAGCATAGTACTTTCAAGGTAGATTGGGCCATCCAGTATAATTGAATTTATCTGCTCCATGGTGCCAGGATACACTTAAATGAAGAAAGAAAGAAAAAACTCTGCCAACATACAACAGAGCTGGCTCCAGAAAACTGACTGCTCAAGCATATGCAGAATGTGACCCTGGTATCTTTACTGGAGTACCAGGGGCTTAATTTTGGGACAGCATGTTTTATCACTGGTCCTCCCTTCTCCCCACACACCACACACACAAGACAATGCCTGGATTACTTGTGCGGTTGGGACCAGCCTATCCAACACAGGTTTATCCACTCATTTCCGCACAAAGTTCACTCTACACCTCAATGTAAGGTGGCCTTTGTGTCTTGACTCATTTGTCTTTCAATTTGGTGCAAATTCATCAGCTATCAAGCTTATTTACTCCTTCTAGGGATGCGCGTGGTGCTGTGGTCTAAACCACTGAGCCTCTTGGACTTGCTGTCTCATAGGGCTGGGAGGTGAAATCCACTTCAAATTGTGAAGCATCCAGTTTGAGCCCAGCAATTCCTCAATACGTTACTGGATGTAGTAGCTATGTGCCTAATTCTACTTTGACCCATACCCTGATCTGGAGTCATGCTAACAGCACAATTCTATGCTTGCTTGGAAATAAGTGCCACTAAGTTTAATAGGCCCTACTCCCAAGTAAATGGATACAGGATTGCAGTCGTAAGTGATGTGAAGGATGCTGTTTTTTATATCTAACACTTTTCATATCTATTTCACTGGGAAATATGGTGTCAACATAGGAAATGGCTATCTTTACTTTGAAATACACTGCCAAGTAGCCTAAGGCATTATTAGGAAAGCGCCGAGGGCCTTCTGGCGGTTCCCTCACTGCGAGAAGCGAAGTTGCAGGGAACCAGGCAGAGGGCCTTCTCGGTAGTGGTGCCCTGCCCCCTGGGTGGAACGCCCTCCCGCCAGATGTCAAAGGAAAAAAACAATTATCAGACTTTTAGGAGACATCTGAAGGCAGCCCTGTTTATGGAAGCTTTTAATATATGAAGGACTATTGTATTTTAATATTTTGTTGGAAGCTGCCCAGAGTGGCTGGGGAAACCCAGCCAGATGGGCGAGGTATAAATAATAACAACAACAACAACAACAACAACAACAACAACAACAACAACAACAATAATTAATGGCGTATCATAAGTTTTGCCAGAGACATACAAAGTATTTTGGGTTCTCCTCCTCAGGAGTTGCATATTAAAACAAAAACAAAATAAATGCTGGGGTGGGATAATTACAGTGGTAACTCAGTTTACAGACGCTTCAGATTACAGACGCTTCAGGTTACAGGCTCCGCTAACCCAGAAACAGTACATCAGGTTAAGAACTTTGCTTCAGGATGAGAACAGAAGTGGTGCGGCAGCAGCGGGAGGCCCCATTAGCTAAAGTGGTGCTTCAGGTTAAGAACAGTTTCAGGTTAAAAACGGACCTCCGGAACAAATTAAGTTCTTAACCCGAGGTACCACTGTATGCCAAACTAAAGTTTAGCACATATCTCTTATTCATCATAACACACAGTGTCTTGTTTGTGTGAGAAACAGAATGATTAAGTACAGTTGAAAATGAATGAGGCACGAGGGAGAGCCTATCAGGGTGGATTGATTTAAATCAGCCAGAAAAAAAACATTTTAAATCAAGTTTTCCATTGCAACCTCTTCACATATTTCCTAAACAGTGCAAATTTGATCATTAAATCATGTTTATCTGCAACTAAACCAAGTATGATTTACATTGTTGTTTCCTTCTTAACCAGGGCTTGCATCTCATTGCGTCAATGCATATATTTTGCCACAGAATCCTAGAACTGCAGAGTTGGAAGAAACCACAAGGATCATCTAGTCCAACCCCCTGCCTTCAATGCAGGAATCTTTTGCCCAACGTGGGGCTTGAACCCACAACCTTGAGATTATTTTCTCCTAGAAAAGGAAATGACTTTAAAATATTAATAGATCAGCCATGGAAGTTTCTGAGTTTATGAATGGGAATTCTGTAATCTCAGCCTGCACAATTTTGGGTTCTCTTCATTCCTGCTTCGTTCTCACAAAAACTGAGTAAAAAGGTCCATGGGGGACAGGTAGAAGCAAAGCCTGTGACTTAATGGCAACCTACAGCAGATTATTTTCTTGAGATGAAAATGAAATGCTTATTTTTGGCAGGTAGGGTGTAATCATATTTGAGAAATGATCAAGCCTTCTTTAATTCAATGCATCTGGTGGAGGCATTGATTTAATTTAGAGATTAACTGTAGGCCCAACATGCTTAAATTAAATTTATTTAACACTGGCCTAGTTGCCGTTTTTGCAATTTATTTATTTTTAATCTAATTTATTTATTTTTTAAAGTTTTTTTTTTTTAAGTCAAATTTAATTTACCCACAATCCTTATAAAAAAATTATCACTGTAGATGAGATGGGGGGGGGGGACCTCACACTTTGTGAACTCTTAGATACAGTGTATATAAATAACCTTAAGGGTGTGGAAACAAGATATTTCATTGATCTTCACACCACTAAAATTCTGCATCCAGCTTTGCTCTCTCCTCGCTGCCATCAGCATTTAGTGTTCATTTATAGCTGGGTATAAGCGAGATGATTCTAAAAACAAAAGTAGGATAGGCAATCTGTCTTAACCTGATCCCAACCAAACCTTTCAGCATAAGAATTCAGCTTGCCAGGTGTCTGGATGCAGCAGAAAAAACGGCTCCCTGGATGGGAGGCCTTCAGAATATATCTTAAACAAAATAATACCATGTTAAAATCTGTAGCAGCTTCTGAGTGATCCCTGTGGTTTTTATTAATTGCTTATATAAATATGAACATTTATAAATTGTGAAAATATTAACATAAAAAATAGTATTTTGATATGGCAATAAATTTATGTAAAAAGAATTAAGGAATAAATGGGAAGTCGGGTATAAAAGATAATGAGATTATTTTACTTTTATTGTAACATGAAAATGTAATCATACATTTTTGTGATCATTTTTATCCTAATAACAGATTGTGTAAATTTCTTTCTTTTTTTTTTAATTTTTATTTCTTTATTTAGAAAAGATACACTCTTTATCATCGCTCAGACACATACACGCATAAAAGTTTCCATCATAATAAAAAGCAAGAAAAAGCAAAAAAGAAAAAAAAAGAAAGAAAGAAAGAACAAGGGAGAAGAATAAAAGAAAAGATAACATACAATACTACAAATACAAAATTGAAGTAAATTTCATTCTTTTCCCTCCCCTCTTAAGTTGTATCCCCTTTTCAGTATTGTTCCCTTTTTTTGTATGTAATAAGCACGGAAATAATGAAAAAATAGCTCCCTGGAACATGGAGATGTAGAATCAGAAAACATTTCAGCCAGGTTTGTAAATAAAGCCTTATTTTTCTATATGAATTATGATAGGTGTTTTTTAAAAAAACAACCTCCACCCAAACTTTAGCCGTACAGTAAATGTATTAAATTAAAATTCATTGGGCTTGTTTGAATTTTTTTTTTGGGGGGGAAGGAATGCTAGTTTATAGAATCATGGAACTGTATACACCTTTAGGCAAAAGGCAAAAACGTTCCTTTTTGACCAGGCCTTTGGTTGATTTGATTGACCCTTTTAAAATGTGGGGGTTTTTTGAGAGGGGGGTTATTGGGTTGTTTTTGTTTTGATTATATATTTTGTGGTTTTATATTTTGATTTTGTTCTGTGGACCTCCCTGAGACCTCCAGATATAGGGAGGTATAATAATAATAATAATAATAATAATAATAATAATAATAATAGTTGGAAGGGACCCTAAGGGTTATCTAATCCAGTCCCCTGCAATGCAGGAATCTCAGCTAAAGCATCTTTGACTGATAGCCAAACACCATTCAATGAGGTAGGAAAGATACCAAATGACTTCTTGTGAATTTAGCAAAGCAAGGGGGTCTCTGTGCTGTTACATGGTTTGCTTTCCTTAGGCTTAGTTTCACTGTAAGGTCCAGTTCGTACACACCACTAGGCCTGATCATAGCTTAGTGTGAATACGCAGGCTCCCAGAAAGGAGATTGCAGTCGCTTTGCTACTGAGATAAGTTACACTATAGTTTGGGCTTAGTGTGTAATCCAAAACTGAGCTTGGGAGTGGTATAACTTGTGGAGAGGGGAGGATGTGTGGATGTCTTGAGGGTCAGCTAGACAGACATGTTGGACAACATATGGGGCCCCAGACCTGAGGTTCACACCTCTGCCACATGTTCACATGTCTGTGCTAAGCCGTGGTTAGGCTTTGTGAACCAGGTCTAGGATCCTAACCATGTTTAAGAGGGAACAACTGTGGTTAGCACTAACCATGGTTAAGCATCATGTCTGCCACAGTTTGTTTATTTTCTAACCTTGTTTCTTCTTGGGTAGTGTCAACAGCTTGACAAAAAGTCTGTCTAAGTTGTGAGGAAGCCCTTTATAAGCTGTAACAAAAATGCTAAATGCCTCAAGAAAAACCTTCCACTTCCTTTTGAATTTCATAGTACTTATGCTAACTTCTGAGTTGTTGTTTTTCCCCTCAAATATTCACCCGGCAGAAGCCAGTAAGATTCCCAGGGCAGTTAAGCTGCTTCGACGTATCGAGCTATACTGTTAAGATCAATAAAGATACCCTGCTGCATTTTTTATTCCGAACATGCAGCCAAGGAACACTCAAGTAAAACAAAAACTGTGCCGAAGACAATAAAGAAAGCTAATATTCCCAGATGATGGTACTTACTTCAAAAAGAGAGAGAGGCAAACAGCCTAATTGGGAGGCCATTTTTGTACATGCTTTCAATGCACCCATCCCTGTTCAGACCAGAAGGATTCCTGTTGCACATAAATAGATGATTAAGCCAGGGCTGGAGTCCCAACTTCAAAGGTTGCTATTAATACATTTGACAATTTGCCTTTATAGAGAACACGAACCAAACAAAGCGCCAACAACTGCAGCACCATTAAGGTCCCTTGGAATATGCCGCATTCTACTGAGCAAAGAAAATGTATTGATAGATTCGGCTTCTTACTAAACTTAGTGCAACATTTGCAATTAGGTAAGCTGCTTCCTACAAAGCTTTGAAAGACTAAAAAAAAAAAAGTCAGTTAATGGGGTGTTTGATGCACTTTCAGTTGTACAGCAACTTTTACACACAGCGAGTTTTGCACCAGTCGTGCTCCTTTGTCCAGCCAAACGGAGGGGGGCGTTAGGCCCCCCAGCCTCCATACTTTGATGCCAAAATATGAACTATTTTTTTGTTTAAAATATTTCATAGAATCGTAGGGCTGGAAGGGACCCTGAGGGTCATCTAGTCCAACCCCTAAAATGCAGGAATCCTGCTCACAGCCATCCTGCTCAAACCACCAACCTTCTGGTTAAGAGCCAGGTGCACTTGCCCATTGTGCCACAGGCTCACATTATATACAGGCACACATTAAAATAACATCAAAGCAATGCAATAAAATAAAATACGAAACAACAATTCACTGTAGAATTAAGAACAATCCAAGCAATATACCACGTGTGGTGGACCAGAGGCCAGTTCCACTCTCATCCTCCCTCTTCTTGAGAGATGAAGATCACAGGATGAAAGAGGCAGCTGATGTTAATTATCTGTTCAGCTTCTGAATGTTTCTTCCTTGGCACAAGGCAAATGGTTTGAAGTCCACTCTTAACCACAGGATCTTCATCTCTCGGGGACTGGGCAGGTATTTGAACACCACCATCGTGGTGAGATTACACCAACTGGTATCTAAGGTACTACTGCCCTTTTGGAGAGTTTCATATTTTAGTGTGCTCCTTAATTTTTATCCAGACACCTGAAAGCTTACATCAACCAAAACCACCACCCCTTACATTGAAAAGTTTCTTGATTTTTATGCAAGATCAGCACTGCAGAATCAGATTGTGGCCCAGGCAGATCCAACAGTAAGGCCAAGAGAATACCCAATTCCTTGAAGAGAATATTCCTGGAAATTTTAGATATTAACTCTTCCTATAAGTACATACTGGGTGCGTGTCATGATTTGTTCCAATCAGAATGGAGGGGTATGTTTATAGGTCCCTTATAGAGCGTCATAGTATATATTTATGTATTTCTCTAAATTCTACTCAAAATGCATGGTCTACAAATTGTTTGAGTCAATTTATAGTTCTCTCTTTGTTCTGGTTAGTTTAAAATTTACTTCTCCGCACAATATGTGTACACAATCGTATGTCCTGAAACCTGAACTCTTTGCACAGTTATAAAACTGAACAAACATGGTGTTGTTGCTTTTAAACAACGAACTCCTCTGATGGTCACTTATTGCTTCAAGCTAAAATGACTCTGATGTCCCAACAATTACCAATAGCCTATCCTAAAAAGCACTGATGGCCCTGGAGGGCAAAACCCCACCCTTCCCTTCCTCCACTGAAAAAGCTGCTCGCCAGCAACTTGCTATCCAACAGAGCAAGTTCTGCAACAGACTGTGATGTCGGGTCAAGTGATAATCCTATAAGATCATAGCCAAACACTACTGTGTCCACATCTGAGCCAGAAGTGCAGTGCTAAACTGAAAGCCTGATTCACCTAAAGGAAGATTTAACAAGTGCTATGGAGAGTTCATCCCTCTTTGGCCAGTGCCATCCCTAATAGCCCCAGACTGCAGTTTGGACTAGCAGGTATCAGCATGGAAGCCAGCAGAAATAAAGAGAAGAATAAAATAATTGTATAACAGGTAAGGGAGACAGGGCAAAGGCAGTCAGTGACTGTGCCATGTGCCAGCCCCACCCCCAACTTGGGAATTGTGGTTGTCCTATCAAGCCAGCCCTCCGGTTTATGGCTGCTGTAGCTGAATGCCAGGTCGGCTCTGAGTAAGACCTCCCACATCCATGATCTGATTATGGGTGTGGAGGTTGATCTTGCCACTGAAACCTGATTGGGTGTGCAGGGTGGAGTTGGTCTCACCTAGTTGTGCCCACCAGGATACTAGGTGCAACATCAGGACAAGCTTGAGGGGTGGGGAGGGGGACTCAGACCTCCCCCCACAAACATCATTGGAGGCTCTTTTTCATGTGCCTCCTCCACGAGATGTCTGGAGGGCGTCAACAGGAGAACAGGCCTTTTCTGCTGTGGCTCCCCACTTGTGGAATGCTCTCCCCAGGAAGGCTTGCCTGCTGCCTTCATTACATATTGTTAGGTGGCAGACAAAAATGTTCCTCTTTGCCGGTGGCCTTTTACACTGTGTGTTGGGCATATTGCTTTTGTCTATTATTATGGCATGCATTTTTGTGTTTTTATATTGTAAACCGCCCTGTGATCTTCAAATGAAAGGCAGTATAGAAATTTAATTAAATCATCAACTTCATGGGCAGTCTTTGGAAAACTCACCTTGATAACGAAAAATATTCCCTTAGACTTGAAAACGAAAGTGTTCAAAATGTGCATATTATCTTTGATGTCTTATGGAGCGGAGAACTGGACAATAACACAAGAGAGACATGAACAGCTTTAGAATAACATAACATGCCACAGAATGGGCAATGTTAGCAGTATCAATGGAAGATGGAAAAAATAATTGGATACGACAGAGATCGAAAGTTACAGCTGTAGTGGGAAAGGCCACAGAGTCAAAATGGACATCTGCCAATAATGGAATAAGGAGTGTGGGTATGGAGACCCTACAATTTCAAAAGACCAAGGGACGACCACCTACGTGATGGGTGGAGAATTTAATGCTAACAGCAGGGCTTATGTTACAGATAGGTAGCCGTGTTGGTCTGCCATAGTCAAAATAAAAAAATTCCTTCCAGTGGCACCTTAAAGACCAACTAAGTTAGTTCTTGGTATGAGCTTTCGTGTGCATGCACACGAAAGCTCATACCAAGGACTAACTTAGTTGGTCTTTAAGGTGCTACTGGAAGGAATTTTTTTATTTTGAGCAGGGCTTATGTGACTGCAAAAAGCAAACAACAGAATATGATGCAGAGAACTTGTAGAGGTGTGTATCCAAAGATGGATGTGAGTTGCTGCAGAAGGAGGCAGAGAAGGAGAACAAGGAGGAGAACCAGAAAATTCTGGGAAAGAGCCGCACTTCACTGACAGAGCATCTGCCAGTGATTCAATTCCCAACATCTGCAGGTAGGGATGGAATGTCCTGTCTGAAACCCTGGAGAGCCACTGTGAAGACAATATTGAGCTAGATGGAACAATGGTCTGGCTATGTATAAGTTTCTAACTGAAATAGATTCAATAGCACTTAAGGAATTAAAAAGGGAAAAGAGCCAGTAAAAACAATTTTACTTCTCTTCGGATGATCAGAGTAAATGAAGGATCCAGGAAAGCTTTCCTTCCACCCCACCCCCACAATCCATCTTTTCTTTTCTTATAAAAACGCAGGAAAGTTTAATCCATAATCAAGTTATACATGATCCTCCTAACTCCTTGGTGGTGTCAGATATAATAAAAACATTACAAAGAGTGTGGGAACAGGGGAGGCATACAATTAGGAGTACTGTTCTGGAGGTTTTTCCACCTCTGTCTTTCTGACAAAGTCCTACATTGTGCCCCAGGCACACCTTCCATACACAAAAATCACTCTCAGGGTATCATAGAGCGGTGATCAAAATCCGGAGAACACTTCACCCGTCGGGAAATTTAATGACTTGGAGCAGTCTGAATTATTTGCAGGCTTGAGAAGGTGTGTGTGTGTAAGAGAGACAGAGAAGAGACAGCTTTGAGATTCTCTGTCTATGGAGACAAGAGAGCCAAAATAGACATTACCTTGGCAAAAGCATGATCCCAGCTCCACAGTTGCACAGATCACGAGGCATGCAAGGGCAGCGTTTAGGGTAGGATCTATGGGTGTCTCTCTGGCAAGGCTCACTTTTGGCTCTGGGGTGTCACTGGAAAAAAACTTGAAAATTGCAGGGAAGCACAAATTTTATTGCTATTGCTGCATCTGTTGTGGTTTTTATCTGCTCATTCATCCCCTCTTCTGTTTTATGATTGTGATTCTTGGCTTTCATTTAGATTACTGTACCCTGGGCTTGGTACCGCACTGTGATAAAGGATGAGTTTAAAATATTTTAAATCAATGCAAATTTGCAGGGAGAAGTGGTGGGTAGGAGAAGGGTTAAGGAAATAGCGGGTTAAGTGACACAGCTTCTGCCAACCTAGCAGTTCGAAAGCACACCAGTGCAGGTAGATAAACAGGTACCAACAGGTAAATGGCATTTCCATGCGCTCTGGCTTCTGTCATGGTGTTCCGTTGCGCCCGTAGCGGTTTAGTCATGCTGGCCACATGACCCAGAAAGCTGTCTGTGGACAAATGCCAGCTCCCTCAGCCTGAATGTTGTACCTCATAGTTCCCTTTGACTGGACTTAACCATCCAGGGGTCCTTTATCTTTAGTGACCCACTGCAAATACTCTCTCCAGGTCCTACATTATGAGGGAAATGCATTGTAATGAAATAATGGAATCACCCAGAACAGCCTTCGCCAAGGTGGCACCCTTCCAGTGTTTTAGATTACAACTCACATTAATTACAATGTCCATGCGAGTTAGGGCTGACGGGAGTTGTAGTCCAAAACACGTGGAAGGCACTACCTTAGTGAAGGATGACCTATCCTAGAGAGTCATTTTTTGTTATGAACTCTCTGGGCTGTTTTCACAGAAGCTGCTTTTTCTTTGCTTTAGCCCCCCACTCCACCCCACTCCACATGAGATAATAATTCTAACCTACCTTACTTGGCTACTGTAAATACTAGAATTTATGTGTAGCACTTTGAATGCATGAAATGCTAAGCGTCACTGCAAGCCAGAATTTTGAATAACTGATAATGGCCTTCATCTGATTATATGAGAAAAGAAATCTATCGTCTGAGATATCTGGTCATTTTGCATATATTTGTGATGGCGATGATGATTATACCACATATTTAGCTCTTAAAATTTCACATAAGCACACTCTCCGAATAATTAGTGAATTTTCTTTATATCGGAACTGTATCAAATGTTGTAATTTTTATTCTTTTAATGTACACTGCTTTAGAGTGTTTTTTTTTAAAAAAATACATTAAGCAGCACTTAAGATGTTAAATTTTTTATAAAAGCAAAATAAATAAGTGCCAGTGAATCTGGGTCTTACTTTCAATTTGTGTTGGCTGCAAGAAAGGTGGCCTGAAAAAAAGACAGGAAGGAAGAGGCATGAAGGGCGATGAAGGTTGAGATTATATATTTTAGTTGACCAATTTACTGGGGGAAATAGAAAAAAGGGTCAGCCGTCAGAAACAGGGCTCAGCAAAGGGCAAGAGACAATTCTCCTCTACAAAGGCAGCATTCACAGAATTTGTTGTAGTTGTTGCTGCTGCTGCTAAAAGGAAAGATTATTGCTGTCTCAGTACCTCAAGCAAATCCCTGCTAGCAAGAAGAAGAAGAAGAAGAAGAAGAAGAAGAAGAAGAAGAAGAAGAAGAAGAAGAAGAAGAAGAAGAAGAAGAAGTTGTTATTATTGATACCCCACCCATCTGGCTGGGTTTCCCCCAGCCACTCTGGGCGGCTCCCAACAGAATATTAAAAACACAATAAAACATCAAACATTAAAAACTTCCCTAAACAGGGTTGCCTTCAGATGTCTTATAAAAGTGAGATAGTTGACAGGCTCCATAAAGGGCTGTTGCTGCTCAACAGAGAGGGCTCTTTTTTAATATTGTTTTTATCAAGGTCATTTTAAATTGTTATTGATATTAATGTTTTATTTTTAGTTTTAGACTTTAGGATTTAAGTGGAAATTGTTTTCCATTTGGTTGTGTACCTTTTGATGTGTTTTATTTATTATTTATGACTTTTGTTATGTTGGTAATTATGTAAATCTTGTCTTGTAAGACGCCACATTGTTTTAACTATGGAAAGGCGTCATACAAATAAAATGATGGTGGTGATTTCCTTGACATCTGATGAGAGGGTATTCCACAGGGCGGGCGCCACTACCGAGAAGCCACCTGGACTCTATTCAGTTACTGTGGCACCTCCAGTGATCCATACCTTGGTACCCTCTGCCCACTTTGGTTGGCTCTGCTGGCCTCTTGCTGGTGTCCCAAATATTTGAGAGGGGAGAAGGCCTGTGGGCAGTATCCCTGCCAGTGGATTGACTCAAAAGCAGTAGGAAGGGGCAAGACTGAACCGGACTCCACTGGCATCTGAGTTGCTCTCACAGATGGTGCCAGCTGGCATCAGGGCCCATCTGCCTGAGTTCCTGCCCCCTCAGCAGCCCTGCAAATCAGTGCTGCTGTTAAGCAAAAAAATTAAAAAATGGAGAAACCAATCACCATTCTCTAGCAGAAGACTTTCCTCAAGAAAGACAGGAAGGTGGTGCAAAAACATAGTGCTGATCTGCAAGTATCACCAGATTTTCATGCTTTTTCGCATCTCCTGTGACCTGTTTTTGTAGGTATTAAAAAGGTAGCTACTGCCATGGGAACAGATGGCGGTCAAGCAGACAATTGGAAGCCTTCTAGAAACCTACTCTGAGAAGGTGTTGAGCGTAAGTCTGGTCAGGCATCCAAAAACAGCAAGGCTATGCAAGCAGGTGCCAGAAACCCCCTTGTTACAACAGAGAAAATGCTGTGAGTAGGAGATCCATTAGGAACGAAGTAGTTCTTTGCTGCCTGCGAATCCAACTTTTAACAAACATTTTGATCCAACTGGCAAAGAAAATAAATCCAAGGACAAGCCGTAGCTCAGGGACAGAAAATAACACGGGGAGGAACCACAGATTTTGAGGTAGAAATCACCATAGCTAACTGGTAGAGCATACAGTTTGCATGCAGATGGTACCATTTTCAGTACCTGACATTTCCATCAGAAAAAGATCAGGGAGCAAATGATGGAAAAGATGGATGGAGCAATCACCTGACTTAGTAAAAAGCCCATGTGTTGCTTATGAAAGATGTTTCTTGCCCTATGGCCATGGAGCCCCTTGGTCAACAGTGGCCTGGATGCACAAATAGCCCGACCAATTATAAAACAGCTTCCTAGTGTCCTAAAGCATTTTCACTTACGTGCAGGCATGCATAGGACTTCAATTAACACTTATTGATTCAAGGGGGATGGGGGTGGAAAGAGACAGCGGGAGGATTTGTCATTATAGGAGGCAATCCGTTAAAAAAAAACAAAACATTAAGGCTTCTCCAGATTTCACTCTAAATAGGTTAGCAGTCTATGTGATAACACCTGTGAAGAGGGACAAAGTAAGAGACTGTTAAGACCAGATATGCAAAGTCTGGGACCTTTACAGTGAGATTTAAGCTTTTAAAAATTCACAGGGCCCCTCTCGGCCAAATCAGAACCATAGTACTGGGGGAATGAGCTTAAACTCTTCTCCTCCACAGGAGTTTGCTAAATGTCTTCCCATCGGGGAAAACATACAGACATCAGATGTACCACTGTGAACACAGATCTTCTGCGTCATCATTTGGCTGGGCCCTAGTCATGATGAACTCTGATAACATGGGCTTTATACCATAACATTAACCTGTAGCAAGGCACATAACATGGGAAAGTGGAGTTTTTAATGGGCAGTTTCTAAATGTTACTTCTAAATGTTGGGTTTAAGACCAGAGTTAAAACAACTATTATCAGCATGAACATTTGAGAGAGAGAGAGAGCGCGCGCGTAAGGGACACACATTCAGCTCCAGTTTGCAAGGGAATTTGGCATCTTGGTGTTGCCATTGTCCTCAACTCCTTAACAACACATTGTGGTGATCAAATACTGCAAATGTTTGCAGAGGATGTGACCCCAAATGGCAGAAATGAAAAGCCCTATCTGTAGGCACCATCTTTAGAATTATTATTTTTTATTCTAGATGGCCTTTTATCAGTACAATAATCTGTGTTGTGGAGCACTGGTCAAAAAGCTTGCATCAAGCTGTTTACCAAAGGCAGTCCAGATACAGTATTATTCATTAGAGGATGCTGGGCACGAACAGCTGCTGTGGATCAGACGGAAATGTAACCCTCGCCGTCGTCAGCAGAAGCTCCCCTACATGCCTCTAGCGTTCTTTGAAAGCCAAGGATGTGCTCCTTTCACATCAGTATTTATTGCTGCCAGTTAATGAATGGAAATCTCATGCCTAGTTGGATTTTGCAATCGCTGTTTTGAATGGGTTCGATGCAATGGATATATTATGTCCATGTGTGCAGGAAAGATCCTGGTGCACAAGCAGGTAGGCATCCAGCTGTCTTGGGAGACAACGGAAGAGCGTGCCATTTAGTAGCACAAACAGGCTGCCTGGGAATCTGAGCTGCCACTTTTCTGCTGCAAAGCAGCAAAATGGAGCACACAATTTGAAGCCAAGTTTCTGATACACGTGTTTGATGAGTTAAGTTGGACAAAAGTATTACGGAGAGGGGACTTGTAGGAGAAAGCACCTACTGCTGCCCCACCCTTGCAAGTTTTCTCACCCCCACCTTGCAGTAGAGCAGCAGCTCCTAGGCTAGGGGCCAGACCTTTAACTGCCTGAGACAAAGGAGAAATGTCTCTTCCCCAATTCCACAGATGTAAGTCAACTGGACTGACTATTGAATTTTAGAGATAGCATCTGCCACCAAACCTGAGAAGAGAAAGCTAGTTCGAGGAGGACAGAGCTGGTCGTGTAGTAGTTAGTGCACATAGTTCTGTCCTCCAATGGAGAGAATGCTTGGGGGGGGACGACTCAGAAGGACTGTCAGGGGGGTAACCACTGTCCCCCACCACACCCCAGAATCTGCAACTCACTCTGCCTAATGGTAGGCTCAGCCCTGTCCCGGGCTCGTACTTGGTGGACAACTACCACCACTCAGCCAAAAAAGCAAGTACCAAGACAAAAATTCTTGCTGGAGTTGTTGCTCTGGGAAAAGATAGCATACTAAAAAGGTAGCACAGTAATACGTTCAGCATCTCCAAGGTTTTTCCTTCCAGGTTGTTGTCTCCTCTCTTTTCTCCCACCCACTCACCCCTATAGTCTTTGGCAAAAGTGTTCCCAAGATGTGCCATTGTTTTAATACAGGCATGTCCAACAGGTAGATCGTGATCTACCAGTAGATCACTGGACGTCTGTGGTAGATCACAGGACGTTTGTGGTAGATTGCAGTAGATCCCCCCTGTAAAAGCTTTGGCTCCCCCCCAAAAAGCCCAACAACTTTGCCTGTAAATAACAATGGGTAGATCACAGCCAGTATTTTTATAATGTGAGTAGATCACAGTCTCTTGGGAGTTAGTAAGGAGAACCATAACAGCAATAACAAAAAATGCCTACCCTATCACAACAGCTAATATTCCCTCTGCCAAACAGTCAATAAGGGCGCTAATGGAAAGAGTTGAAGGCAAGATAAATATGCCACTTTTAATCAATCATAAACTACTGTGTCATCAATAAGCTTCCATTGTTGTGACATACTGCCTTTGGTTACTTAGAAGCAAATGTGATGAGGAGGCCATACCTGCATACTAATCGCCAATACTATACAAATTTAATAAATGACTTGGGAGGGGTGTGTGTCTGTGTGGACTGCTGTGTAATTTAGCTGTAGCTCCATGATTTTGCTTAGGGAGCGGGGCATCTGAGACCTGCAACTTATACAAATCATCTTTTGAGTTGCCGTTGCTTTTAAAAGAGAATCTACTTACTGAAGCAATTCATAAGTAAACATGTTGTGAAAATCCTTCCATTCTACAATAGCCTTCGCATTCCAAAATGACAACTGAAAAGCTGCTGGCGAGACCTGTGAACCCAGAGAGAGATCTCTCCTAAAAAATGCCAGGAGCAAAGATTATTACCAGCCAACCCAAGAGGCAGGACTATCAGGGCTGCCTGGGGCTGGCAGAAATGTGGGGGCTCAAGGTTAAGTGGGAAATCCCCCAAGAAGGAAAGACATCTTTCCTCAGCTACTGAAGATGTCCTAAATATCTGCCACCCAGATTAAAACTTCTGTGTCCCTCCCTACACTCAAAAATGGCATCTCTGGCAAGAACATGCCCTTGATTATAGAAGGCAAGGAAAAGGAAAGGGGCCGTCAACTTAACTTTATTCTCCCCAAACTCCTCTATTTCCCCGTTTTCTCTTTGTGGGGGAAATGACACTCCAGTCATATCCAGTCAGCTGCAGTCCTGGCTCATCCTGCTGCTTACCCAATTCTGACATTAAAAAATCATGACTTTAAATTTATTTCCAGCTAGAAACCCTGAATTTAATTTCCCATCCACTGTCCGTCTTTGCTAGGGACTATTCTTCTTCCTTGTTCAAAATAGCAATATCCAACAGTATTAGCCAGATTGCAACACTGCTAGAGGCTTTAATGGATCAGTTCCTTGTCAAATTCAGCTGTGAGCAAGGAAGGGCATGCATCAACTTCGTTCAAGGACATTCGTCAGAGTCAGTGGAACTATCTCTGAGAGCTGCAATAAGGCAACTAAGCGTTAACTTGAGGACCGACCAGGGATGAAAGCCCCATTCAGCCATGAGGTTCGATGGGTGGCTTGGGGTCAGTGACTATCTCTCGGCCTAGAATTTGACACCATTGCTGAAACAGCTGCACTGGTGGCCCATCTACTACTGAACCAGGTTCAAGATCCTTGCATTAATTTGCAAAGCCTGAACAACTGAGGTCCAAGGCACATCAGGGATCAATTGAACCCTTATTATATTCCGGCCTGATCATGGATATCATCTGTAGGAGCACCGTTGCTCGTTTTCCGAGTTGGTGAGGCTCATTCAACGAAAAACAACAAGAAATGAACCTTAGTGCCATCAGCCCAGTTCTGTGGAATACTCTGCCAACAAAGATTCAGCAAGCTCCTTCTGTGCCAACTTTTAAATGCCTGCAGAAGACTTTCAATTCTGCCAGGCCTATGCAGGCAATTAGGAATGCATCTTTCCACAATGGTTAACTCTTTTAACTTTTTACAGTTTTTCTTATACAGTCGTGCCTTGGTTTTCGAACAGCTTAGTTCACGAACAACTTGGAACCCTAACGTCGCAAACCCGGAAGTAGGTGTTCTGATTTGCAAACTTTGCCTCGGAAGCTGAACGTCCGGTGCAGCTTCCGATTGGCTGCAGGAGCATCCTTGGTTTCAGAACATTTCGGAAGTCAAACGGACTTCCGGAACACATTTTGTTCGAAAACCAAGGTACGACTGTATGGGTTTTTTTTAATTACTGCAAACTGCTTTGATATATTTTTAATGACATAGCAGTATGTAAATATTTTTATGAATAAATATATAACCTACCTCACAGGGTTGTTGTGGGACAAAGGGGGAAGAGGGGGAACTGTCCATGACACCTTGAGCTCCTTGAAATAAAGGTGGAATATAAATATAATACTAAATATCAAATAAATGCTGTTAACGGCTTTCATCCTTGGGCCTACAGCACTGGGATGGTCCCTCCTTGGTTTACCACAGGGAATGAATTCAAGTTTGCCCATAATTTTGCAGTGAGAAGATTCAAAGGATTAATCTACAAAAATAAAGATTCACAGTTGTATTGTCTAAAGGCTGGATATTGGCAGCTTGCCTGTGCACAGTTTGCAGTTCTTTCTGTGGCATATACCCTCTCTCTCTTTTTAAAGTAAGCCAGTATCTATAAGTTATACCATCTAAATAGTTCTAAACAACCTAAGAACCACACCTCAAAGTAGAGCACTAGAATAGTTGAATAGCCAAAAGATTTGGCCATAAATAGTAAACTCTGCCTTTTGTGTTTGAAACTAGCTTGATGTTAGAAAAAGGAAGAGCGGTTCTTCCCAACACAGTATATTCTGGAAAATCTGAATTCAACCCACAGTATTTATTTCCAACAAGCTATAGTAAAATGGCCAATATAGTCCACACCCAGAAAAAAAAACAGGTTTCCTGTTCTTTTGATCAACTATCACATCAACAAACATGATGATTATCTGTGTGCCCACCCAACAGCTTCAATTAAATGAGGTAATGGAGTTTTCTGCACCAAAATGGAATGTTTTCTAAAACTCTGGTTTTGCATCAATTTCTTTCCTATAACTAAAACAGGATGTCAGACCAATTGCGCCATGCAGGGTAATTCGCATCATTTACTTTGCTGGTTAGAACTTCACTTCTAAAACTGTATTGCAGCCAATAAGATTCTAAGTTAAAAACAAAGACAAATAGCTTTTAACCCCCATGCATTTGCTACAAAGTTGAAAATGGCCTGTGAAAGTAATGAGACACACACTTTTACCATAAATACTGTTCTTGTATAGGATTTTTGCTAATCAATATAGCCGAAAAGTATCTTGTCGGATAATTAAGCAAAGAAAGATTGTCTGGGAGATAGGCATAGTTCTTATGTTCTGAAAATGTAGAACCGCTCTGGGAACCAAAATCTATAATCTTCTGAGAAAAATTAGAGATGCTGATTTTAACCTATAATACCTTACAAAGCTGAAGCCCTGTGTAATTTAGATTTACAATCAGTCTCCTTACCATTTGCCCATCATGGACCATTAGTACAGGCCATGAAGACTTACTTAATGGTGCAAGGAAACATCATGTTCAAATAGGAAGAGCAGAGAGAGGGGCATTTTTGGCAGCTGCCCCAAAGCTACGGCTGCAACCTCTCTATACACTTGCCTAGCAGTAAGTCCTACTGACTATGTCTATGGAGTTTCCTTGGCAGGGATACTGGAGTGGCTTGCCGGTTCCTCCTCCAGGTGGATCACGTTTGGTCAAAACTCTCCACTATGACCTGTCCATCTTGGGTGCCCTGCTCGGCACAGTTCATAGCTTCTCTGAGTTATTCAAGCCCCTTCGCCACGGCAAGGTCCATATAGTTAAAGCTGTGGTTTTCCCAGTAGTGATGTATGGAAGTGAGAGCTGGACCATAAAGAAGGCTGATCGCCGAAGAATTGATGCTTTTGAATTATGGCGCTGGAGGAGACTCTTGAGAGTCCCATGGACTGCAAGAAGATCAAACGTATCCATTCTTAAGGAAATCAGCCCTGAGTGCTCACTGGAAGGACAAATCCTGAAGCTGAGACTCCAATACTTTGGCCACCTCATGAGAAGAGAATACTCCCTGGAAAAGACCCTGATGTTGGGAAAGATGGAGGGCACAAGGAGGAGGGGATGACAGAGGACAAGATGGCTGGACAGTGTTCTCGAAGCTACCAGCATGAGTTTGACCAAACTGCGGGAGGCAGTGGAAGACAGAAGTGCCTGGCGTGCGCTGGTCCATGGGGTCACGAAGAGTCGGACACGACTAAACGACAACAACAAGTCCTACTGAACTCAGTGCAGGTTACTTCTGAGTAGGCGTGCACAGGTTTGCATTGAAAATCACTCAAAGCCTAAGAGCATGGTTTGGGGGGGAGAGGAGTGTGTTCTGTTTTTTTCAGTTCTGTTTGACTGTTGGTACCTGGGTGTTAACCCTGTGCAGACCACTGTGCTGTATTGTTGAATTAGGCCGCGTGAAACCAGGGTTTTTATTTCCCACTGATCAATGAAATTTACTGGATGATCTGAAGCCAGTAAGGTATTTCAGTGATCACTATTCCTCCGGAGTGCTGTGAAGAGAAGAGTGGTGTGCGTGTGTTTGTGTGTTTAGAATTGTGTGTGCCAGCAGAAAGTCATGCCAGCAGTCTTCCCCAACCTTGTGTCGTCCAGATATTGCAGATTACAACTACAGCCATGCTGCTTGGGCATTTTGGTCCAAAGCCTGTGGTGGACACGAGAATGGGGAAGAACGCCTTAGAGGAAAGGTAGAAGAGAAAAGTAATAAATACCTTAGAATTATAGAATTAGAAGGGACTACAAGGCTCATTAAGGGACGCGGGTGGCGCTGTGGGTTAAACCACAGAGTCTAGGACTTGCCAATCAGAAGGTCGGCGGTTCGAATCCCTGTGACGGGGTGAGCTCCCGTTGCTCGGTCCCTGCTCCTGCCAACCTAGCAGTTCGAAAGCATGTCAAAGTGCAAGTAGATAAATAGGTACTGCTCCAACGGGAAGGTAAATGGCGTTTCCGTGCGCTGCTCTGGTTTGCCAGAAGCGGCTTGGTCATGCTGGCCACATGACCCGAAAGCTGTACGCCGGCTCCCTCGGCCAGTAAAGCGAGATGAGCGCCGCAACCCCAGAGTTGTCCGTGACTGGACCTAATGGTCGGGGGTCCCTTTACCTTTACCAGGCCAACCCCTTGCAATGCAGGAAACTTTTGCCCAACATGGGTCTTGAACCCACAACTGTGAGATTAAGAGTCTCATGCTCTACTGACTGAACTACCAGGACAGGGGTACTCATTCACATGCCAATAGCATGTTTTTCTCAAATCTGTACCCTGAACTTTGAGTCTACGGAACTATAATGACCTTAAAAAACAAAATAACAAAACCACAAAATAAAAATGGCAAATTAGTATAGACCAAAGAACCTGTGGAGACTTCTGAATGTGAATGACTCACAGTGGAGCATAGCCCTTTCTTTCATCTAAAGTCTTGGTGTACAGTTTCCAGGATGTTTAAAAACAAAAAACAAAACTGCATTACTTTAAAGGGCAGGGCATTATTCCAGAAGGCTACAGCCCCTCTAAACATCACACACACACACACACCAATGTTGCACCAAGCCATCTCCCGCCCCGAGGGCTGCAAAGAACAGTGATTTTCACTTTGTGCTGCCTGGAGATATATATGTAAGCCTGTAATACAAGTCTTGAAGATGGAGACACAGGTTTGCCTCCTCAAAACAGAGCCTTTTAAGAATAATTTCAGGGTACGTCTGAGGTTAAAATTCATTTCAAAATAAAATCTTTCCCCCCAAAACCCCTGGAGTCATTTCATAACCACCACTAACATGATTTCAGTCTTGAAGACATTCATGTTTGAGTGTGAGTGTGTATAGGGGAAGAGGCAGGGAGAGACAGAGGGACAAGAACGACCTTCTGCCTTGGAAGAGGTTCCAGTGTACTTTTCAGGGCTGCTTCATTTCTTTCTGGATTTTCTAAGATTAACCCGACACATTTATTCTTTTTATAATACTGCCTGTCGCCTTGTATATCACTGCCAGTTTTAAGTACCAGGAAACAGAGAGCCTTCACATTTTAAAATGCAGTGACTTGAAAGGTAGTTCAGATCCAACATTTGCCAGGTGCAACAGATTTTCCTCCACAATAAATATAATAAGATTTCAGTCCAAGGAAGTACAACATGCAACTAGATGTTTCTCTGGACACAGCTCTGTCTTTCTACTGGCATAGAAAAATCCAGGTAGAGAAGTAAGAATGGAGCAAGTTTTCATTTAGCCATGACTAAAGCAGATTTAAAAACAACAATACCACAAACCCACACACTGAAAAAGATTAGTGGTATAAACTTAGGCTCCTGCTTTACAATAGTGATAAGACATTAGGAAGAAACCATGTCGAAGCTTGACAGATATAATGTTAGCTTACTGTAAGCAAAAAAAAAAAAAAAAAAAAGGCATTCCACCCAAATTTAACTATGATTTGTTGATAGAGGACACTTAAGAAAAAGCATTTTCCATGTGAAAATTAGATCTGACCTTTTCCTATTAGGCAGCTTCAAATTACATAAAGTGAAAAATGTAATTAAAACAAATTTACATAAAACTGAGCCTCCCCCCCGAAAAATATGCAAACTTTTTCATTAGCCCTATAGTTGATGATCGTATTAAGCATTGCTCCGGTGATCTGCTTAAAAGCTATCTCTTCCTGTTTGCTCTTTAAAAACACACAAACAACAACAACAGATAATTGCATGCAGTTTGTAATACAACAAATCACACCGTAATGTAATTAGCATTTGAAAATACAGTAGTGGCACGCATGATGCCCTGGAATTAGAAGATAGGTCTTCCATTGGTTTTTAAAATGGTATACTGTAATTGAAGTCCCACAAAACATTTTCAAACTAGTACAGTGGTACCTTGGGTTACAGACACTTCAGGTTACAGACGCTTCATGTAACAGACTCAGCTAACCCAGAAATAGTACCTCGGGTTAAGAACTTTCCTTCAGGGTGAGAACAGAAATCATGCTCCGGCGGTACGGCGGCAGCGGGAGGCCCCATTAGCTAAAGTACCTCAGGTTAAGAACAGTTTCAGGTTAAGAACGGAACTCCGGAACAAATTAAGTTCTTAACCCAAGGTACCACTGTAATCAGCTGCCCCTAGAAAGGGAACAAACACCTTCCAAGCAGGCTGCTGCACTGCAATTATGATTATGATTATTATGATTACCACCCCACCCATCTGGCTGGGTTTCCTCAGCCACTCTAGGCGGCTTGCAGCAAGCATCCTTTTGGCTATGACAGTTCATGGGGACAATGGCAGTGCCCTTCAAGAGAGAGAGGCGTACCTTGCTAGGCATTTGGGAGTTGCCCTCCCAGCATAATACTCAGGACTTGCTTGTCCTCAAAGTACAGGAATTGTAATGATCTGATACTGTACACTGCCTTATATACAGTGGTGCCTCGCAAGACGAAAAGAAACCGTTCTGTGATTCTCTTCGTCTAGCGGTTTTTTCGTCTTGCGAAGCAAGCCCATTGACGGATTAGCACTATTAGCGGCTTATCGGATCAGCTGATAAGCAGTTTAGCGGCTTAGAAAAGGGGGGGGGGACCGCAGGAACTCGCAAGACATTTTCGTCTTGCGAAGCAAGCCCATAGGAGATTCGTTTTGCGAAGCACCTCCAAAACGGAAAACTCTTTCGTCTAGCAAGTTTTCCATCTTGCGAGGCATTCGTCTTGCGGGGCACCACTGTAAATCTCTTCCATTCACACACATTTCCTAGAAAGAAATTGGGGGGGGGGGGGAATGGATGGATAGATGGATGGGTTGATTAATTAATTAATTAATTAATTATACTCCACCCATCTAGCAGGGTTTCCCCAGCCACTCTGGGCGGCTCCAAACCGAATATTAAAAACACAATACAGCATCAAACATTAAAAATTTCCCTAAACAGGGTTGCCTTCAGATGTCTTCTAAAAGTCAGATAGTTGTTTATTTTCTTGACATTTGACGGGAGGGTGCTCCACAGGGCAAGCGCCGCTACTGAGAAGGCCCTCTGCCTGGTTCCCTGTAACTTTGCTTCTCGCAGTGAGGGAACCGCCAGAAGGCCCTCGGCGCTGGACCTCAGTGTCCGGGCTGAACGATGGGGGTGGAGACGCTCCTTCAGGTATACTGGACCAGGCCGTTTAGGGCTTTAAAGGTCAACACCAACACTTTGAATTGTGCTCAGAAACCTCTTGCCTTAAATGCTTTGTTCTAAAAGAAAACATGTCATAATCCAAAACGAATTTCAAAAAATTCAGAAAACAGGGGCTTTGGGGGTAAATAAGGGTGGACTCCCCATCATTCCCTGCTCCCCTCCAAGCCTTCACATTCCTCAGAAGGAGGCAAGTGCACATTTCTGAGCCTAGTTCTCAGTTTTCAAACTGTGGCTTGCAGTCAGCCTCCATCAGACCCCAGCACTTTTTTTGTGGTTAAGATGTCACAACTCGACCTTGAAGGCTTAACTTGCACGAACTGAAATATTGGGTAAAAAGTATCCCTCTGCAGTTGCTTATTAGGCAAACCTCTGCTCCTGTCAGATAAAACATTTAAGCTATCTCTGAAGATAAAACCAAGGAGATTATTAATCACTGCAAATTAAATGGCTAGTAAGATCTGTGCTCACGACTTCTAGATGGAGAAACACGAGGGGCTTCGTTGTCAAATGAGATGTGTAGCACGTTTTGTTCTTAATTGCACATAAATTACTGTGATTATTGTATTGCTGAGGAAAAATGCATTTATCCGCTAACACCTCGGAGGAAGAAATGTGAACAAAGGAATTTATGCATTACATCCAAGAATAACGATGAACAAATGAATTTATGCATGCCATATGATGTACTGCATTTAGAGTAATGGAAGAAAAATCAAAAGGTCTACTGTAAATCTTTAATCCTGAGAAAAATCAAAATAAACTATACACTTGCCAAGTTCTTAAAATATGATATTCTAGATTTTGAATGCAAATTTCTACACTTGTAGGCACATCCATGCCTTCTGACCGTGTGCAGCTACCTTATGAAGCTGAGTCAGGCCATTGGTCCATTTAGCCACTCCTGGCTGGCTATGGCTATGCCGAGTCTCAGCCAGAAGTCTTTTCCAGCCATCCTTCCCACTGGTAATGCTGGAAAATGAATCTGAGACCTTTCACACAGATCTGCACTAGCATTTAGCTACAGCCTAGGGTGGTGGGTGGGACGCGGGTGGCGCTGTGGGTTAAACCACAGAGCCTAGGACTTGCCCATCAGAAGGTCGGCAGTTTGAATCCCCATGACGGGGTGAGCTCCCGTTGCTCGGTCCCTGCTCCTGCCAACCTAGCAGTTCGAAAGCACATCAAAGTGCAAGTAGATAAATAGGTACCGCTCTGGCGGGAAGGTAAACGGCGTTTCCGTGCGCTGCTCTGATTCGCCAGAAGCGGCTTAGTCATGCTGGCCACATGATCCGGAAGCTGTACGCCGGCTCCCTTGTCCAATAAAGCGAGATGAGCGCCGCAACCCCAGAGTTGTCCACGACTGGACCTAATGGTCAGGGGTCCCTTTACCTTTACCTTTAGGGTGGCGGGTGGTGCTGTGGTCTAAACCACTGAGCCTCTTGGGCTTGCCGATCAGAAGATCAGTGGTTCGAATCCCTGCGACGGGGTGAGCTCCCATTGCTCTGTCTCAGCTCCTGCCAACCTAGCTGTTCAAAAGCATACCAGTGCAAGTAGATAAATAGGTACCACTGCAGCAGGAAGGTAAGCAGCGTTTCCATGCGCTCTGGTTTCTGACATGGTGTCCCGTTGCGCCAGAAGCGGTTTAGTTATGTTGGCCACATGACCTGGAAAGCTGTCTGTGGACAAATGCCGACTCCCTCGGCCTGAAAGCGAGATGAGCGCTGCAACCCCATAGTCACCTTTGACTGGACTTAACTGTCCAGGGGTCCTTTTACCTTAGGGTCGCCATATTTCAAGAGGTAAAAATCCAGACACAAAAGCTGTTGAGTTTTTTGGCAGGGAAATCGCCCAAAAAGTTGTTTAGCTTTTTGGGGGGACGCTAGAAAGGGACACTAACTCCACCGTGTGAATCTGGATATGTGACAACCGTACTATAGCCTAACTCCCAACAATCTAAGAAGGGAAACAAAATTTAAAAAATCCTTCCAGTAGCACCTTAGAGGCCAACTAAGTTTGTTATTGGTATGAGCTTTCGTGTGCATGCACACTTCTTAAGGTGTTAACCCTGTAAAACAGCTGCTAACCAGAAACAGAATAACACACAAGAATAAATCATTTGGATATCTTTGTGTGGCGAGTGTCTATAAATAATATAAATAATAAATAATAACACCATTATTATCTGTGTGTTCCATGATGCCACAATGAACAAGCCAGTCAATGTCTATTTCTTCAAGTAATGCAATCTCCTCTTTGCTCCCTGCCTTCGTTTCACCTCTTTGCAGTCGTATGTTGTAACCAAAAAGCACAACAACCTTTAGAGTATTTCTTCAGCTGACCCAGGATCATTGTAAGCCGTACAGAGAAAAGTTATATGGAGAACAGAAGACACCTGCGGCTCTCAAACAAAGGCATATGGAAGTCAAAGACTACAGTGCCTGAGCAGAACACAAAGATTTGCCACCTCGAATTATCTCCGTGTTCGCATATGGGATGCAGGAGAGAACAAAGCTCCAAGAGCGTCAAGAACAAACCTCAGCGAGAGATTCTGAGTATGAAATGGCAAACGCCACAACTTCGGATTTGAAGGAAACACCCAGCAGCTCAGTTGCCATCAGTCAGCACTGCGGGCATTGGAACTTGTAATAAACACACACACTCTAAAGCAAGAATAGCAAAGGGGGAAGTCAGGCTACCTACATTTATGGATATTGAATATACTGAACTGATAAGAATCTCAGAAATTTGTTTTTTTAAGGGATTTGATAAAATAGATGGGGGTGTATGAGTAGCCACAGCTACTAGCCAGATGCAAAGCCTCCATTTTCAGATATATGTAACGGACTGGTTGGAATAATAATAATAATAATAATAATAATAATAATAATAATAATAATAATAATATATACCCCACCCATCTGGCTGGGCTTCCCCAGCCACTCTGGGCGGCTTCCAACAAAATATTAAAATACAGTAATGCATCAAACATTAAAAGCTTGCCTAAACAGGGCTGCCTTCAGATGTCTTCTAAAAGTCTGGTAGTTGTTCTTCTCTTTGACATCTGGTGGGAGGGCGTTCCACAGGGCAGGTGCCACCACTGAGAAGGCCCTCTGCCTGGTTCCCTGTAACTTGGCTTCTCACAGTGAGGGAACCGTCAGAAGGAGGGAAGCCCAGTATACCTGAAGGAGCATCTCCATCCCCATCGTTCTGCCCGGACACTGAGGTCCAGCTCCGAGGGCCTTCTGGCGGTTCCCTCACTGCAAAAGCTACAGGGAACCAGGCGGAGGGCCTTCTCGGACGTGTCGCTCGCCCTATGGAAAGCCCTCCCATTAAATATAAAGGAGATGAGTAATTATATAACATTTAGGAAACATCGGAAGGCACTCCTGTTTAGGGAAGTTTTTAATGTTTGATGTTGTTGCTTTTTTTAATTTACTGTTATTGGTGTTCTGTTGGGAGCTGCCCAGAATGGCTGGGGAAACCCAGCCAGATGGGTGGGGTATAAATAATAAATTACTGTTGTTGTTGTTGTTATCATCATCATCATCATCAGCCAAGAGGCAGAGAGGAGTCCAGCTGGGGAAGAGTCATGGGTGTCTCCCCCTCCTGTTGCAATAAGCTCCCCTCCTCCCTTGTCTCTTAGAACTGAGCTGAAACTGGCGGAGCAGCGGCAGGCTGCACACAGGCGCAGTTCCCAACTGCTGGGGGAAAGCCCTGGAGAGGAGGGGACATAGACGGCTGTGAAGTGGAGGGGACTTTCAGCCTCAGCAACTAATTCATGGGGCCAGACCGACCAAGGATGAGTTGCTGTGCTCATTAGGCCAAGTCTCTGGGTATCGTGTTTTGGCTAATAAAGAGTTAACTCCAACTTTGAACGGTGTGATTTACTTCCAGCGGGCTCTTTGACAACCTAGCCTCTGACTATCAGATGTGGGTGTTTAATTAGATAATCATTATCTTGATGTCTGCACAACTATGTGAAATGCCTCTTGGTAGTCGGAATACTGAGCTGGCAGAGCCATTGGGCTGGCCCAGTACAGCCATTCTTATTGAAAACTCAAACTAGATTTGAGCCTTACAGCTAGCGTGGCAGTCGCCACTGGTGGTGCTAAATTACATCTGCCCCGTTCTCATGTGCAGCGCAGCTGTGTGGGGCATGGGGTTTATTTCGAGCTGCTGACAGCTCATTACGCAGGAGTTGGAAGGTGTCAAAGCAGCCCTGGAAGCCCAGTGCAGGTGCAAATCCCGCGCCAGCAGTATCCTCTGTTCCCCTGCAGCTATAGCTGTCACTTTGCATCGCGCTGTCCATTTGCATCCATTTACGAAATAGCCCTGCCCCAAAGAGGAAGGCACTCATAGCTGAGCTTTAATGAGGAGGGGAAACAGGCAGATGGGAAGACATCAGCCTCGGGGAAAGCATGTCTTGCAACAGATTCCTTACCAGGGGTAATAAGTTCTTCTGGGAGATCACCTGGCATCATCTAGATGCTCCAAGGTAAGCTGCAGGGCCAACTAACTTGGCCTCTTTAAAGCATAAGCTGGCCAGGAAGAAATGGCTATAAACAAAATCATCTCAAAACTCCGACATTCATTTTATAGACAGCAGAGACCCGAGGAGGAGTTAAGGCAGCTGAATAGGCACATATATTTTAAATGCAGAAGATGCACCCAAATTTGAATATTGCACCCACTTCCACAATAGACCTCCCCCCTCATATTTTATGCAACCTACAGAGATATATATATGTTTTCTAGGAAGCTTTGTATCCGAGGCAGTAATTAGCAACCAAATTTTGGAATAAAATTCAAACAAAGAACTAAATCACACTATTGCAAACTGTCACAGCAAGACAAGAACCATTATTTTTTTAAAAATCAACATGAAAAATGGGGTGGGGAAGGCTTCATCAAGCTTTTCACATCAGCTAACACAAAATCTGATCTTTTTTTTTGGGGGGGGAGAACAGAAAAGAATAAGAGAATTCTAGGAAGCAAAGTTTGTTACTGAGGGCTGACTGGTGCCTTCACGTAATGGTGATTAAGCCACAATGAAGCTGCCAGCCAACATGTGGCCTGTGGAGGATGATTCATCCTGGCCCCACACGCTGAACTAAAAGTGAAAGCCCCAACATTACCTGAGTGTCAGAGAACTGTTAACAATCTATAGATGCACCGTTCACTGAAGAGAGAAGGATTTAAATGAAGAATTGTGGTACCTTTTCCCCACACTGTTTATAGAGTTGGCCACATTCCGAGCCGCCAGAGATTTTCTTCTTGACAGTTTCTTGGTGTTGCTGCTGTCATCAGTGCTGTCATCATCTTTCTTTGGTGAGCTACCTCCTTTGCTGTTGAGGTCCCTTAACACGTTATAATTAATTTTACTTGAAATCTTCTTCTGTTCCAACATCTTTTCAATTGCCTCTCCCGCTGTGCTGGCCTGGATCAGCTCCCGCTTCTTTGCAGACTTCTTGGGCTTAATTAAAACATAAACAGCAATTTTAGGGGGCAATCGGAATAATTTTACTGAGGCTGAAGAATGGGCTGCAGTTTAATCATCACTGCTCAGGTGGCAGCTGGCTGAGAGAGGAACTGATAGGTGGCACAGTTGCATCGGCACACTGCAAAGGATCCAAATCCTGAATAGTGGAGCTCATTGAAGATCCTCTATTATTTTTGGCCCCTTAAGGACGCTGGGTTGCAATGCTTGTTTGAGTAACTATCAAAACGCCCACCACATATGGGAACTAGCAAATATTTCTAAAAGAATGTACTTTCTCCACCATGCAAAGCCATGAATGCCAGGTGAAGCCAGAAAATTGAATGATCCTTTGGGTGGATTAAAGCTACATCAGTCCTGCTGATGGATAGCCACCTCTGTTTTGAGGTCCAGATTAATTTTTCCTGACTTTTGACCACAATTAAGCAAATGGGTGAGAGTTCCAATAGTTAGGCCGAGACCAGAACCAGATATGATGGCGATTACAGGATTGCCACCCTGCAGTTAAGACTATAAGCTCCTTGAGGTAGGGACTTGTTCTCTTTCACTCTGTAAAACATTGCACACATCATCTCCAACACAGTAATTTTAGAATGTCAGCTTTCCCTCCTCTTTCTGCAATGTGTAGCAAAAGAAGCACACGTCACCACATCACTAGGTTCCCTCTGCTAACTCATGATAACCATTGGTGGTACAGGGAAGCACAATATGCCATAACTACACATTATGGAAAGAGGAGGGGATTCAATACAGAATCACCACTGTTAGGGAAAACCTGTGTGGCTACTGTGACATTTATTTCTGGCCGCTGATTGTGGCTGAATGCACTAAGTGCAGGGTCAAATGGAGTCACAACATGAAGACAACCCCCCACATAGGGCTGGTCTGCACTTTCTATTTTATTTTATTATTTATGGAATTTATATACCGCCCTATACTCGCAGGTCTCAGGTCGGTTCACAGAATAAAATCAAAATATAAAACCACAAAGCACATAATCAAAATAAAAATGACAACAAATGCAGGAACATGCTACGCATTATAGGAAGTTGGCAGCAGATTTCTCAGCCGCCATACACTGAAAGTAATAAATGAACCAGGTGCACACGTGATATCCTCAATTTCCCCAGTCCTTTCAAACATATGCATGCAAGGAATGCAGAAACTGGAAGCAATATGCCTGCAGAACTGCATGGGTATGCCCAAAACTTCCAGTATTCCTCTGCTCAGTAGTCTGTATACTGAGCCGTATCCAAACACAAAGGGAGGGTTTCCCATGTATATAATGCATGGGAACCTGTTGAAGTGAGCTACTAAAGTTTTAACTGGTTGTGTGAATTGGCCCCTCATGCGTTCAGCTGTAATGTCTTTCTTGTCTCAAAAGCAATTTCATTTATTTTCCCAGGGGCATACTTTGTACAGCCTTGGGTTTGCAGTAATGAGCGAGCATCTGTAGCCCACCTGTGGTTTCCACGGAAGCAACTCATCAAAGCAGAACATGCGAGGAAAGGGAAAGGGCACGAGTGCAGTGCTTGCTCATTACATGGAAACTGGCCCACCCAACAACAACAGCAACAACAACAACCTGCTATCAATTGCTATTCATATGAATCCTGTCTGGTCCTTTTTGAACTGCATTAGCGGCATCTGACAGAACAACATTTAACAGGTCAACTGCACACAGCGTGTGAAAGCGGTGATATTAAATGCTCCTGCCTGTTGAATTTGTTGGGTGACTTCCTGGCATTACATGCAAAGGAAAACAATGGTTGGAATCCTGTACCTTATTTACCTGAGAATAAGTCCCATTCAACTGAAAATATTTTTTCTAAATCATTTTAGAATGTATTCTGCTCTGGTCAGACCTCACCTGGAGTACTGTGTCCAGTTCTGGGCACCACAGTTCAAAAAGGACACTGACAAACTGGAACGTGTCCAGAGGAGGGCAACCAAAATGGTCAAAGGCCTGGAAACGATGCCTTATGAGGAACGGCTAAGGGAGCTGGGCATGTTTAGCCTGGAGAAGAGGAGGTTAAGGGGTGATATGATAGCCATGTTCAAATATATAAAAGGATGTCACATAGAGGAGGGAGAAAGGTTGTTTTCTGCTGCTCCAGAGAAGCGGACACGGAGCAATGGATCCAAACTACAAGAAAGAAGATTCCACCTAAACATTCGGAAGAACTTCCTGACAGTAAGAGCTGTTTGACAGTGGAATTTGCTGCCAAGGAGTGTGGTGGAGTCTCCTACTTTGGAGGTCTTTAAGCAGAGGCTTGACAACCATATGTCAGGTGTGCTCTGATGGTGTTTCCTGCTTGGCAGGGGGTTGGACTCGATGGCCCTTGTGGTCTCTTCCAACTCTATGATTCTATGATTCTTCTATGATTCTATTGCTAGCCGATATAGACATGTCTGCTACCTATAGTACACCTTCTAGAATTGCAGCGTTGGAAGGCACCCCCACGGGTCATCAAGTCCAGCCCCCTGCAATGCAGGAATCTCAGCTAAAGCATCCATGACAGATGGCCATCCAACCTCTCCTTAAAAGCCTCAAAGGAAGGAGAGTCCACAACCTTCCAAGGGAGACTCTTCCACTGCTGAACAGCTCTTACTGTCAGAAAGGTCTTTCTGATGTTTAGTCGGAATCTCCTTTCTTGCAACTTGAAGCCATGGGTTCGAGTCCTGCCCTCCAGAGCAGGAGAAAACAGCTTGTTTCCTCTTCCATGTGGCAGCCCTTGCGATATTTGTAAATGGCTATTATATCTCCTCTCAGCCTCCTCTTTTCTGGGCTATACACACCCAGCTCCTTCAAGCGCTCCTCGTAAGGCTTGGTTTCCTTGAAAACGTTGAACGCCAAATAGATTTTTTTAAAAATTTAAACAATTTGGATAACTTTATGGTTTTAACTTTTGACAACTGGCATTTCTGCAAACGTTATCTATTTAGCTTACTCTTGAATTGCCTTCTTGTAATGGCCATTGGCTATGAACATCAAAATGTAACTGACTGATTGACTGACAACATGACTTTGGAGCCATGCATAGATAGGATCGTGCTGTGAGTTGCTCTTTCCAACCTGCTTGCATTTCCCTTCAGTCATATTCCATTTTATCAGCCTCTTTCCTATGCTAAAGGCTGATAATATTTTTAGCTTGCAGCTCCTGGTTTCTACACGGGGAATATCACACATTCCTCCCCCAGGCTTTCCTTGCTGAAAATTCCCTACAATGCATAAGTCCTTTATTGCTGAAGTCTAGATTTTTTTCCCCAGTTACAGAGGATGGCTTTTGTTTTGTTTTGTTTTAGTAAAAATAAAATATTAAGGAAGCATATTCTCACTAAAACTGCCCCGCCACCAGCAAAAGTAGGTACAAAGACTGAGTGCAAGCCAGAATGGAACATAAATACCAAGTAGCATTACAACAAAAAGCTCAAGGGATACAGCAGCAGTTTAAGTAAAAGTAGAGAGCTGTGTTCGAGAGTTCCCACAGGACTGCCACTCCACAGATCAGTGAAGGCAGCCAAGTGGAATACATGGAGTTGGAAACCTGCCTGTTAATGGGGTTGGGTTAATGCAAGCCTCTGAGAAATGGCGTGTGCTAGTCAAAGCAACAAGGACAGCTAGACACATACTGCATTAAACCCAAAAGCTGCTCAGTCATGGGGGAATTAAGGATGATTTAAATGCAGCAATAGAAGCATAGGAAGCAGACTTGTTCCGAGTCAGACAACTGGATCGCAGCTCTCAGGGTTTTAGAAAGGAGTATCTTCCATCTCTGCTAGGCAGTGCCAGGAAGTGAAGCTGGGATGCAAAGCCCAAGTTCTATCAAATAAGCAACCCTCCCCCCTTTCCTCTATATCAGGCTTCCTCAACCTCAGCCCTCCAGATGTTTTGAGACTACAGTTCCCACCATCCCTGACCACTGGTCCTGCTAGCTAGGGATCATGGGAGTTGTAGGCCAAAAACATCTGGAGGGCCGAGGTTGAGGAAGCCTGGTCTATATGCAAAACCACAAATGTGTAAAGCAGATAGGGGAATGAGATACACGATTTCTTACCCGCAAAAGCCCTATGCCAGGGTCCGTCAGCATGCCCGCTAAGAAAAGACTCAATAAATTTTCCCCTAAACATCCACAATATACAAAAGACGGCTTGCACTGTTCCTGCTCTGTTCCTGTTTGCACTGTCTCAGCCTCTCCTCTTGAATGGACGCTCACCCTTCCATTCATTCTAAAGAGAGGAGGGCAGCAAAGAGTGCTGGCTGGTGTGGGTGCCTTTGCCTCAAAATGTGGAATGTTACTATTATGGAATGTGGAATTTGTGTTTTTATATATTCTACTGCACATCAGCATTTGTTGGGATGTTAACTGCTTTGAGATTTCTTGAACTATAAAGCAGTACAACTTCAATCAATTAATTAGAAGAGGGCTTTTCTGGGTCTCAGATGTTTCCCAAAAGCTTATCTATCTAATGTCAGTTCACCGGCAACTGCTTGGGCAACATTTTTTTTTGCTTCAAAAATAGCCCTCTTGCCTAGTAACCAAGACATGTGTTATATGTAGTCCATCAGGTTTTGACCACATTATGTTGTCACTGCTACTGCCAAGGTAAGAACTGTTTTGATGGCGGCAACAGGAACAACAAGAACAACCCCTGAAGCTTCAGCAAATCCAGGATATGAAGATGTTCACAATGGAGCACTTCCACCTGATGCCAGGCACAGGAAGTAAGGCAACACAAATATTTAGTGTGGTGGATGCATTCTCTCTGCACAGACATAATCCCTGAAAAGCCCTCCCAAAGATTTCCCTTTATACAAAACTCCACAATGAAAACATGTTACAGTATTCAAGTAAAAAAAAAAATAATTGGAGAAAATAGTGCTTGGATTACTTTCTTTCTTTCTTTTTAATGATCAGGAAGGTTTGAGTAAAAGATGATTAAAAAATATTTACTCCTACAAGGTAAAAGAAGAAGAAAAGCAACTGTATGAATTTTAACAAAACAGAGTTTATATAAGCTTTTATATCACATCTCAGGGTGGTTTTTTCCAAGTCACGTAAGGAAGATTTTTTCCTTTTAACCAAGGCAGGGTTAGATTGACTAAAGAAGAACGCTCTTCTGGCAGTAAGAGGAGATATGATAGCCATTTACAAAGATCTCAAGGGCTGTAACGTGGAAGAGGAAACAAGCTGTTTTCTCCTGCTCTGGAGGCTAGGGCTCAAACCAATGGCTTCAAGTTACAAGAAAGGAGATTCCGAATCAACATCAGGAAGACTTTTCTGACAGTAAGAGCTGTTCAGCAGTGGAAAGTTCACCCTTGGGAGGTTGTGGACTCTCCTTCCTTGGAGGCTTTTAAGCAGAGGTTGGATGGCCATCTGTCATGGATGCTTTAGCTGAGATTCCTGCATTGCAGGGGTTGGACTAGATGACTCTTGGGGTCTCTTCCAACGCTACAATTCTCTGATTCTCTGAGTTAATCTTTGGATTGCCCCTGTGCTTTCTAAATCAGCCTGGTCCAAGAGCACGGTGAATCTGAACTAAAACTGTCTATCCACGTACATTTTCAGTCTGCTTATTCAAAAGAGTTTATTTACCTTATGTTCTTTATAAATCCCAAGCTCCTTCTCTTTCGCTATCCTTGCTTCTTTTTCTGGAAGAAGACACAAAAAAGTTGTATGAAAGCACAAGTGTAATCTGGCTAGTATTATAGAAGACTACGACTAGTTTTAATGACAACTTAGCTAAGGGATCCCCATGCATGTCATTCTGAATTCTAACATGGGATAAATTAATTTTACATGTGCACACAGAATTTTACAATACTTAGCACAGTTGAAATTTTGAAAGTACACACAGAAAACTCTTAATTTTGAGCAGGGAAAGACTGGCTTCACGTTCCATTATCTACTTATAAAAAGAGCAACCCAAAATCTAAGTGACCCACTGGTATATGCTAAGCTGGTAAAGCAGGAGTGCATGTTTGGGATTTCTTTAAAGTTAAGGCGCCTCTCCTAACATGACTACAACTCCCATCAGCCCCAGCCAGCACAAAGCATCTGGAGAGCACCAGGCTGGCGAAGAATAAGTTAAGGCATAACTAATCATTTGGCTATCATGATACTGCACTCTTTCTAATGCACGTAAGAGGTGTTTGTTGGATCAGATTAAGGCCTAGTTCAGCACCAAGAAAATACTAAGTGGTCTACTGGAGAAACGTGACTGGTAAACCATAGTCTACTGCCTGTCCACCCCTGGCCTAGAGGGCCTTTTAGTTAGAAAGGGGAAAAATTGATTTGAAAACCAGTTGTCTCATAAATCCCCCTACCAAACTGTCAAGCTCTGCACGGAATTCCTTTCAAGGAGGCAAACTTCATGTAATGGCTACAGCATTTGGGAAGAGATGGTAAACCAAAGTTCAAATCCCTAAGAAGTTATGAAACTCCTTGAGATGTATTGAGAAAGACAATTTTCTACCAGCCTAACTTGGGCCGGGGTCGTTGTGAGGCTAAAACACTACTCAAAGCTCCTTGGAGGAATGATGGAATAGCAAATGATCAAGTGCAATTTATATTTATATGACTTGAAGCCTTTTTGCATACATTGGCCCGGTTCAGATGCAATGTCAAACTATGTTTTAGTACAATATTCATGTGCCTTAAGCTTGCATGATCCCACCCCTCCTCTGGAGCAGCCATGAAAGAAGATCAGAAGTTTTCGCTTCTGCTTCTAAACTAAACACAGTTCCCCATTACATCCAAACTTTGGGAACTCTAGCTAGTTTAAACTATGTTTTGAAAATAACCCATGATCTTAAGTCTCAGTTTGATCCTGGCTTGTTTCCCCCCACCCTTCCCATCCCCACTCACCCCAGGTTTTTTTAGTGTCCACCAATCCTGACTCATCTGAACAAAATAGAGCTTAATCTAACTAGAGTTCATTGAGTTTGGATGGAACAAGGAACTGTGGTTTTAGACAATGGATGCTTAGCACAGCTTTCCCTGAGCTGTGCCAGAGGAGCAGACAGGAGGGGGAGCTTCAAGTGCACTGCTGCTCATGCATGCAAGCAAAACCAAGAGTTCAGCACAGCATCTGGACTGGACTATTATCTCAGAAACCCTATCATCAAGGATGCAAAGCACGGCACTATGATTATATTACAAACAACTGGTTGGTTTTGCTGCAATAGCCTAACATAGCTACCCCTCCGGAAATAAGTTTATCTGAAATCATCCTGCTTGCTTGCAGCTCGCTCTTAGTCATGCCACAATATGCCACAACCAGCGTTGGTTTCATTTTCATCCTGCCCTTCATCCTGAGAGCTTAAGGTACAGGGTGCACCCCCATATATTTATCCTCCCTTATGAGGCAGGCTAGACAATGAGAGAGTAGCAACCCCCCAAGATCAGCCAGTAAGCTTTGTAGCTGCATTGGGATTCTCCCCCTCCCCAGTCCTAACTGGATCCCCGATCGACGACACCAACCTTCCCCTAGCTGGTGTTCTCCAGCTGTTTTAGACTGGCTAGACCAGATGGGAGATGTCGTCCAAAACATCTGGAGGGCATCAGGTTGGGGAAGGCTGCACTATACCACGCTGGTTGCTAAGGCACTGTTAGAAACCTTGTTGAAAGGCAACAGAATTAGGTCTACAATGAAGTGATTAATCACAGTTGAATGTTTTCAGCCTCAAGACTTCACTACATGACTCACCCGAAAGAGACTTCCATTCATTTCGCTTACCCTTTTGTTCCTTCAGATAATCTGCATTTTCCCTCATCCAGAGTTCTGCTTTTATTTTGGCTTCGGAATCATTAAGTATATACTAGGGACCAAAAGAAATAAAGGTAAGTGTTTTGTTTTTTGTTTTTGTTCTTCAGCAGCAGACATAGGAACTCTGCCCATCAGCTGCTGCCCACTCCATCACCTCCTCGTTTCTACCTCTCCTCCGTTGACCTGGCTGGGGCTTCCGCGTGATGGAGAGGAGAGAAAGAGGCATCGGTGTGGCAAAGAGCAGAAGGGGAAGCAAGGCAGCAGAGAGGCAGGTTATAGAATGAGATAGGTGAAGAAGGATTGGGGATGTGGAGAAAGGAGAAGCCACCAAAGGAGATCCACTTGGTAGACAATCTTGAAAAGAGGACCAAGGGGGGGAAGGGAGGAGACAACACTCATCAGACCTCCTCAGGACTCCCTGATACCAGCACTGTAGTCACCACTTTCATTAAATGAACTATTTACAGTTGCTTGTATGGAGATGATACTCTTGCAGGTACCACAGAGCCGTCTAAATCCACCCCTCCTCCTTTCACAACACATATCTAAAGCGCAACACTCTACCAACAAGGAAGTACCTCATCCCTGAGCACCTAGCAGCATTTCTGGAACTTGGGTCCCCAGCTGTTGTTGGACTACAACTCCCATCACCCTTGACCACTGGTCTTGCTAGCTAGGGATGATGGGAGTTGTAGTCCAACAACAGCTGGGGACCCAAGTTTGAGAAACACTGACCCTACAGCCAACCATAACATGCCTTAAAAAGAAAAAAAAGTTACAGTGTTTGCCTCTCTTGACATCATTTTGATAACACACTGCAAGCATTTTCATTTTGTAAAAATCTGGTCATTCTTGCAGACAACCATTAAATGTTCTGCCAGTGCTCTGTATCTGTAATCTACACCTGACATCGTGTGGGTTTCTCATCACTGTCATTCTAATGTCTTGCTATTGGTGCTGGTACCACCAATTAAAATTAAAATAATAATCTAAGCGATTATGGCATGCATCGTCAGCAGAATAAAGCAGATATTTTTGATTCCCGGTAAAACAAAATGCATATTGCATGCAGAGACAATTTTATTGGTGGCGGGGGCAGAGTAAGAAAGAGGAAGCATTCTTACCATATCTATTTCACTGTCGTCAATTCCACTTAGATCTAATTCACCATCTCCAGTATTTTCATCTAAATAGAAGCAACAGAAATTTTAATTAGGGTGTGCATTCATTCCAAATCAACTCCGATTCAAACCCTGGCTTTAATCATCTCGGAAGTGCGGTCTTTCTGATAACTGGTTTGCTAACAAAGCAATCTTTCACAAGATGGGGCCCGTCCAAATTAAAAAGGGGGAGAAATGAGGTTTTCCTAGCGACACTCTCCTATTGTTGCTGTTTCTTGTGTGAACACAATTTGTCACTGAAGTTAATTAGAGAGGAGAAGACACCAAAAGGGCTTGGCCCCCGCCCCCACCTTGGCTCCTTGCGAATCACCGCTAATATGATTCAATGGCAAACACTCAATTAAATACAAAATGATGGAATCAGAGGTTAGGAACTTTAAAAATTCCTCCAAGTCAAGGACATGCAACATTTGAACAGCTGCTGCCCTGCCCCATGTGATTGGCAAATACTAGCGCAAATGCAGCCCAATCACAACATCTGCTTTGTGTCTTGCTGAACATACATATGTGTGTGACACAGTTGTAAGATACCTAGGTAGGAGGCCAGCAGCTGAGAAGGAGCACTTGACTGAGACTCCATCTGCACTATAATTTAAATCACTCTCATCCCACATTAAACAGTCGTGGCTTCCCGCAAAGCATCCTGGGAACTGTAGTTTGTCGAAGGTGCTGAGAGGTCCAGTCGCGGACGACTCTGGGATTGCAGCGCTCATCTCGTTTTATTGGCCGAGGGAGCCAGCATACAGCTTCCGGGTCATGTGGCCAGCATCCCTAAGCCGCTTCTGGCGAACCACAGCAGCGCACGGAAACGCCGTTTACCTTCCCGCCTTCCCTATTTATCTACTTGCACTCTGACGTGCTTTTGAACTGCTAGGTTGGCAGGAGCAGGGACCGAGCAACGGGGGCTCACCCTGTCGCAGGGATTTGAACCGCCAACCTTCCGATCGGCAAGTCCTAGGCTCTGTGGTTTAACCCACAGCACCACCCGTGTCCCTTGCTGAGAGGTGTTAGGAGACCCCTATTCCCCTTTCAAACCTACAACTACAGGGGGGAAACACAGACCCACAACACTCAGTCCTTGGATGTGAAGCAAGCATAATAAGCTCTGGTAAACACTACCAATTCTCAGACGCATTGAACTACCTGCCCGCAGACTGTCTTGCCAGAGTGGTGCATGCTCTAGTTATCTCCCGCTTGGACTACTGCAATGCGCTCTACGTGGGGCTACCTTTGAAGGTGACCCAGAAAATACAACTAATCCAGAATGCGGCAGCTGGAGTGGTGACTGGGAGTGGCCGCCGGGACCATATAACACCATATAACCCAGAAGGCAGAGCTAGTCCCATAGATTTATTTCTTTTTACCAACTTTGAGTGAGCTCAGATATCCACTTACCAAGTGCTAGCTTTCTGCAATGTGCACGCAACAGCTTGGTGAATTGTTCACCCAAAATATCCTGCTAAGGAGCAGGAATTCCTCTGCCCAATGCTTTTTCTGCAGTTGATTGGAAATGCAGGGAAGCGAAGGAGTGGGACAATTCCCCTGACTAGTTTGAAGATTAAGACAGACAACCTGCCTAGTGAATAGCAACATCCCATCATTTGTTTATTGCAGTTGTATCCCACACTTCCTCCAAATTGTTCAGAGAAATACGGGATGCTGCCTTATACCGCGTTAGATTGCCCATATTAGTCAGTCCTTTCTATTCTGACTGGCAGTGGCTGCAGGGTCTTGGGCAGAGGGCACACTAAGAGATTCCAGGGACTGAGCCTGGGACATCCTACAAACAAAGCACATGCTCTTACCATTGAGCTATGGCTCCTTCCCAGCTATGGTACCTCCAATGATGTACATAGTTCTCTCTTAATTGCATTTCAGCTTCACAATGCCCCTGAGAGCTAGGCTGGGCTAAGAGAGGGTGACTGGCCCAATGTCACGCACTTCGGAAAGTGGTGTTATCTTAGCCAAGCGTTCTACACACTCTTGTCTTTGAAGCACCGAAGTGGCCTGCCCGGGGTGCAAGACTGGGCAGCGTGTATGGAAGTCCTGGGTTCCCCAGAAGACAAGACCCTCCTCTCAGCCTTGCTGATGTGGCCCAAAGGAAAGCAGAGCAATACGTTTGGCACCAGCTTGGCTGCAGCAGTTGCTGGAAGGAGGTGTACAAGGTGCCATTCAACCGCCTTAGGGACTGCACTCTGGGTTTGTGTAGGGCATACTCCTTAGCCTTTTATTCTCCTGAAAATGTCCTGCATGACAGCAGATACGGATTGCTCCTGGAGGTTTAGTCCCAAATACTTTCCCATGAATGACTATAGCCACAAGGCTGCGGAGGTTTAGGATCAGAGTTTTCACCAATCAGTAGCTACCCGAGTCTTCTTCTTTCCCCCACTTTTTGAAGATGGGGACAAAAATTGCCTGCTTCCAGTCCACAGGGACCTCACTTTTTCTCCAAGAATTCTCCAAGGTTACAGAGAGAGGCTCTGAGATTACATCTGCAAGCTCCTTTAGTACCCGTGGGTACAGCTTGTCAGGCCTGTTAGTTCAAGTTTGGGAGAGGCTGTGTGTACACTTAGATGCCTCCTCTGCTAAAGTGAATGGTGGGGCTCACTCACACAAGATTTACCTAAGTAGAAATTCTCGCTTAAGGACAAAAGAAGTGCTTTATTGAACCAGTTCAAGGTCCCCCTAATCTGACATACTATGCAGGAATCACAGCAACCAGCAGGCAGAAGAGGGTGGCCTACCAGTGGGGCCACTAGCAACCTTCCGCCTACTCTTGTTTAAAGTCACTATTCAAAAATTAATAGGCAAACCATATACTGATTAGGGAATGCTTTCTGCAGCACTAAATTCAGTTTTTTGGGTCATTTACATTTCTTCATCCCCGCTCCCCCCACACACAAAAAGTTAATTTAACCGGTTTGAGCTTTGGGGTATATTTTCCTCCTCTAATCCTCCCAAATTTATTCTTAGCGTTTTGTAGAACAGAAAAGCGGAAAGCGCCTGAAACGCACACAAATCCTTAATATGCCAGTTTGAAAATTAGGCCATTTCCATGCGCTGTGGAACAGTTTTTACGTCAACACTTTAATTTTAAACTAATTTTGGAATTTGGTGCCAGTTGTTTCCTCCATCAGTGGCAGGCAGAGAGAAGTCATTTGCCAACTGCCAAATTGCAGGAAAAGGATCTAAGAGGAAGTGATCCGAAATAAGCATGACTTATATCGGAGAGAAGATGTATAGGGAGTAATTGATGGCTCCTGGTCTTGCTTGCAAATAGCCACTCTTCAGACTGTCTGACAGGCATTCATTATGTGCAAAGATTTGCTGAGAACGCGCGGGGCATCCAAGCTCCCAGGTTTTATGTCCCCTCTAAACAAAACTGTTTTGTTATAAAATAAACATCCACTGTAATGCTCAAATTTGAGAAAGGAAAAACAGCTGTTCTGATGTACCACAGCAAACTCCGCTGCAATCATCGCCGAAACCAGCTGAACTGCCCTAACTGCTGAGCATGACCATCTGTTGTCCATTAAACAGCTTGCTCCAGAGGCAGAGAGAGAGAAAAAGGAGCTCCTGACTCTTGGCTCTTTGTCAGCCGGGGGGGGGGGAGGCACCCCCTTTCGGCTCAACTTTTCCAAAGAGTTTCTGAACAATATTCTCATATTTAATAAAAATGTCTGAAACGCCGTATTCCATAAACACAGATGCGACCACCCTTTGGCCCACGATCTTAAAACAGCAGGTCTGAATGGTTTTGATGTGGTTCCTTGCAAGTTTCGACTTTCTTCTTCTTCTTTTCCTTCCAGAGGAAGTCAAAGCCTGCAGGGTACAGGTAAAAAACAGGCTTCTGGATTTTTAAAGGAGGTAACGCTTTAGGCTATTAATTCTGTAAGCAGATCAGAGAGCGCCTTTATGGTTAAACAAGGGCAAGGAGCAACAAGCGCGCCCACCACCACCTTCCCTGCCCATTCTAATCTCTCCAGCGTAACTAGCACCTTCTGCGGCTTTCAACCAAGTCTCCAAGTCAATTACAGTCCTGAAACTTAAAAGCGCCTGTCATGCCCTTTGCAGCCGCCACCTCCCCCTCCCCCTGCCCAGGCCTTCTGAAGATAAGCACAAGGGCTGCAAAAGAAGGGGAGGGGTGCTCAGAACAGGAGCATATGCTTTGCTTATAAAAAGTGCTAGGTTCAATCCTTCCTATCTGTGGTTAGAATTTCAGATAGGAGGAGGGCAAGGAAAGACCTCCACCAAAGACCTTCGAGAGCTAGTAACAGTCAGGAATCAATAACATTGCCTTAGATTGATCAGTTGTGTAGTTCAGTGCAAGGGCAGTTTCACATACCTGTTGCTTTTGGATTGGGCTTTGTAAAACTATGTTTGGAACAACTACATTTCTACTTGTCTGTTGACCATTCAGATCTCCATCTAAAGCTCTGCTCAGAAGCCCTCCTTCTAGAGAAATTAGAAAACTAATAGGGAAAAGCAAGGGTTTCTAAGGAGCAGCACCAAAGCTCTGGAATGACCTCTGGGAGGGAGTACACCCTGAAAACCTGTTTTCTCTGGGAATTAGTTCTCTGGCTTTTTATCACCAGACTAGGACTTGATAACACTATTGATTCTGTGGTTTTATATTGTCTGCCCTTTAAAAAATGGATTTCTAGCAGTTTTACAGCTCTTAATCATATGCGGCATGGCTGGGCACCTGCCAAAGTTTTCCTTTCTGCAGAGGGCACATTGACACCGTAGGAAGATGCGGAGACACATCTAATTTCCCAACAGGAGAGCTGCTTGCCATACACCAGTCCTATAGGAAGCAACACTGGGAATGCCAGCTTGCATTGACGGTGTGGGGTACAAGACCATTCCAGAGGCCCTTGTGATGAGTCTCTAGGGCAATCATTCATTGCCCTGTAGGAACGTTGTCTGACCGCACACAAGAATGGCATCCTCCATAGCTAACCTTTCCTACTGTGAAATAGAAAATTGTCCCAGAGGCCTGTGCAGTAAATATCACAGTGGCCTCTAATGCGACCTCCCATTTTCTGATGGAAACGGCAGCAGAAGATGACCCTCTCTCACTCCTTTTAGGCCTCCTTCACCTGACAAGGCTAAACGCTCAGCTCCACCCTGCCCACCTGGAAATGAAAGCTCAACCCAGAGTCTTCAGGCAATCTCCTCATCTTCCTTGTTGGGTGCTGGCAGAGGAGACCAGCAAAGCAGGGGGCATGGGGAAGGTTGCAAAATCCAGCTCTTTCTTCTTGTGCAGAATCTGGGGTTACCTTGGCACAAAACGTATTTGCAAAGAGCACAAGAGTTCCTGATGCAAGCCTCATAAGCATGTGACCAGCTGCAAAAGATTTAAAGAGAGATGTGCTGGGGCAGACACAGACCACAGGCAAGGCGCAGCCAAAGTTAAGCCCATTTAAGCCCCACTGATTCCGGAGGAGTGTGTGTGCTTAAAACTCTCCCACTGAAAGCTTAAGAGGGCTGGACTGAGCCCTACATCTTAAGTATTGCATACTGCTACTTGCAGTGGAAGAAGTCGTGACTTTTTGTCTTTAGCTTTAAAAGAATGCATTGATTTGAGATTATAATTTGAAAGAGGCGCTGATGACATCACAGCCTTAAGGATGTTTCTTATTTCTCTGACAGAAGGACAAAACTATGTCCAAATAAGAGGATTTCCTTAGAGCCAGCCACTAAGTGGATTGCAGGGAATCCTCTGAAGCCTGTACAGTTAAGAACACTTCAATTTTACTGAACCAGGCTATTAAATAAGTACTATGCTATAAAACAAAAACGATTTGTGCTGTATGGTTCCATGGTGGTTAATTTTTTAAAACGCTTTAGCATAGATGTCAAGAACTTCAATGCAACAATAATTATTGGGTTTGCAAATGAAACAGAAATGTTGTAGATTTCCACTGCATGATCCAAACTATGGATTTTAACCTTGGAAAATCAATTGGGCTATTCATAAATAAGCACTTTCATGCCAAGGCAGAAACCAAACATGAGATCTAAGCCACAAACACTAACGTAAACCAAATGCACGATGAACAGCTATTTGCCTCACCACCCTTGTCCATTCTCAAACCACTATCAGTCTATAAAATCAGCTGCCAACATTCTGTTGCACTTTAAGAAACAGAATGGATTCTTCATATGCAGGTGAGGTATTCCTGAAGGTTCCCAAGGTGGGGGCAGCCGTCTTCATTGTTCGCAAACTGGGTGCCATTTTGAATCGAGGTGGCAGACCAAAATGTGACTTGGGAGTGACTTCACCTATTTTGGTCCAAACTCACTTAAAGATAACAATACTTCTTGGTTTCCTAAACGTACCAGGCAGCACTGGGCACTCCCCACTAATCAGTCTGTAAAATGAGCCACTACCCTTCTCTTGCTATTCAAGAAATAGCATGGATTCCTCATATGCAGAGGATGGGATGGCGATCTGCATGACCCTCAGTGACAGGAAGGAGGGGTCACCAGAGGCAGAAAATGAATTTAACATCAACCCCAATGGTATCTGTGGAGCAAACACCTTATTTTCTACCCTACCAGTGAAATAATAAGAATGTTCTTTTCTTGTACTCTGCCCATCTGACTGGGTTGCCCCAACTACTTTGGGCAGCTTCCAACAAAGTATAAAGGAACACACGGAAACATCAAACATTTAAAGCTTTCCATACATCCATATGCAGTGGGGGAAATGTCTGCACCTGGAAACTCTGTTGTACCAACAGCAATATCCCTAGCACTGGGCAGATGATGAAACTAGACATTAAACATAGTTCTAGATCAATGTTTCCCAAATTTGGGTTTCCAGCTGTTTTTGTAGTCCAAAAACAGCTGGAGACTCAACTTTGGGAAGCACTGTTCTAGACATACATAATAGGGGCAAATATGTCTTCCATTATGTCTCTTTCTCTCTTTCTCTGTGTGTATGTGTGTGGAGCCACAAGTGGTTATTATTTGGAGTAGAGAAGGAGTGACGCTCCCCTCCCTCCTTGTTTTTTAAATTTTGATTGCTCCCACAAGTGATTATTTCCCCAACAGTTGCACATATCTACCTGAAGGTTCTGCCTACCAGGGATCTATAATTGAAACCCTTTGCCCACAGGCATAATGATAGGATAGGATCTAGCACCAATCTTTGAGCTGCCTCTCTTTATCACACTCCAGCCCAGTCTTCCTAAACCAGGTGCCCTCCAGATGTTTGGACTACAAGTCCATTGTCAGGCTGGCTAGAACTGATGGGAGTTGCAGTCTAAGATGGTAGGAGGGTACTTGGGTGGGGAAAGCTGCTCTAGCAAAAGTGGGGCACCATCACACCAGCGAATCACATTTCCTGATGGGAGACCTTTCTAGGTATGCAGGTCCCACAGGATGAATAACATGGAGCATGTGAGGTGACAGCTGTCCTGATAAAAGCATCACTCCAAATGTTGAAAGCAAGGTTTCAAGTTACACAGAACTATTTTTCCGGCTTGGCTGAAAACGGGTAGGGATGATGGGAGGAATTAAAGAGATGATGAGACATGCCCAGGCTCTCTCTCTCTCTCCCACTCCACCATGTGGGGTTTAAAACAAAGGAGGAGGGTTTAAAAACATGAATTGTGTTAACTGGATTACAAACCGTCTGACCTTGCCAAAGGGATTAGGTTACACAGCACACCCTGAGGAAGAAGGCAGCGAAAATGTCAACGAGATGCACAGAAGGAGATTGCTAGCAAGGAAGTGCGAAGGAATTAGATTTCGAGGCATTTCCCCAACTCCAGTCCTATTCTGGTCTCTCAAGAATCCCCGTCAGTTTCTTTCCGCTGCCAGATTTTGCCGTCAAGGCTTCCCACAGAAGCCAGGGAGAAAGGAGAAATGGCTGATTCAGCATTTGACACCTCCCAGGGTGGCTTCTGCAGTCAACGTGGCTTTTAGGCTTGGTCATGCTGCGGTACAAAAAAGGGCCTGCGACCCATAATGGTGGTATGGGGGCCTTCACTTGGCTGGGCTTTCAAGCAAGCATATGAGCTCACTTATGGCCACACCATCTCTTCCAGATGTTGTGGACGGCGCTTTCATTTGTAGGTTTGTGCTCCTGCAATTCCAGGCTCTAATTGTGGAGCTGGAAATCAAACTACCCAAAAGAAAAATTTATACAACAAAATGTTTTCTGCTTACCGTGTTTTTTAAAAAAGAAAATAAATGCCAGTTCTGTGAAGTATCTTACATATAACAGAGCCCAACCTCTGTTGTTAAAATCAAACATGTATTTTAAGTCCATGGTAGCTTCCTTTCTGGGGCTAACAACACCTTAGGGAGCAATTTTGTTGTTGCAGAGGCTTGGGGGAAAGAGTTAAACCCCAAGGTCCCAGTTAAGGACCCCCGCCCCACGGCTGCTGTTTAAAGGAAAAAAACAAACGTGACAAATGCCATTATGAATTAAACATCACATCTGTTCTGGCCTTTAACAATATAAGCCCCAAAGCTGCAACACTGGAACTTTTGCAAAGCTGTTCAAACTTACTTGCTGCTGCTGCTGCTGCTGCCACTGCCACCTGAATACCCCAGTGAAGCCCAAAGCATGTGTTTTATTTCTGTTTGATGTCCTGTTTTAAATTATGGCCTCAGCAGTAATGAGGCAATGCAAGACTTTTCCGTGGTACTTTGGACAGCTCCATGCAGGACTCAGGCTGAAGGTCTCATAAGAGTGGAGTTCATATGTTGTTTCAGCAGCAATAGTCCTCAGGCTGAGCCTTAAACAGGAGCTTCAGCTCCAGGTCAGTAGCTAGCTCTGCCTTCTGTGAGAGGAGCCCTTTCATTTTAAAGGGCCCAGCCTGCATTGTTGTCGTTTAGTCGTGTCTGATTCTTCATGACCCCATGGACCAGAGCACGCCAGCCTGATTTAGCATGCTTTCGAACTGCTATGTTGGCAGGAGCTGGGACAGAGCAATGGAAGCTCACCCCATTGCGGGGATGTGAACCACGACCTTCTCTGATCAACAAGCCCAAGAGGCTCAGTGGTTTTCAACCACTGCACCACCCGCATCCCAACTAGAGTATACTATGTTGTCTGCCCCTGCCTGATGTTTCAAGATACACTGAGGTTCATGTGTGACATCCATTTTCAAAACTCAGACGTGAGTCCATCTAGCCTAGTACTGTCTACTCCAGTCTTTTCTAACCTGGTCCTTCCAGATGCAGTAGACTACAACTCCCATCAGCCTCAGCCAGCATGGTCAACAAAATGGCCATGGTTTAATAAAAGCTTTATTGTCAATGTACAACCTGTGTACAATGAAATTAACCAAGCCTCCCACACACACACACACAAACAATCTCATTGCACTCTGTGTGCTTGTCACACAACACACCAACCCCGAAAGTAAGTTGCACTAAATTATTTTCCGTTCAGCAGCCTAACAGCCCACGGATAGAAACTGTTTTTTAGCCTGTTGGTGCGACTGATTATACTTCTATATTTTCTGCCCAAGGGTAGAAGATTAAAGAGGTGCTGGCCGGGGTGTGAATCGTCCCTGAGAATTTTTCTCGCTCTCCTGAGGCAACGATCCCTTGCGATGTCATGTAGCGGGCTCAGGGGACAGACCATGGTATCATGTGCTGTGTTCACCACCCTATGTAAAAGACTTTCTGTCTGTGGCTGTCAAGCCAACGTACCACACTGTGATAACAATATGAGAGGACACTTTCTATTGTGGACCGGTAGAACGAGGTCATCAATTGTTGTTTAACATTGTTCTTTCGCAAGACCCTGAGAAAATGGAGTCTCTGTTGGGCCTTCCCAACCACCTGAGTTATATTGTTTTTCCAAGTGAGCTCTTCACTAAGGTAAGGTTTATGGGGATTGTAGTCCAATCAGAAGAACGCCAGGTTATAAGATGCTGCTTTATTCTAACTATCAGCAGGTCTCCAAGGCCACAAGCAGAGTTCTTTCTGCTACCTGAGATCCTTTTAACCGAATATACCAGGGAATGAGCCATATGCTTTTTGTGGGCAAAGCATGTCTGTGACAGAACAGGGTGTGTTTGCTGCAAAAAAATACCAGTGAAACACTAGCCATCCGCTGGCACACTAGCCATCCGATGGCACAATAGCCATCCGCTTGACATTGGATATCCAGAATGAGCAAGCTCAGTTTAAAATATTGCATCACTTCTGAAAGATGCTCAGGCTTGGGTTCAAGCTGGCCTCAGTAGGAAGATAATGCCATACATGCAAATGCCAGTACATTGACAACATTTGTTATGCATTTAGGCTATTTTTAGCTCACTTTTCAAATCGTATTAATTCCAAAAGTGGGGCACAATGAACAATGCAAATAAAATCATAAATGCAACAAGGAAATAGCAGAGGAATAAGATAAAAATCAAGAATCAACATTAAAAGCAGTATTGTAGATAGAAGAGAGGAGATTATCTCTTATCAGTCTAGGCTTTTAAGGCTAGAGAAAGCATGCTGGCTTCTTAAAACTGTCCATTTACACAGGGCTGGACAGAAGCTGGCTCTACATGCAGCAAGTCAAACAGAAGCTGCTTAGCCTACCTGCCATTTATTAACACACCTGTTTCATAGTCCCAAGGAGTTTGTAAAGCTAATGAAACCTTTAACATTATAGAGCAAGACATGACCTGTGGCTAATTTCGTTTTTACTCTATTTAAGATCTTTCTTGCCAGAAATCATAATTATATCCTCAGATCAGGCTTTCTGCACTAGGCCAGGGGAAGGCAAACTAAGGCCCGGGGGCCGGATGTGGCCCAATTGCCTTCTCAATGCGGCCCGTGGATGGTCCAGGAATCAGAGTGTTTTTACATGAGTAGAATGTGTGCTTTTATTTAAAATGCATCTCTGGGTTATTTGTGGGGCATAGCAATTCGTTCATTCCCCCCCCCCCAATATAGCCCAGGCCCCCACAAGGTCTGAGGGACGGTGGACCGGCCCACAGCTGAAAAAGGTTGCTGACCACTAGGCATCTCTTTAGCACCACTTTTAAAAGGCAAGCTAAAGGTCAAAAAAACCCTATGACTCACCAAATGCAAAAAGAGAAAATGAGATTCAGCCCAGCTATTATATCTTCTGTCATGTACCCATTTTATCTTGAAATATATGTGTGTGTGTGTGTGTGCGCGCGCGCGTGTGTTGTGTGTCTGCATGAGTATGAGAGAACTAGAAAGTCCCCACCACCACACACACATGCAATTATTAAAATAAAGACTATCCCCATGGGCACACTACGGGCAACCTAAGCAGCAAATTGGTACAATTCTACCATGGAAACAAATCAGAAAGATTTAACTACACAAACCACTGTAGATACTTTCATGTCTTCTAACTTGCTGTGTACTTCTTACTTTGCTTTTCTCTTGAATCAATCAATCAATCAATCAATCATTAGCATTTGTAGCCAGATCCCCATTTGAACCTGCCTACACCCTGCACCTACCAATTGCTCTCCAGGTTCCAGGTGCACGTTTGCAAAAGTGAACGTGCTCTTTCTTGAACCCTCGGGGGAGGGGGAGAGAAGCATGGGGAGAGTTGTAGTAGACAAGTGCTATAGACAAGACATAAGAAAAGCCTGCTGGATAACGCCAACATCTTTATTGAGCTGTCCTGGTCAGTCACCACCAGTTCAGACCCCATCAGCATATATGTGAAATTAAGATTACTTTTGCCCTAACAGGCATCACTCGACACTTGCTTCCATTCAACGGTGTTTGCCATTTTACCACCCATTCACTCCGTTTGGAGAGGTCCTCTGGGGCATTTTTTAAAGGTGGCAACCATTTCTCCCCACAAAAAGCTCCGAAACGATGCTGTACTGAGAAAAGCAAAGGATGGCCATTGATGTTGACTCTGCTGCCGCCGCTATCACCGATAGCAACAAAAATGTTTAGAAGGAAGGAAGGAAGGAGCATCAAAAAAATGTGAGGGTCATAATGAAACAAACAAAACACAGAACAAAATAGGCTTCCGGCAACAAATGCAAATACAGTGGTACCTCGGGTTAAGTACTTAATTTGTTCCAGAGGTCTGTACTTAGCCTGAAACTGTTTTTAACCTGAAGCACCACTTTAGCTAATGGGGCCTCCTGCTGCTGCCGCGCCGCCGGAGCACAATTTCCGTTCTCATCCTGAAGCAAAGTTCTTAACCTGAAGCACTATTTCTGGGTTAGCGGAGTCTGTAACCTGAAGCATATGTAACCTGAAGCGTATGTAACACGAGGTACCACTGTAGAATCTCAAACTAGAAAAAACTTTATTGCCTTTCCATATATTTTGGACACATAACTCCCTGGGAGAAGCAGAGGGATGCTAAAGGACAGGGAATGGGCTGTGTGGCAGAAGGTAGACAGGTAGGGGTGTGAAAAGGAGACAAAGAGGACTTCCTGTTCCTTACAGGGGTCCCCCACATGTCAAAGCCTGCTCAGTGGCTCAACTGTGCAAGACAGACAGAAATAAAAGTGGTACAGAAGGAGCATTTCCAATTATTTTCCTAAGAACAACTGAGGCCTCAGTAGTAAAACAAGGACATGCTGTACTTGTTTTTAAAAGCTTCGAAATGCTATATATCCATGACTTCCCAGGTTGCTAGATAGCTTATTGGAAGGAAATATTTCCTTCCAGCGTAAACACTAAGCCTTTGTAACATGCAGACCCCCAGCATACGAGCGCCAGTGTGTTCAGGCGGGCCAAGCGAGGTGGGCCTCAAAAGTCGCTGGAAAGGATAGACTAACCAAAAGCTGTCACAAAAAACCGAGTCCGACAGTGATGCATTTAGGCACAGACGAAATAAAGCAGGACCGAGTCAACTGACCTCTGCTGGCAAAGAGAGCCGGGAAATTAATGACTCGGAGGAGAAGTTGGCCTTTGTTCCAAAAAGGCTTTATAAGTCAATGCACAAGCATCTTACAAGCAAACCAAAACTTGACAGGTAGCCAGGATAGCCGGGCCAGGCTTGGGCAGGAAGGGAGAGGGAGAGGGAAGGCAGCTGAGCCAAAAATAAAACAGCCTGCGCTTGCCAAACTCATAAAAGCATTACAAGGATCTGTTTGTGAGGCCACAAAAACACAGCTCAGAATCTCTGCACAAGGAAAGGTTTAATTCTGGAAATATTTCTCAGACGCTCAGGCTTTGCCCCACATAACCGAAGGGCACGGCTGCGACGGCAGAAGCAGATTTCACCACCGACAGAGGGGGCAGAATGGGGAGAAGCTCCACGACACTCGCGCCAAGCGCATACAATCACATGCTTGTCTTTGGCTCCCATTAATCCACCCTTCTGCTGCCCTAACAGGTTGTGTTGTAAAGGGACAAATAATCCCTCTTCACTGAGGAAGGTGGAAGTTGTGTACTTTTGCTCTTCTTCGTGGCAATTGTGCTGCGCCAAGTTCTGTGGGGCATTTTGTTCTCTGAGCTATTTAACATCGACATGAAACTGCTGGGAGGGGCCGTTTCCTGTTGCCTCTTCCCCCGCACCACTTAATTTATCAGTTCAGGTGTCATAGAATGTGGGGGTACAGAAGAGTGGGGTGCAGCGGGTTGGAATGAAACAGAATGGAGTGCAGATCTAGATCAAGGGAAGTAATCATGCCACTGTATTCTGCTCTGGTCAGACCTCACCTGGAGTACTGTGTCCAGTTCTGGGCACCACAGTTCAAGAAGGACACTGACAAACTGGAACGTGCCCAGAGGAGGGCAACCAAAATGGTCAAAGGCCTGGAAACGATGCCTTATGAGGAATGGCTAAGGGAGCTGGGCATGTTTAGCCTGGAGAAGAGGAGGTTAAGGGGTGATATGATAGCCATGTTCAAATATATAAAAGGATGTCATATAGAGGAGGGAGAAAGGTTGTTTTCTGCTGCTCCAGAGAAGCTGACACGGAGCAATGGATCCAAACTACAAGAAAGAAGATTCCACCTAAACATTAGGAAGAACTTCCTGACATAAGAGCTGTTCGACAGTGGAATTTGCTGCCAAGGAGTGTGGTGGAGTCTCCTTCTTTGGAGGTCTTTAAGCAGAGGCTTGACAACCATATGTCAGGAGTGCTCTGATGGTGTTTCCTGCTTGGCAGGGGGTTGGACTCGATGGCCCTTGTGGTCTCTTCCAACTCTATGATTCTATGATTCTTGTGGGTGGGAGGCTTTGCTCGGTCGAAAGGAAACGAGATGCGAATACTGAAGCTGGTAGATGAGTGTTGCTGCTTTGGTCTGTGAAATATTTCGGAGAAGCAACACTCTGTTTAGTCTAGCATCCCCAACCTTCGGCCCTCCAGATGTTTTGGACTACAATTCCCATCATCCCTGACTGCTGGTCCTATTAGCTAGGGACCATGGGAGTTGTAGGCCAAAGCATCTGGAGGGTTGGGGGTGCCTGGTTTAGGTAAAGGTCTTACTAAAATTTAGGACTCTCTAATCTGTGTCCAACACACTAAGCACTGGGTTAAGCTATCGCTCCTCAAAGGAAGAGTTCCCAAAGCACAGTTGCTTAGCCACAGCTGCACAGCAGGCTGCCAAAAAGGCCGGGTACAAACGGTAGTGAAAAATAATAATTCAAGAATAAATAAGCAGTTTTGAAACTTGGTGAGCATTACAGCTGTGTAGCACTCCAGAGAAGCGAGATTTCCCCAGCAGAAAGTGTGAAGGAGTGCTGTTACTTCCATTAACTCAGCAACAAACTTTTACCACAGTTATTACGTGGCGGACAGAGTTGTAAATTAATATTTCCCCCTCCCCGCTCCCGACAATCTGAATTCATTCATGGTGACTGTGCAGATGCCCTCTCTTATTTATTTGTGTGATCACAGTTTTTAAAACAGGATATAAGAGAATGTGGCATTCTTCCCGATTCGTTTGAAACAAAGCTTGACTTCTTGTGCAGAACCTGGGCTTTTCGCTAGCTTTACCTTCCTCTGGATTATTTAACTCTGGAAATTATTCCCCATATGGCATCATGATTCTGAAAATGCCCCTATTTGCCCTTTCCTTTTGTTACTAAATCAGTAGGTTGTCCTCTTAAGTTCTGCCATTTTTTTTTATTTTATTTTTTTGTATTTTAAGCGGAAGGAAACTTGCCTTGTAATAAGAGAAGTGCTAAGGTCGCTGTGGCCATTTGCAGCACATATTTGCAATCTAAACATATCAAGTTGAAACTGATCGTATCGGTCAGTGCCTAGAAATGGAGTAAAAAAAAATTTGGATTGCTTACGTAGTTAGTGGTTTGGCAGTACTACAAGGAAGCATGAGTGCAGGGTACACATGGTTGGGGACACAATCCATCAAGTACCGTTCTTGTGGCAAACCGCACACAGACACAGACACCCAGCATTCTTGTAAGAGGATCGGAGACCTGGTGGAATGGATATGTTGAATGCCAGAAGCATATGGCCAACCCAGTTTTGAAAAGCAACCAGGCATGTCAGCTGGGTGAAATTATCACGCTGGAAGCCTGTAAGAATTCTTGAACCTATGTTTTGACAGTGGAACAGTCTCCCTCGGGAAGTTGTGGACTCTCCTTCCTTGGAGGTTATTAAGCGGAGGTTGGATGGCCATCTTTCATGGATGCTTCAGCAGTGATTCCTGAAATGCAGGGGGTTGGACTAGATGACCAGTGGGTCCTTTCCAACTCTACGATTCTATGAAAGGGGGAGTGTTAAGTGGGGATGCAGTATTGAAATCACCCCATAGTTCTGTTGTTGTTTAGTCGTATAGTCGTGTCCGACTCTTCATGACCCCATGGACCAGAGCACACCAGGCACTCCTGTCTTCCACTGCCTCCCGCAGTTTGGTCAAACTCATGCTGGTAGCTTCGAGAACACTGTCCAACCATCTCGTTCTCTGTCGTCCCCTTCTCCTTGTGCCCTCCATCTTTCCCAGCATCAGGGTCTTTTCCAGGGAGTCTTCTCTTCTCATGAGGTGGCCAAAGTACTGGAGCCTCAGCTTCAGGATCTGCCATTCCAGTGAGCACCCAGGGCTGATTTCCTTCAGAATGGATAGGTTTGATCTTCTTGCTGTCCATGGGACTCTCAAGAGTCTCCTCCAGCACCATAATTCAAAAGCATCAATTCTTCGGCGATCAGCCTTCTTTATGGTCCAGCTCTCACTTCCATACATCACTACTGGGAAAATCATAGCTTTTACTATACGGACCTTTCTTTCCAAAAGGAAAGAATGGTGAGGAAACCAGCCAAGAGAGCCTCCTCTTTACATCAACAGGTCAGAACAGGTTGGCTGATACTTCCCAATTACTATAAAGGCCTCCAGATCAGCTAGAATTCCTCGTTGCTCAGGCTAGCAAGCAAGCTTAACCTGGAAGCTTTCAGGCTGTTTGTGGCTTCCTCCCCGTGTCTTTTTTCCATCCTAAACTCCACAAGAGCCACGTTTGACAAAGAGCGAGAGAGAAAAGCTTTGGGGTGCACATGCCATAAGTCTGCGGCAACTGCCTAGCTAGGTCAACAGATGCAGACTCCAAAATACAACAGAAAACTACATCTGTATTTTAATGCACAATTTCTCTCATAACAGCTATGCTAACTGAGCCACATTTACCCAAATGCCTTCCCTTGTAAGGTTTCTCTTTATGTTTGATTTTGTTTTTTGGTGGTTTTTTTTAAAAGAAGAGGTCTCATTTTAAAATGCCAATAGGTAGATTCTGGATGATCGAGGCTATTCATTTAAGGAGAATCGTTTCAAGAGTACACTCTGCTTTATGAGGCGAGCATGAGACCGAAATAGACAAGCAACTTTAATGTGGTGGAAAGAAGGGAGGGGGGAGAGAAGCAGCAGGGACAGCTGCAGAGAGAATAAACTAACTAGCATGAGAAATTAGCAATTTGGTGCTAGTGAAGTGCTAGCTTTCTGCATTTCAATTATGGCTTGGGCTAAAATGGCCAAAAAAAAAAAAAAACAGGTAATGGGGATGGCATGTTGAATTTATAGATTTCACTTACCTTGCCCAAACTAACAGGTCACATAATTTGTGTTGTCCCAAGAAGCACCTGATAAAAACATGTTAACAGTTCCTTCCATCTGCACCTCCCTCAATGAAATCAAATGTTGATGCAGCCTAGCAGCATTAAGAGCACAAAAACTGATGGAATACAGCAGTGGGGCAAGGCCCCACCCCACACTGAGAGGTCCAGGACACAGACAAATTAGATTAATTCATGGAGGAGAAGGCTGCCAGTCATAATGACAATGTTCTACCTCTACTGCTGGAGACAGTATGCCCTGAATACCAGTTTCTGGGAATTGCACATGGACAGAGAGAGAGAGATGTTACGCTCGGGTTGTGCTTGCGGACTTCCCATGGGCATCTGATTGGTCACCGTGAGTACAAGGTGGTGGACTAGATGGTCCACCAACTGGTCTGATCCAACTCTTCGTGTGTTAGAAAGACCCTTTCCTTTTGGTACTTTCCTGATACTTTGGGCTGTAGGCATAATCATCGACTACCCAATTCCAGTCAACCTGAGCAGGGAACTCTTGCGTTTAGGGCATGTCAGTTCCAGATCTCATTTTGCTCTCTGGCTCCAGCAACCCAAGATGGTGCCATAGAAGGGTAACTGGAGGAGGAATGAAGGGAGCAGGGATTGACATAGTGACCAATTTGTGCAGGGGTTTCATTGCAGACCCACATACAGGTCGGTGGGGCCCACATAAGGCCACCCTGCCTCATTCCCCCCCCTTTTAGTTAGGTTTTTGGGGCACTTCCAGGTTTGGCACAATGCCTCAAGCAGTTGTTGCCTATATTTCTTCTCTTCCCAGGCATTTTAACAGTCACTGTGCATGTGTATTGGGGGGAGGAGAGCAATCCTGATTTGTGTATGGACTCTTTCCAGATAGGCTGCTTTCCCCCCATACCTGCAGTGCTTTTGGCGAGTAGGACCTGCTTTCTGTATGCACAAAACTGAACGATCTGATAGCGGGGGGAAATATGTACTCACCTTAAAGCACTAGGCTGCAGTTTATATGCTGAGACTAACATATTTGGATTCATTTGGATAAGCCCATAATAATGCTTGGGGGAGCTTCATGTCATTTTTCAAAATTGATATGGAGAGGCTCACTGTAAGGCTGTCAATTTCTGTCCTTAAGAATAAGTTGACCTCATTAATTGCCTAATTATATCTTATTTACTTGGACCAGTATGTCAACCACCAATACCTTTCCACCCATAGATACAGGGGTGGGGGTAAAAGAGAGAGAAGTATAGAAATGGGCAAATGTATGAAGTCAAAACTGAACACTGGGAGAGCTATTAATAACAATACTGCTAATAATAATTTTATTTCTTATACCCCACCCATATGACTGGGTTGCCTAACCCACTCTGGGCAGCTACGAACAAAAATACAAAAAATAAAATAAAAGCAAACATTACAAGCTTGCCGAAACAGGGCTGCCTTCAGATGTCAACAAGGCTGCCTTCAGGTGTCTATATAGTTAACTAGAGCAACTAATGGAGTTTAAGGCAACAGTGCAACATGGGAGGAATTAAAAATATTGCTGCTATAAAAGCTAACAAATGTCTTACGTTTGAAATTACATGGGGAAACCCAATTGCCCTCTAAAGATTTACTGCACAACGTTTAGCAAAACAAAATACGGATTGCAAGGCTTTTTCGCCCTACTTTGCATAAAATCTCAGTAAAACCTTAGCTGTAGCATAAAGAGCGTTAGCCTCTTCCACTGTGACTTAAAAATTAAGTGCAAGAATATCATTCCTTGGAGAGAGAAAAACCTTCACTAGTATACTCAATGAGACTACTAATTATCAATATATAATGGAATCCTCCCACATTTTACCAAACCATCCCTTAGCCAATCTCTCTTATGTCATCCCAGACCCTTCGGGGATATAATAATCTTGGGGTGGGAGACCTTTTTCAGCCAGAGGGATAAATATGGCAACCCAGTTATCAAGGGGTACACCTGACTAGAGATCTAGGAAAATAGCAGTAGCAGAGATAAAAAAAAAATTCCTCCCCACTTGGCAGGATGTCGCAGACAACCAGCTTACAAAGTACTTATACACATATTGTGGTAAACTAGGTAAAGGACCCCTGACCATTAGGTCCAGTCGTGACCGACTCTGGGGTTGCGGCGCTCATCTCGCTTTATTGGCTAAGGGAGCTGGCGTATAGCTTCCAGGTCATGTGGCCAGCATGACTAAGCCGCTTCTGGCAAACCAGAGCAGCGCACGCAAACGCCGTTTACCTTCCCGCCGGAGCGATACCTATTTATCTACTTGCACTTTGATGTGCTTTCGAACTGCCAGGTTGGCAGGAGCAGGGACCGAGCAACGGGAGCTCACCCTGTCGCGGGGATTCGAACCGCCGACCTTCCAATTGGCAAGTTCTAGGTTCTGTGGTTTAACCCACAGTGCCACCTGCGTCCCTTGTGGTAAACTACCCCTTGATAAATGGTCATCTGTCCTCACCCGTCCTCTTCTATGGGGTGGGGGAAGGCTCTGGGTATTCAAATGGACTCCCCATTACCCCCTACTGACAGAAGAGGCAAGAAAGCTCTCCAGGGATGCTTGTGAGTTTGTGTGCATCAGTGCTTCCCAGGCTTTGGCAGCCTTTTCCCCCTTCGATCATAAATTCAAGGTATACCTATCACACACTATACATTGTTCCCTTGTAAATGATCTTGTATATCAGCCTCTTTTTGCCCTCTCTCCCTTCTGTGATAAGGATGGCCTGTAGCAATTATACAAAAGAATAAAGTGCACTAGGACATGCTTCTTATTTTACCAATCATGGTACTGATATTTTCTCTTTCAAAGCCTATTTTGTGCCCTTAAGGATATCTCCCAGAACCACACCATAAGACCCCACCCAACACATTTCGAGAGACGGCTGTTCCTTATTTCTGCTCCTTAATGAGATCTCTATGTATTCACATCCTTTGTTTGTTTTTCAGGGGTTATTCCCTTCTTTACATCAGTTAGCCATCATTGCGTCTCAGCCAGGTTAAGAAGGCAGGCAACTGATTACTTAAGCACATTATACATTACAGTAGAAGCAAATAAATAACTTTCTGAGGTCATTAATTTGACCTCTTCCATTTGAAGGACTACCTACAGCTTTCACTACCGACAGTAAATTTATCCACACACATACACACTTCTTATTCTGGTAAGCGTTATGATTATTGAGCCAATATGCAGTTATTCTGTAGCACAGGGAACTGTTAGACACGCTCTGTCAAGAATTTTGTGTGTTATGTTATATGCAATTTCAGCTTTAACTTGCAATTCATCTGAATTTTAGCTGAATTCATCAGGTTTTAGACTGTTCTTAAACTATACAAGTCTTAGGACAGAAATACACATGATTTTGTGATTCTTCTTACAGCCTTTAGTTTTACAAATATTAAACCACTGAGGTATAAGTTTGGTGGGAGAGGCTTATGCAAAGAAAATGGACTTTTAACATTTTCCAGCCCCCAAATCAGTCATCCCAAGTTGCTTTCACTTTTGCAAGAGAAACAATTCAGGTAACAATTCATAGGTTTCAGCAGATCGGGGTAAAAAAAATATTGGGGAGTGATCTGGCAGAGGGCAGTCCTTCCCTGATGTTGTTTTCCCCTTTGAAATTGCACATTGTTGTAACTAAAAAATAAAAATCACCAACTACAAACATCCAACAAAGCTACAAGGATTGCAGCATGAGTAGAAGAACATGCTAAAGTGATAAAACATCTGTTTAAAATACCTTCACGGTGCAAAACCCCACAAAATTCACTCCTCAAAACGCCAACACACTAAACAGGAAAAGTAACCTGCCATGTATCACCTGCTTGCCATTTTGACTCATCATGGCACCTTTGCACAACAGGAGTTCCCACAACAAAGCCCCCTAGGACCAAATCTTTCATCACCTGTGAAATTCACGAAGGCAAGGCGCAACCAAGGCTAAGCATATTTACATCCCCTTCATTCTAATAGGACAAATTTAAGCATGAAAAGTGCTCCTGCAGGAAAAGACCCTCAGTTGGGCTTGAGAGACAGCTTGTGGGATCAGGGGACAAAATTTGACGCACAAAAGGCTGGTTTTCCAAGACTTTACATTAGATCTCTCGTGTGACCCATAACTTGTCTTCTCCCTCTATGGTTTAGGGTGGTGGTGGTGTTGTTTTTAAAAAAGCACTAAGATAATGACACTATCAATACAACTTATAATAAGATGGAGGCCTCACTAGCAGACTTTTGCATCCTCTTCCTTGTGGATCCAATGAGGTCAAAGTTATAAAGAGAGGTCATCTAGGGCAAAATGTAAACCCAGTAAAACATACCCAAGGTGCCTCATCACTCTGTATATTTATTGATCATTTGTCATTCTGTCTTCAAAGCAGTTAACCCCAGCAGAATTCTGTGTTTCCTTGTATCACCTCCTGCCAAGGGCAAGGTCTATGGCTCTTTAGCACAGATTAATAAATCTTCATCCACAACTGAAAGTGTGGTGATGAGTCTTCTCTGTGTTTGATACAGTCTTGGAAGGCTACTAGTTTGACATTTCAGTCAACGCAATGATAACTGCTTAAATAACAGTTCTCTAATGGGTTTCATTTCCACTTGAATCCAATGAAAACGCCATTTGATCGCTAAGTTGTCATCTTCTATAATGCTTCTGTAATAAGCAAGAGCAATATGATCGCCGGTTATTATAATAAGAAGTTTCTAGGTTAAATGAAACAGAGAGAGAAATGGGCAAAGGAGCCATTCTTTTTACTAGCTCCCAGTGACTACTCATCCAAATAATTGACTGCAATGAGCTCAGATGCGGACAAAGGATGCAATCCATCCAGTGAGCCGGTGGTCTTTCCCCCTCGCCCCCTCACCACTTATGGGTTCAAGTTCTTTCTACCTCCATCTCCTTGTTCATGACCCTGAAGGCACCTCTCCTGTATGATGATAGAGCACCCCATCAAAATGAAATATGAATCTCAGAGGCTGGTGCATACAGAAGGGAGAAAGAAGATGGTGGTCATCAATACACACACACACACACACACACACACACACACACACACAGCTCAACATCCAAAAAGAAGTCGGGAGAGGACAAAGTTCCTTTGTATGCTAGATGGCAGGCTCTGCACCTGAAACTTGGCCACAAGAAGAGCAGAAGGAAGCAAGGCAGTTGCCTCATGTCGTCGGTCGGTAGCCAGTATGTGAATTTCTTCTACATAAAGGCCTATAAGGAGAGAATGCTTGGTATAAAACAACTTTTGTTGACACAGCAGCACCACGTTCAAACATGCCCAAGTCTGCCAAAAGTGGATGCAACCCTGCCAAGTTAATGAGTGACATCATCAATCATGATGTTCAGTAGAAGATCCCTGCCAAAACAAAAAACACAGCTGCGTCCTTAAGAAAAGTACACTGCCGATGTTTATCGCATGCGAACCTACTAGGTCCTGAAACCCAAATCCAGCAGTTTGAAAAAAGATGGCAAGGATAAATAATTGCATCATGTTTATAATTATGATTAATTATTAACTCAAATTTCTACTCCATGTCCCAAAAACACTTTCATAATAGCTTGTAAAGCATAAGACGCAGTACAATATACATGAAATGCCATCAGAGCAACACTTAAAAATAAATCCAAATATATAACAAAGTCATAAAACCACTCTGAATTCAATTTCCTACTTCAGGCATTTTTTTAAAAGGGAAAAAGTTCTCATAAGAGGTCTGTTCTCATAAACAGCTTTTTTTACTAGTTTCCTGGAAGACGACACTGAAATAGTCAGGGGGCAAGCCTTAATGTGATTTCTGAAGGCTGGGTGGCATTACCAAGACGATCCTAGCCCCTCTTGCTAACAGATGACATCATCGTCATAATTACTACTACTACTACTACTACTACTATCATTGATTTATTGCTGGTATTTGTAAGCTGCACTGGGGTTTTTTGGGGGGAGTGAAAAGCAAGATAAAAATGCTTTAAATAAACATACCCCACCATTACTCCAAGGAGCTCAAGTCCTCACAACAACCCTGTGAGGAAGGTTAGACTTAGGAGTAATGACTGGCCCAAAGTCACCCAGTGAGCTTCAAGGCAGAGTGGGAATCTGAAACCTGGTCTCCTAGGTCCTAATGCTCAGTACCCAACGGATGAGCAACATACCTGAATAAGAAGAGGAGCACTATAGCCTCTTAGGCCAGACCTAAACACAGTGGCGTAGCGTGGGGGGTGCCAAGGGTGCCGGCCGCACCGGGCGCAACATCTGGGGGGGCGCGAGTCCAGAGGGAAGGGACAAGTTCCTTCCTCCGCTGGGCTCCCCGCAGCCACCGCCAGCCTTGCGCCCTAGCGCGCGCGCGCCCCCCGCCGCCGCTGCGGCTGCGCTCCACTCACTGCTCGCAGGAGGAGCAGCCGCTGCAGCAGCGCCGACGCCGCCACCGACGCCTGGCCGGCACGGGCAGCCTCCGCACCCCGATGCGCCGCCGGGCCTCGCCGCGCCCTGCACTCCCCAAAAACCTCCGAGAGGAAGCCGGTGGGCGGGCGAGGCCCGGCTAAGCCTCTCGCCAGCGGGTTAAGGGGCTTTCGGTTTTAAAAGGATTAGCTTGGGAAGGGGCGGGGGGGGCTGCTCGCCGGCAAGTGCCTGCTCCGCGTTTCCAAAGGCGCTCGCCATCCGAGGGACACGGAGCGCTTGCAAGGAACGGGCTCCGTGGAGCAGGTTAGGAAGAGATCCCTTCCCTGGCAGGCCGCCGGCTTCGCCAGCTGTTTCCCATTCACGATCAGGAGGAACTTCAGGCTGCTTTCAGCTTTGGTAGAGGGAATCTAAGCAAGGGGATGGAGCCGGTGCCCTGAGGAAAGGCGGCAGCATTGGGTTTGTTTTTAGTTTAGAGAAAAGGCAAGCAAGAGGCGACAGGAGAGAAGCCTGCAAAACTAAGGCATGGCAAGGAGAGAGTGGACAGAGAGGAAAGTTTTTATCCCTCTCTCTGTACAATATAACTCGTGGGCATCCAGTGAAGCTGAACGTTGGAACAGTGGCGTAGCGTGGGGGGTGCCAAGGGTGCCGGCCACACCGGGTGCAACATGGGGGGCGCACACTCACACTCGGGTGCTAAAATCCACGGGTTAGGGGGCGCAAATTACTTGCCTTGCCCCGGGTGCTGACAACCCACGCTACGCCACTGCCTAAACAGGATCCTGACATTCTGGCCAGGTGCTGTTCCTGAGCAGTCTTCAAAGATGCCCACACAGACGGTGCATGACAGCAATCTAACCCAGAAGTAAAGAAGGGACAAAAGTCGGAGGCAAAGTCTTCATGGTAGGAACAAAGGAAGTTACCATCTATTGAATCAGTCTGTTGGTCAACCAGGCTCTGGATCACCTACAATGATCAGCAGCATCTCCCCAGGTCCTTCTCAGTCCTACTGGGAGAGATTGGGGATTTTTGCATGCACAACAGGGGCTCTACCACTGAGCTACTGCACCTCTTCTAGCGGAGGTTGCAAATGGATAAGGGCAGCTGTTACCTGCCTATTAAACAGCAGTTCTAGGTCAAGAACCCAAAAGTTAAGAACTTTCCATTCTAAGGGCAGTGAGATCTCATATAGAACAAGTGACCCACTGACTCCCGACTCCACAAGCTTTTTAAATTTATTAGACTGGCAGCATAACTTCTACTCTTCCAGTTTCAATGAACATCTGAAGTCACCTTTGAGTTCGTACAGGTTGCAAATTTTTGCCTTGCAATCAGTCTCAACCAAATCCTAGAAACCCCAAAGCACTGGGCATGTTTTCATTAGCATATGCTGCTAACTCAAATGAAAGATTTATTCAGTCAAAAGAGCAGGTCTTGCTGTGTGGCACTTGAGCCTATCACCATTCAAAAGAGCATACGTTTTTATGTGCAGTCAACAGATTGTTAAGCAACAAAATTATTCTCTTCTGCCGGTGTTTGGGTCAAAATTATATAAATTGGAGACAATCCATAGCAAAGAATTCAGATACTGGAAATTGTATATGGAGCACCGGGGGGGGGGGAGGGGGCTGAAGGGGAGGCTCCAACTTTATCAAGCCGGCTGCAGCGAGATTTTCACATCTCATTAACAGCATAATGAAGGCTCAATCACAGATACAATAGTCTATAAAGACTGCCAGATTTATGAGCTGTACACAGAAGGTTCGACTTGAAGGGTTTGCTCTGACCGAGATTTATCATCGCCCACTTAAAGAGACCTTTTCAGCATGATACGGTACATGGAATATACATTAAGAGCAGACTGCAAAAGCAATTTGCACATTTCCAGGGGCTTTCATTAGGGCAACTACATGCCTAAGAGGCCACATATTAAAGAATTTTGACAAGTGGTACTAAGAAGTATAAAATGAAATCCATGCATCAATAAGAGTGAAGAAGGGAGTAGTGGGGATCAGGGACATTGCTGGAAAGAAGCACGATTTACCTCGAAGCAAACAGCAAAACGAAAGCAAGCAGTTTTTAAGCAAACAACTGCACATGTTCCAGTAAACAGATGGAAGCACAATAATGATCTGAGCCTTCTTACCATGTTCCTTAGAGAAAACATAGTGCATGAGACAAAAATGACTGCACACTGCTACTACCATTTACCATTTATTTGGCATTGCTTGAGATCTAAATGTTGTGGATTCCTGAAGGTCACGAAGTGAATCTGAGGTGAGGATTAAAGGCAGGTGTAAAAAGCTGGCGGAAGCTTGCAATAATGCAAAGTGAGTAAGACACAGCAGTGGAATGGATGGTCAGAGGAACAGAAAAACAACAGATACTGTATTGGCTCTGAAAACCGAACCGAGAAGCAGCTTTGTAATCACATTCCATTCTTCATTTAGCAAGAAGGACTTTCTGTATCTGAAGGCTGCTACTGTACCAATATAGTTGGTCAAATTACAGACATTGTCCAGCATCCTGTTTTCCACAGTGACCAACCACATGCTTCCAGGAAGCCTATAGAAGATATTTTGAAGCAAGGTTTGATCCTTGTGAAACAGAACGTTTCTCCCCTCTCCTCCCACCTTAAATATATTCTGGGGTTTCTCCCAACCCTCTGGGGCAGCACAGAGCACACATGGGGGAAGAAGAGGAGGGAAATCTCATTGCACTAGGGCTAATCGTTGCACCAGTGCAACTATTTAGTTGAATATCACCCAATAGTATCTTGGTGCCACTATACAAGGCTGGGTGAGCCTCTGTATAAGTGAGCCTCTGTATAATGCAGAATTTGTCAACCTTTGATCCTCAGACCCAGATGCTGTTAGACTCGAATTCTCATCAGCCTCAGCCAGCTTAGCCAGTGCTTAGGAATGACGGAAGTTGTAGGCCAACAACATCTAGGGGCTCAAGGTTGAAGAAGGCTGGCATAATGACTTGTTGATAATCCCTGGGAGAGGATGATTAAAACCGGGGTAAATTTAATGACATGTAGAACACATCACACAGGGACACGGGTGGCGCTGTGGGTAAAACCTCAGTGCCTAGGGCTTGCCGATCGCATGGTCGGCGGTTCGAATCCCCGCGGCGGGGTGAGCTCCCGTCTTTCGGTCCCAGCTCCTGCCCACCTAGCAGTTCGAAAGCACTCTTAAGTGCAAGTAGATAAATAGGTACCGCTTTATAGCGGGAAGATAAACGGCGTTTCCGTGTGCTGCGCTGGTGCTGGCTTGCCAGAGCAGCTTCGTCACGCTGGCCACGTGACCCGGAAGTGTCTCCGGACAGCCCTGGCCCCCGGCCTCTTAAGTGAGATGGGCGCACAACCCTAGAGTCGGACATGACTGGCCCGTACGGGCAGGGGTACCTTTACCTTTAGAACACATCACATGAGCAGAAACTGATTCCCAGACAATATGAGATCCTAAAAACATTCCAAGAGCATTCACACCAATAGCCACGAGTCTTTAGAGTACAAAACAATATATATGAAAGTCAAGGCAAAACACAAAAAATATTAAGGAAAATACAAGGCAAATCTCTTCAGTCTAGAGGTTTAAAAATTCACAGGGAAGGAAGGGAAATGAATGGTTTACGTATTAGCATATGTTGTCCATATAATATTCATTATACGGACAACGTATGTCAGTATGTAAGCCATTAGTTCCAAATATACTTCCAAGAAAAGTTAAAACATAATACTGGCAGTAAAATTGCACAATGAAAAGATAGCCCATGGCATGATCACCTTATTACCAAACTAATTAAGGCACAGCATCACCTAAATGTGCTTTTCTCCACGTGTCACCTAAGAGTTCTCTCACTCTGTTTTGAAGCTCTCAGCCCCTATGGCCACTGGGCTGATGCAGCAAACACTGACAAAAGCCCGCCACCAATCCCCATCACAGAGTAGCAAGCTCCAATTTGGTACAAAAGTGAAACAAGCAGAGCCTCTTGTGCTTCGCAACTCAGTTCATATGTCTAACTTTGGTTGTACTTACTGTGGTCTCGATCCTTAGTCAATATGCATTCTTTTATAGATTCTGTTATTCCAAGACTGGCGGCTGTAGGGAGAGGGCCAAGCAGGGATTCCAGGGCAGGTGGCCTCAGAGGAGACTCTTTTTCCTTTGACCTGTCTTTATCCAGAAGTTCACTGTAAAAGTCCTTGTTTAAATGATTCGCAGCTGCTTCCAGTTCTTCGTCTTCTCCCTCCTCTTCTCCAAATATACTCGAGGCATTGTCTTCCATGCAGTCTTTAAAGGGAGAGGATCAAATAATTTCATCAAAAATGTGAAAACAGATGTGTGCTATATGCTGCTGGCAGGCTTCTTTAGACTCCTAAGAATCTCTCACAATCACTATTTCTTTCTAGCGTGAGTTCATTACTCGTCCTTGTCAAAAAAACAAACATCAGAGCCACACTCCCCTCCGCTCAGTGAATGCATATTGAAGGTGTGAACAGAGCTGGAAACATGTGGCGGCTGGTGCAGAGGCTGCTTTGTGAGCAAAACCAATGCCATTGTGAATTCATTCAATATGTTGCAGTTTTAACTGTGGCGTTTCAGTAACGAAGCAACATTGTAAAGGGGGGAATTGCTAAAATTTTCTTGAAGCCACCAAAACGAGAGGAAGCATCTGCCCAGCACCCCTCCAATATTCCTAGGTCCAGCTCCAGCTATGAGCACCCGCCCAGCAAGAGACTTTGCTGAGAGCACCAGAGGATCAGTTCCCCAATGAGTGGCTGACAAGCCTGCTCATAGTGCTTCAAAGTTGGGCTACTGGCACAAGAGAGGTTGCCTTCATAGCTTCCAGCCTTCAGAAATCCCACTCCTTAAGAGTTGGAAGACCACAATCTCTTGATTAAAAGCTCCCTCATAGAGGTGCCAATGTAACCAATGAAATGATCTGAACAAGGAAATGTAAAGATAGAGGTGCATTATTCCGCAGTCTTCAATTTTGTTTTATTTTTAAATCAATGAGTCCAACACAGATGGGCATCATCATATATTTTACTACTTTCCTGTATGTCCATGTTTAATGCATTTCTGGTGACTGGGAGCTCGCAAAAGGTTGGGAAGGGAAATGAAGCTATTTATATCCCATATGTACTTACAAAGTTCTGCAGTTGAGTAGACATATCATCTGGGAAGACATTCACCAATACCAATGCCTGCTCTCTTCTTTTCCCTGGAAGCTATTTGATTTCTCTACCAATAATTTTTAAAAGTCAATACAAAACTCTCAATTCATCTAGTTAGGGCTAACAACACTGAAAGAGGTATCACAAATTCCCCAACTCTGTTAGAAAATCCAACTCTTCCTGTGTCATTCCTAGCTTACAAATGAAATACTTCCTTTTTCTCTATATTCCAAATTGATGCACTTATATACCCAAATTCAAAACTACGGTAAAATCATTCTCACATTTAACATACTCCTGATTAAGGGATTTTAAACAGACTTACCGTCTTTACTGAAATTTGCATAAACTCCTTTTGCTTTTGGTCTGCTATTTTCTAACTCAATCTCTATTTCATCTTGGTAGCTTGAGATTTCACCTGCGGTACATACAAATAATTGTCACCAGTGCACAAACACAATGTGGCAGAAATAAGACAATTGAATGAAATGTAGCCCCTACCTTCTAACTCTTCAAGCTTTTTAGACAGCTCCTTCTCAAGCTGGAGAAAGGAGAGAGGAAGACAAATGAACAACAGAACCAAACTGTACGTTAGGAAGATTTACAAGCACCAATAACTATATCCTGTAAAAGATATATTCTGCAGCAGGCCTGACAACGTTCAAAATCAACAGTTGTGCATGAGCTAAACAGGTATGGATTGCATCTAGAGTTTACAATGCACAAGAGAGCCCTATGATCTAGGACACAACAAAAGAAAAGGACTGGAAACTAGATTTAAAATACTGCTTGAAACTCTCCACTAGATTCATGCCTCAATCCAATAATCAAAGAAAAACTCACAAAAGGTATTTTTTACATTCCCTGGTTTACTTTATTCGCTCTGAAGCTTGCAACCAAAAGCAAATGCAACAAAACCCCACTGGGCATTACAAAGTTTGGCAGTATACCTGACATTCATAAATGCTGGGGTGCTAGGTTTCTCAAAATAAGCCCTTTGACAGGGGGGGGGAGCTGAAATCCAGAATTAAGTACACAGATTTGATGACAGGATAGGTGGACATTCTGAATTCACAGCAGGGTAAAATGGGCTCATAATGAATCTAGAAAGCAATTTAGGAGACAGAGAAAGTTAGTTGCCCAAGGTCATCCACCCATTTTCATGGCTGAGTGAGGATTTGAATCTGGCCACTTCACTGTCTCGTTGATGATTTGCACGTAATTTTCAAAAGGTTCAAGCCATAATCTTTAGGTACAGAAACAGATGAACCAGCTCTTAAAAATTATAGGGGGCTCCATCTCTAAGCGGCAAAGAACATGCCTTACATGCAGATTCTCTAATACAGTCATATCTCGGGTTCAGGTTGCCTTTTCTCGGGTTACGGACCGCCAAAACCCAGAAGTACTGGAACGGTTTACTTCCGGGTTCCACCGATCGCGCATGTGCAGAAGCGCTAAATCACGCTTTGCGCATGCACAGAAGCGCCGAATCGCAACCCGCATGTGTGCAGACGTGCCACTGCGGGTTGCGGATGCTGCAGGTTGCAAATGTGCATCCCACACGGATCACATTTAGAATAGAATAGAATAGATTCTTTATTGTCATTACACAAGTGCAACATTGCACAAAGTGCAACGAAATTGGATGCCATCCCTTAAAACAACAAAAGCGAAACAACAACAACAACCAAACAAACCACATTCCAGCCACACCCACACCACACCCATCAAACTCCCAGGTCACACTATCGAGTTACAGCATTCAAAAAGGCCACAGCTCTTGGATAGAAACTGTTTTTCAGTCTATTTGTCTTTGACTTGATGTTTCTATATCTCCTGCCAGAAGGCAGTAGTGCAAACAGACCGTGTCCCGGGTGAGATGAATCCTACAGGATGTTATTTGCTTTCCTAAGACAACGGGAACCGTACAGTTCTTCCAAAGATGGGAGAGGATGACCAATAATCCTTTGGGCTGTGGTTATGACCTTCTGGAGCACCTTCCTCTCCCTAGCTGTACAACTGGAGAACCAAGCACAAATACAGTATGTAAGAATGCTCTCTATGGAGCCTCGGTAGAAGGACACCAGCAGTCTCTCACTCAGATTGTTCTTCTTTAAAAGTCTGAGGAAATAAATTCTCTGCTGGGCCTTCTTCACCAGAGCGTTCTTCACAACCCAAACGTCAACTGTACATCATTCACTTTACAGTGGTACCTCGGGTTACAGACGTTTCAGGTTACAGACATTTCAGGTTACAGACACTTCAGGCTACAGACTCCACTAACCCAGAAATAATGCCTCGGGTTAAGAAGTTTGCTTCAGGATGAGAACAGAAATTGCACGGCTGTGGCAGCGGGAGGCCCCATTAGCTAAAGTGGTACCTCAGGTTAAGAACAGTTTCAGGTTAAGAACGGACCTCCGGAACGAATTAAGTTCTTAACCCGAGGTACCACTGTATTTGTAATAATGACCCATGATTAAACAAATGAGTTTTTCACTTATACCCAAATGCTGAAAGGGACCTAGACAGTTTGGTGGGCCATATCTGCCATATCCACTTCATATGGCCACCTACACACATTGGCTCAATGGTGAGGCACATACGTTGCATGCAGAAGATCCCAGGTTCAGTTCCTACCATGTTCAATGAAGCTGATGATGTAGCAGGAGATGGGCAAGTCCTCAGTCTAAGACCTTAGAGAGCTGCTGCCAGTGAAAGCATACAACATTGGGCTAGATGGACAAATACTCTGACCTAGTTCAAGGCAACTTCTGACAAGTTGTAGATTGGTTACAACTGCCCAGGAAAGTGGTCTGTCTGGTGCTTCCTAAGCACCAGATAATTAAAATAAACATCATCATCAAAAATAAGAGAGTGCAGAGAGTACTCATTTTGCACAGTAAAGGCATAATGGCTCTCATGTACCAACAGGGAAATTGCAATGGATTAGCCCTGCATTTTACTGTCTGTGGCTGCCATAAATGTCACAGGGAGAGGGACACCAACTACATTTATAGCCATCACAAACTGGCTATTTCTCAAAAGACCACATTCAATGCATGGCATTTATAGGGCTTTATATTTAATGGGATACTCAATTTTGTCTCTACAATCTGAGTATGCAGATTTTCCCACTGCTGACTCAAGTGTGCACACAGACATGCACAAGGAGCCTGATTGCTATTGAATAGGAAACTTCTCTCCTCATAAACAAGAACCTCTCTTGCCTGGACTGAGCAGTGTTAAGGCAGTCGATTTCATTGGGTGACAACATCTAGTACTCTGAAAGTGAACAATCCCTCCCTGTCTAATTACCCCACACAATTTGGTAATTTTATAAACCTCTATTAACACCCCACCCCACTTAAATCCACTGTTTTCTCAACTAAAATCTGTAACATCCTTATTCATTCCTTGTAAGAAAGATGCTCTGGCCTGCTCATCATTTGAGTAGCTGTGTTCTGTATCTTCCTGTACCGGCAGTCAAAAGTTGTCTTCGCATGGTAAGCAAGCGGTTGTCCCAGGGTGGTGGGTGAAGCAACGACTGTACTTTCTCTCACTTCGTTTTATGCCGGCAGCGATTTTGTATTATGCCACAGCCTCATGGCAGCCACTTTGTGACTGGCACCCAGGGCAATCTTTCAAAATCTGAAATGTGTTACCTGGGACAAAAAGGTTAGCAACCCCTATTCTAAGCCACAGGGAACCGCCTTATAGGGTGCAGACTAGTTTAACACCCAGCCCAGCATTGTTTGCTCAGGCTGGCTGTTTGGGGTCTCACAAAGAGGTCTTTCCCATCACCTGCTGTCTGATCTTCATAAAAGGAATGCTGACAACTGAAACAGAGACCTTCTGTGTGTGCCTGTGCTCTACTATGGAGCTGTGGCCACTGCTTTATACACCTAGGTGGAAATATCTCTTCTGGCATCATGTTGCCACCCAGTTTGGGTAGATCCTTTGGTATCATTCCCAGCTACCTACTTGACAGAATGAGTCAGCATCCAAATGTGTAAGTACCTTCAAAATAATAATAATAATAATAATAATAATAATAATAATAATAATAATAATATATTTATACCCCACCCATCTGGCTGGGCTTCCCCAGCCACTCTGGGCAGCTTCCAACAGAATATTAAAATACAATAGTCCATCAAACATTAAAAGCTTCCCTAAACAGGGCTGCCTTCAGATGTCTTCTAAAAGTCTGGTAGTTGTTGTTCTCTTTGACATCTGGTGGGAGGGCGTTCCACAGGGCAGGTGCCACTACCGAGAAGGCCCTTTGCCTGGTTCCCTGTAACTTGGCTTCTCGCAGCGAGGGACCCGCCAGAAGGCCCTCGGCGCTGGACCTCAGTGTCCGGGCAGAACGATGGGGGTGGAGATGCTCCTACAGGTACAGTGGTACCTCTGGTTACATACTTAATTCATTCCAGAGGTCCGTTCTTAACCTGAAGCACCACTTTAGCTAATGGGGCCTCCCACTGCTGCCACACCGCCACCGCACGATTTCTGTTCTCATCCTGAAGCAAAGTTCTTAACCCGAGGTAGCATTTTTGGGTTAGCAGGAGTCTGTAACCTGAAGCGTATGTAACCCGAGGTACCACTGTATACTGGACCAAGGCCGTTTAGGGCTTTAAAGGTCAGCACCAACACTTTGAATTGTGCTCGGAAACGTACTGGGAGCCAATGTAGGTCTTTCAAGACGAGTGTTATGTGGTCTCACGGCCGCTTCCTGTCAACAGTCTAGCTGCCGCATTCTGGAAACTACATAGTTGTAGTTTCAAAAGGCAAAGTTAAGTTTCAGCAAAGATCTGGTGGGGATAAAAACTTTTTGAAAATGTCTCTAGAAAACCTTTTGGAAAAAGAGGATTTAAAGACAACACTGAGGAGGAGGAGGAGGAGGAGGAGGAGGAGGAGGAGGAGGAAGAGGAGGAAGAGGAGGAGGAAGTGGGTGGGTAGGTGGGTGTTTTCCCCCACAGTGATAATAATTTATATGCAAAATTAGTGATAGATATTTCAGGAGAATCAGCTCAGGAGCAGATTCTAGTGACACTCTGCATGTCTTGGCAAGCAACATTTGGAGCAATTCCAATGCAATTTAATCGTAATTAATAGCAGTGCTTATTTTAAAATGGACCAGTTGAAACACAGAATTCTATGTAACGTTGTATTCCTCCCCCAACCCTGGGCATCTCCATTGGGAGCAGAACTTGAAAGGGGTTTTTTTTGGTGGGGGGGGGATCCAATTAACAAGCAAATACCTTTCCAGCTGTGGCCTTGGTTAATTGGGGTGGAAGAATGAGAGTGGCATACAGAAGAGAAGGAATGTACAGGCAACAAAATAAGCTCAGCTGTATCGTGTGAAAGATTTTAAATCTTGTAAGTCAGAATAAATTTGTCGCTGCACTGGGTGGTGAGCTGATGGGGAGAACTTGGGCACAGCAGGTAACCTGCCAGGAATTATGTTGCAAGCAACTGTGACGGCTCTGCAAACGGAGCGAACGCTCGTGCCCAGCAGAATTTCCCAAGCAAAGGCGGGCACTGAACTCAAAACGCTGATGCAGGGCTGGCACAGATTCACTTCTTCAACTATCTTCTCTCTGAGCGTTCCCTGGCTACAGCTGAGTCCTCTCTCACCTCTGCCAGAAAGCTCCACAGCCAAAACCGTTCACCACTCCTTGTTGCTCAGATCACACACCTCCCTCCTTTCTCAATCCCTCCCACATCCAGTGCATCCTTTAAAAATCTCTGAGAACTTGACCCATCTTTCGGCTCTCACTTCCCCTTGCCTGTGACCTTCATTCATCAAACTTTGCTGCCCAAACACAAGACTGGGCAAGGCTTGCTCTCAAACGGCTCCACCCACTCACCCTTGCTGCCCCCTCTAGGCATAAGAACCTATGTGCTCTGATCAGTCAGCCCAGCAGCCCATCTGGTCCAGCAATGCGCTCTCACGGTGACCAACCAGATGCCTACAGGAAGCCCATGAGGAGGATGTAGGCCCTATGGCACTTTCCCACTTGTAATCCTCAGCAATATCAGAGCATACTGGCTTCAATGCAGGAGGTAACAGCCAGCGACAAGCAGTCATAAATAGCCTAGTCCTCTCTTGCAGAATGCCTACTCCACAATGCTATTTCATTCTTCCTTACAGCCCCTCCTCAAAAACCCCACTTTTTCTATGAAGCCAGTTGCATTTCCCTTTGCCAGCATTCCTCCCCCTTTTCCTTGCATCTTCCTTCTTTCTTTCTTTCGGCCTTTCTTTCTTTCTTTCTTTCTTTCTTTCAAAAAAGACTTCTAATTCCTTAGGGTGTGGATTTTTCTCATTTTCACATGTAAAGAAAGACACCCTACACATTGATGGTTCTAAATAAATAATAGGTAATATAATGAAGTCAAGAGCTGTTAGAAATTGAGCTATCAGTGCATGGGGGAAGGGTCTTTTTAAAATAATTTTATCACTATGAAAAGCGTATCACCACCACCCAGGTCATTTAGCAGCTTTCCAGAATGTGTGTTAGACTGTGTAATGAATGCCTCTTTGGCAGTTGTTGAAAGGGCTGTGTGTGTGTCCAGTAGCGGACTTGACTCATTTTTCTCTTGGCACACTTGGGCCTGTCAAATATTAGCCCTTCCCTGCCAAAGCCCACAGCTAATACAGATAAAATAAAAAAGTACTGAGTAGCTCAGCTGAGTCTGCCTTTTTGGACATACTGGTGGGTATGTTTCTGGGCCAAACTCAAAAAAATCCAAGGAAATAAAACATCCGAGGCTGTTTCCTAGGAATCTGAATTTTTCACTCTGGACTTGCGTGCCCAAATCCTCATCACCAGTTTCAGACATATGAAATGTACATCTGGCAGCATCAGTCACCAGGGTGAGAACTTGTTCAGAGGGTAACGGGCAGGCAGGGTGGCTTTCAGCAAGCATGAAATTCTCACCAGATAAATTGAGGTGAATGGGGGGGGGTTTAAATAATATCTGAAATGAAGCCATCCCCATGCACTTCAGTGGCCTCAACCTTGCAATTGGCAGGCATGTCCAAAGTCCGTTTCGAGGGCCTAATCCGGCTCCTGTGGCAGTTTATTTCCTGGGGTAAAATCCTAAAAAAATCTCAACTTCAATCCTTAAAAAAGTCAACAACTTTGGTTGGCCCTTTGGTCAGCCCTCACGGCCCTTCACTTCATCAAATCTGGCCCTCTTTGAAAAAAGTTTGGACACCAATGGAAGGTTAAGTAAAACCTCTTTCTGAGTGAGTAGCTCAGAGGACCAGCTGCTTGGAGGATTAGCCGCTGCTCTGTCATTTAAAAATGAGTGGTTGGGATAGTGCATTTGTTTGCAGGATGGTACCTTTCGAGTTTTGTATCAGCAACAAGTATGGTTCATGTAATATGAGGGTACCAGTGGAAACAGAAGACAAATTGTGCTACAAATGAATTGAAGGCTATACAAGCCAACATGGCATTGCCCAGAATAGATTCAACCTACAGTGTTTGTACTTAACAATAGATCAGTATTCTGGTAGGAGCAAAAGACAATATAGAATAACAAGCTGGGCCTGCAACAAAATGCCGCAGTGTAGAATGGTCCTGAGGGTCAGATTTAAGGTGCTGGTTTTGACCTTTAAGCCCTTCACGGCCTAGGACCCTCATACCTACAGGACCGCCTCTTCTGGTCCACAGAGGACCTTAAGGTCCATAAATAGCAACACCCTAGAGGTCCCGGGCCCTAAGGAAGTTAGGTTAGCCTCAACCAGAGCCAGGGCCTTCTCAACACTGGCTCCGGCCTGGTGGAATGCTCTGTCTCATGAGACCAGGGCCCTGCGGGATCTGATTTCTTTCCACAGGGCCTGTAAGACAGAGTTGTTCCACCTGGCCTTTGGCTTGGAATCAGTTTGATTCCCTCCCCCTCTTTCTTTTTCCTTTCTCCTCCTGTGAAGAGGCTGGATCCTAATGTTTTAATGTTGTATTTTAATCTTTTTTAAAACTGTATTTTAATCGTCTTGAAAGACCTACATTGGCTCCCAGTACGTTTCCGAGCACAATTCAAAGTGTTGGTGCTGACCTTTAAAGCCCTAAACGGCCTCGGTCCAGTATACCTGAAGGAGCGTCTCCACCCCCATCATTCTGCCCGGACGCTGAGGTCCAGCGCCGAGGGCCTTCTGGCGGTTCCCTCATTGCGAGAAGCAAAGCTACAGGGAACCAGGCAGAGGGCCTTCTCGGTAGTGGCGCCCGCCCTGTGGAACGCCCTTCCAGCAGATGTCAAAGCGATAAACAACTACCTGACATTCAGAAGACATCTTAAGGCAGCCCTGTTCAGGGAAGTTTTTAACGTGTGATATTTTACTGTATTTTTGGTTTCTATGGAAGTCGCCCAGAGTGGCTGGGGAGGCCCAGCCAGATGGGCGGGGTATAAATAAATTATTATTATTATTATTATTATTATTATTATTATTATTATTATTTATTGGTTGTTAGCCGCCGCCCTGAGCCTGGTCTTGGCTGGGGAGGGCGGGATATAAATAAAAAACTATTATTATTATTATTATTATTATTATTATTATTATTACTGCTCCAGTCAATCTTGTCTTCACCAATATTCAATCCATTTCCTCCCCACATCCAGCTTTCTGTCTCCCACCCTAACAGTCAGCATTCCATGTCCCCTGGGTACACCATCCTCACAGGTCTGTTCGGGGAAGTTCTCCCCTTACTTTTCTTTTTCTATTTTTTTTTATACTTTTGCAAGCCTTGGGGTTCTTTCGTGCCTGTCGATATCTACTCCCTCGTTTGCAAATGGTACCACTTTGGCTATAGAAGGACCATCACTCACCTCTGAAATTTGGAAATGGGGGGTGGGGTGACAATACAATACAATGTGGAAAACACCATTTATCACACCCACCCCACCCGTATTATCTCCTGTCATCCTACCCAAAAGAAGCAAGCATTAAAATCAACAATAGCACCATACCAACAAAAGATCAATGGCTGTACAAAAACCTCATAGAGTTCGTAGAATTAGCAAGTATGACAGCCAAAATAAGGGACTGGGATGAAAGGGAAACAAGGGGCAAGTGGGAATATCTTGGAGAATACTTAAAAAGAGATGATGTTTGCAAGTGGGAACAAATTTCTGAGCAGCAGCAATAGAAACTAAGGAAAAGATGGGAGTAAAGAATGGCGGAGAAACTAATTGAGATGCAGCAGAATGAAGGTTTAATGCAGCAGAATGCAGGTCTAGTCTAGAGGATTAGACTGGGAAATCTGAATGAAATGCTGTAAGATGAAAAAATGTAAAAAGATGCAGAAGGTATACTGTAAAATGTGTGAATAATAAATCAATAAATCAATAAAATCAACAATAGTTCAAGCTGATGCCAATCAATGAAATTTCACACGTATCAGTTGGCAATGCTTTGCTCTGCGCTGAAAGTAAAATCTGAAAGGGCTTAGGGCAGGGTCTTCTTTGTGCTGGTGCTTTGGAAAGTTCACACATTTAGATGAATGATGAAACAGATATTAAATATTTTTTTCTTTTTCATGACATATGGATGGGTCTAAGTAGATCCTAATTGTTTTTGAGAATTATTTTTACACATCAGGTTTCGATGACGTGTTGGAGCTGACCTCACTATTATATGATCTTGCTGGTATTATGTGCACTTTCATGTGGTTCTTTTTTCATCGCTCTGGGCTTCCAGATGGAGGAATAAAGCAGGATAGAATTCTATAGACACTGCCTTTCCAGCCACAAAAAGCAAGGAAGAACTCTGCGTACAAAAGCATTCACCTGCTGAATCTTTATCTTTCGTTGACCGGCTGTAAATGAAGGAGGGTCACATTCCTCTTCCAAATCAATTGTCATGAACTCATCTATTGTTAGCTGACTTGCAGGTGTGTCTTCAAACTCTGTAAGTCTAAAAACACACGGGAAAAGGTTAACACAGGATTTCTCTCCGTGAATTTCACAGCAGACCAACAGAAAAAGATGTAAAAGATGTTCCCCAATTCAAAACAAAACTAAGTAAAGAACTCAGCCAAAACAATTTCAAATAACCCGTCTTGAATGACCAACAAGCAAGGCCTATAATCTTTTTTCCAACATAAAATGCCCACTGAAATGCAATTCCAGAGGGATAGTCATATTAATCTGCTACAGCGAAAATAAGAAAGAACATTGTGGCACCTTTAGACTAACAATTAAATAGGGCAAGAGCTTTAATCAGATGTATGAAGTGCTATCATGAGTTGCAGGAACATATATGCCCATGGATAGCGGGGTTATAAACAGTGAAGCCAGAAGGAAATTCCTGCATTTAATTTCCTTTATAATCGACCTTTATAGATCTGTATAATTATCATTAACTTGACTAATTTATAAACTGCTGCACAGCCTGAAGCTATCAAAGCACTGTATATAACAAAATAAAAATGAGATAAACACAAAAAATGCAAGCTCTAAAAGCAACAAAACCATTTGTACAAATTCTTATAATTATTTTAAAAAGTTCTACAGATATACAATGAGCATTCCATAAATTACTGGGTTAGACCTCAAGAGAAAGCCTTCTTCCACAAAAATAGAAGACGCTACTACGTCATTAACAGTAGTCAAATTAAAATGCAGGAACAAGCTCTACGTTCACCTCAAAAAAAATGTAATAAATCAATATTGTTTAAGTATTCATGATAGCCCCCATATTGCAATCAAGTTTAAGTCATCCAGTCCTGCACTGACAGCAAGGCCTACAGAGTCAAAAGTAGAGGTCCTTTCCAAGCCTGTAACCTGAGATCCTTTAACTTGAGATATTTGGGAATGAATGTGCAATGTTATGTTACACATGCAAAGCTCGAGCAGTGACATTTTGGGTGTTGTGTTTTTCTTAGCACGCACACAAACACAAAAATGTGGGGGAAATTTATCCAATACTTTCAAATCAATAGAGTACAAGAAATGATTCCCAGCTCTGGCCTGGGAATAACCATGCTGCTTTTAGAAGCATTTCTCCCCCCTCTCCTCACTTCAAGTGTGATGAACACTACGTACTTAATAACACTTTGCATTCTTATAGCACATTTTAAGTGTTCAAAGCACTTCATATACTCTTGCAGTAATCTTGTGAGGCAGGCCAATATTATCAGCCCCATATTGCTGCTGGCAGGAAGCTGGAGCTGAAAGGACAATCACTTTGCAACCACTACTTGATGAGCTCCAGGCGAATGTGAAGCTTGAAGCAGGGACTTCCTGGCTTCTGCTCTTAGCACCTGCATTGCAAGCATGTCAATAGCAGTAAGTTGCTTCCTGCTTATTCAGTACATCTGAGGACTGGGGGGAAATAGCAACCGTACGCCACAAAATGTCAAAAGCTATGCCTAGTGGATGAACCATCCATCTCTCATGCCAGGAGGACCTATCCTGCAGGAATTCAAGTACCAACTGTTCTCCAAGAAGGCATTACATATCATCACAAGCTTCACCTTGAATCTTCAGGTGAGGTTTTTCAATGTAATCGGCCCCTTTTTCCACTTCCTGAAAAGTTACAGTCTTTACAAGTTACAGAACTGGCTATCCGAGATAATTCTGTACCTCTGGATTGGGACCAACCAAGAAAGAAAATGATCTGGGCTTGTTTTGGTAGTGGTAGTGGGGGAAGCTGTGATTGAGACACCTGTTGCCAGCAAGAGATGGGATAGCTGGTTTCTTTCACCAAGCAGTTTCTCTGTTTTATTTTCTTCATTCTGCACACACATGCATAGTGCATACAGAAGAGCAGGTAGCAGTCTGGAAGCAGGCATGAATAGGGACAGCACTGACCCCCACCCCAACTGAAATTGGATGCGACTCCTGGCCCTTGTTCCTACTGTGACCTAAGAGGGTGGGGAGGGTCCTGGGGGCTGCCCTATTAACTCTCACAGTGGCCTTGCCACATGAATAAAAGAACAGGTGGCAAAAAGGAGCCACCCTAGCTGACTGTTGACTTATATCCATGACTTATAAGTTGACTTATATCCAACTCTCCTGCTATACCAGGCTTCTTCAACCTCGGCCCTCCAGATGTTTTGAGACTACAATTCCCATCATCCCTGACCACTGGTCTTGCTAGCTAGGGATCATGGGGGTTGTAGGCCAAAAACATCTGGAGGGCCAAGGTTAAGGAAGCCTGTACTATACACACACACAGTGCTTTTTGTGATAGCATCACAGGTACAGAATACAATCACATTTTTTTTTGTTGCTGCTGCTGCCCATGGCAGTCGTTTTGTGCTGGCACCCACAGCACTGGTAGACCCAAAATGTAGACCCAAAAACCAATGACAACGAACACAACCAATACAAAACTTTTTTTAAAAACAACACAACCCACATCTATACAAAAAAAATAAATTTGCAGGTCTTGCAGATCCTGCCCCACCAAAAGAGACCACAAGTAATTGAAGCCCTTCGAACTAAAGGTCAAAACATCAGGTAAAACAGAAACGATTTGCCTTTTATCAAGATATGAATATCAGTGCCTCGTTTTTCACCAATACAAAGAAGAGAGCACTGTCTGAATCCACATCCATGAACCCCTATCTCCAACACAACACCCTCAAAAGTGGCCAGCAAAAAGTGAAGCAACATAGGAGCTCCTGCAGATGAAAAAGGGAGGTATGAGGATAGAAACAGGCTGGTTGTTTTGAGACAGGTAACAGATTTGACCCTTATCGAGCTGGCAGGTTTGTATGAGATAACGCTCTACATGTCAAGACCAGGTTATGATGCTACCAAAGCATGCTCTTCAACTGTGACCCTGGATTGCTGGCCCCCAATGACAAAAATGCGACAAGGCAAGGCAATGTGTGTCTGTTCAGAGCAGAAGCAGAAATGTGCTGTACCTCCCAGGAGTTCTTGTAATACTATGCAGGTATCCTCACATCACGACATCTACATAACAGTCCCTGATCCATCACAATGATTAGCATATTGCTAGTCAAGAAACCAGGTTTTGGCCACATGTCCGGGGGGGGGGGGGACCTAAGCACGGCTTGGCCTTAAGCCAAGGGTGCTGTAAAGATTTGAACTTAGACAAGTGCTTTCTAATTCCGGCAAAAGCAGCAATGATTCTGTCAGAGTTAGACAAACATAACTTGTAATCCTCTTACAAGTGTCACAGACTATGTCAAAGGAATCTTCGGGGACCCAAAATTTTTCTAGCTCATCTATGGATCAATGATAGTCTAAGGGCAAAAGGAAGAAACAGCAAAACATTTTGGGTTGTTTTTGTACTGACTTTGTAGCTGCAACTCTCAAGCGACAGCAATGCTGACAACTGCTTAAGCGAGTGTGAAAATGAAAGTACTGAAGTCTACCAGCAAATTCTTAGTGTCTTTGTTGTAAATAGTTTGCTGAAATGTTAGACTCGCTTGGAGGAAAATCCTGTGGGGAAAATGGCACTTTCTCTATGGAAGGAAAACAGAGGTTGATCAGTGAACTTACTGGAAAAAATATCAGAAAGATACTCAGATTGGATCTTTGCCTAATGTGCGAGCAAGCTGCTTGTCATTCAACCAATGATAGCACTTTGAAATTATGCTAGTATGTATTTCAGGCCTCTACTTAATTTAGCAAAGCAATTCTTGGTGCCTCTCCAATGAAATTTGTATCCAGATACCAAAAAAAGCCATGCACTTCCATTCATAACAAACATTCTTTTCCTTTTGGTAAGATCCCAAATTCCTCTTCTCAGCCATCTGCTTAACAGCTGATTCAAGATCCGTCTTGACTGACACATATCCGCTAACCACTGACATTGCATGTTCCCCACCCTACCCCAAGTGCTTAATATAACCTCCCCTCATCTTGCTCTCTTTCATTGTTAAAAAAGTTTAATACAATGCCCATGAAAAGCATCAGAACCTGACCTATCACAAAGCCAACCCCCCCCCTGAAAAAACAGAATATCACTCTTCTTCCACTCCTAAAAATAACCCATGCTAGAGTCTGCTGTGTACATGAACTTGTTCACCCCTACAAAGTGAAGCCGAAGGAAATGTCATTCAGTATAAGAATCCTAGAATCCTAGAATTGTAGAGTCGGAAGGGAGACCAAGGGTCATCTAGTCCAACCCCCTGCGATGCAGGAATCTCAATTAAAGCACCCAAATGGCCATTGAGTCTCTGTTTAAAAGCCTCCAAGGAAGGAGAGTCTACAAGCTCCCAAGGGAGACCCTTCCACTGTCCAACAGCTCTTACTTTCAAACAGTTCTTCCTGGTGCTTAGTCAGAATCTCTTGCAACTTGGAGCCATCGGTTTGAGTCCTACCCCCCAGAACAGGGGAAAACAAGCAAAAGAATTATGTATTCTCCAAAAACTGTCAATACAGGTTAAGAGTGTGCACAGTTCCAGTGTATATGATTTTATAAAGCTCCAAGACTTGGATGCAGTTGATGGAAGGCAGAAACTAATGACCAAGAAGATTCTGGAAGATAGGACCATTATTCCATATAACACAGTATTGCGCAATATCAGGGGTAGGCAATGGAGTGGCCTTCAGATGAACTGAAGTTCCCCCCACAGCTGATCATTGACTATGCTGGTTGGTGCTCATGGGAGTCCAACAAGAACTCCTTGTCTATATTGACGGCTGACAGCTCTACCAGACTTCCTTCCTTGTCCTACCTGGAGATGCCAGGGACTGAACTTGGGAGCTTTTGTGTGCAAATTATGGGCTCTGCAGTCCTCCCCAGATACAACGAACTGAGAAAAAGAGGAACAGGGAGAGGAAGGGGCAAGAAATCTACTCCCAACCTCACCCTGAGAAAAACCTCAGGTGAAAAAGCAATGTCTATTGCAAGAAGCAGTGTGTGTGCATTTTTTAAACAGTTATGTGAAACAAGTACTTATTAATTCAGCCAACTTCTACCTAATGACATTTCAAGAATCTAAGTGCTTGAAGGAAAAATCTTGGGCTCAGGAAGACTTACTCAAAAAGGTTTGTTTTGAATATGCCTCTGCGATAAATGCAATATAATGTGGGGTTATTTGAGAAACATCAATCATGTTTTATGGATTTGTGATAAATACAGTTGTAATTATAGCTCCCTGAAAATAATTCAGCTGTCACGTTTACCTTGTCAAAGTAAATAACACTGTCAATTTAGTTGATATGCATGACCTGAGTAAACATTTCAAAGCACGAATTTTGCAGTTACGCTCCTTCATTTTAAACAACTGCTCAAATGAATGTGCTTCCACTACAATTCAGCACATTTGCTATCACTCAAATAAAATGAAGGCTGCGCGCCAATAATCCATCCAAATGATTTGGAAACCGTGCAAAGTATCTGCTCTGCAGTGCCACGCGCTTTTAAATGGGCTTAAATCAGTATGTTGATCAACTAAAGATCAATCAGTCAGAATTGTGGCTTTCAAATGATGTTCCTATGAAGCCAGGATTTGCCCTGAAACTTATCAAGTGGATTAGAAAGAAAAATTAATTAAAGATACGTCATTTGATGCTATAAAGCAGCAGGATGGCAAACTAGATCTGGGCCAAGTTTGACACGTATGCAGGACCAGCCACCTGTCAATCACAACAGCGTCAAGAAGGGCTGGGTGACATCTGGTTTTCAACATCACAATATACCACCAGCTAAACATTGTGATATACTGATATAATCACAGTATCTGAGATAAAGATGGAGGTATATAGAGGCATTGGCTAGCTTCAAAGTTTTTCCCACATTGTGATTTTGGCACAGCACACACACACACACATAATTCACGATATATTGCCAGGTCAAAAACTATAGCTTACCGGTAATACATCCAATATATTAAACTGTATTTTCAAGTCATTTTTCAGACTTAAGTATTTTAGCATTTATTGAAAGCATAAGCAACAGAAAAATTCAGTGAGATAATTCTGCAGCTGTTTGCTTTTTAAGGGAGGATGACAAGCTCCATACCACTCGACTGTACAGACTGTACAGACAATGGTTTTAGAATTCCTATTTAATGCAAATGATTAAAAAGTGTATGTGTTTTTTGCAAGATGAACTCGACAAAACACAAGCACTTTTAAAAACGGAAAGCTTTTTTTTTTATAAAACTTTTTTTAAAAAATGCTGTGCCAATTAAACATATGGGATTACATGGAAAATTTCTATCATACAACACCTTTGTCATTCAGACCCATCAATGACGTTGTATTATTTAATAAAGTTGACTCATTTGTGCATGCTACTGTATGGTTCACTTCAACCTCTTAAGCATTTCAAATGCTGGGCTTTAAAGAGATTTCTTTTATCAGCAGCAAACTACAGGGAGAATCACCTTCCATCCTATGAGTTGCAAATACATCCCATGGGTTTTACTTAAAACAAGTCCACAGCATCCGAGCCTAAGCCCTAATAATTTTTGTTGCCAGCATATTAAATGAAATGCTTGCAAGGCAGTGGAATCCTTGCCTTAACATCTCTGTAGAAATGACTAATTTTAGAACAGTTTTTCCAATCCCAAAATCCCTTTAACATATCATATAGGAGGTTTCAAAGTTCACAGTACAGAAAGGCAACCTCCTTAACTTCAATGAAGGGGGAAGCTCTGTGCAAAGGAAATAAAAAAGGAGCTGCTCTTTTTGTGTAAATGAATGGGGAAGTCTACATCCACAATAATTCTACATGTTCATCCTTGAAGATATTGGTAATGGGTGGGAGCAGCTGAGTTCCCATGTTTTGTCTTCACTGTCCTATAGCTTTGGCAGCCCGCTTGAGCTGAAGTACAAAGGTGAGGAAATTGTTTGGCACAAGTTTGGGGCGAATGCAAATTCAACAAGCTTCGTGTTCTGTAGAGTTCTCCAATGCAAGACAACTTCAAATGAGTCACTCTCTAAGGGAAAACTCAAAGTGGGTATGTTGTAAGGTACAACAACAGACCTTGAACCTGGAATTTCATAACCATGACTTGGGAGATGGTCAAGTGAGCTGTCCGTCTAGGCCAGTGTTTCCCAACCGGTGTTCCGCGGCACACGAGTGTGCCGTGAGACGTTGCCTCGTGTGCCGCGAGATGCCTGGAGGGAGGCGGGCGAGTCGGGCGGCGAGAGGCGGGGCGGCGGCGGCGAGGAGAGGCCGCGCCTCCTGCTGCTGCCTGGCGCTCCTCCTCGCAGCCGGCAGCGCTGCCTGGGCGCCTCCGCGCGACTCTGCCTCGCTGGGTTTGGTCTCCCAGCAGAGACGGGTCACACGCGCCCCTCCCTCCCTCCCTCAGCCTGCGCGGAGGGAGAGCCAGAGAGAGGCATCGCTCCTGCGCGGCGGGAGAGGGAGCAGCCGGAGCGATGCCCCAAACGAACGCATGGGACCGGAGGGGAAATCCTCTCCGAGGCGGATTGAGCGCAGCTGAGAGAAGCCTTTCGAGGAGCTGCCGTGTCCCCTGGAAACCCCCTTCCCAGCTCTGCCTCAGCTGCCGCCGCCTCAGTTGCCGCCGTCCCTCAGTCCCTCGCTCTGCTGCCTCCTCCCACCCCCAAAGCTTGGAGGTTCCCCAGCAAGGGGGAGGGAAAAAACTTTCACTTTTGTGCGTCCCTCCCGGCGTGACGCTGCGCGCTGACGTCACGGGGCGGGGCTTTAATGGTGGTGTGCCGCGAGATTTTTTTTCAGTAAACAGGTGTGCCGTTGCCCAAAAACGTTTGGGAAACACTGGTCTAGGCGAGCAACACTGGCACCAGTAACTGGAAAGTAACAGGAAACTTCTGATTTGGCTATGCCTCATAGAATTATAGCTGGAAGGGACCACAATGGTCATCTAATCCAACCCCCTGCACTAGATAAAGGATACCAAGCCTTCTGACCTTGCCTAGCCTACAGAGCAGTACCTTCTCCCTGCTAAGACTTCAGCTCTTCAAATCTAGGCTCCAGGACCAGCAACTGACCTGGATTGAAGAATAGACCTTCCCAGCCTATATCTGGGTACAGCCACTGCTCACAGCCCAAGCTAGGCCCTGGTGCTCACCACCATTCATATTCCTATCAGCAGAAAGTTCTGTGTGAAACTGCTACTCTTGCACAGAGTCAGGACTGTGCAGGCAAAGAATGTCTTTCTAGAAGTGTAAAATAGTCCTGTCCTCATGGTAAACACATTGCGCTGCATCTTACGTAAAATGTGAAGACCCCCACAAACTTGACCTACCTTTTTCTTAGTGTTGATTCACCAACTTTAACCACTCTGATGACTTCTTTCACAGTGCGCCGAAAATCATGCATTCTTGCCGCAACTAGAAGAGCTAGAGCATAAACAGGGAAAGGGCTACATCAAAAGGCAGTTCAATGCGGGGGAAAGCAAGGGAATACAGTGAGTCATGCAAGTACCATCTGAAATTCTAATTCTCATATTAATTTTAAAATATTGATGTTTAGCTCTGGGCTTGAATACAGAGTGATTAAATTGGAATTTTATAAAACTTACTTTGCATGCAGTAAAATCAAGCCAGCTGCAGAAAAAGTTCTATAAATGCAACACAGGGCTGTTTTCTTTTTCTTTTGGACACACCATATATATATATATCCTTGCAAACTCACATGCACACACACTGCAATGCAAAGGGCAAAGAGCTCCAGCATTGATGCAAAGTTCACGTTCCTCACCCCAATGATCATGATCAGACATGGCTGAAGCAAAATGCTGTAGCATTGCAGAAGCTAAGTGACAATGAAGATTAAGGGGTGGAGCTATGCAGATAGAAGAAGGCTTGATTCTCAACGGCAAGGATCACCCGGTGATGGAAAGCAGGTTTAGTTCATCCATTCCAAGCCCAACAGGGTTCCCAAGTGCACCCATTTACATATATTTAGATGGATGTTATTTATGTTCTGCATTTGTCCCTCATCTACATAATCAGTGAAACTGTCTCAACCTAAAAAAAGATTATAAAAGATGACAAAAAATGCTTGACCTGTAGTTGTGGAATGCCACGGTCAAGATTACAAGAATAAATCTGTCCAGGACAAACAGGTGCAGAACCCTGGCTTAAATAAAATGGGATTGCCTTTTGATCCAGCTGTATCTGTGGGCAAATTCCCTTCCACTGTAATCTGTACCAGAGCTTGAGTTATCTGTGGTTCAACTGAAAGTACAACAGAAGCTTCTAAAGTAAAGAAAGGAATGGACAGGGGGACAATTTTCTCCCTAATTCTAGAACCTGAAAAGTCACCCAGCAAAATTCACTAAAAGCAGAGACCAAACAAAAAACAATAAAACCCCACTTTTTCAAACAACATTTATTCACAGGGCTGTCACCCAAGTCAATAAATCCTAGTCAATAAAATCTGTACAGGTTTGCATGTGAATAAACAATAATTCTGAAGAAAAGGGCACTGCTAACACATAATGGGCACTATGCAGCAATAGTTAGATTCAGAGTAGACCTATTGAAATCAATAGAATTAAGTAACTTGCCCATTTATTTCACTTTGTGCAAGCAGTCTTGCTCTACATAATGGGACTTTCTCCCCTCTCCTCCTGCCCCCTGTGTTTCCCTAACCCTCTGGAGTAGATATAGGAATAGTCCAGGGCACACATGAGGCGGGGAGGGAGGAGAGGGCAAAAAAGTCTCATTGTACAAGTGCGAGTCATTCTACTCATGCATCTTCATATAGAATACTGCGCTGAGAATGGCTAATGTCTGATACCACCCTGTACCTACACTTCACAGTAGTCATAGTCTTGAAGAGAGTATTTTAAGGGAGAATTGGGCATTTCACTTCAACGTCACCTGTCACCCCCAAGTCTTTTTAAAGCACTTATCTTTTATAGAGTTGGTTTTGTTTTAATCTTTGAAAAACTGATTAATTGGTTAAATTTTGCGGTATTACTTTGCTGACTAGTGCAATCAAATGCCATCGTGTTCACTGCCCTGCTTCAGAGTTTTCCAAAGGAATCTGGCTGGCCACTGTTAAGAGAAAATTGGACAAGATTGATCATAGTCTGATCCAGGAGGCCCTTTCTTCTGCTCTTACATAATCACCTAATTCCATGTGCTACAAAAACCACTAGCACGATGCTCTTCAGGGAGCTTATGGTCTCTGCTTGTGGAATACTAATGTGCGGATTACTCCACTAGAAACTCATGCTGCGTTGTGAGGGATTCTGTTAGGCCAGCGGAGGGTGGACTTTAGCCTTGCTTTCTTTAGCAAAACCTCAAGCCCCCACCAACTGCAGCCAGATGCAAAATAGTGGCATGGGGACACATTGCTTAAAACAGGGGTCGGCAACCTGTGGCCCATGGGCCACAAGCAGCCCACAGAGATCATTTAAACGGCCCACGAGCCATTCCTGAACCAAGCTGCCCACTCGGCGAGTCCCCACTAGCTGCACTAAACCGGCGCAGTGGGGAGCGGGGACTTGCTTCTGCGGCGCCGGAACACGATCTGGCCCACGGAGCAATCTCCACAGGAGTGAACCAGCCCAGGCAAGGTAAACCTTGCCGACCCCCGGTTTAAATTAAGGGACAGGGTACCTCCAAGACATGCTCAACCCTGGAAATTGTTTCCAGCACCAGGACTGGGCTTCCCGTCACGTCACACAAAGACCCAGCCCTGGTTTTCTTCCTCAAGCTTTCCTCCTATCAGCAGCACAGTTCAGAAAGGGGGAAAGGGCTTTCTGTTGTTGCTCTTGTGAAACAATTTGGAGTCAAAGTCTTTGCTGATCTATTGCAAACCATACAGTGATCGGTTACCAGCAGAGTTTGATCTACCGTTCTGTTGTTGTCAGCATCCATCTATCTCAAGAGACAACAGAGTGAACCTCTGGGGGTGAAGTCAAACTGCTGCATTAGCAGCACCGAAGTGACTTCCCTGGGGTGCAAGCCTGGGCAGTGTGTATTTCTATGGGTCCTGAGCTGCCCAGCGGACAAGACCCGCCTCTTGGCTCTGCTGATGTGGTCCAAAGGAAAGCAGAGCAGTATGTTTGAGAGTCCCATGGACTGCAAGAAGATCAAACCTATCCATTCTTAAGGAAATGAGCCCTGAGTGCTCACTGGAAGGACAGATCCTGAAGCAGAGGCTCCAATACTTTGGCCACCTCATGAGAAGAGAAGACTCCCTGGAAAAGACCCTGATGTTGGGAAAGATGGAGGGCACAAGGAGAAGGGGACGACAGAGGATGAGATGGTTGGACAGTGTTCTCAAAGCTACCAACATGAGTTTGACCAAACTGCGGGAGGCAGTGGAAGACAGGAGAGCCTGGTGTGCTCTGGTCCATGGGGTCATGAAGAGTTGGACACGACTAAACAACAACAATATGTTTGGCACCAGATTGGCTGCAGGAGTTACAGGAAGGAGGCGTACAAGGCGCTATCCAACCTCTTTGGATTAGTCCCTGGAGTTGAATTCCAACCTTCTTCAGCTTGATTCTAAGGCCGTGCTTGTCAATTCACCAACTGCTTCTTACTTACAAAATGAACAGGGGGTCACCTGCAAAGCACCTTCTGCACAACCCACTGCTGCTGCTCTATGCATCCAACAATTCCCACAAATTCTTCCATACCTGCACCACAAAGCCCCGAAGGCCGTCGCCCTGTGTGCATCCAGTCTCTCTTCATCTGCTGCAGGAGCCTTAGGGCAGTCATGGAAACCTCATGGTTCTTATCGCCAAACTCCAGCATGTGTGCAAAACGAGGAATATATAAACATGGATCTGCAACAAAACAAGAGTCGGCTATTTCTGATCCTGACCTTTACTTTCATGAACATGCTTCTTGAACAATAAAGCCTACCGTCAGTTCTTAGTTCACTGAGAGAAAATGGGTTACACTACTGCAACATTTCCAATCCAGACAGGTAACAACATATTCCAGCGGAAGAAGTACATAGGGACATGGAAAGATGTTTTATAGAGTCAGACCATTGGCCATGTAGCTGAGCACTATCTAAATTGACTGACAGCGACTGTTGTGGGTTTGGGACAGGGGGAACTCCTAGCTCTATGTCAGGGATTGAGCCAGGGACCTTTTGCATGCCAATCAGATGTTCTACCAAAAAAAAACCCCAAACCCACCATGATTTTCAAGTTAGTGCACTACACAAGGAAATAACATGAACTGCTGACTGCTGTGGACTGTAAAGAATACGACAATGCATGCAATAAGCAGGGCAGTAAAATATATTGCCAGAATGCTGGGGAAGGGGGGAGGCGTGCCCAGGGGTGTGCTAGAGGGCAGCACCACCTGGGAGCAGGAAGTGACTGGAGAAAATAATGTTCTCGTAAAGCATGCAGAACATTTTTTTCTGTAAATTTTTCCCGTATCAAGTGTTCCTCTCTCATATCATAGATCAAGGGGGTGGGGAGAAGAGGTCATAAAATGTTTTTACTTAACAACAACAAAAAATCTGCAATTTTTATTCTCGCACTTTTATTTAAGCATACTCTTTTATATTATTATTTACAATGCACATACAACCACGCAATTACACCAACTCAAATACCGACAATACAGAAACACAAACATAAATGCTACACCTCTGTGACTTCCCTCCACCAGCATTCGTCACTTATTTTTTTAATATTCTTATTTAGATTGTGATTTGTAACTCTCATCCTTAATAGTATTTCTTAACTAATATTTTGTTTTCTGAGCCAACTTCACAAACCTATCAGACTCGACACAGGGGGTATATGATCAGGACCTCCTGTACATATTTATTTGTCTTTTGCTTCAAAACAGCAATGTGAGGCACTGGCAGTGGGTGAAAGGCTGCTGCAGCCATTCTGGCCACACTGTTTCCTCAATCTAAATTCCAACGGCCTGTTTAGCCCAGGAGGGCAGGTACAAGATGTCAGTTAAATAAGCAGCCCCACATGGCCGCTTTGAAGCTTGTTTCTAAAGAGCAACAAGTATACCATGAGAGATCTGGCAGGCCATCTCTAGTTTACCCCACTGGGCTAGCAATTGCAGAAGTAAAGGACTAGCAAAATCCAGTCTGCTGAAGAGTATTAGAGTTGCCAGAAAAGTGTGCTGAGAGCATAGCAGCTGTGGTAGCCCACTTTGGAGGAATTGAGGGTGGCGTTAGGCTGCAACTCCCTTCCCAAGGTGGCCCGTAAAACAAATTGCTCACCTGGGCTGTAAAGTTTATGCTAGAAGAATCAATGCTCCACCAGGCATAAATTAGATTATGTTTATTTCCCCTTTCCTGAAGGAGTGATACAGGTTTTCCAGTGACAAACAGTTGTTTGGCTTTTCTGCTTTATTATACAATTTTCATTCATGCATGTTGCTTTAATAATTTTATGCAAGCAAACCACCTGAAAAGCAGTATATGTAACTTACATAAATAAATATTTTCAGATTCTCATTTGGAAAACCAATTAGAGCATGCAGCCATGTGGTTTTACCAGCCCGCTTGTTTCTCCGATTTATCTCAGTTTAATGTACTTAGCAATGCATCTTGATGCCTAACAGTTGCGCCGCAATAAAATCATTTTTATATTGGTGTTTATGGTTCCAAACGAAGAAAGGTACATAAATAGTGCTTTTTTGAGGGGTCAACTTCTAATGCAGAAGATTATTTTTTAAAAGCCTTTGTTTAATACGTTTATGCTCTTCTGCGGAGGAATCAGTTTCTCATTTCCTGCCAGGTAATTTGTCGGTGAATATGGTTTCTCAGTTGATGCCCTGCTTGAGTTCTTCCGCTGATAAAGATGAGGCTTTGCTTGAAAATGTTCATTTAAATAGTTCTTGTGGACTTATAATGAATGAAATCAGTTTCATTTGCTGCTAAGTGTTAACACCTATCCATTATGCAGCGAGTTCTGTTTATTCTTATTGTGTGATAAAATGACCACACATACACATTTTCCACAACACTGCATGAAAACCTCTGTACAGGCAGTAGTAGATCATAGTAAAAATACCAAGTAAATTATTAACACTACCTGAGTTGTAGAGATTCATGGAGGAAATCCGCACATTAGTTATCCATGATGTTCATACAGATTTATAGTTAAATTGCTGTAAATCAATGAACTTGTTTGGAAGAACTAAAGACCCCAAGAAAATCTAGTATCCCAAGTAAAAGCAAATGCTATAAATCTTTGGCATCACAATTTCATTAATATATAAAAGGTGTAAGCAAACAATAAATATGATTTTTGTGGCTGCATTTCTATGTTACATTTCACAATGCAACAGAGAGAAAATCACAAAACTTTCTCATGTGAGCTGGCAGTGGTAACATGAAGGCAGCTAGCAGGTCACAAGATGAGAATCTCCTGGGATGAGGTTAAATACTTTTTATCACTATTTTACCTAAAGCTGCCCTGCACAGAGCCTCAAATGCATTGTGGTATTTCAGAAAATTATTTTGTCTTTCATGCTTACAGACTGCCTTGACAACACCAGTCTGCACTGTGCGTTAATAGAAAAGTGAAACACACCAAAGAAATTAAAAGCCTTGAAGACTGAACAATTCAATTCCCAAAACAGATTAAATGAAAATGTCAAGGCCCACAGACAACAAGGTACTTTCTTCCAAGTACCATGTTAGCTTGTGAAGATCCTTTAAAAAATAATCCTATGGAAATTATAAAGGTGCGTAAAGTTTTGCTTTGTAACGCTGTAAGACTAAGACCTAGTTCAGATGTAACGGGGAACTATGGATTCCTACTACATGAAGTCTAGAGTGCACACACTCCATCTTGTTCTGTGCATAGCAAAGGAGATCAAAAGCACCCACCCACAGGTTTAGACAAACCAAGTTCCTTGTGACATTCTAACTCAGGAGATGGTGGTTTGTTTAAACTACAATCTGTGAGAACAAGCCAGGAACTAGAACCATTGTTTTAATCTGTTGCATTCTCCTTTACCATCGCAGTCTTTAGCCCCTTTGGTGGGATACAGATTTAACAAATAGTTAAAACACAAACCAGTCACCCATGTTCAGATATCACAGGAAACTTGGTTTGTTTAAAAGCAGAAGCGGAAGCTCCTAATCTCCTTGTAAAAGCAGAATGGGAGAAATGTGTGAGCCTAAGACTCGTCACAAGTTTCTTCACATAGCTGGAAACCACGGTTTTTCATTTTATGTGAACTAGGCCTGAAAATAAAGAACTCAGATTAACACAACTAAACAGTGCCATAACATCGGCTCAAGGCACACTTAAATGTTGGACGTCTTCCAAACCTATGCCCAATTGTAACATTTTCTGTACAGTGGTACCCCGCAAGACGAATGCCTCGCAAGACAGAAAACCCACAAGACGAAAGGGTTTTCTGTTTTGGAGGCGCTTCGCAAGACGAATTTCCCTATGGGCTTGCATCGCAAGACGAAAGCCCATAGGGAAATGCTGGCGGTCGGGAGCAAAGACTTTCGCCCACAGCCGGCCTTCAGAAGAGGACCTCTTCTGAAGGCCGGCGGGGGGCAAAAGTCTTTGCTCCCCCCCCCGCCCGCCTCCCCCCCGCATGCCCCGGGCGATCTTAAAATGCTGGGGGTCGGGAGCGAAGCGTTCACTGCCGACCCCCAGCATTTTAAAATCTCCCCGGGACACAGGGAGATTTTAAAATGCTGGGGGTCGGCAGCGAACGCTTCGCTCCCGACCCCCAGCATTTTAAAACGCTGTTCCGAAGCGGGGCGGGGGGGGCGGGAACACCTGCCCCAGCCGCCCCACTTCGGAACGCTGTTCCGAAGCGGGGCGGGGGGGCGGGAACACCTGCCCCAGCCGCCCCGCTTCGGAACGCTGCTCCGAAGCGGGGCGGGGGGGCGGGAACACCTGCCCCAGCCGCCCCGCTTCGGAACGCTGCTCCGAAGCGGGGCGGGAACACCTTCTGAAGGCGGGCGGGGGGCGAAAGTCTTTGTCCCCCCTGCCTGCCTTTCCAGGGGCTTTTAAATCGCCCCGGACAGCGGAGAAGTCCTCCGCTGTCCGGGGCGATTTTAAAATGCCGCCCGCCAGCATTTTAAGATCGCCCGGACAGCGGAGAAGTCCTCCGCTGTCCCAGGGTTTTTTAAAATGCTGGGGGTGGGAAGAAAAGCCCTTGTCCCCCCCCCCCCAGCCTTCAGAAGAGGTCCGGGGACAGACTGTCCCCGGACCTGGTCTGAAGGTGGTTTCCCTAGGAACGCATTAATTGATTTTCAATGCATTCCTATGGGAAACCGTGCATCGCAAGACGAAAAACTCGCAAGACGAAGAGACTTGCGGAACGAATTAATTTCGTCTTGCGAGGCACCACTGTATATGCATAATTCTAAGTCCTGAGTAGGTTCTGGATCAGAGGTAACAGCAATTTATAGAAAGGGTTCAATACAAGTTTGGATATAGTTTATCCAAATGGTTCAAAAGTGTGTGCAACATGGAGTAATCAGAAGTTTACAGAAACTCAAGAGCTGTCTTCTAGGCTGATAGCAACAACAGAAAGGGGTGCATGATTTGGAAAAGCAAGACATGCTTTTTTGTGTACACATGAACAAAAGCAACAAGCACTTACCTTACAAAAGTGACAGGTGCAAGTGCTTTATTTCTGTGCCATTTGTCTAGGGGAGGTCATTACCTGTCTCTTCCCCCACCACAAGAATCACTTCTAGTTGAATGTGGATATCTCTAAGTTCTTCTCCATTATGGGGCAGGACACCTCAAGAAGGGACAGGGAGGGCCTTGCAGTATCAAGTGAGCACACAGCTAAGGAAGCATTCCCTCTTCACGCTAAAAATCTTATATTCAGCTAAGTCCTACTCAGAGTAAACCCACTTAAATTAAAGAACCTAAGTTAATCATGTCTATTAACATCAATGGATCTACTCCAAATAGGACGAGCATTGAATACCACCCACTCACTCCGTGCTCACCCTGCCCTCGCTGCTGACAGGCGGGCACTCATGCGTGGGGGGGGGGAGACAGGGCACAGAGGGTGTTTACCTTCTGCCCCCTGCCCCCGCTGCTGCAGCAGCAACCTCTGTCCCCAAGGTTAGACACAAGCCTAACCAGGGCACTGTAAGGGAGGCACTACTTCCCTGGGCCAAGTTGCTCACTGGGACAAGACACTTTGAGCATATAACACCGAACCTGGTCTGACTGCAGTGGTTGCTGATAAGTTCCTAGGTCATTTCAAAGTGCTGATTTTGACCTATAAAGCCTTAAACGGCTCAGGACCACAATACCTCAAGGACCACCAACCTGGACCCTGTGATCATCATTCGAGACCCTTCTTCATATGCCTTCTCCACAAGAGGTCCGGAGGGTGGCAAGGCGAGAACAGGCCTTTTCTGCAGCAGGTTCCACTTTGTGGAATGCTCTTCCCAGAGAGGTTGCTTATATTTAGGCACCAGGAGAAAAACATTTCTCTGTAAGCAGGCCTTTGGCTGATTAACATTCTACGTCCTTTTAAATATGGGGGCTTGGGGGGGCAGATTGGTTTGTTTTTGTTATTTTTATTATGTTTTTTGTGTTCTCATTTTGTATTTTTATGTTGTGAACCACCCTGTGACCTTCAGATGAAAAGCAATATACAAATTAATAATAATAATAATAATAATAATAATAATAATAATAATAGGCTTGTGGGCTTCATTAGGCATCTGGTTGCCACAGTAGGGAGCAGAATGCTGACAGATGGGCCACTGGCATGATCCAGCGCACAAGCTCTTCTACTGAAAGGAATCCTACCCCTTTTTAAAGAAAGAGATTCAGTCTGGTTTCTTGAGTCTCGTTTATTTTTTATTAAACCATAAACACAACTCAGCACTTCAGCACCTTTCGCAAACCCCACAAGCACATATTTTTTTATTCAGCTTAAAATACAAATGAAAGAAAAATGAAGCATTACACCCTGGCAACTCCAGGCTTGTGGACTCTCTTTCCTTGGAAGTTTTTAAACAAAGGTTGTATGACTATCTGTCATGGATGCTTTGGTTGAGATTTCTGCATTGCAGGGGGTTGGACTACATGACCCTTGGGGTTCCTTCCAACTTGATTCTGTGAAATCAGTGGTTCCAATTAGCTAAGCACTGCAAACCAGCTCCACCTGGTACGCAGGCTGAGACCCTACCTGCCCACAGACTGTCTCGCCAGAGTGGTGCATGCCCTAGTTATCTCCCCCTTAGACTACTGTAATGCACTCTACGTGGGGCTACCTTTGAAGGTGACCCAGAAACTGCAATTAATCCAGAATGCGGCAGCTAGACTGGTGACTGGGAGCGGCCACATAACACCGGTCCTGAGAGATCTGCATTGGCTCCCAGTACGTTTCTGAGCACAATTCAAAGTGTTGGTGTTGACCTTTAAAGCCCTAAACAGCCTCGGTCCTGTATACCTGAAGGATCGTCTCCACCCCTATCGTTCAGCCCGGACACTGAGGTCCAGCGCCGAGGGCCGTCTGGCAGTTCCCTCATTGCGAGAAGTGAGGTTACAGGGAACCAGACAGAGGGCCTTCTCGGTAGTGGCACCCGCCCGGTGGAACACCCTCCCTTCAGATGTGAAGGAAATAAGCAGCTATCCTATTTTTAAAAGACATCTGAAGGCAGCCCTGTTTAGGGAAGTTTTTAATATTTAATGCAGTATTGCTTTTAACATTTGATTGGGAGCCGCCCAGAGTGGCTGGGGAAACTCAGCCAGATGGATGGGGTATAAATAATAATATTAATAATAATAATAATAATAATAATAATAATAATAATAATAATAATATATTATTATTATTATTATTATTATTATTATTATTATTATTATTATTACACCCCCCCTTGTTTCAAAAGCCAGACCGTGGACCCCCCACTTTTGAAATTTTTGCTATCTCTATGGTAGTTTTTGGGCGACTTCGCCTTGGTTTGGGCGGACGAAAACTTTTGCCAAGCGCTATGCCCCCCTCCCCTTGCCTTTGCCCGAAGGAGGGGGTCGCACGGAGGGAGAAAAGGAGCACTTTGCCAGGCTCGGGCCAGAAGGAGCAGGGGCGCCCTCGCTCGGCTCGCTTCGGAAGGAAGCTCGCTCGGGGCCGCCGCCGCCGATGCACTAAGCTGGGATCGGCGAGGCGGCCCCTCCCGCCTGCCTGATGCTGCCGCCGCCGCCGACTGCCATTTCCATAATCATGGCTTCTGACTCCAAGGATGAGTCCGCCGCGCAAACTTTCCCAGCCGGGCTGGGGCGAGGGGGCGCCTGGTGAGCGGGCCAGCAGGTACACTTGGGCGGCTTTTATCAGGGCCGTGGGGTGGGCGGTGGCGATGAGAAACGGGGAGGGCCGCGGCCGGGACCGGGCGATCCGGGGTCGGCGGGGCGCTGCAGCCGAGTTCGCCAGCTGCAGGACTGCTTGTCGTGGTTACCTTGAGCGACCCGACCGCCCCCTCCAGAAAAAACCACGCACTTTGCAACTAGACCAAGAATGGTCGTCGGTGCCGACTGGCAAGGGATGACAGAATTTGCAAAATCTGGACGCTCCGCTCCAGCTGAGGCTTGCATTACGCCTGGGAAAGGAAGGGGGTATCCAAACCTGGCCCCGTTTGTTTACTGCTTTCCCGATCGCGTTTTGGGGCAGCGGCAGCAGCAAACGCAAAGGCGAGGTCAGGCGAGCTGCTGCCAAGTGTGTGTTGTGTAGGAAGGGGAAGAATTTTCCCATGCAATCGCTTAAAGGTGGGGGGTAAAGGACGCCCCCCCACCCCAAAAAAAAAGCAGCCGAACTTTTATCTGCAAAAAAGAGCCCTGCAGATCCCTTTCTAAACTGAAATACTTCTGCAGTTTCCGCGGCGCCTTTCCCGAAATTGCTGGAGGGGTTTTTTGGGTTTGCAAAGCGGGGGCTGCATGTTGTTCTTCGTTCTCTTCTGCTCCACTGCAGCCGCGTTTGTGTGTGTCTGTGTGTGTTGTGCTTTTTCAAAATCTGCTTCGCCCAACAAGGAGAGCGAATTTGGGTTTCCTGTAAATTTCCCAAATGGAGGAGGGGACTGGATTGATTGGCGAAAAAAGGGAGGGGGAAGGGGGTGGGCGGCTAGCAAAGGAGCGGAGAAGAATGACATATTGTCTGGCAGGGGAGGGGTGGCAGGAGGGAGGCAGCCCTCCGTCCCTCCCCGTGCGCCCTGCTCTCCGCCGCCTCGCCATTGGAGCAGGCGCCGGTGACGCGCGGAGCTGCTGCTGGCTATTTGAGGCAGCGGGAGGAGGAGGCGGCGGAGGCAGCAGCAGCAGCCGCGCCAGAAAGGGAGAGACGGGCGAGGAAGCACATACGCGCGAGGAGGCGCACACGCGGACGGCCACGGGCGCCCAGCCCGGCAAAGCGGCTCTTGCTGACTTTCCAATTACGACACAGGCGGAGCAGCAGCAGCAAAGAGAGAGAGCAAGAGCGCATCTCCCACCCGGCGCCCGCGGATGGAGAAGAGCGCCGGGGACCGGCCTCCCCGAGCGCAGAAGCTGAACCGCCGCCTGCAATTTCGCTAGGGTTTTCCTTTTGCAAAGAAGAGCGGCTGGATCGGATGCCGGCCGCCACCCGACTCCTCTGCGCATCGCCGCCGCCTCTGGGATTTTACCGACGAAGGGTCTTGTTGCGACCGTGGAGGAAAACAATAATAATAATAATACAGTAATAATAAGAATAATCGGAGATCGGCTGCTCCTTCGCGGATGTTCCACCTCCGGCCGGAAAATAAAAATAAATAAATAAGCCAGCAAGCCCGAGTTTCCTGCTTTCGCTCGCTCGCTCCCTCCTCCTCCGCTCCGAGAGGGTTGGCAGAAGTTCAGCGTCGTCGCCGCCGCATGCCGTGGCCTCTCCGGCGGAAATCGGTGCCTCGACGGCTCCCTGGGCTTTGCCGGTTCCGTGGGCCCAGCGCGGTGGGGTGCTGGCCGCCGGCTCGAGGCTGGGACACCCCCGCGTCCTCTCCCGCCCCTCCGCCCCCATCGCTCCGCTCCCGGGCGCCAGGTGAGCGATGACTCACTAGGGCATCACCGCTGCGCCCCCATCAGGAACGGAGCGCAAAAAGGCGCTTTGGGCATAGATCTCTCCCAGCGACGAGCCGAAGCGGCCACTGTTTGTTGGTTTTTTTCCCCTTCCAAAGGCAGGATTTTCTCTTCTCTTTTGGTTGACATCTTTGGACGTGGGACTGTTGTGCTCGATTGCCCGTCGAGGAGGAGGAGGAGGCGGCGGGGATCCCTCCCCGCTGATGCCACTGGACCATGGTTGCTTCCATGGGCGGATCATGAAGTGCTTGACTTTCTTTCTTCTGCTTCCAGAGACCTTAAAGAAGTCCAAAAGGAGCGTCCGGGCCGGCGGCAAGGGGCCAGCATGCTATGAGATAGTGCCCCTGGCCCTCAAGAAGAAGATG